>NC_071355.1:31935963-33135963 GCF_943734655.1 Sabethes cyaneus | reverse complement strand
CAAAATTTGACTTGGATTCGAATCCGCCGATTCCGTAGAAATAGAAGAACTTTTACGCTTTGAGTTTACGAATTTCCAGAAAGCAAAAGGTCAGTCTGAGCTCGCTTCACATAACGTTTATACATTGAGCATTGGGCAAAGAACTTTTTTTTGCTTTTAAAGTTAAAAGCCATATCCTTCGAATAAACTTAAAAGCAGATATACCTGAGCAGGAGCGAAGAGCAAAATAATATAAAAACAATATCAAACTGTGTTATAATGCTATATTTTGTTATTGAATAGATATGGAGATACAATGATAACACATTTTGTTATTGAGTAGATATTTTAAACAGTGGTTGTAAGATGAGTTTAATAACTGATTTTGTTATCATATCTTATTTTGACCTTAAAATGACATTCGATATATTTCATAAAAAAAAATTTATTGATTAATAAGATTTTAGATTATAAATTTTTTATAAAATGATTTTTTAATACCTCATATGCTACTGCATTTGTTATTCAATACCTTAATAATACTAAAATATGTTATTCTAAACTCTGAATACAGTCATGTTATTGCTTTGTTATTCGAATAACACAAGTAGTTATTCTTTTGGCCTTAAAGGAGCAAAATTTTGATATTATTTTTTGTTATTTTACCAACTATGTCAGCCAAAACAAGATCAAATTTTGATACCAGTTATTCGATTTCCATAACTCATTTTGATATCATTTTGCTGTTCGCTCCTGCTCGGGTAGAAACAATTAGTTGAGCCCGCATCTTACGATCCGGATAATATAAATGTCTGTTCAGAATTCCGAAGACTGCGGATACATTCCATTGGCCAGTGTTTGCGAAGATGTTTAATCTTTGTATTAGTTCTTTGAGTTCTTATATTGCATAATATAGCTCTAAGAAATTGTACCTAAAAGAGTCATAGTCGGAAACTGAAACAAATAGTTTTTATGGTCGTATTGGATTTTATTTAACTGAATAAAAACTTCTGGTTGTCTGCAACATTTATGTAGTCTGAATAGAGTAAAATCTTCTAAGAAAATTCTTGATCGTTTGCTATCATTAACTCATTTTTTAAAATTTTACGACTTGGTTCGGTCTGATTTAACACCGACCATATGATATCGCGACAAGTAATCGAGTTGAGCAGGCGAGTCAAGCAATCGACTCAAGCAGTTGGGCCGATCAGTCGAGTCGAACAGTCAAGTCGAGCAGTCAAATCGTGCAGTCTAGTCGAGCAGTTAAATCAAGATGTTCAGTCAAGCAGTCCGGACGAGCAGTTGAATCGAATGGTCGAGTCGAGCAGTTAAATCGAGCAGTTCAGTCGAGCAATTTAATCGAGCAATTAAGTCGAGTAGTCCAGTCGCGCAGTTGAAACGAGCAGTCTATTCGAGCAGTCGAATCGAATGGTTTAGTCAAGCAGTCGAGTCAAGCGGTTAAGTTGAACAGTTGAGTCGAACAGTTCATTCGAGTAGTCGAGTCGAGCAGTTCATTCGAGCAGTCGAGTCGAGCAGTTCATTCGAGCAGTTGAGTCGAGTAGTCCAGTCGAACGGTTTATTCGAGCAGTTGAGTCGAGTAGTCCAGTCGAACGGTTCATTCGAACAGTTGAGTCGAGCAGCCGAGTCGAGTAGTCCAGTCGAGCAGTTGAGTCGAGTAGCCCAGTCGAGCAGTTGTATCGAGCATTTGAATCGAGTAGTTGAATCAAGCATTTAAGTCGAGCTGTTAAATCAAACAGAAGACAAGCAATTAAGTCGAATAGTCAAATCAAGCAGTCTAGTCGAGCAGTTCAGTCGAGCAGTTGAGTCGAGCAGTCGAGATGGCCAGTTGAACCGAGCAGTCGAGTCAAGCAGTTTAATCGAGCAGTCCAGTCAAGCAGTTTAATCGAGCAGTCAAGTCGAGTAGTCCCGTCGAGCAGTTGGATCGAGTAGTTCCGTCGAGCAGTTGAATCGAGTAGTCTAGTCGAGCAGTTGAGTTGAGCAGTCTAGTCGAGCAGTTGGGTCAAGTGGTTCAGTCGAGCAGTTAAGTCGAACAGTTGAGTCGAGCAGTTTAGTTGAGTAGTCCAGTCAAGCAGTTGAATGAAGCAGGTAAGTTCAGCTATCGAATCAAACAGTTAAGTCAAGTAGTTAAGTCAAGCAGTCGGGTTGAGTGGCTTAGCCGAGCAGTCTAGTCGACCTGTTGCATCAAGCTGTCAGTTGAGTCGAGCAATCAAATCGTGTAGTCTAGTCGAGCAGTTGAATCGAGCAATCAGGTTGAGAAGTTGAGTCGAGCAGCCGATTCGAATAGTCCAATCGAGTAGTTGAGTCAGACAGTTCATTCGAGCAGTTGAGTCGAGTAGTCCGGCAGTGGAATCAAGCAGTTAAATCGAGCAGTTCAGTTAAATCGAGCAGTTAAATCGAGCGTCGAATCGAACAGTTGAATCGAGCAGTCTAGTCGAGCAGATAAATCATGCTGTCCAGTCGAGCAGTCGAATCGAACAGTCCAGTCGGGCAGTTCAATCGTGCAGTTAAGTAGAGCAGTCAACTCGAGTAGTAAGTCAAGCATATGTGTCAAGCAGTCGTATCGAGTAGTTAAGTCTAGTAGTCCACTCGAGCAGTTAAATCGAGCTGTTCAGTCAAGCAGTCAAGTCGAGCTGTCCAATCAAGCAGTTGAGTCAAGAAGTCGAATCGAACAGTTCAGTCGAGCAGTCCAGTCGAGCAGTCAAATCGAGCAGTCAAATCGACCAGTCCAGTCGAGCAGTCTAGTCAACCAGTTGAGCAATCGAGCAGTCCAGCAGTCGACTGAGAATACAACCCATTGCTACGAAAGCATGACGTCCTGTCAGAGACCTGGTTTTCGGTACAGACATAAGCCTCTTATATAAATAGATTATATAAATAGATAGTTGTAACCCGCGCGCGTCGCCTCGCGGGTTACAACTATCTATTTATATAATCTAATGGATCATTGTAGGTAGCTTTTGCTCATGCTTACCGCCAGATGGACACTAAAGCCCCACGTGGCATATTTAGAGTAAACTTTAAGGCTGATACAGATTACACGTCATAATTTCTTGCCGTTCCGTTGTTGTTGACGGTTGATAACGGCTAATCTGAACCGGTCTTTTTAGGTGAACCAATCAGATTGCAAGGCAGTTTGACGGTCGGTCATAGACGTTCGTCGAGAGTGTTTGACAAAACGTGTCTATGCTGGAGTCATCTGTGAAATTTTTTAGCTTTTTCAATGATCCATTAAGAGCAAATAGGAGGTACACTATGTAACTCTATGAGGTGCAACTATATTACTTTTGCTCGTCATGTATTTAATCTGGTATGATTGGTTTGAGTCTTTGCTTAATGTGGGCGATTATTACCACGAAAATACATCTCGTGCCCCTCGTTTTGACGACAGACATAAGCCTCTTATATAAATAGATATTAGCAGTTTTTCTGAAAAACTTCGAGGTACAAATCTACGTGGGATGTACGAGTTGGTGACGCAACTTTAGCTTAGTATTTAGACTATTTTATACGTTTATTAGAATTATTGATTCTACAATTAGGCCATTACAAATATTTAAAAAAGTTTTTGTCCCTCCGGTGTTGGGCCACTGAAGGGGGGGGGGGGGGGGGGGCCGAAAAAAAACAAAGAGAATTTTTAATCGAGCAAAAAAATTGATTTTAGGCATTTTTACTTAAACGTGAAAACCAAATCTATTCTTGCTTCTAATAAATACGTTGTTATTTTTCATGCAAAAATCTACGAACAAAAAGACAAAAACGAAAGAAAATTTTTTGGGCCGAGTTTCGGAAATTCCACTGTTTGAACTTCCATTTCTATTTCGTGCTAAAAGCGTTAACTCAACTCGTGCACTCATTTTTCGAGTTTTTCAGGCTGTAAAGCCCACAGACAATTGATTTTATAAAAAAAATTAACTCATATCCTAAAAATTATCTTTTTGCCCCCCGATTTTTCAAGCCAATTTCCAAGGGGGGGGGGGTGACAAAAACTTTGAAAATGATTTGCAATGGCTTTATTATTCGATATTAATACATAGGATCATCGAAAGCGTAAATTAGGTTCATGGTAACAGTAATTAGGAAAGTTGTGAATGTGAATGTCCATTTCACTATACAAGTTTTCTTAATTCTATGCCCTGTGTCAAGTTATCAGACGCGATTTGTGTGAAAATAGGGAAAGAATTAACAGCATCTAGCACGTACGATGGACCAGAATAAATACCTACAACTAATTCAGGAATAAAAGAATAACTTACTTATTGCAAAAATGGCTGCGTTAAAATACACAGTAATATAACATTTTGTTACATTGTTGTTTACTTTCGAGACTTCAACTTCGTGTACGACTACTAGAAACAAATAATCGGTACGGGATGGCTTGGTTACTTTTTCTGAAATCAAAAAAGCAAAAAGTGAGCTTGCATGTGATTGGTTGAAAAACATGACTATTAAATCAGTTTTGACTGTACAACAAATGCATAATGGTTACAATCATCACATAACAAAATTGCATAAAATTTTATGCAATGATCAACAAGTTATTGATGTTTGAAATTTTTCATTCAAACCTTACAGTTCCGTCCTCGTTTTTCACAAAGTGCTATCCAGTATAGTTAATAAAGAGGTAGTCAAACGTGAAACAAAAAATCCTAAATAATCAACTTATAGGCAACATTTTTGAGATATCGTTGGATCTTTAATTTTGGATTACCTGCAAATGGCCGAAACATAAATGGCCGAATCACGTACCAGCCCTTAATTTTCACATATTTTTAAGTCAAACTTTCATTTGACCCAATATTTAATCGTTTTGTAACTTAATTATATATTAACTTTTCAACTGAACAATTACCAAATTGCTGATAACCAGATCAATCTCCGAAAAATAGATGCTACCGGTGAGCCCACGTTAGTCCCCGTAGCGTGGAACTCTACGGAGTAGTGGAACGATGGAAACAGAAATAAAACAACAAAACCACGAGAGAGCTTGCGATTTTCAAGGTCACTTAAGCACCACCGATCGTTCGATCGACCGATGGATGAGGGAGGAGGCCCGAGCAATGACGGTACACGGTGCACGGTGCAAAACCGCGAAACAACGGACGCAAGAAAATAGTAATAAAAACAAGACCGCTAAAAGTGGTAAACTTCGCAGCACACATAGTTCGTACGGGTGAGGGTAAGAGCACAACTATGAGGATGGTAATATACCGCGTCCCATATCATATAGGTTCGTTGCTGTTAGGCTTTCGACGAATTCTAGAAGACTCGCCGACAATAATCGGTGGGATGTTCGAGCGGCTGCAAAATATCGTCATATTTAGTTTCGGAATGACATCCGCAGTTTTGTCTGAGCTCTCGAGCGAATAGTAATTATTGAGTCGTAAATCTGTTGCATCTATGTGCTGGTTGACATTTTCACACACCATTGATTGTCGTCGCTCGTCGCGCTTTCCATTCGCTTCCAGGACATGTCAGTCACGCATTAAATCCTACTTTGGAATAACACTAGAGGTACCTATATTGTATGATGGCGTACGCGGGGCAGCACACAACAATAAAATATACTTAATTATTCATTCCAGAGCGGCATTCACTACGCGTCCTTGGCCGAACTGGTGAACTAGTGTGATAGCAGTGCGACATTTCCCATCCGTGGGTGTTTGATGATTTTCAAAAGATGAGCATATTGAATGTCAAAGACAGTGACGGTTGATTAGCAACAGTTACGCTCAATTTACAACTGATCAAGTTCGTTGATCAGTGTGTAAATGTTTCAATTTTTTTCTAGATGTCCTTAAAATTGGATTAATTTTTTTGTGAATTCTATTTCATGGTATTTCACATTAGAAGTACTGAGCCAGAAACATTTCTGGTGATAAAATAATGTCAAGAAACAACAACATCGGAGATCACCTGAACGCACTCACGCGACTCTGCACTTTTCCTCGATGCAATGCAGATCAGCCGACGTACGTACGACGACGCGCAGGATCTCCTCATTATTTAGCATTTAATCTCGGGCCGCCGGCTAATGTTCGTTTTCATCTCGACCACGGCTAAACTAAATGCGCTTGTTTTACTTAATGCATACATGCTTTATTTACCCGACGAGCGCAGCGCTGATATAGACATAAGTACTTTGTTGCCCGCTTTGTACCAATTCCACGAAAATTTGCTACAAAGCAGTAACGCTGCGAACGCAAAATTCAAGCATCAGCATTTTTCGAAAGACTGCTGCTGGCTGGCGGCTGGCTGGACTACACACCGCAGTGCAGTGCCAGTGCCAGTGGTTTGTTTGATGATGAGCGGTCAACGTCGCCGCCTGGTGCAGGATTTTTACTACACCTTATTCTAGTTTCATTCGCGTGCACTTATTCTTGTCGTGTCGGCGCATTCGTGGGTCCTTCGCGGTGTGCGTGTTTGTCGAGTAAATGTGTCACATTCACTTTATTCACACTGGCAGTTCTGCATGTTTTATTGCGCGATTTTTTTTATTTTTATTGCACCGTTTTGGTTCATTTCAGATGCATTTTGTTTTTCTTTGTTGCTTACTTTTATTTTCCTATACTTGTTGGCGATTCCTCTGGTAGTCCCGGCCCGGCCCGGCCGGCAGCCCGGTGAGACAGCAGCGGCAACCGCAAATGGCAAACCGAATCACAGATGCTTCGCATATAAATTAAGCGCTACAGCCGCCGGTCGTTATGTCGAGCGTCACACATGTGTGTTTGTATACATGCAACAGTATCATCCAGTGATTGCACGCTGACTAGGTGACAACGAGAGCGTGTGCGATGCACATCGTTAAAATGATGCACTGTTCCGGAGGGCCGATTCTGCGCCGCAGATGAAACTTTCCTGAACTGATGTCACTTTCCAAATATGCTCCGCTCAATGAAGCTAGTCCACCCTAGCTTTATGATGAACGTAGACACAGTAGTCGTCACTACATATCTACAGAGCTTTCATTGGACTCCGACAACAGAAATTTACGGGGTAAAATAAAAATTTAAAAGTGACCAGGGTTTAAATGACATGGAGTGCGTAAGAACGTAAACTATAAACATTAAAGGGCCGAGCACACTACCTTGAGGTACACTAGATACTTCGCGTGGTGTCAAATATTCTGGAAGGTATGAAGCCCGCTCTCACGGCTTTGCGATCGAACATGTAAAAGTAGAAAACTATTTAGTAAACCGATGGTATCGGAGGGTTTCGCAAATTCAAAATAAACTGAATTCACAGGTCGCTTTGCTTCTAACTTCCATGATAGCGCTCTCATATTAGATTCGATGTGATTGTTAGTGATGTCCGGTACATCTGCTGTAAATAAATTTCTGTGGATTAATTTTTAGAATACTTCACTAAGGCTGCCAACTTGTAGCGCCCAGACTTCGAACTTTGAATTCGAATTATGAACGCCATTTTCCTTGCTACAGTGTATGTTTTGTGCTGGAGCGTGCGGTTGAAAACAGCGGTAATGGCAAGCGAGCGAAACAGTGCAGTTCTTCAGAAACATTGCAATGCACTACTGGACGCATGTCGTTTTTGACGAAGAACTACGTCTTTCAGGAAGATAGCTGGTATAGGGGTCATTCCATAAAATCGAAAAATGCGTGCGTCACGAAAAATGAAAGATTTTGAGCGCTAATAGCTTTGCTTGAAATATTTTTGCACCAATCGATCGGAAAATCTTCTACGCATCTACACGAATAAAGAAAGCAATTGATTTTTAAGTGTGCACCATTGAAAAATTGGAAATAATGAAACCTTGTCCATCTAGCTTCGTGATTGGTTGTTGGAAATGACGGCATCAAAGTAATAATGCGTTTTCACGCTTCGGCTTATAATTCAGTCAACTCCTAATAGATTTCCAACCTATTTACACCAATAGATCGGAAAATTGAATTAGAAACTATAGAAAACCAGTAATTTTCAATGCGAGCCATTGAAAAATTAAATATAACTCTAACTCGGTAGTTAGACAGCAGTTTGTTCATCTCTTCGTCGAGGTATAAATTCTCGCTTCGCGCTTGGTTGGAATAATTTCCAATTATTTTCGAATAAGTTTTGATACAATTCAGGAACCAACGAGAAAGTTGATAGAAAATTCCATTTAATTCTACTATAACAAAGTTACAAGAGAATTAAATGGAATCCTACCCTTTCTCGTTGATTGCTAATTGGCTTGAAAATTCCTTACTGTGATGTACCACCAACGGCAACACGAGCGGTGCCGCAGTCGTGCACGTCTGCAATTCTCGGTCGGTCATATTCAACGGCTGTCGTGATGGAATATCTGGCTGCTGAAGTGCTGGAATTGGCAGGAAATATTGCTACTCGCGACAACCTATCGACCAGAATTATCGTCACTTGCAGCTGGCCATTCGCAACGACGAAGAGTTGAACAAATTGCTGTCCGGTGTCACCACTGCTCAGAGAAGTGTATTTTCGAACATCCAAACTGTTTTGTTGAAGAAGGCTTAAATTTCCAAAATATAACGACGAAAAACCGTTCTTCTAAGGACGAAACATATGTTCATGAAGATTTAAGGAATTTTCTCTCACTGATGTTCAATTTAATTCGATTGATTCTAATTGTTCGCTTTATATTAAATTATTTTTAACCGATTATTTCTCGCGCTTCTGTTCGTTTGTTGCTGCAGGTTGAGTTGGCCGTCTCGGAAGGCACCAAAGCAATCAACAAATATACCAGCTCCAAGTAAATGTGTTCGGTCAAGCGTCAAAATGCATTGAAAACTATGGATTGAAATTGTTTTAGTAACATCTTTTGCATCTTCATATAAGAATTTGTTCATTCTTAAAAGAATGGTTTTTGGTTAGTGATTTTGGATGAAACCTAGAAAACTTGGAAATTAGGGCTTTTCACTAGGTTTTCTTTAGCAACACAAATTTTTCCATCATCAATGCTACAGTAATACGTGGCGTAATTTTTCTTGGCAGCAAAAGGTGAACGGCTCACTGGTAACTTTGCTCTTTTGTTCAGACTGAAATTGAAATGCTCCATTTTCTTCAACGTAGATGATGGAATGACGGACCACGAAAAATAAGCGGAACCGTTTCTTGTAACGAGGAAAAAGTTGAATTTTTCGCCGTTGCGGACGACCAACAAATGGCGGGAATACGTTTTCTGGTCACGGACGACATTTTCTACCACTTCCAAAACGTCAGTGTTCTTCTTTTGTAAGTCGCAGAAAGTTTTGCGTAAAATTTTCAGCCTTTTGAAAACTAGCGCGTACCATGTACCGATTACCAGAGGAAAAGCACTATTCAACGTAGAAACAGATCAAAAAAATTGATTTACTGTTTGGTTTAGTGTGACTGATTCGTTTTAATAAAATAGATTCAATCAATTCATAGAAGTAACTTCTAAATCTGTTGAGGATTGAACGTATACAATGTTCCTACTTTGATAAACGTTACAACGTATGTAGCATGTATACATAAAGGTAGTCTTAGGTAGTCCTACTTCACCTATGCGGTCGTGTCTTGTGCACAACCCCTCTGATTTTTTCCGATTCTTTTGTTGAGTCGAGATCTTCGAGGGCTTTCTAAATTTCCTCTGAGAAGTTGTCGTTTTATCGACAAATTGATATTTCGGAGTGGTAAGGAATGTCGTCGTGGTCAAGCCACCTTTCCGCCTTCGCCTATAACTTTCGTTTCGTAAAGTATTTGGGTAATCTAAATATATATTTGCAAAGGTCCAAGAACAAAGTATATTTCCTTAAAAAAATCGAATTGATTATACTTGAAAAATAATGAAGTTATAGGAATATACATAACTACAAACGCGGTCATAACGTAAATTATTTTGGGAAGAGTGAAGGCAGGTGAGGTTCGCACCCACGATCTATCGGTTGATACCCGACAGTTTTGCCAACTAAACTACCGCCGCCCGTTATATTCGGTAGTTTAATACCTAATTTTATTTTATTCCCGTATACGCGTCTCATACTTCCCCATGCAACGATATTATTTGTGTGACTGCTTTTGTTTCTACCACCGGACAGACAGACTATCGTTTCTGCAGGCATTCTTCACGGTATATTTCCTTGTTAACCGTTCCCGTAGTGATGTAACTTTTGCTTGCTCGACCATAGCTGCATATGGCCTGCCATACTAAATATTTTTTGGGGAACTTGACTTTCTTCTTTGTCCTAAAATGCTCTGTAACGCCATTCCGCTTCTTGGCAGTGTAAAAAGACATACCAGGAAGCTGTTTAAAATCTTCTAGGACATACGTTTCATCGTCCATTATAACGCATGGAAACTTCGTTAAATATTCGCGATAAAGCTTACGAGCGCGTGTTTTGGCCGTCGTATTTTGCTTATCATTACGGTTTGGCACAGTCCTGACCTTGAAAGACTTCACGCCTTGTCATTGCTTAGAGGTGTGCACGAATGTTGACGATATTTTTATTTTACGAGCAATGGTACGTACAGAAAGATCTGGTCTCCTCCGTAATATTTGTTTGACCTTCGGATCCTTGTGGTGGTTCCTCAGATCCGTTTTTGTTCCACTTCCCTTCTTCCTAGCTGTTGTCAAGCGAGTATCGAACGATTTTAAAACACTGTGAACAGTGCTTGGAGGAGATCCAAGCTTTTTGCCAAGTTTTCTTAACGAGAGATCCGGATTTTCATTGCGACCACACACAATTGCTTTTCGCACCTGCTCTTCTTTCGACGCCATTTTACGCTGAGCGCTCGTAATATAAACAAGTGTTATATTTTCAGAAAGAACAGACATACGTCTACCACTCTGAAAAATGTTTCACTCATTGTTAATGTATTTCCGAAGCTGTGTGTGTTTAGGGGTGTCCAAATTTTGTCGCGAACAAGCCTTATTTACTTGAACATGACTATACGCGGTCATAACGTAAATTATTTTGAACAGTGAGGAAGTGTCTGATGCGGGGTCTGATGATAAATTTAGTAATTTAGCTAGTAAAACAGTCGGGTACCAGCCGAAAGGTCGTGGCTGCGAACCCTACCTTCTGTCACCCTGATATATTTTAGGTTTATATCGAAATTTTCCAGTTCATTGATGATTGATGATATAAAATGAAGATCCTGCTGTACATGTTTGCGGTAGTAAAGAAATCATCGCTTGTCTCTTTTTTTCGGTTTTTTTAGTTGCTGTAACTGTGGAACCAGAAATAATACCTAATTCAATGAAACTCCTTGAAATCAAGCGCAAGGAAGAAAGCGTGACCTCCAAAACATTTCCCATTCGCTATGTAGTAGTAGTAGCAGTAGTAGAAGTAGTAGGGGAAAGCCACCATCACTTCAAGGACTTGCCCGTGTATGTGGTTAGAATTACAGTAGATCCAAATTAGATTATCAAATGAATTTCACACTAATGCTGCTACAGAAGGACCAAACGGGATTGGGCGGACCCACGAAGCAGAGGCACTTGTACGCATTCCGGGGTTATAAGAGTCGCCTTCCAGCATTAGGACCCTTCCATGTAATAATCAATTTCGCTATACCAACTTTAACCCACGTGATGATTTGTTTGTGAGAATTGAGAACTGCCATATTTGCATCAGACCTAAAGATTCAGGTTGGCAATGCACTCCATCATTCAGGCCCCTATCAATAATAATACTATTATGATATTGAGATGAAATGTGGTATATATGGGCAAAAATAGAACAATCTCACCAGCAGTCCTTCGAATGGAATAGAGCGGCGTCCTTTGAGGTTCCATAGGTGCTTCTAATAATTAATTTAATTTTTTCATCTGGTATCCATGTGCAATATTAAAACTCGTTTTGGCCAAGCAGGAGATGCTTCATAAGCTAAAATGAAAAAAATAATTAAAATAATTTATATTAGACTTACCTATTAGCTAGGCCGTATGGCTCCGCCGTCTGCCCAAAACTGCGGTTTTGAGATCAGGTTGCCGGGAATCACCTGGCATCGGACCTCCTAGCTTGGCTTCTCAATAGAGCATTACCAGGTATGGTCACGTGGAGGCGCTAGGTAGGGACTTGAGATGGCTAGAGCTATATTGGACGCTCCTCATCTGCCTCTATGTAAGCACAAATCGATCTCTTGTACTCTCATGGAACTGCCATATGGAAAGTTCGTGAAGATTTGGTGCAAAGTTTTGTCTATCATTTGCACGCTTTAACAAACCTGCGCACCTACTTCACAAATAGAACAAACTTGGGAAGATGGCAGCACCGTTTCGCGCACATAGCGAATATAGATAATGATTTACATTCGTTGGGAGTATCTTTGCTAATAAAGGTTAAGTGATCAGTGCTGGAAAAAATCACTTTATCGAAACTCAAAATGATTGATTTTGAGTCAATACAATATCAAAAGTCTTTTTTCCAGAAGGAATATGAATATCATTGGAATAAAAATTCATTGATAAACCAAGTCACTGAGTTTCGATGTTGCTGTATATTCGTTTCGAAAAATTCATAATGCGTTACGAAAAAAGTCAGAGCTGAATATCATTTTCAGTTCCATGGCAGTGAATATGAATATCAGTTTCAGCGCCTTGCACTGAATATTTATATTCTAGTGGTTTGGGACGCAACAGATTGAAATCAAACGTTTATGGTGAAAACAACGCTCAGTGAAAATATCAACACCTCGAGATGTAACTGACATTTCTGATACTGAGTATCATTTTTCTTTTCGAATTCGTTTATACTGGTATTTGATATTCAGTTTTAGAGATGGAATAATGATTATCTGTTCCAATAATATCGTTACTGGATATTGAAATTGATTTTCTTGCTGATAAATATCAGCTACATAGGGAGCGAGTTGATATTCAATTTTATGAGTATTAACTGATAATTTTAAGCACTGTAAGTGATAGTAAAGAGGATGAACTAATGGTACTTAGACCAGAGGCCAAGGATATAGCGCCTTATTTTGCTCTCTGAAAATAGATTAGTCTATCAAAAATATTAGTTCTAATAATATGGCACTTGAAAGTAAAGTCATGTGGTTCAATGGTTGCCTAAACCTACAGTTGCAAGGTTAGGAATTGACAGCCACACGACCCCGCACCTTCTAGCTCGGTTACTCAATTGTACGAATTGAAGTATCGCCTGTGATAAAATTTCCTCATCCCAACAGGTCGAATAATCCTTACGACGATTAAACCTTGACCAATTTGATGTCTCTGCTTGGAAAGTACGATAGAAAAAGGGACAAAACCCTCTCGTTCAACAGGTTGCGATTTTGCTACCTACGACGATTGATCCTCCTAGGCTAATTTGATATCTGTGCTGAAGAAGTGCGCTACAGCTGCAGTGTTCGGTTGTAACATAATTATATATGTACAGAGTAAGGAGGGGTAAAAGTGCGATGCGGGTAAAAGTGCGATTCAATGATTTATCGGTGCAGATTCCAAGTAAATTGACTTTGACAGCTTGAATCTAACGTAAACTTTGGTTGCTTACGAAGGATAGTTGCCGAATTATGCGCAAATGTTATTTAAGGGCGGTTTTGATGTAATTTTTCGATATACGGCAAATACGATATCAACAGGAGGATATTACTTGTTGAAATTTTGTAGCAGCGTTTCACATCACTCACATATCTGTTTTGAAAATACGGTGAAAAGAATTTACAAAATATGTTTCGCTTTTCCGTAATTTAATCTCACTCCGTCAAGCGCCTAGCGGGGTGAAAATGCTATTCACGGACGGGGCAAAAGTGCGATTCACGGACGGGGCAAAAGTGCGATCCATGAACGAGGCAAAAATGTATAGCTAATTATATAAAGCTTTAGGCACTATATTACAGATACTGGAAATGGAAGATCTGTAGAAAACTATGTGCTCTACAGATGTTGGCCGAAGGAAAGCAATGTTCTTCCGCTCGTGAAACAATAAAAGAACGTTTGGAAAAGTTTCGATCTGACTGAGTCTGCAATACACCAGCGCAAAATACGAAAGATGCAAATTGAGAATATTCCTTACCGAAACATAACGCAGATTGAAGATAATATGGTGTTGTTAGCTACAGTTGTGCTAATTTCATGGATTCGAGCTTCGCACTTTTGCCCCGCGGTATTCGAACTTCTGCCCCGCTAGTGGGGTAAAAGTGCGAATCGGCACTTGATCAGAAGAAAGAAGAATTTATTTTGCAAAACACTATTACCGCAGATGATTTATAGTTGAATGTGAAGACATTGAGTTACTGCATCGCCTTAAAATATATAATGTTGTTGTCCTTCTTTATATCTCACGAAAATTGATGACAACTTCAAACTTCGCACTTATGTCCCGCCCTACTCTACCCTTGTTGCAGTTTCATTGGAAGAGTAATAAAATTGTGGTCGGTTAACGATGTGCTACTGATAAAATGGGATCGAATTGGTAAATTCAACGTGGAGAAAGGTAATAAAATGCTTGATTTCTGTAAGGTAACAAGACAGCAGTTAAATTGTTTTCAAATGTACATTTCCACCAGAGCAGGGCAACAACTATGATTTTTTTTTCGTGATTTGGGTTAAATATCTCTATGCATTGAGGTCAAAAGGGCGTGATTTAAATCTGAAAATCTAATGCATGCTTAGATCTTCATGAGTAATGATATCAACTGAAGGCTGTTTCCCTGATGCTACTGGGCTGTAAACAGCGAGTTTGGAAGACGTAAATACAATACCCCAGTGATTCTCAATTTAACGAAATCGTACGAAATTTACCTTAGATTTTATAGAGGACAACCATTAAACTACAGTTAAATCAATATATATACAGTTAATTCTATAGCAAATTTCGTTTGGTTTCGTTCGATTTCGGTAAACACGAAATTTCACGATATCTGGAAACAACCTTAACAGGAACTACATTCCTAGTCCTACCCCAAGCCTGTCTTTGTCCTGAGGCATAGATCTTTCTACTTTTTGTGACAAAAATGGACAGATGGGGGGCCGGGGAGCTGCATGTTTGGAAATGCTGTAATTCGATATGCCGCAAGCCTCTTACGTTCTGGTAGTACACGGAAGGTATGCGATCACATACACATACCCCTTGGCAATAATTTCCCTTACCTTATCAAATCACTGCACCGACGTGCTAGAACATGGTTAAGTATCAAAAGTATACTTACGTGACATACAACCTGGAAGATTCTGTCAATGCTTCCACGCGCGGAACTAGTAACAATATTAGAAGACAATAGGTGTTAGTTTTGCTGACCATTTTTCATTTTTCTTTTAAGCTCAAGACCTGAATTTTGAGGCCATCATTTAAAGAAGATACAGTATCGCATCATCTCTGTGGCAACAAAGTCTCGACGACAAATGCTTTTATCTTCTTTTAAAATAACGAAATCGTTGTCACGTTTTAAAAATTAATTTTTTCTTCATCATTTACAATGAAATGCCTCAGCATCTAGATGCTACTAACCGCCGTCATTTGTTGCTTGTCTATAAATCGAACCCATTCTTCTAAGATTTACGTCAATGATACCCGCCAAATACGTCGCCCGGTTTCCAGTTAACCTTGACCGAGAGCAACGTGCAAAGCGTGATTGCAGCACATTCCGGGAAACACCCTTAGTCGCGTGCTACTACTCGAGGCCCCTATCTACCTACGACACTATCGGAGAGCGAGCAAAAACACACACGGGCTTTGTTTCCAGCTTTCCAGCGAACTTCCGCAATGATAAGAAGTTGACTTTCTAGGCTAATCAAACATCGTTAATTAGGTCTCGGCTTCATAGAGCTCGTATGAGCAATAAGCTCTTCTCTGCTACGTAGTGTCCCGAGTGCCGTGTATTGTCCATGTAACGCTAATTAGTTCATCATACCACCCTCCGTGAAGTTATCGTCGCCGACATCGTCGTCATCATCATCATCATCATCAACATCACCATCTGTGCGAGTGTCTCAGGGTCACACCGTCAGTTAACCCAATTCCCGCCGGGGTCCTGCTGTACTGGCGCGGTTGCGTATGTGTGCTGAATGTGTGCAGAAAATGCACTTTGCGGTTGGAACGTTCTCCCGAAGGTTGTCTGCTACCACACTTGCTTGCATCCTGCCTGCACCCGGCCAGTGCAGTGTATGTGTCTGTGTTCCTCTCTGCTTTGTTGCGCTATCGGTTTCCTTGTTCGGTAACCATCATCTACACTGGGCAGGGCAGACAGAAGACCGGGTGCGATAATAATAAATCATGCAATTTTATGCAATTGAACGTTAGTTTAGTCTGTTGTGGCTGGATCGCACCCGAATGCGAATGTGTAAATGCGGTCTGGGAACCGGTTGCTTCCCGAGTGGGCCGTTTTGATAACACAGAAGGGCACACCAGCAGAATCTATGTGTACATTCGGCCTCGGTTAGCTAGCTAGTTAGTTAAGAACAACTTCACAGTCAAGTAGGTGCTGAAAATAATTAGCTCCTACTTAGAGAGAAAAAATGAAGTAATTGACTCCAGCTGTAGTTTTTATGGAAGGTCCACTTTGCAGATTCCGAAGAAGATGTGATAATGGCTTGTGTATGGTAGCTAGTGGAAACAGAAAACCGCGGAATTTCTCATCGTCAGCCGAACTCGCAACGCAACGTGCGTTCGTACGGCATGAGTGAATGTGCTAATCGAGTGAACAAGCTTGTGCAAACTAATACACACAACACAAACATTCCGGAGAGATACAGAAATTTGTAAGCCGAAAAAAAAGCATCAAAACAACGTCACAGATCGTGCGGTGCTCCTCCTGCTAGTGCTGAATCATCGCGAACGACCTCGGACCTCGGCAGTGGTGTTGTTGTGAAAACACGATCGTTGCGCCCAACGATCGTTGCCGGCCCGTCGGATTCGGATTCCGCACGCCCCAAACGATGCTGAAAAAGGAGAAACCAATGCTGTCGGTAGCGGCGATCATTCAGGCGCAGGGACGATGGGACCGGACGCTGCCGCTGGCCGGGCTGGCAGGTAATTTCGGTGAGCTCTAAACCTGATTGCATGATGATTGAGTTGTTCTTTAGTTTGATTAATCCGTTGCTTTTAGTGTGAGATTAGATTGTATTTTATCAGTGTTCGAATGAATCATATTCAAGCCATTTGCAGTCCTTGAAGAAGTCTTAAAAGGAAAGTCGAAACGTTGGAGACTGCAAAAAAAATTTCGATTATTCTATTTTTATTCTGACCAAAGAGTAAAAAATCTTTCGAAAACAATCTTGCAGTGTCAGAACAGTTTCTCATACTTCATTGTGCACAAGCGAGCGAAACGGATCCTTTCGCGGAAAAAAGCCGCTGCATAGGGCCCCAGCTGATTCCAGCAAAATCAGTAAACGTGTCGTTGCTATCGTATTTCAAAGACCGTCGTCGTCGTCGTGTTTTGAATATCATCTTCGTGGGCATTGCACTCTTTCCGGTGTGGTATACAAAGGCAAGGAAATGAAAAACGACGTCGCCCTCGAAAGTCATATTTCACGCGCCGTCCCAAACTGCATCCATCCAGCGGCGACAAGGCGATGCACCACACGGTAAGAGGATACCGAGTAGCGAATTTCTCAAAACTTTGCTTCATCAAACAAACACAGACGACACCCGGGCAACCATGTATGTACCGTGGGCAGTAATATGAAACCGATCTCGTTTGGTGCATATTCATAAACAAAAATTATCCTCTATTGTGAGAAAGAGGACAAGAGACGGTGGAAGGTTCGCAGAAAAAAAAACAACGCTGCATCAAAGTGCAATTTTTCTTCCACAAACATCAAGGGAGAAACTGCTACTATGTATGTAGATTGTAGATGCAAGTGTCCAACACTGCATCAGAAATTTTACTTCAAAGTTTTAAACCGCAAATGTTGTAGCCAGACGATCGCTGCTGCTACAGAGCATCTTTTCATGATGACCATTAGCATATTGTAAATGCAGCGTTTTGTTTGTAGTCAAAAAGGCTGCCGCAATTTGGCCTTGAAACTTTCGCGTTTAGATTATCTCGCTGTCTGGCTGGCTGGCTGTCTCATCTTCCATGCGCAAATCTCGCCGCACATCTGGGAGTTTGGAAGGAGAGCACATTTAAGGTGCATTAACTTTCGCGCTTACAGAACTTGCATTGTACGTAGTATTATTTTTTCGGTAAGTGCCAATAATTCAGTTTGTGGATGGTAGGAAACCGAAAATCCATTTTATCTGATTGTTTCAATCATCCGGATGCCGTTGTTATTGTTTCCACATGTTTAGTTTGACCCGCTGCGCTGCAGTTGGATCGGCTTTGAGGAAACGCGAAGGCGGAGATCTGTCTGGCGATCAAATCGGAAAGTAATTGCGGTGTGTTTTTGCTGCTACAAAGCTTCCAGTACGGTATCACTTGCACTGACTGACTGCAGCAGCAGCAGCAGCAGTACATGTGCATTTCGCGATCCGTTTTGTTGAGACGCGTGATTTCATGGCAAGGAACAAATTTGGCTGTTGTTATTCGTCGGCATATGGGTGCACACCGAACGATGTCGAATCCTCGGAGGCATCCGACGACGCACTGCAGTAGTTGCGGGACAGCTGGTGTCTTTTACCGTACGTACAAGTAACATTTAATATTTATATTTACTTGTTAGGTGCACTGCATGTACGAAACGGAGTTTATTTTCCCGTCTTTTTGTTTTTTTTTGCGCCCAAGGTGCGTCTGGAAGATAATTCCGATAGAAAAAGAAGTGTGAATTAAACACCAATTGCATGTAACATCTGCTGGGGTTTGTCTACTGAAGTTTTCAATGTATGACTGTATCTAATTTAGGCTTCTTATTTGCTTGAAATAAGGTGTTCGATAGTATCGATGCAGCTGGTGATTTTCTTGCGTTTAGAACATAAATGTTATCAACATAATTGAATCTTATAACGAATTCATAAATTAACCTGTGTTCGTGTAACTCGAACCGAAAATTTAAGGATGATAAACGGAGTTAGACAGCTCAACCCGTAAACCGTAATACTTGACGGTTTCATCGTGCGCTTTAAAATGCATACTTTCAGATCCAGTTTAACCAACATGAACTCCCGGTCAATTAATGAACGCTTTAACCGCAGCTTTTTAGAACTGAGTAGACCTAACGAACAATATTCGACCTGAATCAGGTTATTGTATGCTTTCGCTTATGCTGCTTTCTTAAAAAGCAAAGCCTTGGGCTTATACCGTCTTTAGACATTATTCTTCTTTATCGACAGACTTCGCAGCCGGCTGTTAAAGTACAGAAAAATTATCCTTTTACTGACTCTATCTAGCAAGCACCGCCTAGCCGAGATTCGAACATACGACGACTGGCTTGTTAGACCAGCATCGTACCTGGAAGCTAACTGGACGTTGACTTGAGTAAATGTGTAGAAGTATCAACCTTGAATCAATTTTGAAGACATTTTTGTTACAAAAAAGTGAAATGTCTTCGCTTGAAGACATGTGAAGACATATCTAGGAGCGCTATCATGAAAAGTCTATCGCCAAAAGATTATAAAATGATAAACAACTGCAAAAAATATTTTGATTTGTCTTATAATGTAGAACAAAGTTTCTTTGAAAGGGAGGAAGTGATTAATTAGATGAACTGAAAAATTTTATGTAAACCAAAAATATATGACTGACTCCTGTATTCACATCACACACTTCCCTCTTTTGTTGTGATAGAATAGGAAAAATAAAACAAAATTAGCTAATATAGCGGGTGGCGGTAGTTTAATTAGTCAAACACTCGGGTACCAACCGAGAGATCGTGGGTGAGAACCCCTTCTGCTATTGCCCCAATATATAATTGGGTCTACGAGGTCTTATTAGAGCTTCTGTACCTGATTGGTTGAAAATGATTAAAAAATGAGAATTACAATTTTAATACCTTGAAACAGTGGACCCCTCAATCGCCAAGGGGACCGACAGTTTAAAAAAAATGTCGAATTTTTAGCAAATCTTGAGAGCTATATCATGTGAAATTTGCTATGAGACAACTAACCAATGGCACAGTTCTGTAAACTGGGCTTTCAAATGGAGTAAAATTATTTTGGCGGCCATTTTGGATTTGGTCGATATATTGCATTTTATCAAAAAACCAGTGTTTTCGCCTTTTCCCTCCCCCCATTTTCATTTTAAGACCACCATTGGAATGCTGAGAAAAAATACTTCAAGAATTTTTTTTAAAATTAGGAGTGCATTAGCATTAACTAAATAAAACAACCAGTTATCTGTGGCAATATTCACAGTTTTCATATAATTATTGAGATATTGCCCAAATTGGTTATGAAATAAACTACGAACGACACGATTTTGTAAAGAGAAAGGATAGAGCTTTCAAGTGAAATAAAAAAATCGGGGGCCATCTTGGCTTCAGCCGCCATGTTGGATTCTAACAAAAAATCGCCATTTTCGCCATGATCCCCAAACCGATTTTAATTTCAAGACCACTATTCGAAAGCTGAGAAAAAATCCTACAGAAAAAACATTCATTAAATTGGGTGTCAAAAACTGCTTATAGCTAGCTAAATAAATCAAATTCATTTAGTTGCTTATCTTCTTCTTCTTCTTCTTCAGCATTCAGCCGGGGTGACTCGTGCTGTTTCAAGCACTCGTCTCCATTCAACTTGGTCTTGGGCCACTCGTCGCCAATTTCCTAGTCATCTCAGAAATCGCAAATCGCTTTCGTCGACCTGATCGAGCCATCGTGCACGCTGGGCCCCCCTGTTCCTGGTACCGGTGGGTTTGTTAAAGAGGACTATTTTCGTCGCACTGTCGTCCGACATCCTTACGACGTATCCGGCCCAACGTAGCCTGCTAACTTTCGCTAGATGTACTAGATGGGAGTCTCCCCAAGCAGTGCCTGTAGCTCGTGAATCATACGCCTCCGCCACTCTCCGCTTTCAGTTTGTACTCCGTCAAATATTGTCCGCAGCACTTTCCGCTCGAACACGGCAAGGGCGCGGATGTCCCCCGTGAGTAGCGTCACGATTTCAAGTCCATAAATAACTACCGGTTTTGTACATTGTTAGCTTCGCGAGGCGGTGTACGCTTCCTGATCGTAGCGTTTTACGAAGGGCAAAGTAAGCCCGATTTCCCGCTTGAATGCGCCGCTGGATCTCCTTACTAGTGTTGTTGTCCGTGGTCACCAGCGATCCCAAATACACGAACTCCTCCTGGGAGACGCGCGTTTGTTTCCCTTGAGCCTCTTTCTTTCATGTATTTGGTCTTCGACGCATTTGTTTTTAGCCCAATTTTCCTAGACTCCATTTTCAGTCTGGCATAGATTGCCTCCTCCGTCGCAAAGTTCCTGGCTATGATATCGAAGTCATCTGCAAAGCCTAGAAGTTGGCTACCCTTGGTAAACATCGTGCCTCTCGTTTCGATGCCCGCTCGTCGGATCACCCCCTCAAGAGCGATGTTGAACAGCATGCAGGATAAACCGTCACCATGTCTCAACCCTCGGCGCGTCTCGAAGGGACTCGAGAGTGTCCCAGAGATGCGTACGAAACACATCACTCGATCCAATGTAGCTCTGATCAGTCGCATCAGTTTTTCCGGAAAACCTTGTTCGTGCACTATCTGCCATAGCTTGTCTCGACCGACTGTATCGTATGCTGCTTTGAAATCAATAAAGATGAGACGCGTGGGCACGTTGTACTCCAGACATTTCTGCAAGATCTGTCGGACAGTAAAAATTTGGTCAGTAGTTGCGCGAGCCCCCATGAAACTCGCCTGATAATTCCCTACGAAACCGCTGGCTATCGGTGACAACCGACGTAACAGGATCTGTGAGAGTACCTTGCACGCGGCGTTTACCAGCGTAATACCGCGATAGTTGCAGCAGTCTAGTCGATCACCCTTTTTGTAGATGGGACAAACCACTCCTTCAATCCATTCCTCCAGTAGCTTTTCCTCCTCCCAAATCCTTGAAATAACCCAGTGCAGAGCCTTTGCTAGCGTTTCTCCGCCATGTTTATAAAGCTCTGCCGGTAGGCGGTCCTTCCCAGCGGCTTTAGCAATACAATATAGCGCTCCAAACAATTCAATTCAATCAATTGATCTTATTGCGGTTGCTTGTCAAACCTATCAGTAAATCTGTTAGTCTTATAGAACTATTAAAACGCTTACACCTTGACCAATCAGATTTTTTGCTGCTAGTGTAAAGGATATTAGAGTTCAACACCGAAATCATTTTTGGCACGCAAACGAAAATTCATCAAAGCAAAGTGTGTTGCAGAAAGAAAGCTGTTTTCAATCGCCCAGCTAGCACCAACTCGTATATCAATGTACGAAAACTATCGTAAATATCTCCTAACAAACTCGAAATCGTAGCTAAAGCTGGATAAAGTGGGATCGAGTTGATTTTCTGTCGTATATAATGATAATGACTGACATACATATGATTTTCAGTACAAAATCGTAGAGTAGTACGAAACGACTCGCACTTAGTCGGATATTATCGTATATAAATACTTATATAGTCGTAACGCTCAAAATTATTCGTATTCACGTATATCGCCTCCAAAATAGTACGGATAAGCCAATTTTGCGCATGAAATACGATTTATTTAGCATGTATATCTGTACGTAATGCTGATTATTACGTTTTTTATACATATGAAAATGCTTGCTGGGCGGTTTTCATGTCACAGGAAGCAACTAAAATGATTTTACTAGAAATTAATATTGACTGATCTATACCTACAAAAATGAATTTCTGTCTGTCTGTCCGTATGTTCCTTATAGACTCGGAAACTACTGAACCGATCGGCGTGAAAATTTACATTCAGGGGTTTTTGGAGCCGGGGTTCTTATGATAGTTAGCCCCCTAAGAGGGGGGGGGGGCATTAATTTCTACATAACTCAAAAACTTATCAAACAAATGGAACCAAATTTGGCATGTGGGGGTTTCTGGAGGTAATAATCCTTCCTTCCTTCTACCTCTCTGGACATTTGTCACCTGTTCACAGCACAGGTCCCACAGGTATGAAAACACGCGCTTTTTAATTGCGCCGAAATGGTTGATTATACTGGTTAACTATTTTCAGAGAAATTTCACAGCGTAAAAAGCTCTTTCTTATGGTATGAACGATTCTTTGATTAATCCCCCTAAAAGTAAGATAGAAAATTAATTTTTCAAGCAGTGAGAGATAGAACAAAACAATGTTCTACAAAATTTTTGATAAGATTATTATAAAGAACTTTGCCGAAGATAGTGACCTTCTAGCTATTATTGTTGTGGAGATAAGAAACAACTTTTGTGGAAACTCCACGATAATCAACACAGTTCTTTTCATAGTATTTTAACACATTTGACATGTTTAAAAATAATTTTCAAACTAAGCTTTCGATAAATCAAAAGCGAAAATCGGGTAATAAAAAACGTGACAAAATCGGGCCAAAAACGTGACAAAATCGGGGAGTGACAAAATCGGGTTACCACTGTATCTTAGATCGTACTTGTGTTATTCGAAATAGAAATTGATACATCTTCCGAACATAATTCAAATCTTTATTAATGCTGTGTTCGTAAGTTCATAACACTTCTACTGATAGAAAGTTGACGAATAATCAATACAACGAATAACATTTCAATTGCTTTTCATATAATCTGGAAATCAGTTCAGTGATTCAAAAGCTGTAAATTTTTAGAAATAGAAGGGCCAGTAATAATTACGATTTTTATTTTCAAAGTCGGTGAGCAAAATATCTGAAAAACGGCAGAACTGATCCCCTTTAAATTTTATCACAAGCTTTCTAAGAATATTTCCTAAAAATTAATCAAAAATTTTTCCGCGTCGATTAATATTTGTCATTTTATGAACAGTTTGAGTGCAAAGTGTATCCTAAAAATCGATTTTTCGTAGACCAACCTCGCGGCAATCCACAGGGCATGGGAGAAGAAATTGAGTTCAAATCCGGTTATATATGGTTCATATTATAGCTTGATTCGATTAGCGGATTCTCAGAGGAGGAACAGTAAAAGCAAAGCAAAGCAAAGCCTAGGTGCTACATTCCGTTATTGAAACTTGCCCTTCTATTTTTATACGACAGACTTCGCAGCCAGCTGTTAGAGTACATGACAATCGCAGGGCCAGTTTCTACGATCCTATTGACTCTAACAGCCTCTCTCAGCTGAGTTTCGAACATACGACGACTGGGTTATTAGACCAGCGTCATACCTCGAAGCTAACTGGAGGCACGAAAAAGAGGAATAGTACGCTCTAGTACTCTAATTTTCCACTCTCTCCTTCACGTCTTGTCCCACTCTGTTTGGATACTATAAACACTTTTGTTTTTGAACTTTCTTCTAGTGTCCTCTACATCGATTGTAAAAATTAGTGTTATAAAAAAAATCAATTCTTGTTTTCATGTTTGAGTTTGATTATTTTTGTTTGAGAAGCCGCTATTTCACCAAATATTGTTATTTCGCTAAACCTTTCGACCAATTACAAGATAATATATTACAGGGTGAGTAGTAATAAGGCCTTTGCAAATAATTTCAAAAGTTTTTGTCACTCCCCCCCCCCTTGGAAATTGGCTTGAAAAATCGGGGGGCAAAAAAATAATTTGTGGGATATGAGTTAATTTTTTTTTCATAAACTCAATTGTCTGTGGGTTCTACAGTCTGAAAAACTCGAAAAATGAGTGTACGAGTTGAGTTAATGCCTCTAACACGAAACAGAAATGAAAATTCGAACAACGGAATTTCCGAAAATCGGCCGAAAAATTTTCGGAAAATTGTCCTCACACAACGTCTGTGATAGCTTTCGCCTGGTGAGACGATGCAGAATTTTGTTGGAAGCAGTAGGGTGCATTCTTGTAGTGTTGTTTAACGATGGAAAGCAAATGGTTCTTCAAAACACCAGGAACCTTTGACCAGCCAGTTTGTTCCGAGGAATATCAAAAAGATGTGTTGCATACATCTGATCTTTTCTTTGGTTGTGGTGATCCTGTAGCAGGAACATTGTTTCGTCGAAAATTTTTCAAAAACAAACTTATCACAAGCTCCCTTTTTGAGCTCCATGATTACCACGACTCTTAAACGAATGAAAATTCAAAAAAGAAACTTGCAAGCTATGTTGACATTTGAATACGCTCTAAACAAAGAATATGCAGACACGCCTGTGAATAACACATTTTTAATTAGAAGAGGTCGCTGAACAGATTTATTACTAAACCGCTGAGTGGGTTCCAGGGCACTACAGTCCTACCTACGGAAATCTTCCAACTTCCGCTAAATTTCTGTTTGTACTCCGCCAGAAATCATCCTGAAAACTCTCCGCTCAAATACAGTAATTGCGCATATGTCTTTCGTGAGCATCGTCACAGTTTCAAGTGCACTGGTCTGATGAAAGTTTCGTTGTACATCGTCAGCTTCAGCCGTAAAGACCAGCTTTCATTTGGTATTTAAAATGAGAAATGCAGCGCCACCCCTGGAATGCAATGAAAATCACTACCATAAAATACCACATTTGTACTGACATAAAAATCTGAGGAATCAGCTAAAATTAAATGGAATTGCTCAACTATCATCTTCTGTGACGGTGACGCCATCTCAAAATGCTGATTTGCCGAATCCGGGTGCAGTGCCAGGCCAGCATACTGTCAGTGAAGCGGCGCTAATATTGTTTGCCGCTTAGGTACGTACGGTGTCATCAAAATTCAACCATTACTTCACATCTTCTGCTGTAAGTGCGCCACTTTCGCGCTCTCTATCCTCCTTTCGCCGACCTAGTAGTGTGCGGCTAATCGTAAAGGTTGAGCAATTTTCAAGCTACTAAAATAGAATCAAACGACGCTTTTGTCAAACCTCGACTATTATGCCATTCCTGGCACTGACTGTTGTAATCGTAAAACCTGCAACGCAATTCTCATCCGCTGGAAAAGGTGGGGCAAATCACCACCCACAAAACTTCAAAACCATCTTCTCATATGTAAATGCAAATGGTAAACCAACCAGTTGCGTCAGCTCTACTGGTACCATATTGTTCGCTCCTCTCGTATATAAGACATATGAATGGGTGGAGGCCACGGAGTCCTTGGGAAAATTGACGCGCAGGGGCTGCTCAATCGAGAAAAAATTGACTAAGGTCATGAAGGTTACAGGGGATCGATAAAAAGTATATACTACATTACCACAACAAGCAAACCCACGAACTGTCGACGGTGTATTTGTGGCGCATTCGGTTTGCATCCTCGTGGCTGTTAGATTTCCACATGCGAGCAAAAAAAGAGGGTGAAGAAAGGAAGAGGGGTGGTACATACCACCGAAGAAAGTTCTTTTGCAGTCCGACTCTTTTCTCCCATGATAGGGTTATGTATCAGCTCGATGTCAGTTAGTTTGGCTGAATCGAAAGCAACACGCTTGCTTGACGGACATTGTGGAAAATGTGTTCCTCGGCTAGAAGATGGTGTTGCTGCTGCGCGCAAAACCATCACTTCGTTTATTGTGCCGCATTGTTGGTCGTCATAATTGCTGTTATGGTGACATTATCGTCACAACTTTTCATCTTCAATCAGGATCGCTTTTCCGAATTGAAATAAATTTGTGTACAATTGCTTGTATTGAGCTTGGCATATTGAAATATGCTGTTATTAATATTTTTTTATTAATTTTTAAATTTTTTATAATTTATAGCCCCGCATTCGATCGAAATGTTGTAACTTCATTTATGACGGAAAATTTTGTGAATGCAGATCAATTTTTTCTATGTAAAAGTTAGATTTCTGAAGCAGTACTAACTATATTGTCGCCAAAAATCGGCAATAATTTATACTGAATCACTATGTCATCATTATAATCACATTTTTGCTTAATGAGTAACATTAAATTTGGCGGCAATTCATAATTATTCGAGTCGTAACAACTGTTAGATGGTTATTTCTGAGAAATACTTGTTGATAGGTGCTAGAGCGATTTGCTTCCATGATGAACCTGGGATGGACAAGATGCTGGACAAAACTGCTGACAAGATGACGTTTTCGGGGATCTCGTTTGACCGAGATTATGGTTCACTGTACAGACTGGATATTCGCAGTGGAGGATCCCACTTTTACTCCAATCGATTGATTAGATTTCGTGTCACCGTGAGACAACTATGGACCACCTCGTGCAACTAACTGAACTCGTTCGTCTCGCTAGATGGCAAGCGATCTATTCGCTATCGCGTCCCCATCCCGATCTACTCATCCGTTCAACACCTCGAGATCATCGGAAAACTCTCCATACAGCCGATTTCATGGCTCTGTCAGTCAGTTCAATAGGATGAGCAACAGCCGAGTCCTCTGGATGTCGAAATGTCAAACGTCGACCATATTCACCACCCCGTGCTTGCAATACTAACTAAGCTATGTGCACATAATTTAGGCTAAACCTTTCTACACAAAAGAAAGTTGCCGACGAACGGTAATACTTGTTGTAACAGTTATTACGTTGTACGAAAAGCTTTATATACAAATTCTCATAGTATACACAAGCTTGTCCAGCAAATCCAGCTTGTCGGTGAAACCGCACAGAACTAACAGCAAGCAAGATGAGGTACGTTCGTTGACCTGTTTGTGAAGTGAAATGTTTGATTTGGTAAATTTCTTTTTGGGTTCCACTTCTATTACTTTTGACACTCAAAAATAGGATTAGTTTCCAGCACACACTCAAACGCTGCGATAGGCCTGATGTCCCGGTTGGAGTAACCGCACTAGCTCCAGTCATTCCTCCATGATTGATTGCAACTACGATGTATTTGGTCGTTACAGGATGGCAACTCAACCAGGAAAACCGGGAAAACCAGGAAAAGACCAGGAATTTTATTTCACCAGGAAAAAGCGGGAAAAACCAGGAATTTTTATTCAAAACCAGGAAAAAATTCTGACGCTTGCTGACGACTTAATTACTTATGCGTTCATGTCCGCTAGTTCGGCAGAACAAAATGTTTCATTTCCCAAATAATGATAGTAATACGCCATGGCCTTGATCTGTCGCCAGGAGGGTTTCGAATCAATAGTCTGAATACAGTCGACTAGGCTACACTGCCAACAGCCTCTAGATCTGCCTCTTCTGTGTTGTCCCTGCGGGTTCCAGTTGACTGTCTTTCTGTAGATATTGTTCTCTACTCTCCTCAAAACATGTCAGATCCATGTAACGATTGACGAAGACATGCGGTTGTGTCCGCTGAAATACATCACATCTTGGTACTACCGCCTAGGGTTATCTGCTACCAGGATATAAAAAATCTGCCACGTCCTCAACCTCTACTGTGAAATTAGAGGGATTGTTGATGTTTGCGACATTGACTATGAGACCTGCTGCCTTAGAGTTATCGCAGAGACCATCAAGCTTTCCCTGCACATCATATTACATTTGGGAGAGCAAGATAATGTCGTCGGCTAGGTTAAGGTCAAGGCTCGTTTGTTAAAGGGTTCCAGGGCAATCTTCGGTTATGTTTACTATCAATGGCTCCAATTAAAATTTCGTCAATAACCACGAGGATCAGTTGCTGTGAAAGTATGTAACCCTGTCTCACTCCTGCAGCAACCCGGCAGGAGGCCTCATAATGAGCGGCGATAAGATAGAATAGCTTACCCGGAACTCTTCTACACCTTTTTTTGCGCCCCAGATATTTTCGTGATTTAGTCGGTCGAATGCTTTTTTGAAATCAACAAGCACTAGAAGAAGACAGCCTTGGATTTCGATGATTTACCCGAATAATATATTGATCGTCGTGATCCGATCCACATATGATCGGCCGGCACAAAATCCAGCTGGCATTGAAAGATGAGTTTACCCATAAATTGGTTGGTAGCTAAAACTGGGTTAAAACTACTCAAACTGCCCTTAAAGTGCACAAACTCAGATTTTGAGTAGTTCTTCAACTATAAATTTGGTAGTACAAACTTAAAAGTGCGTTATTTGTCACAGAGAAAAATTCAATTATCGGTAGCAAGTAGTTAAAATTAGTTAAATTTTTCCCCAAAATTTAAGCTTTTTCACTTTAAGGGCATTTTGAGTAGTTTCAACTAAGTTTTAACTAAATCCGATCAATTTACAGGTAGAATCATTTAAGAGGGCACTATCGTAGAGTAGCATCGTTTTTTTCTGGATTCGATTGAGGATCACCTTAAAGAGTACTTTACGAGTGATACAGAGCACTATGATACTGCCCTAGTTCCGACATTCAGATAGGTTCCCTCAGAGTCAGACCGTCAGACCGGCAAACTCGTGCGGTCACACAGAGTCTCAGTCTCGTGCTTCGGAGGGGTCTCGCGCCTGGTGATGACTTGAGAAAAATGTTTAAAAAAATGATTCGGCTTAGCTTGTACGCCGATTGTTTACAGAGGTTTCGATCAAATGGGCACTTAGGTCTTTTGAACCAATGAGATCTCCAGTCCGGATGGCATTCTATCCATTTTTTACAGAAAATCACTAAAATATCAGGAAACGGCACTTTGTGCTTTTCTTGATATTGAAGGAGCTCTCGATTACACGTCATTCATTTCAATTATTACGGCTCTTTTTCAAAACGCAATTCACCAAACTCAATGAGCTAGATTCAAGCAATGCTTCCGAACAGAGAAATCACAACATCATTGGAAGATAAGTCGGTCACGATTTCGGCGATCAAAGGATGTCCATAAGGAGTTCTCTCCCTGATAACCAAGATGTTATGAGATTATTGCTTAAGCCATCAACGTAGAACTTATCGTTCGAGAAAAGTTTAACGCAGTACTGTCAAGTTGTTTGTTAGGAGCTCTAAACAGCACCATGTTATAATGCTTACAAGACGGGCCTAATATAAACCCCACAAAAACAGTCGCTATAACATTCACTATTCACATGCTATTTCTTCCCCTATACTGCTTGGTGTCAGGCTGAGCTTCAGTAACCGCCTAGATATTGCTATTAAGAAAGCATTCCGTTGAAATCAAATACAGGGTTGTAGACTAAACAGTTAAACAATTTATCTACCCAAATCCTGCAGTAGCTAAAAAACTGCTCAGCTTAACTCGTAGTGAACTACGCACAATCACGAGACTCCTAACTGGACACTATTCCGCTTTTGATCGTTTAAAGAATATCGGATGATTCCGAAATCTGCCGCAACCTTTGTAACTCCGAACTTGAAAGTTCAGCCCATCTGCCCTGCAATTACGGGGCTCTGGCTTTATCTAGGCATAACTTCTCTAGGCAAAATTTCCTTTCTAGAGCCCAAATCCTAAAAGTTCGTTGATTTTTTTTAACCATGTAGTACCGACTTAGGGCACAAGATTTCAACTATCTAGCTCAACTCCAGCAATGGGCATAAGCAGTCCGTAAACTGTGATGGAACAAACCGGAGCCTACCGCAAAAGATGAACATTAAGACTGTTACAGTGGCCTTTTAATCCAATGCCCTTGTGGCATACAAAAAAGCCTCGCTGCTTAATCTGCACAGGGCGTCGCGCGTTGTAACGCCGGTTCCCTTCTTGGTGATTTGTCAAGATGCCTTGCATCCACTCCACAGAAAAATCCAGATATTGTTGAAGAGCTGATGCAACATTGGCGGTGACAATACTGGGTAAGCTTTCAGCATCTCGGTTGACATGCAGAATTTTCCTGCTGCTCTGTAAGACTTTATATATTTGAGTGCTGCTTCAATTTGAACTAACAACAGCTGACACGGAGCTGACACGGTCGATCATATCCGCACGAAAAAGTTATATTTCACGCCACATAAGAACATATAAGTACCAAAATGGAGGCAATATTCGTGCAAAACTTTTGACAATCATTTGTAATTCTGTCTTGCATTCTATACAACAGTTTTTGGAACACGCAACTTATTACTTCTCAATATGCAAACAAGATATAACTAAATGTTACAATCAACTATACTGCTATATAATTCACAGCCATAAGTAGTATATGACGACACGCATGACTACAAAACAATTGATTGTACACTTCGCTTTGACATACTCTAATCATTTTGCAATTCCAATGTAAAACTAACATGCATACGACTTAATGAGGATTTTCTATTTCGATCTTGTGTTATCTGGGCACGTACTGTGGGCGTCCTGTGCTGCTGATGTTGTTGACCTCCGATATTTGAGACTCATAATAGTTACTTAAATGTACACTTCAACGGTTAAGCTTGTCTGTACTGTCGACTAGTTATTGGCCAGCTCTTCCCGTGAGCGATATTCTCGCATTGGTGCACACCACTAAGGCGGGAAAACCTTTTTACATGTCCACTTTTTTTAAGTGGATATTGCTATTGGCGGTGGCCCTTTCTTCCTCCTTAACTAGATAGTTGACCTTGACTGTTTTGTCCCGTTAACAAGGCTTCTTAACAGCCCTTTCCAGCATGGTATATCGTTGATAGGTTGCTGACTTAGTCGCCCTGGTTTGTGCACGCTCAATCCTGGATTTCGCCGTGTTTGAAATCAGACAACGGTTGTTTTCATTGTTCCCATCTCATCAAGACCGCGTGAGCTCCTTGCAAAGTAAATTGATATATACCAGGTATATGACAATGCGAGCTGTCATATACACTTTGCACTAACACATCTACACTAGTTCTAAGATTTCGAGCATTTTGTATGGAAAATTAGTTAATTTTTCAAAAAAATCGTTGGATACGCAAGATTTGTCTATTTTTTTTCTCACAGTTTTTATGTTTATGCTTAGAACATTATTTCTAGTATGTATTTTCATGAATACAATGAAGTGCAACATTCCAAATTGCAAGCGGAAATTTTTTCGTCGAAACGGTATCAAGATGTCTCAAAGAAATGTCGTTATATCGCTTTCCTACAAGTAGTAAAACGAAAAAGGATTTTTTTTAAAATGCTCGGACATGATTGTTCAATAAGCAGCATGAGCAACATTGTTATCCGCCCGCGATATTTTTCGTCTGATTTCTGGTAAGCTTTTAAAGTGGTAATTATCTTCTAAGACCATTTTGTAGCAATCTAAGATTAAGCAACCGTATACCGTATTGATCGTAAAGTATTAGAAACATTAATTCATTTTTCAATTGCACATCGAAATAGTTAGTCACCCATGTTCTCAATTTTTTTACGCATAATAAAGAAGGCTACAAGTGCAAATGACTTTAAAATATATTCCTTACATTTCATTGTAAATGTTCAAATATTTCTCTGGAATAATATAGCTGCATTCATTAATTACAATTAATTTAGTTTTAATTTTCATGCAAGTTCCACCATATTTCAGAACTATTTCTTCTTCTTTCTACACACACTAATGCAACCCTTGATGGTCACATACCTGGTATATATCAATTTACTTTGAGCTCCTTGGACCTCGAATAGTTACAGTATTTGGAGTTACAGGCGGCTATGCCAATTGAGCCAACTGGCCAAAAGAGATAACTTACTTTGCTGGGCAAGGGTATTTGGATTTTTTATTCTTGTAGCTAATTTTAAGCTATATTCACCAACCAGGAATTTTGCCAAAATCGTCCAGGAAAACCGGGAAAAAACCAGGAATTTGAAATTATCAATTGAGTTGCCATTTGATGGCGAGAATAAAATTTTTAATTTGGTAAATTTCTTTTTGGGTTCCACTTCTATTACTTTTGACACTCAAAAATAGGATTAGTTTCCCGCAGACACTCAAACGCTGCGATAGACCTGATGTCCCGGTTGGAGTAACCGCACTGGCTCCAGTCATTCCTCCATGATTGATTGCAGCTACGATGTGTTTGATCGCACATATTTACACATATTTTTATCCAGTCCCCCACGGTAACAATTTCCGGTCGGCAACAGCAGCTCTTCCGTGCAAATCAAAGCCAAATTTACCATTTTTATTCGCCAAACAAAGCAACAACCATAGCGAGACAGCCTCCTACGATCACCGTCGTCGTTGCTGCTGCTGCTGCTGCTGTCATGCTGGCAGCGCCCAATTGAATACAAATAAAATTAATTAAATCGCATATACGATTAGTGTCATTATCCGCTGCTGATTCAATTTTGCCAATATAATTGTTTCGCGTTTTGTTTTCAGCTCTAATGGTTGCCGGCCGGCCGGCAGACCGGTCATCAGTTCACTGCCACGCTTGCGTTGCATTGGTTGCCGCTTGCCCAGAGTAATTGGGCCTGTTTTCGGTTACGGTTGCAACCGCCCGGAAAGGGTGAACAATTTTCAGAAGCTTAAAACAACAGCAGTGGCTCTGCCACTGTTGCTTCTCTACGCTGACTGCGAGCGATGCTCGTGTCGTTTCAGGGTTTCGTAGATTTTTTTTGTTTCCAGATATCTCATCTCAACGGGTTTGGCAGTGAAGCTACGCCACTCTATCGGAAGTAAATTTGCATTTCAAATGAGCAGCAATTGGCAAATTATTTATCATCCCGAAACAAAAAAAAAAGAAGAAGAAACAAAAAGAAGCTCCAACTTAATCCAACTTGACACGATGACGGAATCTCGTAATACTGTATTGGATAAACGTTTAATCAATAGCGAACAGTTCGCTTCAGCTAGGAATAGTTTTTGCCCGGGTTCGTAGATGCCGAGGAAGGCGCCCGGCTGGCGGAACAACCCTGGGATATAGTTCAAGGTAGTACCGAAATTTATAGAGGCTATTTAAATTGCAAATTTCCCAGCTACGGCACGTTTAGAATTGTAAAATTGAATAAATTGTTTACTGCGCCCGGGCGAGCAAAGCCGCGGCCGGCTTTCCATTGGTTGGGGATGCTTTTTTTTGGTTATACTCGTACATTCATACATTTAACAGCATAACATTCGTTCGACCGACCGGTGCGATTGAATTTCAATCAGATATTTTAATAGTGGCTTTAATCTGGGGTTTTAGCAAGACTTCAAGGTCGATGATTTGACAGCTGAAATCCCTGATAATGAAATCAAAAGAATTTGTTAGAAAAGATTGCGAAAACGTGCCACTCGTTTTATTTATATTATAAATTATGAACGATGGAACTATAACCTGCTGAAACATTATGTCATGAAGGCAAAATAGCTCTGCCCAAGGCAGTTGTAACGTCCAACCTTACCTCGACACACTGTCAAGTTTCAATAATTTCGCCGAATCACAATGGAGTGTGTTATTACTGTATTTCCAAAGAGAGCTCTCATTTCCAGCTACTAACACCATACACAATGTAATCCAATGTACAAAGCTAAGTAAACAACATTCCATTGGTGAAAAGAAGAAGCACAAAAAGAAAGAAAAAATATATATATGAAAGACCTTCACGAGTCGGCAAACATCTTCCACAAACAAAATAGCATTGTTTGTGCGAACTGCATCCATCGCGCTTGCTGCATTGGATAAAAAGTGAAAACTGCAGTCAGAAAAAAAGAAGGTATAATCAAACAGTTTGCGCGAGTGGCAGCTACATACTTACACACGGTTGTGTCGATGCAGCAGCAAATATAAACATGTGCAGTATTGTTGGTAGCCATCGCCAGCCGCCGCCGGCGGTAACCGAGCGGATGAATCAGAACTTCAGTTCGTAGGTATAACGGCTTTTCACTGCTGCTTGCGCTGAAGGTGATGGTAATTGAAAAATCCTTGATATTGGTCATGGTTACGGCCGCGGCGCGGCGGTGCGGTGCGGTGGCAGCTGAGCCAACAAACACCACCCACTCATTGTACCTATGTGGTGCCGTACAGGAAGAACAGTTCCACCCCGGTTACCTTGCCCCAAGCTAAACACCAACGCTACCAGCAACCAGAGCGCACTGATTGCGCGGTGCATGCGGGAATGAAAATTCGCTCATTTCGATCCGTTCATTGGCGTCTGTGTGAGCGACGGCGCTGCGCTGCGCTGGTGTGCCTGCCGGTGATGAGTAGTATACGAATGCTACTAAGGTAAACCATGTGATTGGGTGCCATCTCGTACCGGCAGACCCTCCCCCCGCCGCCATTCGTCCTTTGTAACGGGGATCATCATTTTCCAAACCGACTACTTTCGTGATGGTCGTCACTGTACGCGCGCATTGAACGACAAGAGCAGATTGTAAGAGAAAAGCCCCAGAGAATATATGCAGTGACGTGACAACGGGCGAACGAGCGAACATACGGCTGATTAATTGTGCACAATTCACGCGTCATTGTTTATTATTTATATGCGTCACGCTGCGCTGCACCACGATAAGAAGAAGCTGCATGCGCCTGTCGAACATGTAAAAGGTATACATCAGAAAATGTTCGTGAGCGTTATGTTTACACCTGTTTGGGGGTCGTTGTACATCCATTCAAGTCACGGTACTGAGTAATGATTAGCAGTAATTGCGTTACTGCATTTATCTTAATATCATGATAGTTTGTTCATTAGTAGTAAACAACCATCTAAATTTTGGGAACCATTTGTTACCAAACAGTAGAGGACTGTACAAAAATAGATTACAAACGGGAGGTTTGTAGTCTACCGTCCTCTTCCATTCCCCATATTCTCACACAAGACTTCAGAAGACAGACAAACTTTACAAGACAGACTCACACAAGACTAAAAACACACCAGGTTTGGTCTATTTCATAGGAACGGAGCCTTTTCCCGAAAACTCGCGCTGAGAATCGCGGCTAACACGCTGACAGACGAACAGCGTCACACGCAGTATCTTGAAAGTCGCAAGGGCCTGCATCGTCGTCCCGCCAGTAAAAACAACGTTAGATTAAACTTCTCGGTCGGTAGTTTCTATAGTGGATAGAGGAAGAGGCACAATTTGTGTCTAATAACCCAACCCATGTCGCTAGCTTAATAAGCGGGGTTACGCAGTTTCCTTTTGTCCAGCGCCTCTATGATTCAATGGTGACACATGACCTGGCGGGTGTTGTGGGTTCGAATCCGGTTATAATCTCAGATTATAGCTAGGTTCGACCCATGCACCTTTCAGCATTGGACAAAAGGTAGGAGTCACAACGACAACTTATTAAGCGTAGCTACCAATAACCCCCCACCCCCGCCCCCCTCACCTTCCCACACTTTCCCTTCCATTCAAAAATTCTTCATTACTTTCCCCTACCGTCCCCTCATCAATTGTAGAACTACTGTATTAATATATGCCTGACCGCATTTCCAGGTCAAGACTAAAAATACACGAGGTTTAGTCTAAATTTATTTTGTTAAAACAACCAGTTTTCGAAAATTGCAAAATTTCAGTTGCGCGTTGTTTTTATCCCCCTGTCATATCAATATGCACGATAAAATTTAATGCGCATATGCTGCAAATGAACTAAGACTGCTCAAAACTCTTTACTTATTCTATGGGATGTTTTATTATGGTCGCTATAAACCAAATCGTTCAGAATGATCTGACAGTAAAACAGTAAAGTTTTCTGCTCACGGATGTATTCTCAAGTTGACAAAACTGCCGATCTGATTTAGCTTTCATCAGAGCGAAAAGCGAAAAGCTTTATTAAATTATGGCGGTGGCTGTCAAGCGCAGGCTTCTTCTCCTCTGTTGGGTACTCTTACCACTGCGTCCATTATTTTGAACTATTGTGGTATGCCCCGTTTTATTATTATACTATACGCTTCAAGCTTACCTATCACTTATTGAGGAAGTGACAGGCTGGTAGCTGGAGCGAGACATGTGCCAATCAGGGATGACTAGGTTTATGAACCTAGTATCCTGATCGGCGACACCAATCAGATCTCCCCGTTTTGAGATACTGCAGTCTGCGTACTATTTGTGCTCCACGATAGCAGAGCAAGTGTTCCGAAGTTAAATATAATCTTGTATGAAACTGAGATTCCGAAAATGATATTTACTCGGAAAATGTCCTGTCACAAGACCGGTAAGCTTGCTGAGATCTCTCTTATTGAGACTCAGCAACTTTTGAGTAACCTAGGGGTGGATACTAGACGTTATATATTCTTTTATAGATTGTTTGAGCGATTGTACAGCCATCCTACTGGCCATAACTGTTCGGCTCTCCTTTTGTTTCAGCCCACCCTCCAGCACACAGTCTAAGATCAGGCAGAGTGAATCTCGACCCGTGAGTAGAGAGTTGGAGCCACATATTCGTTTGTCGACTCACAACGAGTCGACGTGTTGAGGATAGACGAGGACCAGGACTGAACCTCTGCTAGCGCATCGTTCAAGTCCTGCTCCTCCACTACTCTCCTCTCCGCCTCATTCGTTTCTTTGTTTTTCGGCAGAGAGAGCTTGCACGGTAAGAAATCGTCCACTGCATCAGTGACCGGCTTGATGCAGCAAGGGCAAATTGCTGTGGAGGGCGCCCTGGTACTCCACAGGCTCCGTTGCGGCGAGAGAATTTATAGAACCCCCTCCACCATTCATCCCTCGGCACGGGTCGCGTCACACCTTGGATTAGGGGTTTATCCATTCAAATTTTTACGTAATAGCCATAGATAACAGCTATTACAACCATCTCCTTTAGGGGCTTTGGACCCTCTGCTTTGGTTCCTGGGAGTCAAGAGAACCGTCCTGCAGGCGGAGAGTTTACACTTCAGCTTTCGCATTAGTGCCCCCTTCTCTGTCCGCATACGACCCTAGTTTCCACCGGTTGTCCGATTTCCACTAAGGAACGTATCCCGGATGGTACCACGAGGAGGTCGAGATAGGAGTTGTTGAATAAGAGGCTGTGGAACCTCTCGGTGGTTCTGGAGCGCATTATTCAGCCATTTACCATCCAAGCGCAGGCTTAATCGGCTTTATTGCTGCCTTCAGCAGAGCGTGATACGACTACTTGAGCTTATAACCTGATTCTTATAGAGGTTATGGAAACATTCTGAGGAGTGGGCCACTCGGTCAGAAAGCAGTTTTATAGCGGTCATCATAAAGTTCTGGTGGAGCTCGTAGTTTTATTAGCGGTTTTATGAAATTGGTCATGAAAACCACTATAGGAACGTAATAAAACTTTGCATTGTTACTTGGGGTAGGGCCATTGATGTTCTGTATTTACGTCAATGATGCAGCGTTACTAACGGGTAGCAACTAAAATTTTGGATTTTTTTTGCGGCCCTTATATGCACCAGACGAATGTTTGAAGAAAGTTTTGATCCCGTTTCTACAAAAACATTACGTGGATGGAGAATACGTGTTTTGGCCGGAAAGAGCATCATCGCATTACGCCAAAAAAACACAATCGTTCCTGAATACCCATTCGATCCCTCTTGTACCCAAAAACCACGACCCGAAAAATCTGTCTGTGAGTTTCTTGGTGTACAAAAATAGGGTAAAGAACTAGTTTTAAGCAGTCTAAGCGGGTCACTGATTATGTTACCTTATTAATAGCGATGGGTTGACTAAGTGGGGGATATCAGCATACCAATCTTCTTGCTATCTTTAGTTCTTCAAGCTGTTACCATTGGAAGACACCATTGTTGAGCTAAACTTTTGATTTTTTGCTTTAAAAGTTGGAGCGGCGGAACTAATTTTGAACAGACCGAACCCATTTTCACCCGCAAGGTGCTTTTTTAAGCAATCCTGAAATCTGAATTTTTTTACGTCCCCTCAAAAAATCACTCGAACTTTTCCCCCTATTCAGTAAGTTCGCGTTCCTATCCGCGACCTACTAATCGGCATCTGATGCGTAACCGGCATAGCGTATCGGCATAGATGCGTAAAATGCCATCTGTCTAAATTGTTTATCGGGGCATACACTCACCGTACCGTTCGACAAACGGTATTCGTCGTCTCTTTTATTCTCTGATGTTCTTATGGGAAACTGCGAGTTTGACGTCTCACTCGCTGTTCATAAGGATGGTGGGAGAACAAAAGAGGTAAACATATAGCAGTACAAACGATCCGAGTACAAACGATCAGAACAGTGTTGTCAAAGCAAATAACATTGAAACACATCGTTGCTTTATTAAATCACTGAGAAAATCTTCGAAAATTATTGAAAAAGCTGTCTTTTGTGTTGTTTTTAATAAAGAAAAATTAATTATGAACATACATTTCTCTTGAAAGTATTGAACCACGTTTTCACCATTGGAGGTTTCAGTTAATTTCTAACCTATAATTCTTATCTCCAGAACCGAAACAATGTCTTGGCAACACGATAGTTCATCAGTTGTGCTGCAGCTGCTGCTAGTGGTGAACAGGTTCCGTCAATTCAGAATTTGTTTTCAGTTTTGTTAGAAAATAATAAAACTTTTGGCTAGTGACAAAGCCTTAGATAATAGAAAAAAAGAGAGTGAATAATATGGTATGTGACAATTGAGTGCTTGACTTTCAGAGTGGTTGTAATCAGTGCTGAAAATTTGATGAATTCGTTAGTAGCGAGGTGGCGATTGCTGAAGAGCAGCTGAAAAATGTACGTTTTTGGACAACAATTTTTAATTCATCATATTTCTTGTCGGAATTACTGGGTCGGAAACCCAGTAAATTGTGTTTGTGTGAATCAAATGTATGGTTAAGCGATTTGTGAAGATGATCCTATCAAAAGATTTTGAAAATATGAATAAAAAAGTGCATTTTCGGATCATTTATGTTCAACTGATTAAAATAGGTGAGACTGCTTAACTCGTTCCTTACCCTAACTGGAGAGCCACGAATTGCAAACCGTTGATTGGTAGAATCAAGAGATGCATTCGCAAAGTTGATATGACGGCCGTACAACGCTCCTGTTTCGACGTCAAACGAAAGCTTCGCCGAACAGCCGATTACGGACCGTTTTCAAATGTACACTAATTTTTTTTCAACAATGGATAATGTATCTTTAATTTCGGTAAATCAGAACTTCTTCATGTATCTTTGTCTTTTTTTAACAGCTTAAAAAGAATTCCAAAAGTTTAGTTACCACCCGTTATTCAATAGAGCTTGAGGGCTGATTGACTTAAAAATCCATCATATATTTTAATAAATCGAGGACTGCAGATTAGATTGATTTGTTTGTCATCTGGTGCATAAGCTATTAATTGTGGAGAAATGTTGCGTTAGTCATTATCAATAAGATTCGAAAGTTTCAAATTGAGCAGGGTGCAAAAGATGAAAGATCAAGTATAGAAGAAAAAATAATGTTGAGGCCCCACTATTCTGCTACAATTAGATAAGCCTAATCGTAGCCTTGGGTTCATATTTGAGATCGCCAATTCAATGACCTATTTTGGTTCAAAGTGTTAATACAGTTCCGTTGTTTAATCGACGTTGGAGTTGCAAACGTTATTTCTATTTGGAACCATCATCTGGTCCCTTTGGTCCATAGAATCAGACCATAGAATTCAGATAGAAATTTGTTCGTTATGTTTTACATCAACGTTCTTGGATAAATAGCAATATTTACCGCCATATGAGGATCGCTGCGGTTTGTTGGGTGTGGGCCCGTTCAATCGATGTGGGCAAGTTTCGCTATTTTTTTGTGTGTGTAAGCTGTTAACTGCCGAATATGACGTACAAGATATCCTTTTACACGTTGAATTTCAGAGCAGATTCACGAATCTCTCCTCCTAGCATGTTGTTACAGAAAGAATCCCATTTAACGCAATATGCCGGCAATCACTTCCACGATTTGACAATTTAATCGGGGATCGGGATCCCTCTTTATGTTGGAGCCCTATGCCGCCCTCGGCACCAATGGGCACGGTACCATCGAACGTTACATGATATCGTTGTTCGTTATTTTTTGCCTTATATATTCATACATTTTATACGTAGCTGAGCTGTTTGAGAACTTGTGCTCAGTACTTAGGCTCCGTAATCTAGCTCGGTGTGGCACGGTGCCGCTCGCGAGCTTGGAGCTCAGTACGATACTCTAATATTTATATATTTTTGAACGGCCTTGGGTGCGTTTGACAAATGAATGCAAATGACTAAGTTGCTCGGCGGCTGCGGATTTTGGGACCCCTCTATTTTTTTCTATTTGTGTGGATTCGAAATTCAGCAGGGTACTTCTAATAAAGAATAGATTATATACCTGTCCAAATCTCGACAAATTTTGCCGACTTCGGTGCTTTTTTAAGTGTGTACGATTCGCAGTGCGATGCATTCTGTCACAAGTCTGGTAGTAGTACAAGTACGTATATCCGTAATCCTACCAGTAATACACAAATGAAAGCAGAATATTAGTTGAGTCCCTAACCCTAACCTGCTAATTTTCACCAACAGATTCGTTTTTATGAAAGTCAAAATTCTGTAGATCTTGATTGTCGTCCACAAACTCTGTGCTTCGTTGTTTCGGTAAAAACTTTCAAAGGAAATCGACAAAATTTTGTTGGGAAATGCTGGTAATAAATAATTAATACCGATAATTGGAAAAATAATTCGCCATTTAGCTTGACTGAATTTAAAAAATGGTAAAATATAGTGGATACCATATCCAGTTTTTTGTTTGTGGTAGTAGCTTTCCTTCTGTTTTCTGGTCAAAAGTTTTTCGATTAGCTTCGAGATGCTTTGTTCTGTGCACAATTAGCGGTTGGCTTTCCAGTCGCTGTTTTCAGTTAACGCATTAAAGAACTAAAAGAATCAAGATTAGTAGCACAATTGTTTCGTTATTAGAAATATAGTTACCTCCTCCCTGAGCACTGAATCGAAATTGTCTTGGAATTCGTAATAAACAAGTAACTGATGTACGAAGCATAGCGACACGTCTCTTGTGATCAGCACGTACCCTGTACCGTGTACCGTGTTCGATCGTGTGAATCACAAGATGTTTGAGCAAAGATGGAGAGTGTGGATCTTCATGAACTGGTAGAAATTATACCCGATTAATCGCCGCTTCTCAGTGAAACTTGCTAATGCTTCTTCTGGTGAGTTTCACCCTCTCAGTGTGGGTGTTCCACAAGGAAGCAAACTTGGACCAGTATTGTTTTCCTTATTTTTTTAACGACGTGTGCGCTGTATTTCCACGATAATTGCTCCAGATTTCTCTTTGTTAGTGATGTGTACATTTTTAACCATGTCAAATATTGTGAAGATTTTCGTGAATTGCAAAAACCCTTCGATATCTTCGTGGACCAATGTTGGAAGAACTGAATTACTATTAGGGAGCGCAAGGGATCGAGTTTTCCCTTAAAAAAGAACCAAACAGTTTTGAACTACCACGTCGGCAACCAGCTCTTAAAATGAGTGCATGAGTGCGAACTTCGACTTTCGGGAACACTGTTCCAAAAATTTATAGTTCGTCTTTCCGATGATTCCGAGGATTCAGGCTCTATACTATACGGTACGGTACGATACGGAATAAGAAGGAAAATTCTGCCTACATGAAGCAAGAGCTCCACAACTACAGAGCAGATGCGCTGAACTTTCGGGTTCTGAATTACAAAGGCGGCAGGTGTCAAAGCATATCTTGGCGATATTCTTTAAATGATAAAGAGCGGAACATTGTCGGGCTAGAAGTCCCGTTATTGTGCGACGAGTTAAGTTGAGTAGTTATTTATAAGTCCTTACATTGCAATTTGATCTGCGAAATTGCAGGAAGCTACTCCATACTGACACCTTCCACTCGTCTGAACTCGCGATTCGATTGCGGCCAAACTCATCCAGGTTTGCTTTTTTCTCAGATAACTCCTTTGGAAATTTTGCGATATTGTCGGGAATTGCTTGTATCAAGAATCCATAACTCTAGGATCAAGTATACTGAAACAAAGTTTTTTCAATAAAAATGTAGACAAATTTGGTCAGCAATTCAAGAAACTATTAGTTTTTCGTGGCGTTGGCAAACTATAAACATAAGCCGAAAAAAATATATTCTTTTTCATGGAAGTTTTTACTTGTTCATCGTTAAATAATTAATAATCAGTTATGCCAATTACGTGTTTCGTTCAAAACTCAGCAACAAAATATAACACTATTGTGAAGCTCTCACCAGTCAGCAAGTAAAAGTATGTGAAAAATCCTTTGCGTATTCTTAACATAGGTTTTCCGATTTTTCTTTTTACATGTTTTTGCTGGTGTGCTAAGAAAATTTGCTTACGTTTTCATACAAACCATCTTTTTACTGCGATGCTCAGTTCAACTGTTTTTAGAATCATTAGATCAAGATTGTTCCAACCGGGACATCAAATCTGTCGCAGTGTTTGAGTGTTTGCTGAAAAACCTATTTTTGAATGTCAAAAGTAATAGAAGTGGAACCCAAAAAGAACTTATTTCGAATATTTGAATCACCATTCAATTGTATGTTTGGATTTAGTTGATTTTTTTCGCTGAGGGAATGAAACAGAATCAGGTTTCCTACGTCACGCGTTTCAGCCTACTATATTTCATTCAGCCATGTTCGGACGCAAGAAAATACGCCTTAATCCTACTAGTGTTTCATACTAATTATAATAATTAGTCTGAAACAGTAGTAGTCCGAAGATGGCTGTAACGCGTAACGCAGAAAACCTGATCCTGTTTCATTCGCTCATCGAAAAAAACTAGATGAGATCCATGGAGACCAATGAAGTCGGATGAGTATAAATATTCTTTTCATTTTTCTTCGAGCCGATTATCGATATTTGCTGAACTGAATCCAACAATTGTCGCTAAATATCAAAGCAGTTCACTAGACAGTTTGGTTCGAACAGAACAACATTCGGTACATATGAGTTACCATCATTTAATCAAAAAAATAAAAAATTGCGTCGGAAATTATTTCGTGAATTCTTGATTCGCAATTTTAGCTTCTTTTGACTAAATTTACCGACTTGAAAAAATTGAATTAGCTTGACAAAGTTAATGGCATAATTACGCGTTTTTTGTTTTACCAGATGTGGATATCAAGCTGTTTCACTTTTCTTATAGCAAGAGTTGGCTATGCAGATTGAGGTGTGCAGTAAATGTGGTTATAAATATTTACTATTCTTATATGAAACACAAATTGACAGTTTAAACATCTAGAACAGCCAAAAGTAACCTTAAAAAGTAGAATAAACATAAACAGCTTAAACAAATGACACAGAGAACCGGCAGCTCAAAATAACTTTAATACGTAAAAACGATCGGTAAGAGATGAATCAAGAAGAGCAACAAACGACTAAATAGGAATAAAAATAAGCTTAAAATGATAGAATGAACAAAAACAGCTTAAAAATTATTAACAAGGCAAAAACCAGTTGAAAACAGTAAAAACAGAATTAATGGCTTATTTTACCATTCAGATCCAGATTGGTAGAAAAAGTTAAAATCCCCATAGAATTCTCCTTTTATGTTTTTTGCGCAATACGCTCTTTTCGAAATAATTTGGTAATTTTCTTATTATTTCCAAAGGGAAAAAACGACACTAAAGCACTGAAGTCACCTTCGATGCAATAATCTCAAATACAACATGTCATAACTTTCTGAAACTTTACTTCACCAACTTTATTGTCTTAAAAATCATATCTCATACTCATCTGTTTCTTTTTCTCTATTCCCTCCGTTAGGATTCGATTCTGCCCTCGTTGGACACATCGGGCCGCTTTCGCCGCCGGACATGAAACCGGATCTGAAGCCGGACATCTCGTTGCTGAACGGCAGCGTGGGACCATTCTCGCCCGGTAACAACTGCGGCCCAGCAAGTCCCGGTGCATTCAACCAGCAGGTCTCAGCAGTCCTAACGTCACAGCAGCAACAGCAGCAGCAGCAAAATATCAACAGTCAGAACAGTCAAGCGCAACAGCAGAACTCCGGCGGCGGGGGAAATGGTGGCGGAGGCGGCGGCGGCGGGGGATCCGCACAGCACTATCCGCCGAATCATCCGCTCAGTGGTTCCAAACATCTGTGCTCGATTTGTGGGGATCGGGCCAGCGGAAAGCACTACGGAGTTTATAGGTTAGTTTTGCTCGGTGCAGTCTAATTAGATGCAAATTGTGTTTTTACTCGACCGGACACCCCTTTCGGTGACGTATGTTTCGGTCGTCGATGGCAGCCAACGATATCATGCAGTAATACTGCAGGCTTTTTTGCCGAGATTGCCAAGGAAGAAAACGTGAAGATTATTCATCTGACCTCGACATTTAATCTTCACGCTTTAACTTGTTGCTGGATTAACCAGCAACTAGTTGTGATAGAATGATCCAAGGACACTTATGCAAGTTCTCGTGAAACGTAGAACTCGTTTAAAAATTCTCGTGCATAATTTACTACTTAAGTAATTTGAAGTAACGCCAGACGAGTTATTTTGACAAGATTTATCCGGGTCTTCTTCCCAAACATTGATGATGAACTTTACGCTTCTACGGCTCTAGAATTTCTGAATGGCTCATAAAGTTTTATCATTATTGGATGCCCGACTTGAAACTATCACGAACCGTACTGTACACTGAACTGGCCTTTTATTAATTACCACACTCCGTGTGGCCTGGCGTGACATTTAAAAGCAAACCACTTAATCGTTGCGCTCCGTGAATTATGCACGATTTGCATTGAAAATTTATAGAAATTAATCATCATTCATTAGCATATTTCTCGCTTGGTCACTGCAACTGCAGCAGTGTGAATCTGCTGGCTGCACCCATTCGATCGTTTTCCTGTATTGCTCTAATGGCAATTTGATCTGTTTTTTTTTTTCTTACCCCATGCAGCTGTGAGGGATGTAAAGGATTCTTCAAACGAACGGTGCGGAAAGACCTTTCCTATGCCTGTCGGGAGGACAAGAACTGCACGATAGATAAACGCCAAAGAAACCGCTGCCAGTACTGTCGCTACCAGAAGTGTTTGGCCTGCGGTATGAAACGGGAAGCCGTCCAGGAGGAACGGCAGCGGAGTTCCAAGTTTTCCATAAAGGTACATACATATAGCTGAGAACTGAGAATTGAACCGCTCGCGTCTAACTGCTTACTTGTTTGCATTGTAGAACGAAGAAATCAACTCGACCAGTTCGGTGCGTGACGTTACGATCGAGCGAATCCACGAGGCTGAGTTGCTGAGCGAGCAGAAGAGCGGCGACAATGCGATTCCATACCTGCGGGTCGGGTCCAATTCGATGATACCGCCGGAATTCAAGGTGAGTGATGTTTTGCAACAGTTAGTTGCGCACAGATTGCTCGAGAATATCAACCATCGAATTTACGGTTTAGAAAAGTTATAAACAATAGTTATAACAATAATATCAAACATTATTGAGAATTGAACTTTTCCAGAAAGCAATTTAGCTAAGGCGACGGATTATTCCTGGCTAGTTCTAAGTTACACTGCGCTGGTATGGTGATGATACATGCTAATAAATTTGAAGGCCAGCATTCGCGCTGTGTTCTTTGCTTTAGTTATCCTTGAATGCTATATTCAGTATGCAGCTGCTCAGACAACCTTTTTAAGCAAACATTTATTCCTAATTCTATGATTTTATAGATGATATTATAAAATCGTAGAATTGGTTGACTTTATCGAAAAGATGATAGGACGCTCGGGACTGTTGTTGGTTAGCCCACAAGCCACTATAAATTCGAGTGATTGAAACATTTTTGTACCGCCGATTATTTCCACTAGCCCGTCAAATCTTACTCATCTTTATGGTAATGGCAATTGCTGCTACGTAGCAAGTCTGCCTAGATCGGTCAACTTCATACGATAGACTTCATACGCTGTGGCCTTCTTCTTAAACCAACACTCTTCTTTGCTCTCTAGGCATACGAAAGGCGGACCTCCTGCCATTTTCGTCGCGTCTCTCAATGACTATTCCGGGTTCAGAATAACGCACGTCCTGGATTTCGATTAATTTAACGGTTCTGCCAACTCCCCAGCGGATAGTTCGAGATTTTTATTGAAGCGTGTAGGATCGATTATCGACGCGCTTGTTCTGGTTACGCCATTATGTAAACAAATTATCTTTTCCTGATCACAATTGTCTTCAGCAAAATTGTGAAAGTTTAGATTCCTTAACAAATTAATTAATGGCAGCATTTTAATTGAATAAAACTAAAAATCAATTTAGGAGCCAAATAATGGAACATAAAAACAACTTTGAAATCAACTATTTAGAAAATAAAACCAAACCAACGCATACTTCCGTTCTCCAATCCCATGCGTCGTCCTCGATATGCGTCGTCCTCGACATGCGTCGTCCTCGACATGCGTCGTCCTCGACAATGCATATCCACCGGATGCAGGGTCTACCCAGAAGTCCATGGCCTCTTTCTGCTTCTCCGCTGAAAATAGTTTTGGCTACCCTTTCGTCGGGCATTCTAACCACGTACCCAGCCCATCGCAGCCTGCCACATTGTACCACCTTCTCTATATCCGCATATTTGTATACTTGATACAGCTCGTGATTCATGCGTCTGCGCCACATTCCGTTTTCCATTTTGTCACCAAGTATTGATCGCAAAATTGTACGCCCAAATACCCCAAACACTCGTCGATCAGTTTCGTTTAGCATCCATTCATGTCCGTACAGGGCAATTCGTTTCACTTTGCGGCTTATATCGTTGTCACATATTTCGAGCGTACCAAGGTATATGTATTTCTCAACTACTTCATATCGTTCCCCATCCAGCTCCATCTAGGCACCAACACCATTTAGACTCCCGCGTTCCCTGCCAGTAACAATGTACTTCGTTTTGACGGTGTTAATGATAAGTCCCAATCTCGCTGCTTCCCTTTTAAAAGGCCTCTTACACTGCTATATGACTGATTCCAATGATATCGACGTCGTCTGCAAAACCAAGAAGCATGTGAGACTTTGTGATGATAGTTCCGTTCCTTTCCACGTTTGCTCTTCGTATTGCATCTTCCAAGGTGATGTTAAATTGCAGGTTAGAGAGTGCATTCCCTTACTACCACGTCACGAAAGCGGCTGATGTCTCACCCGCTATTCTGATGCATGATTTTGACCCATCCATTATCTAGAACAGCTCATTTCGTTTCACTGAATCGTACGCCGCCTTAAAGTCCACAAACAGATGATGAGACTGCAAGTTGTACTCCCGAAATTTGTCTAGTAACTGACGCTGGATGTGGAGCGACCCTCTCGAAAACCATCTTGGTACTCGTCGACGAAGACTCCGCTGCCGGTCTCAGTCTACAGAACAGGATACGAGAACCCAGCTAGCACCAACTCGTATATCAATGTACGAAAACTATCGTAAATATCTCCTAACAAACTTGAAATCGTAACTAAAGCTGGATAAAGTGAGATCATTTTGATTTTCTGTCGTATATAATGATAATGACTGACATACATACGATTTTCAGCACAAAATCGTAGAGTAGTACGGAGCGACTCGCGCTTAATCGGATATTATCGTATAGAAATACTTATAAAGTCGTAACGCTCAAAATTATTCGTAATAACGTATATCGCCTCCAAAATAGTACGGATATGCCAATTTTGCGCATGAAATACGATTTATTTAGCATGTATATCTGTACGTAATGCTGATTTTTACCTTTTTTATACATATGAAAATGCTAGCTGGGAAAGCACCTTATACGCAGAATTGAACAATGTAATGCCTCAATAGTTTTAACACTCGAGTCTGTCTTTTTTTGAAAGTAGATTAAATAAGGCCCTCAAACTACTCCTACGGCATTTGTTCTTCCTGCCAGATCCTGAAAATGATCCGGTGGATTGCTTCGTTCAACCGCTTGCTCCCTGCTTTTAGATGTTTAGCCAAGATACCATCCTTCCCAGCAGCCTTACCGTTTTTCAGCTCACTGATTGCCTTCTTAACTGTGCTGCGTATTAACTTCCTGTGTTGGTGACTCGACAGATTGGCCATCGCTCACAATCATTATCTTGTTTCTGCTGATCTTCATGTTTACCTCTCCATCTCCACCTCAGCAACATCTGCAAGTGCTTCTTCCACCTGGTTGCTTCTGCCGTTTTGTCAGTAAACGGGTTGCCAGTACTACCATTGCGTATCACAGGCATAAGACAATTCCTGCTGCTCACCGTTTTGTAGAAACTCCGTGCGTCGTTGTTGGTGAATCTTTCCTCTGCGCCGGCGAGCATGTGCTTCTCGTACTCGTGTTTTTTATACGGTGGATTCTATACCTTTCTCTGTTCTGACTGTGTTCTTCTCATCTGTCAGTCTGTGGCATTCGGCATCAAACCAGCTGTTATGCTGTCTTTCACGCGTCGTGCCTATCAACTCTCGCAGTTTTTCAATGGTACGATGGAGGTTCTTCCACAACCCACTTATATCTTTCGTCTCCTCCTGCTGTTCTGCGATTCATTGATCAAGTTTTTTAGCATATTACACTACCACGCCATCTGCTGTCAATCGCTGGATGTTGAAATGTAGCGTCCTCTCAGTGCGAGCATTCGCCGCGTTCGACAATCTTGCACTAATCTTACACACGAGTCGATATTTGGTCCCCGTTCATCGATGATATCCGAATAGTGTCGACCGTCAATTAAGGCATGATCGATCTGAGAGCTAGAGTCCCCATTTGGATGCCTCCATGTGTGTTTCCGAATATTCAGACGTGGAAAGTAGGAGCTATAAATGCCATTTTTCTAGTCGCGGCAAAATTCATAAGCCTCAGACCGTTATCGTTGGTCGACAGATGAAGGTTATGTCTCCCAATGACAGGACGAAAGAATTCCTCCTTCTTGATCTACGCAGTTGCATCTCCGATGATGATTTTAGTGTCATGTTTTGGGTGCCCTCAATAGGTCCTCTCGAGTTCGTCGTAGAACTCATCCTTAGCATCATCGGATTTATCATTTGTCGGTGCGTAGACGTTAAGCAGACAGTTGAAGAATTTGCCCTAAATTCTCAACACACATATACAATCATCTACGGGTTTCTACCAGATAAATCGTTGCTTTTACTTTCGCAACACTACGAAACCGACTCTATATTCTGCTTTTCTATCGTCACTGTAGTAGATGCAGCACTTGTCGCCTGCAATAGTATCTATTCCCTTTCTCCGGAAGTTGGCTATCGAACTGAATAGCAGCGATCTCCACTCCGAGTCGAAGTAGCTCTCGAGCAAGCAAGCCCGCTCGTGGCGATTAATGGGGAGTTCTGACATTTCAGGTACCAATTTATCCATCAAACGACAGCCAGTCGTTGTCCATTAATCGTTTCCACACATCGTAACACACAGAACAGTCCATCCCCTTGCCGCAACCCTCTGCGCGATTCGATAGGACTTGAGAATGGTCCCGAAACACGCACGTAATACCTCACTCACTACAGAGTAGCTTTGATCAGCCGCGTAATTTTGCTCGGAAAACCGTACTCGTCCAATAGCTATTCGCGCTCGACTGTATCGTATTCTGCCCTGAAATCCACGAAAATATGATGCGTGGGCACGTTGCACTGCCGACATATGTGGAGGATTTCGCGGAGAGTAAAAATTTGATCCGTAGTAACACCGCACTGTCGCAACACGGATTAAAGATACTCGTATACTGGCGCGAATAGAAAACCAGAAAATCCTTGGTGATGAGAAAACTGTAGACTCGTACTCGTACTCGTACTTGTAATGCTGTCCAATCCTGTTCCGTTCTATCTCCAAATGTATTCTGTGCCATCGGCTTCATTATTCAATCTGAAGAATGACCAGTTATGCATGTTTGTTTTTTTTTTGCACTTGCGAAGACTTATCACTGCGACCAATACTGTTGTTCTATTTTGATATAACCCGGTGTTTGCTGTTAAGTGAGCGACGATATGCTTGTTATCAAATTGGGTGCTTGTATTGGGTTTTGGCTATAACACTTACTCTACTTTACCGACCTCGTTCATAACGGCAGTGCTATTTCCACCATCTTATTGCCTTAACCAGCACCTACATTTTAACATTAAGAGTAACTTTTGCACTGACTTAAGAGGCTTCATCGGGGTAATACCTAAACGATTGCAGCTGTACTTTATGAGGGAGTGAATGTGTTTTTTTTTGTGAAGAACGAACATTGGATGAATTGCATTGCAGTTGTTTTTGGATGAATTATTAACTTCATCGACAAGCAGCAACGACGTTTTTCCCGTAGAATGTGAGCATTTGATGGTCAGCTCCGAGTAGGTTCTCATTTCATTGATTTATGGATTGAATTCAACGGGATTAATTGTAAACAAATAACATTTATTTCCAGTCTTTGCCGTGATATCCACACTAAAGTTGAATTGTTATCCAGGAAGTAAATCATGCAAGTTTTCAGCATAAGTATTGCGCATGCATGCAGTCGCATTAAAGGGCATATACAAAATTATTGCAACTACGATTGTAACACAGTAAATTTACTACCAATTCTCTTGTATTTATCGAATCAATACCAAATTTGTCGGGCAGTTTCATAAATGTATTAAATTCAATTATCATAATCAATTAATTATTAGAGATTGTTTAGTAAAATGCTTGACACTTTCACTTAACGCCGTCCATAAGAGTTTGTACAGTCGTATCCAGTACCTTTTTCTATTTTTTCCCCACTCCTTAGTTCTTTCTGAGTTCCCGCCTCAGCATGGCCTCATCATAAGTTTCAACCGGACGTAATTCAGGGCAGTTCAGTGGGTTCATATGCTGGGGGACAACAGCACCGAATAAGCCTCATACCATCCCAACACGCTTTTGGAATAGTGACATGAAGCTCCGGTTAAAATAACGGTTTTCCATTGTGCAGCTCCAGCGATGGCAAAAGAAGTTTTTGGAGGTACTCAGTCTTGTAAATCTTACCTTTGATGGTACCTTTCGTGACGAAAATTTTACTTTGCTTGTATTTCGACAGTTTCTTCTTTTTAAAAAGATCCACTTTTTTTCAAAGCACGATAAGAAAGCTGTTGGTTCTTCACATAAGCGAACAAAAATTGTTCACGCGTCTTCACTTCACTCGCTTCCACCTTTGCCAAAACATAATGCATAACTACGAAATTCACAAGATGTCAACTATACACTTTAAAGAAAAACTGTACCAAAACTGGTTAATTTCTATCCAGTAGAAGAAAATTATGGCCAGTTGTAAGTGTTCGTGTTCGCCAAAATTTTCGTGTTCACCCTTTTTTCAATTGACAGGTTGTCTTCAACTTTATTTGGAAAAACTTGGAAAACCAGGAATACTCAGGGATTTTCATTTACTCTGGTAAAACCTGGAATTCTCAGGAAATTTCATCCAAACTCAGAGAATTATCAAAATCTACCGTAAAGTTTTCCTCACAGCGCTTAACAACGACCCCACCCTCTATCTAATTGCATTCAGCAATCTGGCCTGGACCCAGCGGATCAAATCCCGGTCAATCCATGCAAAATAAAACCAGCTGCGTTGGTCAGACAATTGAACGACCGACGTTGGCATAAATATATAGAACATTTTCGGAGTGCGCGGCCCGGTTTCTCGAAGGGTGTGCGCAACGAAATTGAAGTCAAACAAAAGCTTAAACTATTTCGCGTGCCTTGTGGCTCGGAGAACGAAACTTAAATATAAACATTTTACGAAGCAGTTATATTAATTGTAAGCATACATTTTGTCGACGTTTAGCTGGATTTGTAATTATTTCTTGTTTATTTCTTCAGAAAATCCTCTGAAACATAGTGTCAAAAATACTTTTATTGACATGACTCAATAAGCTGAATCAAAAAATAAATCCAAATTAATAGTTAACAGTAGTTCATTTACGCTACACGGCAAAAAAAATAAAACGTAGAATTACAAGTTAATAGAGTCGTAGTTTTCCAGCTTACCTATATACCTAACTTTTGAATTGATTGATAGCAAGTTGTTCGTCAAAAGTTTTAAAGAAAGCATAGATTCGTTAACTTCATTAACGTTAACTACTTTACAAAAATATGTAAGAGCATCAAAATTCGGCAATATTTATTTGATTGCAGTTGGTAGAAAATGAAGTTTTTGATCACCAGAAATCATATTATGTTTAATCTTTTTGTCATTGGGATATTATTAAAATATCTTAATATTATTTCCCGCAAATGTTTCTTGAATAACATAGTTTAAACATTACTTGAGTAACCTGGATTTTTTCCTCCAATGAAAAAACTCAGGAAATTCTTTTTTCGAAACTGAGTAGATACCCTGATTGAGCTTATCAGGCTTTGTTGAGGCTAAAATTATGTTTCTGAAAGTTTTTAATATTGAGTTCTTTTTCTCGAACAATCAACTCCGAAAAACAAGGCACAAGACTTCTGGTTCTTACACCGGGTACGCTCTGTTTAGGGGATTACTCCCTGTTGGCTCTGGCAGCACGGAGTGAGGTTTCGTCTTCTCACTTCGCAGCTGGTGCTAACGGGCGCACAATAGGCGAGTTTTTCTAGGCGTTCTGGCAGCCACATTTACTTGATCGTCAAGCCAACTACCCGACCGATCTGTCCACTCGGCAGTTAGCCTTCAGTCACATTCGAGATCTCATACCGATTACATGCTAAATTAAGAGATCCCTTCGTTAATAAAAGTTTATATAAAACCCCAAATTGTTTGTCATCGTTAAGTTAGTTAAAATAAAATAAAGTGTGTGACAAAAGTGATTCTCCTCGCCGCCCGTGATCCGAAATCACCTCCGGAGCCGCTACTGTCGTCTACGACTCAACCTTTCACCATAGCCCCTTGCGCTAATTCTCGTTCCGGGTGAACCGGATTTCATACACCATCAGACACAACGTAGGACCATCTATCGGGGATCAAACCTTCTGGCAAGCGCCATCATAAAACTGGTGCCGTGACCAGGATCGGCCACATCGTCCGGATTCAACAATCATCCGAAGCACGTGAGACGATCTTCTGGGCGCTGCCATTTTGTTCCGGCCATCTTTATAGGCGTATATCCTAATTATACAAGGCTCGAATAATCGGCCATCAGGTAATTACCTGTCCGATTGATATTTTGTGGCTCGCAGGTGCCCTTAGATTCCCGTTTCGTTTCTTTGCATATTTTGTCGACGGACCGGATCGTGATTGCTGCCAAGCCGTTTGGAGTACATCTTGACTGCCACCGGTTACCGTCACCGAGAGGACAATTTGTCCAACCGCTCTATTGTTCGAACACCGCCATTGTGTTTTTGGCCATTAAGCGCCATTACAGCGAGCTTGGATAGTCCCAGAGACGCTATTCCACCATTGCATCCCGGCAATTCAGTGGATTGATACAACAATCATCGCTACCAATCGTCATTGCGGACCGACATTGGTTTTCTGTGCATAATTTCTGCACCCAGTTCAACTATCCAGCATCTATATTCTGTGGATTTTCGTCGAGATTCATAAACTGCTAGCGACATCCAGCTCAATTAGCACGGACTGTGCTTTTATACGTTCCGGTTGGCAGCTTTATATTATAAAATACAAGGCACATACTTGCCTTGGAATTGGTGAGTACCATTCCAAGTATTTATCAATCCACTCACCAGGCCTACCGGGGTCTTTTCGTTCGACAGACTCGTTTCTCGCCAGTTATTTAACATCATCCGAACACGACGGAAAATGGCTCAACTACATAAAGCAACTTTACTATCCCGGCGAGCAACGATGATGACTGCATTGGGTCGGGCAGAGGCCTTCGTGAATTCCTTCAACGCAGAACGGGATCAAGCTCAGGTATCGATCCGTCTGGAATACCTGAACAGCATGTGGGCGTCCCTGGAGGAGGTGCAGGGGCAGCTAGAAGACAGCGAGGATACTGAGGAAGGTAGGCAAATCAACGCAGACATTCGTGCCGATTTTGAGCCTCGGCTGTTTCAAATAAAAGCCGACTTGATTTCCAAACTTCCTGTTTCAAGTCTACCAGCTCGCATCCCTGAAAATTCGTCTCACACTTCCGCTCTCTCTGGGTTGAAACTTCCGACCATTTCTCTCCCTGAATTCAATGGAGACTACATGCAGTGGCTAGGATTTCATGACACCTTCTTGGCATTGATCCACTCTAACGGGGACGTTCCTTCCATCCAAAAATTTCACTATTTAAAGGCAGCTTTAAAAGGTGAGGCATCGCAGCTGATCGAATCGATAGCCATCAGCTCCGCGAACTATAACTTGGCTTGGCAAACACTCGTCGACCGATACGCGAATGATTATCTACTGAAGAAGCGACACTTGCAGGCTCTGTTCGATATCTCTTCGGTTCGGAAGGAATCTGCCGCGTCTCTGCACGCTCTGGTCGATGAATTCCAGCGTCATACTAAAACTTTGGGTCAACTAGGTGAGCTGACTGACTCCTGGAGCAGCATCCTGGAGCATCTTCTATGCACTAAACTTCCTAGCGACACACTGAAATCCTGGGAGGATCATGCATCAACGAATAATCAACCAAACTACGACTGTTTGATCGAATTTCTACAGCGACGAATGCGAGTCTTGGAGTCCGTCATGGTTAACCATCATCAGCCACCATCCGTTCCATTTGTGTCCACGTCTACGTCCAAGAAGTCGTCCAACTTTCGCTTGTCATCTTGCGCTTCCACATCCAGGCCTGGAAGCAAATGTCCTGCTTGTAACCAGGAACATCCGCTAATGAAATGTGCAAAATTCAACCGATATTCTCCAACCGAACGGCAGCAATTCGTGTCTGCTAAACGACTGTGCCACAACTGCTTGAAAAGCGATCATATCGTTCGAAATTGTCCTTCGAATTACAATTGCAAGCACTGTAATAAGCGTCATCACTCCATGCTGCACTCCAGTGAAAATTCTAGGTCAGCAAATGAACCAACCGTCGTTCATACGTCTATGCCGACTCAAGCGGTTCAGCCCATCGACAATAATGGATCCCAATCTTTCATGGCATCAGCGGAGAGTGTTCACAGAGTTGTTGCTAGTACTGCTGCGCCGCAGCCTCGAGAAGATGTCTTTCTATTAACTGCGTTGGTTAAGATTATTGATGCTTACGGTCAGGACCATACAGCTCGTGCTTTACTCGACAGTGCTTCCCAGCCTAATCTCATTACTGATCGTTTGGCACGCAGTTTGCATCTGAAGAGAAGTCCAGTGAACGTGACTATCCAGGGAGCAGGCAATCTCTCCAAGAGGGTGCGTGAAACAATTTTCGCTCGCATCAAGTCCCAGAATGATCAATTTGAATGCGGGATCGAGTTTTTACTGATGGATACGGTTACTGCAGATCTTCCTGCGCAGGACATCTCCGTTCATGATTGGCAAATTCCGCAGAATTTAGTGTTAGCAGATCCCCTGTTCAACAAGAGCCAGCAGATTGACATGGTACTAGGCGCAAAACATTTCCATTCATTCTTCCCTAGCACAGCTCGTCTCCGGATGGCCGATAATCTTCCGATTATGGTGGACAGCGTATTTGGTTGGGTCGTCACAGGCTCAGCTACCACGACACACCCCGCTCAGTTGCAGTCCTCAAATCCTAGTATCGTTGCTGTTTCCATGCTGACACTGGAGGAGAGTATGGAACGATTCTGGAAAACCGAGGAATTAACCGTCAACAATAACTACTCCATCGAAGAGCGCTACTGTGAAGATTTCTATCAATCTACGACAACACGAGACGAGTCGGGGCGCTACATCGTTCGTCTGCCACGAAAGCCCGACTTTGATGCTATGTTAGGAGAATCTAAAACCTGTGCACTTCGCTGTTTCTCTCAGCTTGAACGGCGACTCGACCGCGATGAAACATTGAAGAAGGAATACCATAAATTCATAGAGGAGTACCTCTCCCTTGGCCATATGCGACTGGTCGAGCCGGACGACGGAAATCACTCCCACACGTTTTATCTGCCCCACCACCCTGTCCTGAAGGAAGATAGTACGACTACCAAAATTAGAGTGGTATTTAACGGTTCAGCTCGTACTTCGACCGGCTTCTCTCTTAATGAAGCACTTTGTGTGGGTCCGGTGGTTCAAGATGACCTCCTTTCAATTGTTCTTCGGTTCCTCACTTACCCTGTGGCTGTCGTCGGAGACATAGAAAAAATGTACAGGCAGATTCTACATCATCCTGATGACCTCGCTTTGCTACGCATTCTGTTCCGGTTTTCGAAGGACGTCCCTGTCCAGACTTACGAGCTTCTAACCGTGACTTACGGTTTAGCTCCATCATCTTTTTTGGCTACACGAACCCTTCAACAACTTGCAAACGACGAAGGCTCTGCATACCCCTTAGGGGCCCCCGCGCTGCGCAAAAATTTCTACATGGACGACTTTATCGGAGGAGCGAACACGGTACAGGAAGCTATCCAGCTCCGAGAAGAGTTGTCTGAATTATTAACCAAAGGAGGATTCATCTTGAGGAAATGGACTTCGAATCGGTTAGAAGTTTTGCAGGGGCTGAGGAACGATCAGATCGGCACACAATCCAGTGTCCAATTCATCCCAGACGAGTCTGTGAAAACGCTTGGGATCTGGTGGGAGCCAGAGTCCGACCAACTTCGGTTTGATTCTCCAATACTACAACGTTATGAAGCTCCTACGAAACGATCCATCTTGTCTGACATCGCTAGGCTTTTTGATCCGCTCGGCCAGATTGCACCTGTCGTCGTCACAGCGAAAATCATGATGCAGGAATTATGGGCACTCTCCTGCGACTGGGACGAACCAGTACCTCACTCCATCCAGCTGAAATGGGAAAACTTTCGACGAGAGCTACCAAAGATTGCAACCTATCGAATCGACCGGTACGCGTTTCTACCCGAGGCCACCGTAGAGCTACATACGTTCGCTGATGCTTCCACTGCTGCATACGGAGCCTGTACGTACGTTCGATGTGAAAATGCTCTGGGTATCGTTAAAGTCCGGCTACTAGCTTCGAAAAGCAAGGTGGCTCCACTAAAAAGGCTCACAATCGCTCGTCTAGAACTTTGCGCTTGCGTATTGGCAGCTCACCTGTATCATCGCGTAAAGGAATCAATAAACATTTGTGTCTCGGCTTCCTATTTCTGGTCTGATTCTGCAGTTTGCTTGTACTGGCTTCGCGCACCACCCAGTTCCTGGAAAACTTTCGTTGCGAACAGGGTGTCAGAAGTACAACACCACACACATGGCGGGAAATGGAATCATATATCCGGATCGGAGAACCCTGCAGATCTCGTTTCACGCGGGATGTCAGTCGAAGAATTCGTAAATAGTGAAGCCTGGAAGTATGGTCCATCCTGGTTGGTTCAACCGCATCAGCTTTGGCCAATTTGTCATCTGCCTACAGTCCCCGATGAAGTACCTGAGAAAAAATGCGTAGCTGCATCGGTTCAAACGACACCTGGCATCAACCCATGGTTTATACGGTGGTCCTCCTATAATCGATTACTCCACATCATCGGCTACTGCCTGCGTTTTTCGGAAAGAACTCGATCAAAAACCAGAACCCAGCCACGTACACCTCTTTCAGATAACGACGTTGATCGACAGTCGCTCACTGTCAAAGAAATTGCTAATGCCAATACCCTTCTAGTGCGCTTAGCTCAGCAGGACGCATTCCGTAATGAAATCAAGGAGCTTGAGCGAGGAAATTCTGTTGCCAAAAGTTCACCTATTCGTCGTCTCATGCCATTTGTAGACCCAGAGAGAATTTTGCGAGTTGGAGGTCGGCTTAACCTTTCTCAGCTTCCATACCAATCGAAACACCCTGCCCTCCTCCCAAAGAACCATCCGTTCACTCGGCTTATCGGCGAGAACTACCATCGAAAGCTTGTCCACGGCGGCGGGCGTCTTCTTCTGTCAACGATTCGCGAGGAATATTGGCCCTTGAATGGTCGTCACTTGGTGAAAAGCATCGTACGAAACTGCTTCCGCTGTTCACGCCAGCATCCCGTTCCCGAGCAGCAACAAATCGGTCAGCTGCCTAGTTCTAGAGTCATCCCAAGTCGCCCATTCTCACATACGGGTGTGGACTATGCAGGTCCACTCTACATAAAACCCGTTCACAAGCGTGCAGCCCCTGCCAAGGCTTACCTTTGTGTATTCATATGCTTCTCAACAAAAGCTGTCCACCTAGAGCTGGTTGGGGACCTGTCCACCCCAGGATTCTTAGCTGCTTTGCGTCGATTCATTTCGAGACGGGGAACCCCGGCGCACATATATTCCGACAACGGAAAAAACTTCGAAGGAGCCAAACGCGAACTGGCGGAATTGTTCGCAAGATTCAGGAGCGAAGTTGAGCAAAGCAAAATCTCATCTGCTTGTTCAGAGGAAGGAATCGTGTGGCATTTGACTCCCCCTAAAGCACCAAACTTCGGGGGCCTGTGGGAGGCGGCTGTGAAGACCGCCAAGAGACATTTGTTTCGGCAATTGGGTAGTACACGCCTTAGTTTCGAGGACTACTATACGATTCTGCACCAAATTGAAGCGGCCATGAACTCACGTCCTCTGTTGCCGATGTCCGATGATCCCAACAACCTTGCTGCATTGACACCGGGGCACTTCCTTACCGGATCATCGCTTCAAGCCTTGCCCGACCCAGATCTTCTACACACTCCAGTGAACGCCCTCGACCATCTCCAAAGACTGCAACAACACGTCCAGAAATTTTGGTCACACTGGCGATCAGAATATCTGCAGGAGCTGATAAAGGATACGAAACGTGCTGCTCGAAACGACGAGATCCAACCAGGCCGCATGGTAATCCTGGTAGATGAAATGCTGCCAGCAATCCGTTGGCCACTAGCCCGCATCATACAAATACACCCTGGAAGCGACAATTTGACACGCGTGGTAACTTTGCGTACAGCAAAAGGAACCATAACAAGGCCAATCACGAAGATCTGCCTGCTACCAGTTCCGGAATCGACTCTCGAGGATGAGCAACTGGATGTTCCAGCCATCAATCACCATCCTGAGCAACAAGAATAAATATTAATCTATGTATAAAAGTGAACCTAAATAACTAGTTAATTTGAACATAGTAGTTCAAAGCGGCGGGTATGTTGGCTCTGGCAGCACGGAGTGAGGTTTCGTCTTCTCACTTCGCAGCTGGTGCTAACGGGCGCACAATAGGCGAGTTTTTCTAGGCGTTCTGGCAGCCACATTTACTTGATCGTCAAGCCAACTACCCGACCGATCTGTCCACTCGGCAGTTAGCCTTCAGTCACATTCGAGATCTCATACCGATTACATGCTAAATTAAGAGATCCCTTCGTTAATAAAAGTTTATATAAAACCCCAAATTGTTTGTCATCGTTAAGTTAGTTAAAATAAAATAAAGTGTGTGACAAAAGTGATTCTCCTCGCCGCCCGTGATCCGAAATCACCTCCGGAGCCGCTACTGTCGTCTACGACTCAACCTTTCACCATAGCCCCTTGCGCTAATTCTCGTTCCGGGTGAACCGGATTTCATACACCATCAGACACAACGTAGGACCATCTATCGGGGATCAAACCTTCTGGCAAGCGCCATCACTCCCATAAAAAATGTTTCAAGACCTGTTTTAAATATTCCTTTTTCTTTCAGATACCCGTATCTCACCTCTGTCAGATGGTAAACAAGCAGATCTACCAATTGATAGACTACGCCCGACGGATGCCCAACTTCACCAACCTGCATCGGGACGACCAGGTGATGCTACTGCGATGTGGCTGGAACGAGATGCTTATCGCTTCCGTAGCCTGGCGGAGTATGGAGGTACTGTCTAGCGAATTTCAGCTTGCAATTGGGCAAACTTGAATGTCATAATTCTTACTCGCTTTCCAGTACATTGAAACGGAACGGTCGCCCGATGGAACCCGAGTGATGATTCGACAACCGCAGCAGCTGTGCTTGGGCCCCGGTTTCACACTGCACCGAAACAGTGCCCTGCAGGCTGGAGTAGACACACTGTTCGACCGGATTCTTTGCGAGCTCGGAATCAAAATGAAAAGACTTGACGTAACCCGAGCTGAACTTGGAGTTTTGAAGGCTATCATCCTGTTCAATCCCGGTAAGTTCCCCGTATCTTTAAATTAAATTTGTCGTCTTTTATTCCAACTTGCCTCTAACTTTATCGGCAAACACCCTCGCTGCAGACATTCGAGGACTGAAAAGCCAGAAAGAGATCGACCAGATGCGGGAGAAAATCTACTCCTGTCTGGACGAGTACTGTAAACAGCAGCATCCCGCTGAGGATGGCCGTTTCGCGCAGCTCCTGCTGAGGTTGCCAGCCCTGCGCTCGATCAGTCTCAAGTGTCTCGATCATCTCAACTTTATACGGTTGCTCAGTGATAAGCATTTGGATAACTTCATTATTGAGATGCTCGACACACCAATGTAAAAACAAAAACAAAAACAACAACAAAAAATAAAAACTGACGTTGCGGACCGAAAAATGAACACGCAAAAAAAATCAAACATTTACGGTATTCCTCTCCTCATCACATTTATTATTTTTATTACTTTACCGGTAGGATGCGCTTTCTGCGACCCTGTAGAAAGCTTGGAACTTAGGAATTTTCTCATTTCAGAAAAAAACAGTACTATGAAGTTTTAAGAAAATTGTAGGACTCAGTAACTTATTAAATGATAAATATATTTTAATATATATTAAATATAAATTAAAGTAAAGAAATTAAAAAAATGGTGCAAATAGATTTTATGAAAAATCGATTCATTACAAGAAAACTATGTTGATATAAAAAAGATGAAAATAAAGTTTAATATTATTCGCATATAGATAAACCTAGTGAAAGGGGTTGTTTCGACTGTTGGCTTATGTGAAAATAGAACGTTAAAGAATTCACGTCCTACAGATGGACCAGGAAACACCAAAAAATCCATCATTTAATGGTGTCCTTAGTGGTGAAGTCATTCAAGCAGAAAACCGAAGACAGCTGACCTGGATGGCCAGAAAAATGTCGAGTCTGTTCAAGCATCGGCCGAAACTTTCTATTCTCTATGCGGTGACGAAGGCGGATGTTTCCATCTGGTTTGGCCAATAAACGATGAAACGTGACGAAGAGTAGCTGACCCGAAGTGCGTTGTGATGGCTCATTCTCTTATTTCTGGAAAAAGGCGAAAACGTCGAACGAAACCCTCCGACCGCCCGAACGTAAAGTGCAGCAGAAGCTGAAGAGGAAGACCGAGAATAAAGTGGCCTCATAGTTCCGTGCATTGAACCGAGAGGTCGGAGCAATCGGCCAAACGGAAAAGGAGTATCTAGCCAAAATGGACATTTTTATGCCGAAGCGTACGTAGAGACTAGCCGTGTCTGACCAGCAGACCAGAAACTTCGGTTGAAGGTGCTGGTGTAAAAACTTCGTTCCGGCGAAACCTGACGCCGTGATCATAATGGACGACGAGACCTACATGAGGCTGAACAGCAACGAGTGGCAGAGGACCGGGTACTTCACGTCCCCACCAAGGAGGTAAGCACTGAAGTCAAACATATCTCCCACACTAAGTTTCCGAAAAAGATCCTTCTGTGGCTGGCAAGCTGCCGACGGAAGAAGGAAAAGTCTAAGCTGCTGTTCTTTTTTTCGGTGCTAGCGGTGAATGAGGAGATATACAGTTGTCACTCTAAAAGGAGGATGCAGTCTTTTGGCCGGACCATTATGCCAAGAGATCACTTAAGAAGATGGACCGCCTGACGGTAAGCGTTATGGCGAAAACCACCAATTTCCCAACGTCCCTCGGCTGTGACTGATAGAAAATTGGATTCATGAAAAACTTAACTCACAGTAAAATAGGGAACTCTGTAGCCGCAAGGTTACCGAGTCTGCTTTGACAAGCGAATGTTCATGGATTCGAATCTTAGTAGAATCAGGCCATTCGATGGCAAAGTGACTTTAGCATGGGAGTTTATTCTCAGGCCCCCCTCACCACACTCTTCCTTCGTGCTGAATTCTATGTTATCCCGATATGGCCTATTGACAGTGCAAAAATGAGACTCTTATAGTTAAATGCACTGGTTATCTGCGCCAGGGATGGCTATAATTGGGGACAGCGCTATCATGTGGAACGAGGTGGGTAAAGTAGAGAAAAGCATTGAAGGAAGGGTACTCAATTACACACAAGCACGCATAAAATTCAATAAGCATATCGCTCACTCAATAGTGATTATAGGCAAAATAAATGCAGTGCGGATTATACAGCAAACACCCGGGCGATATCACAATAGATCAAACCATACTGGTCGCAGTGATGACTCCATAGAGGAAAAAAATGGGAGTTTTTTCGACTGTAACCATAATAGGTTGGAGAATTGGCTGTTCAGTCTTTAAATGCCGTGGACGATTTGTTTTATTTTACGCCAACGTTTCGATCTTTGGTTCAGATCGTCAGGGCTTCTAGAATGCGTCTTTTATTAGTTAATTGTGATCTGTCTTGTAATTTGTGATGTGACTTACAAAGTTTAAACCGTCTTTGTCTAGTAACATTTAGCCTACAGTGTTGTCTGTCTTTGGGTTTGGATGTATAATGGTTCGTTTGTCTATAATGTCTAAAATATGTTAATTGTGCCACAAGTTAATAAATAAATATATGTTACACAGCAATACTGAACACACTAAAACACAAAAATTATAAACCTCACACACAGACAAATACAAATTAGCACGTACATAAATGATTAACGCTACACGCAAACAGAAGAAAACAGCCAATATGCAATACAATAGGAAAAATCAAGCTAAGAGTTAAAAATATCGTGATCAAAAACAGCTACAAATGAGTGAACTTGTGACACAATTAACATATTTTAGACATTATAGACAAACGAACCATTATACATCCAAACCCAAAGACAGACAACACTATACGCTACTAGACAAAGGCGGTTTAAACTTTGTAAGTCACATCACAAATTACAAGATAGATCACAATTAACTAATAAAAGACACAAGACAGAAGCCCTGAAGAAGATCTAAACCAAAGATCCAAACGTTGGCGTAAAATAAAACAAATCGTCCACTGCATTTAAAGACAACAGGAAAAAAATAGTATACGGAATCCTCCAGGGGATTCGTGAATTAATAAAGGTTAGGACTCTTACATATTCGGAACTAGAACAATTTCTGCTTCGAAATAAGCTTAAATCCGTTCCAAATGGACAGGGTTAAGGAAACTTACAAGGTGCACTGGATCTGCGCGAACTGGCATAATTTGTTTCTGTTTGATCGTACGGCAGGGATGCATAATTGCAACCGGATGATTTAACTCTTAGCGGCCAGTAGATGAAAAAAAATTAATAAAAATGACTTGATATACAGTTTTAAGCCGCCTTTTCGTACATCCCATATCGATGCAGGGATGCATACAGCTTGATTTTATTTATATTGTTTATGTCTGTCTATCCGTTATTTTTGTTGTTAAACATTGTGGGTGGGCCGAAAGAATAATACAAATGAATGAAGCACCAATTTAGTTATCACATAAACGTAATAAATTTCAGCCCTCCCTTGCAACGAAATGTTTGCTTCCATACAATATGTAGGCGTATAAACTGTCTATAGCCTTAGTTAGTTTAGCTTTTCAAATTGATTTCCGTCTGTCCGGTGGAAATTATAATTACCTTCTGATGACACCAGCGCGTTGGTTGCATCGGCGACACAGTACGTAGGCAAATCTCCCCCTTACCTACTGCTGGCAGGGAAACAGCCTAAAGGTGTCTCTCAGCAGCGGTGGAAAACTGAAAACAGCTTTCCCGCACACTCACACAAACGAGTTTGCGAGATTCAACGGGTCGATGAGAATTGAGCATCCTATTCAAGTTGACCGTTAGTGTTGTTCATCTGAATCTATGACAAAACCATAAAAAACTCTCTTGTTTAGGAGTTGTTTTTGGGAATTGTTCATTTAAAATATTTCAAAAAAGCATCTTGAACCAACCATTGCATTGTAAAGATCAAAATAGTTTTTATGAAAATGTAGGCGGATAATTTTCGAAGAAAAGTCGGAAAATCATAGAAAATGTTTAAATAACTTTCGGCCGTTCTAGAAACAAAATCTATGCGGCATCGCGGTGAGTAATTTCGACTGAACTCATATCCGTGGCCGTATTTTAAGTTTTACATTGCATAAAAAGCGCACCTTTTCGGTGCACGGGGTCATTTAGTCAGCGGTTTTGAACAGTAACACATCGGCAACAACATTCGCCCCTTCTACGTGCACGGTGGCATTCACGTGGCTCTTTTTTGGACTGCGAACACATCATCGTTGGGGCAACGTGATATTTCCAACAGTCGAGAATGGCGGAAGGCTCAAGTCACTCTACAGAAGGACCCAGCTACGACAGGTATGAAGCTTGCAATTGAGCAATTGAAAATCTGCTTGACGGCTCGGATGATGAGTAATTCTGCAATTCTGCAACTGCAAATCAGACAGGCTTCCTGTGGTTCGTGGTAACAACGAAAAGATTCAGAAAACTAAACAGACTACAGTGTTTGTGGAGTCCGTAGTAAGCCCGACTTCCGCTGATAATACGCCTTTTAATCTCACGGCTGATATTGTTGTCCTCTGTTGCTAGTGAGCCAAGGTACACGAACTCGTCGACTACCTCGAACTCATCCCCGTCGATTACCACGGTTCCGCCCGCCTGCATATACTTCGTTTTAGACGTATTTATCTTCAATCCAATCTTCTCTGCTTCGCGTTTTAGTCTGGTGTACTGATCTTCCACCACCTCAAATGTTCTGCCGACAGCGTCCACGTCGTTAGCAAAGCAGATAAATTGACTGGATTTATTGAGAATCGTACCCCGCATTTCGATCGCCGCTCGTCTTATAACACCTTCAAGCACAATGTTGAATAGCAGGCAGGAAAAACCATCTCCTTGGTGAAGTCCCCTGCGAGATTCGAATGGGTCCGGCAATCCACCCGAGGTTCTCACGCAGCACTGGATCCCATCCATCGTAGCCATGATAAGTCTAGTAAGCCTACCCGGAAAGCCATTTTCGTCCAAAATTTTCCATAGCTCTTGTCGGTTTACGCTATCATGTGCGGCTTTGAAATCGATGAGCAGGTGGTGCGTGGGGACTCGGAATTCGCGGCACTTCTGGAGGATCTGCCGCAGGTTGTAGATTTGGAACTCTCCATGGAGCCGGCCTGGTAACTTCCCACAAATCTATTGTTTATTGGCGATAGTCGGTGGAAGATGACTTGGGACAGCACTTTGTAGGTGGCATTCGGGATAGTGATCGCTCGATAGTTCTCACAATCCATATTTTCGCCTTTCTTGTAGTTAAGGCAGATAACCCCGTTTTTCCACTCCTCCGGCAGTCGTTCCGTATCCCAAATCTTGACAATCAGTTGATGCACCAACTCGTCCGGGCCCATTTTAATAAGCTCCGCCCCGATGCCATCCTTTCCCGCTGCTCTGTTGTTCTTCAGACGCTGGATGGCTTCTTTAACTTCCCTTATCGATGGGTCGATGCTTTCGAGTTAATTACTCTTCTTGATAGATCGGGCATATGAGACATTCTAATCAGTTCGATGGTAGCTCCTTCTAGGACCATGCCAGCAGTCGTCGTCGTCCTGGCTTGTGCTGTTTCAAGCAGTTGTCTCCAATCAACGCGATCTTTGGCCACTCGTCGCCAATTTCCTAGTCATCTCAGAAGTCGCAAGGCACTTTCGACTTGGTCGCCACCTTGCACGTTGAGCCCCCTAGTGCCGGTGGGGTTGTTGAAGAGAACTGTTTTCGTCGCGCTGTCGTCCGGCATCCTTATGACGTGTCCGACCCGTAACCGTAACCGACCGTAACCTATCGACTTTCGCCAGATGTACGATGGGCATCTGTAAAAGCAGTGCCTGTAGCTTGTTACGTACGGATTGGGTGGTGGTGGGGCCACACTATACTCACCAGCTTTTACCGGGTCGTTTCACGGGGTCTCCTGGAGCTATTTCGGGGGCAGTACCTTTCCTACCCTATCGTGTAGGTCTGGTCACTGAGCGTATGCGATGCAAACTTTCAAACGATAATTAGTGAACAAGCTAACCTAAAGGACTTTCATGTAATTGATGACACACAAAACAGCTAAATTAGACAGACCATACATTTTTATTTTATTACTATTAACGGTGGGAAAGCCAAATTTGTATGCATACTCGCTTACTTGGTATAATTTTGTTTATTTCAATCACTTTTACGGTCTCGTTGCAGCCGGGACGAACGGTGGCCGACATACAGGAACCGGGGATCTTGACGACTGGAACGGAACAGGAGCTTCGACGGCAGGAACTGATGACTACCCGGATCTGACGGTGGGCACTGGCACTGATAGCGGGCACGGGCACTGACGGCATTGGCAAGCTGTATCGAGGGTGGCAACTCGACCGTGTAACGTATGGCCTAGCGTTTCGGGTCCGGGAGTGGAATCGTGCACATAACTTCGCGAGCGACTTTGCACAGTCGAAAAGGGTTTAACGTTTTAGGTGTCGGGGCGATTATTAAAGCACCAGTCCCCACCATTGTTCAAAGTTAGCGTCCAAAATGGTTGCCACCGACATTTTGTCGCACTCGCGGTACACTGTATAGTTTTTCCTGGGACTGGGCTTTCGAAACGTTCGCACTTGTACTGCATTTCACCCCAATCGACTGATCCGGCCAGGAAATAACGTCCGTGTAGCCTTCTGGCGGATCGTGCTTCGGATCAGAAGATCCCCCTAGTTTGGAATTGTTAAAACGCGGATCGACACTGACTAATCGACTAACGGTGCCACTGGACCTCACTCCACGGACTGATTTCTATAGACAAGAACCGACCTCGTGTGCGCCATCGTGCCGCCTTTTATACCTCCGTAAGTTTGTTGGTGTGAGTGATTTCTTCTATCCCGACGGTTCAGCAACTCAATGACAGTTCTTCGGCTTACAATATCGAGTTGGTGTCTCGAGCAAAATTTAAGTTTAAGAATACTTTTATGGTAAATGTTGCATGCAGATTTTTTTATATTTTCTTTTTAATTTTCTTGATCTTAAAACTAATACTAAACCTTACTCAAAAACTATTGCATGCAACAAACAAATAATTCAACAAAACTAAATAATTTAAATAAATAACTCTAATATTCGCGGAAACCAACTTCAGGCTACTGAACACAGAATAAACGTCCCTCAAACATGCAAGCATGGAGGATTGACATTGATTCTGCCGTCAGACATTTACTAACAATATTAACAAAAAAATGACAATGTTTCACAGGGCCTAATTCAAGCTGGCTCAGTGACCAAAACGTATTGTGATCACAAGGTAGATCACAAGCTCGTGATTCATACGCCTTTGTCACTCTTCGCATTCAACTTGTACTCCGCCAAATATACCACTTCTAGTTCGTCGCCGTCGACGGTAACCGTCCGTAGCAGGCGCGTGTTAGTTTCTTTTGAGTCTCTTCCTTTCATGTATTTGGTCAACGACGCAATTATTTTTAGCCCAATTCTCCTAGACTGCGCTGATTGCCTCCGCCGTCGCAAAGTTCGCGGCTATGATATCAAAGTCAGCTGCAAAGCCTAGGCATTGCCTAACCTTAGTAAAAATCGTGCCTCTCGTTTCGATGCCCGCTTGTCGGATCACGCCCTCAAGAACGACGTTAAGCAGCATGCAGAATAAACCGTCATCTAGTCTCGACCTTTGCGCCTCAAAGCGACTCGAGGGTGTTTCCAAGATGCGCACGAAGCACTTCATTCGATCCAATGTAGTCCTAATCAGTCGCGTCAGTTTATCCGGAAAACCGTGCTCGTGCATTATCGGCCATAGCTGGTTTCGATCGAGTGTATCGTATACTGCTTTGAAATCAATAAAGATATGATGTGTGAGCACGTTGTAGTTACTCCCAACATTTCTGCAAGATCTTTTCGATGGTGAAAATTTGGTCCGTAGTGACGTGAGCCCCCATGAAGCCCGCCTAATAATTCCCTACGAAACCTTGTGCTATCGGTGACAACCGGCGTTACAGGATCTGGGAGAGTACCTTGTAGGCTGCGTTTAACATTTAATATTAAAATTTATTAATTTAACATCAACAGACTACAGTTGTCCTAATAATGGGTTCTTATATAGTTGGTGCGTTGAAATGGTATTCGCAGCATTGCGTCGTTCCACAGCGCCCTGGAACGTACAATCAGATTGATCATTACCAAAATACTCTTGCGACGTTTCTTCGCACCAGAAGTGTCTCCAAATGGGTCAATCGGCATGGTCTCTCGTAACTCGGCAATCGGAACGAATCTCGCCAAGGTAGATGCGCAAAACGTAAGAAGCGGTGTTGAATCGACTCAATCCTGGCCATTCCGTTTTGATAATATGGATACCAGACAATGGAACCGTATTCGAGAGTCGAACGGATGAGCGAGCAGTATAATGCCTTGAGACAATACACGTTGCTGAAACCTTTAGCAATGCGGAAGACGATAGCATTTGTCCAGCCCCGTGATGCACTTCGGATGAAGTGCACTACTGCGCTGGGAGTTGTTCTCCAAATATCAGAGGGTTCTAACAGCCCTCTTTCGAAGAACCTTAATCGTTTATTGAGAATTGCCGGACATCGGCATAACAGGTGTTCCGAGTCTTCTTTTTCTATGCCGCAGAAGCGACATATATCATCATGAAGTTTTCCCATTAGCTTCAGATGATAGCGGCTCGGACAATGTCCTGTTATAAGACCAGTATAAATGCTTAGATCTTTCTTCGAAAGCTCCAGTATTTTGCGAGTAATTGAAACGCTTGGAGAGATGAAACGTTTCGACTGCCTAGCATTGAAAGTGTTATTCCAATTTGATTCCACTTTCGTACATTCCCATGCTTTTAGCTCCATTTTTAAAGCAGAAGCAGATAAGCAACAGAAGGGCTCAGGTCCTACAAATTGATGAGATGATCCGAGTCTTGCTAGTGCATCAGCTCTCTCATTTCCATCAATTCCACAGTGACCTGGGACCCAGTACAAGTTGACTTGGTTACGACGAGACAATTTTTGGAGTGATTGAATACATTCCCAGACAAGTTTTGATGTGCATGTCGCCGACTTTAGAGCGTTTAGAGCTGCTTGGCTGTCGCACATGATGCATATATTTGAATGTTTATAGTTCCTGCGCAAGCACACAGTCGTACATTCTAGAATTGCTTGTATTTCAGCTTGGAATACAGTTGGCCATCTGCCCATAGAAATTGACATGTCTATTCCTGGGCCAGTGACTCCTGCTCCCACTTGATTGTCCATTTTTGAACCATCTGTATAGAAAACTGTCGAGCCTGGACGAATATCGGGACCACCATCTTCCCAGGAATCACGTCTAGGCTCAAATACACGAAATATTCGGTTGAAGTTGTATTTTTTCTCCATCCAATCTTCATTACTGGTTACAAGAGGATTTATACTAATAGTTTTTAGAATACTGAGATGACCTGTTAAGTCCCCTTCAAAAAGGTTCTTTGATCTTTTGATCCTCAGAGCACTTTTTTCAGCTTCTAATTGTATAAACTGATGCAATGGAAGTATATAGAGTAAAGCATCCAATGCCTTCGAAGGTGTACTTCTCATTGCACCTGTTATTGAGAGAGTGGCTAGCCTTTGAAGCTTTTCCAGCTTTGTTTGGGTAGTTTTCTCTTTCGTTTTTGGCTACCAGACCAACAAAGCATAGGTAATCCTGGGTCTGACAATGGCCGAATAGATCCAATGGATCATCTTCGGTTTCAGTCCCCATTGCTTACCAAACGTTCTTTTACATATCCATAGAGCATTTGTTGCTTTGTTTACTGCTTGCTCTAGATGTGTGTTCCAATTGAGTTTTCTGTCAAGAAATACTCCAAGATATTTAACAGTGTCTGAAAGTTTTAAAAGTGTTCCTTTCAATCTGATGTTATTTAATGTAAATTTTTTCCTTCTCGTAAATGGTATGATAGAAGTTTTATTGGCATTTATGCTGAGACCCTGCCTATCACACCATGATGAAATCAAATTTAAAGCCATTTGCATTCGGTCAGCGATAATAGAATCAAATTTTCCTCGAACAATTATGACTATATCATCTGCGAAGCCAATTATTTCAAAGCCTAGCGCCGTCAACTTTTGAAGAAGATCATCAACTATTAAAGACCACAGTAGAGGTGATATTACGCCTCCTTGTGGGCAACCTTTTACTGCTCTAATGCTTATAGATGAGCTTCCAAGGCTTGCTGATATCTCCCTTTTTGATAACATTTCGCTAATTCGCTAAGTTCAGGTTACATCAATCCACAAAGATGTTAAACTCTCGTTGAAGACGGATTGCATCGACCTTGGAGTGAATCCTCAGGTAAATCTTAATATTATCGGCGTAGGATAAACGATGGCCTTTAAGAACGTGGTTGACATCATTGAAGTACAGCAGGAAGATTAATGGTCCCAAATGATTGCCTTGTGGGATTCCAGACGAGGCTGAAAACGCATTAGATTGAAAACTTTCAACCGTCGCAACCAGTTTACGACCATCCATCCATTCTTTTGGTAGCTTCTCCTTCTCTCAAATTTCGGTCTTACCAGCGGCTTTGTTAGTTTTTAGTAAGCCGATTTCTCGTTTGACTTCTTGGAGATCAGGTGCTAGGGCATTACTATCTTTAATGGGTACTCCTAGGTTAACTTCCATTTCGCCTTTTTGTGCAACAACGCCATTGAGGTGATCATCGAAGAACGAAGAACCAGCAGCATTCCGCGATAATTTTTTATAAACACACTTTTTTTCCTGTATAGACTCATCACTGCGACCAGTATCGTTTGATCTATTGTGATATCGCCCGGGTGTTTGCTGTATACCCGCACTGCATTTATTTTTGCTATAATCGCTATTGAGTGAGCGGTATGCTTATTGAATTTTATGCGTGCTTGTGTGTAATTGGGTACCCTTCCTTTAATGCTTTTCTCTACTTTACCCACCACATTCCACATGACAGCGCTGTCCCCAGCCTTGGCACAAATAATCATTTTCGCTCTGTCAATAGGCCATATCGGAATAACATAGAATTCAGCATGAAGGAAGGGTGGTGAGGGGCCTGAGAATAAACCCATGCTAAAGTCACTTTGACATCGAATGGCCTAATTCTACTAAGGTTCGAACCCATGACCATTCGCTTGTCAAAGCAGAATCGGTAACCTTACGGCTACAGTTCCCCAATAAATACGCTTACTCAGGTCCACTCCCCTTTTATGTTCCAGCCAGTGTTGCCACATGTACAGGGGACATGTACATGTACTCAAGGCAAGGGGTTTCCAGTAAGGCGTAAAAGTGCGTAGTAATCAGAGATTACTTTTGTAATCACTTACGAACTAATCAGGTAATCACTTCCCGTAGTCGGATCATTACAAATTTAGTATCAAAATAAGCGGAAAAGACCGCAGAATCAAAATCTGTGATAACAAAATAATGATTTTTTCATAGATTTTATGTCGTTCATGTCCCCTTAATATGAAGTAAAGCTTCAAGCCCAAATTAGTCTAATTTAAAGTCCTATGTCAAGTTCGATTTCAACTCTGTTTCTATTTTCTAGTCAAATTTCAACTTTACAATTTACACCCAAAAATGCAAAGTTTTCCACGGCCGGTATTTTTGTGATAGGTAATAATAGATTCGTCATTCTATAATTATTCCGAAGGTCGGGTGCTCCACCTTTATGTTTATGCCAAGACATATTGACTACTAAACTCTACTTAAAAACCGACTAGCAGCATTAACAACAGGTTTTGTCTGCTGGCTTCTAACTGAGCCAACTGATTTCTGCAACAAGTCCAGTGTTTCACAGGGAAGTTATCTAGGACCATTATTTTTTCCTCGCTTTTATTTTGTAATGAAACCTGGAAACATGTTACCTACTATATGCGGATGATCTAAAAATATTCCTTGTTGTAAGATCAGTGGAGGTCTGCAAATAGATGCAAGATTTTATAAATCGATTTGCAGATTGGTATCCTAAGAACAACACGATAAGCGTTTCCCATCATCTCATTTATCAGAAGCAAAATTCAAATTATAATCCCTTGCACCTTTCAGCACTATCAAACTAGTGGGGTTATCTTTGTCAAGTGCAATGATCTATGGGATTCACTTTATATTGATTTAATTATAGCGCTTGAGTTAATCACTATCGTTTTCATTTTCTGTTGAATGTTTGTGAATTGCTTTGTTGAAGATGAGCAAAAGTCGTTTTAAATCTGACTCAAATTGAGTCTGACGAAGATGAATCCGGCCAGATGATCATAGGACCCTCGTGTTGTTTCAACACAGGAAGCAGACGCTTCTGTAGACACTTCTTGAGGTAGATCTGCCCGTTTGCGGTCCCGGTAGTCACGAACGGCGCACTCTGTTTGCCACATGAGCAGATCGCTTGCCAACTTATGTATTTCTTGGCAAACTTTGAAAGTTTTTGCTTTCTTATTTCCTCTGGAACACCAAAATTGCGCTGGGCGGTGAAAAACAGTAGCCCCAAAAGATGCCGGAAGTTCCCCTTGGCGTAAGTCTCATCACCCATGATGAGACAATGAGGCTTCGTCAGCATCTGGGATTACACTTAATGGACCGTGACTTTCCCATCGTATTTTGCCGTTCGTCACGATTTGGAGCCTTCTGCACTTTGTAGGTATGCAGTCCCTCCCGTTCCTTGGCTCTCTGGACGAAAGACTTGGACAGATTCAACTTTTTGGTCAGTTTCCTGAAAGAAGCATTGGAATTCTCCTTCAACGCTTCCACGACAGGCTTGTGATCCTAATCATCAATAAAACATCCATTCTGACCGCATTTCTACTTCTGTTCGATGCTTAGAGTTTCGTAGTAACGTTTAACCACTCAATTCACGGTTGAGTGCACGATTCCGAGTTGTTTTCCGATATCCCGATAAGATAGGTGAGGATTTTCCAGGTGCTTGCGCAAAATCAATTCGCGACGTTCCTTTTTGGGTGACGCCATTTTTTCCAATTTTCCAAAAACTGACAACGATAAAAATAAAGTGTAAACAATATACTCTACACTACTTCTACTCAAATTTTCAAGAAAAAATACCCAATCGGTAATTTTCTACAGCGTTTCTTCCGTGGTGCAATTTGATGTGGGACGATTTCTTTCGCATAGAAAAGAAAAAACCAGGATTTTTTAACCAGAAATTTGAACCACCTTACCGCAGTCGCAGTCAGGTGAAACATGTGACAACACGGTACGAGACGTTCCAGTGTGGTGGTGTGTTTCTAATGAAGCCGCCAGCGTGGAATGGAGCACTGGAAAAGCTGTCACCCCCAAGTTCGAGAGAGCATTAGATAGGTACAGCGAGTTTTTCCCGACCGTCGCGCCGCCGCCAGCCAGAGAGAAAGCGAGCGAGCGAGCGAGCGAATGGAAAGGAGAGCGCATCCTGTGTTGTTGTTTGTGCGAACCTCCTCTTACTTTCGCATCGGGGTACGGAGAGTCACAGGTACTTGACTATAGATTGTGCAGTTTGGTTTGAAAATTTAGCTCTGATTTTTTTAGTTCCTGTAGTTAATTGAAATTTTGTTAACGAGAAGCGGAAATTTCGTCTTCCTTTACGTGTCTGTAAATGGACGGTTATTTTCCCCAGTGCAAGTGTGCAAGAAGAGCCAATCGGCAACAAAGTTCGAGTGAAAAGTGCTAGAAACAGTACAGTGTTTTTCCCAGAAAAGCAGGATTAGCTGACCTAAACAGCACAGGAAGTTTTGCATTCGACTGGCATTGTTTGTTGACCAATATTTTCCCGTTTGGACGATTATGTAAGAATTCAACCTGCAACTAGTAATGTAAGTATTCGCACTATTGTCCCCATTTTCAGAAGATCCAAGGCAATGACTTTCCGAACGTGCGGGGTATGAGAGAAAAAAAAAGAATGTAAAAACGCACCATCAACGTTCGTTCGCGAATACCCAGTTGTAGGACTTCTTTGTTTGGTTTTTCCGCGACGTTCGTCGTCCGGCCGCTCTGCGCCCGTTTCCGCTTGGGTCCCGTCTTAAGAAAGTATTCTAGCGAATGCTGACGACGATGGTGGTGAAGGCGGTGCTGGTGCTATTGCCGCTGCTGCTGGTGGCAGCAGTTTTAGTGCCAGACGCGCAAAAAAAAAAAATAAGTGCAAAATGACAAAAAAATCGATTTTCGCGCTTATTCGAAGTTAGCTTCGGTCGAGTGTGGGTCAACTGCGGAGGGTGTTCTGCTCCTGGCTGTTGCTTTGTCACCCACTCGCATTCGCGGTAACACAACATCAACAGCAGCGATTCCGGTTATCTTTCCCGGTGCGCGATCCTTCTTTCGCTGCACAATTTGTTTTGTTTATAGGTCAGTGAAAATGGAAGGAAAAAGGTTATCGCTACTGTTTTCGTTCTATCGGAGATTAGTACTTTTATAATTGTCGCCAAAGTAGGCAGTGAAACAGACTGCTTTTTGCCAGTTTTAATGAATTTAATGTTGTCTTTCTGCGAAATCTTAACACTCCAAGTAGAATTATACTTCTAATTCCCGTTTTATGAATTATATCTTCTTTGTTCACTACAGCTTTCCAATGTTATGTTCAAAGAAATTTCTATCCTCTTGTTTTGAAAGTTATTTTTCATAAAAATAATTAAAATTATTGTTTTTCACAAACTTGTGTCAACTCCTTGTGGGTCATTTACAAACATCTAGCATGTATATCTATAAAACTAGGTTTCAAATGAATTGACAACACTTTCTAGGAATGCGACCAATCCTTCATCTAAAGTTTTTGAGCGATGACTTGCCAATGCCTCGAGGCAGTAGTCCTTGATAACTTCACAAACAATCTGTGAAAAGCCAAATAACAATAACAAAAAAAACATTTGAGTCATGAGATAAAAGGTTATTGAATACCTCCATGTCTTTTTTGATGATGCCACGCATTTTATGATTCCTCGCCATTTTAGCAAGGGTACATTTGAACATGACTGGGTTTTCGAGCCCATAGTCGATCAGTGACCCTAGAGGAATTAATTAGTAAAATTAGTTACTTTGTTTAATGGCTACAATAAGAAATAAATCAGTCCTCACCGATTAGTTGCATTACATTCAGAGCGTGCGCATGCAGCGACTTGTTGTCTTTCAGCTCGATTGCCTCAGTGTCCTGTGAAAAATCAAAGTAGCTGACATACTTGGGATGTTCTTCGAAGAAACTGTCAATGAAGCGTCAGATAATTTAAGAACTGTTCTTCCCATAGTGAACCCAACAATCCTACCGTATAAATATGTTGCGCCCATGCGTTATCATGTCCTGTTTTACGATGCTCCATGCTGCCACTACGGCGACCTTCTGGGACTTGGTCAGTCCGGTATCGTCCGGTAATTGTAACGCGGATAAATCCTGTTCTTGGGTAGTCATTTTTCACGGGAACCAACAGAGTTAGCTGAAAGCACAAAACACAAACAATTCACTGAAACGCATGCCTACTTTGACTAAGTTAAATTAAGCAGTCCTTCAAAGTTTGATTGTCATTTTATAATTTCTTGAACTGTATTTCTTAGCTTTATCACTTATCACTATATCACTAGCTTTAAAGTTATCCACTCTCTATGTCTGTGACTTGTTTTTCTAAGTAACTTGGAAACTTTTTCTAAGATTTCTTAAATTTATCAGCAACTACCAGACGTACCTAGGGAGACGTTTAAGCAAGAATTAACGCTTTAGAAAAAGTGCTACCCCCTTTATATACATCGACATTATCGATTAGCCAAACATCAACCCAAGAAGAAAGTAACATCAAAAATAAAAACTTCACTTTTATTGCGACCAATTTGCTGTCCTGATGCTTTAACGGGTAACCGGTGCGGTGACCGATCGGCAGAGGGGACATGACGCAGCCAAAGTAATACCCCTGCCGCTCGTTGTTGCTGTGTATCGGTACCAGTAATTAGACGACCCCTGTCAAGGCTGCCAGCCGAGGTGATTCGTCGTTAGTGTCTGTCTACGGACCGAGTGCGTGTGATTGGACGAGGTGCTTCCGTGCAAGACATCCCCAGCCCCGGTAAAAGTGGCGTCTTTTCACCTAAAATTCGAATGAAACTAATTTAGATAGATTGTAATCAGTCACCTATCGTGGGGCATTGACATTCCCTTTCGATTGTAAAGACAAATTGTCGAAAGACTTGTGACAATTCTTTCAACATTTTATGAAGAGCACAGTCGCTATCAATTTCTAGGTCTATAAGCTATTATGATTACAACTAACTTTTGGAAATAAAACTTCAAAACAACAGCATTAATCCATCTGCAAGCGAAGGTATGCATTTCTCCTAAATTTTTATCGGTTTTTAACATTTAACATCTAAAAACTGTTTGTATTTCCTCTATTAAAATACAAACTACTCGCGCCTCCTTTAAAATTTTTCGTGTATTGTTTCGTATTTATTTGAAAGAAGCGTTGTCTTCGGCTTTATGAATTTAACAGAACAGAATTTTCCATTTTGGCCAAAAAACGGCTTGTCCAATTTGATCACCTTTAATTGTGCTTTTCAAACACGCACATGCATACGCATTTTTACTCAATTACAGAGCTCATTTTTTCGGAAGGAAATTATAGTTTTTATTCCGTGAAGAAGGAACGGTAAATAATAACGTCCCCCCTCCATGACTTTTCGTTCGATTACCATCAAATTATCATTGTGTGTTTAATTTATGGGAATCTTGGTCGTGTTTTGAAAACATGAATTAGACTAAAAATAATCATCCCCGCGCTAATGAAATGGAAGTATCCATGAATACGTAAATAAATGGTTCATGCGGACATCGCCGCTTTAGTGCTGCTGCTGTCAACAGTCCGGCCTGTCCAAAAAGTAAACTACATGAATAATTATTTGAAGATTGTTCAACTGAAAGTTTATAGATTGTACTTTTGGTTATGTATCTATGTATATCACAGTAAAAAAACTGAGTTTTCACTCGTATTCTACTAAGACGCTCCAAATACTTCATTGAGTTTTCATTACAATTGTTATAATCACTAGCGTGCCCAGACATAAACAAAAAAAACTGACTTGAACTAGAAATTAGCGTTGAAATCTGACTTAACATAGGACATTTAATTAGACTTAAGTTTTGACTAATTTAGGCTACCCGGACATGTTGAGAATTTAGCAGAAAGTCCCGGATTTGGATGGCTTGTCCCGAATGGCGATTTTTTATCATACGAGGTGAAAGTTGAAATACTCAGAGAAACGCCACAGATAAGACAGATACTTTCTGAAAATTTCGAAAAAAATCAAGAAATTCTCTATTAACGAAGAAATTTTGAAACAAGGACATTTAGTTGAAAAATTTGAGCTTGAAATGGAAATTGGATTTAAAATCAGGCTTAAATTTAAAGGAAATTACTGAATTGGAAGTTTTTCTTCCAATTAGACATTAAATCGAACTCAAAACATTTATTCGAAACTGGACTTGAAATTTTATTTGATATTGGAATTGAATTAGACTTGTAATTAGATATAAAAATAAACTTGAAATTGAACTTAAGATTGGAATTGAAGTTGGACATAAATGAGATTTAAATTTGATTTGGAATCAGACTTGGAATTACATTTAAAATTAGACTTGAAATTAGAATTAAATTAGACTTGAAATTTGGCTTAAAGTCGGACATGCAGTTGAACTTGACATTGAACATTAAATTACACTAGAATTTTGACTAATGTGAACCTGAAGTTTTACTTCAAACCGAACATAGACAATAAATTAGATAAGTTGTATTTTTTTTATTTATTTATATTTGTTTATTTATTTATTTCTCTCTTTGATTTTTTCCATGGAGCAGAGAAAGGCCCGTTGAAGTAAACACCTTTCAGGTTTCTTCTCTAACACGCATAAAACCTCCTCATCTTTTAATTGAACTACATCATTTTACACTTTTTTAACAATTAACCTCAGGTGAGCAATAACTCTTTTAAGAAGGTGGGAATTGTGGGTGGGTGGCAGGCGTGGAATGTATGGTGGGCGGCGCGTAGTGATTGACGATTTGTAGCCGGCAGCGATGTGGCGACAGGCATCGGAAAATAGAAGAAAATGTAGTGTCTTAGATTAAATGCTGACGGTAGGTAGTGCTGGAGCTTGTGTTTCAATATTTTTTTACAGCAAGGTAACTTTAGTTGAAATTAGAATTGAATTTTTTTTTGTTTTATTCCCTCGTGTGTTTAACCTCTTTTCTGTTCCGTTTTCCCTCTTTTTCAGTCTCGTTTTTCTACTTTTTCTTCCGTTTTTTCTTCTTTTCTGTACCGTTTTCTTGATTTTTGCGCTATAACTTACCTTCAGCTTTTCGTCATTTTCTCTCGTCCGATTTCTTGTTTCATTGTTCCGTTTGCCTGTCTCATTTTTTCCTATTTTCAACTTTATGTTTCTTGCGTTTTTCATTCTTTTTTTTTCTTTCCCGTTTTCTCCTTTCCCTTTTCTTTTCCTTCCCAGTTTTCGTCTTTTTCTAGCTTTTTTTACCTCATTTCCTCCTAATTTTTCGTCTTCATTCGTTCCGTTTTACCTTATTCTGATTCCCTGTTTGTCGTCTTTTCTGTCACGTTTACTCACGTTGTTTGCTTCCTTTTTCCTTTTCCTCTCCAGTTTTCTTTTTCATCTTCCGTTTTTCGTCTTCCTTTAGTCCATTTTCCCTTTTTTGCATTCGTTTTTTTATATTTTCTTTCTTTTTTTCTATCCCTTTTTGCTTTTTTGTCTCATCTTTCTCTTCTTCTATCCCGTATGATCTCTTTTTCCCATTTTCCTCTATCGTTTTCTCTCTCAATTCTTTTTCCTTTTGTTTCTTTTAAGACCGCTGTTTCCTCTTTCTCTCTTCCTTTTCTCTTCTTTGCCTATCCCGTTTCTTCCATTCCTCATTTTTCGGTCTGTTTTCCTTTTTGCTGTCTTGTAATTGGCTTTCTTATGTCCCGGTTTCGTCATGTTTTATGCTATTTTACTCCTTTCCTATTCTATTTTTCGTTTTTGTCTGTGCTCTGTCTGTCTTATTATGTCCTGCTTATTCTTTTTTGACAGATCACGTACTGTTTTCCTTCTCCATCTTATCCATTTTGTCTAGCGTTTCCTTTTTTTCTGTACCTTTTTTCTGTTCTCGCTTTCCTTCTCCTGTATTTGCACCTGCTCTGTTGCTTTTTTTCCGGTTTTTCCCCTTTTTTGTCAAGTTTTCCTCCTCTTCCATCCAGTTTATGGTGGTTTTCCTATCGTTTTCATAATTTTTTAAATGATTCTCATTTTTCTGTTTATTATTTCCGCTATTCTTCTTTCTGTTCATCCTCCTGGTGTTTTCTCTCTTTCTATCTCGTTGTTTTCTTCAATTTTTTTCTCTTTTTATGTCCCGTTCCTTTCCATTTTGTCACGTTTTATTCGTTTGTTTGTTTTTCGGATTAGCTACGAATGGCCGAAAGACAAGTGGTCGAATCCCAAGTAACAATCCAATGGCAAATTGGTCTTATTCATTTCTTATAATAGTTTTATCAGAGCATTTCAAAGTCTGTTAGGTTTTATAATGTTTCTCCTCAAGTGAATTTTATCTTATTTGAATTACATTTCTGAAGTATGACTGAAGGAGACTTGAAGAATCACTCATAAAACTAAATTATCAATAAGTGTAATTCACCTTATAAGGGGTTTTAAAGGATACTTCATTTTTGCTTAAAAACGACGCTCCTTAAAACTTAACAATAGTTTTGACAAAAACTTATGACATTCTTCTGCAAGATTCGTTTATCTTAACAATACTGCCATAAAACTCTCCTAAAATCGTATATTTTTGAAAGAGAAATTATACTCTTGAATAAGAACATTCTAACGTAAACAACTAATCTGTCAAAATGGGCGTCTGAACCTAAAGAAAATTGAAGAATACAGATCTTTTAAACGAAAATAAAGCGAAAATCTGTGTAAATTTTGGAAAATTCTTTCATATGAACATTCAGCGAAGTCACAAAACAATAAAGATCTCAGGACTAACTTCAAGTAATTCAAACAATTCTTATTCAAGCGCAACTTGTCTTCTTCAAGAATACAATAAGTATTGATGAACTTATCGCGCTCTTGGAAAAATGTTCTTTGTCTTGTGCAAGAAATGTTAGTCTAATAAGCGCTTTCGGGTTGATTTAGATAAAACCATTGAAAAAATGGCGAACAGGAATATTTTGATTACTTTTGAAATTGTAGTCAATTGCATATGGGCGCTTATAAATATGGTATTATGCAATACCATTAGTGATCTTATCTTTTTAAATAAATGTTTAGACATATAAAAGCCTTTTTTCCACAATTAGTTAAAAATTTGGTAGCTATCAACTTCTTCATAAATCATTAATTTTTTTTATTATTTAATTTTTCAATAATCTAGCAAAAATGACTGGCGCGTTAAAATTTTCTAACTTTCATGTCACAAAACATCGACAAACCGAGCGTGGCATGAAAAATTTCTCTTTCATGAGCAACAAAGCAGCTGCTTTTATCACCATTTTTATTTTCAATTTTCATTTATACCCATTTCGAAATAGCAATATCTGTGAATGCTTATAGCTTATAGCTCTTAGTCAATTTAAAATATTTAAGACTGTGAAAAGTGTATGATGTCTTGCAAGTGTTCTTTGAAGAGACAACAATAAAATCATCAACACTTGTGGCGGTTTTCTTTTTGTTTCAAGCGACTCTTGGATGTCATTATAAACAGATGTCGATAAGAATTACAAGTTTTAAAAGGATCTTTGGAAATTTTCTTGAGAGCCTTCTTTAGTGTGGGCCTCCCTCGCCTCATAAGGGTTTTATGGCTGTTTTATCGCAGTTTTGTAGTATTACAAGTTTTGAGATCGGTTTTAAGCAGCAAATGCTGGAAACCTCTTCAAGTGTACCTTAAAATTGAAATTGTTACTTGGGATGGCATATTCGGCCGAAGAAATTCACGGCTTTCAAACTGCACAAATGTTGGGTATATGCTGTCCTTACTCATTGCCGCTCGTTTGGATTCAACTAAGAGATTATCCCTACTAATCAGTAAACCTAGGAAAATGCATGCGACAGAACTCTTCAAAAAGGTAATAAATCACTAGCAACATCACTTCAGTGGGTGATTTCCAGGATTTTGGTGGAGGAGTGAGTGGAAGATTTATCTACAGGAAGGATTGAAACCAAGCGGTTGTACTACAGATATTTCTGGAGAACTTGTCGGCATGTGAAAATCAGTGACCAGTCATTGACCTGACAAGAACACTGAATTTAGGCATAAAGTGTTGTAAAAGAAACTTACAATGAAACTTTTCGATTGACGACGTTCTCAGTGGTTCATAGCCTCTTATTCAGCAACTCCTATTCCTACCTCCTCGTGGTACCAGCCGGGATACGAGCAACTTTGGTGGAGATCGGGTAACCAACCCTGGTGGAAGCCAAGGTCGTATGCTGACAGGAAAGGAGGGCTCTTTCGAGCTTCGTTGGCCCTCCTGCGAAACAGGGGGTTGATAAAGCAGGCTTTGCAAGCCGTCACCACGAAAAATACTAAAGCACGGAACGAAGAACAAATAAATTCTTACTGGAACAATTGAAATAGACCTACGCGACGAAAAAGGACTATGGATTGGAAACTCGGGACGTGGAACTGCCGATCTCTCAACTTCCAAGGAAGCATTCGAGTGCTCTCCGACGTATTGAAGAGCCGCAAGTTCGACGTCGTAACGCTGCAGGAGGTGTGCTGGAAGAGCTCAACGGTACGTGCGTTCAGATATGGACATACCATCTACCAGAGCTGCGACAACACACACGAACTGGGTACAGCTTTCATAGTGATGGGCGAGATGCGGAAACGGGTAATTGGGTAGTGGCCAATCAATCCTCGAATGTGCAGGTTGAGGATCAAGGGCCGATTCTTCAATATAAGCATCATCAACGTGCACAGCCCTCACCTCAGAAGTACCGATGACGGCAAGGATGAATTCTACGCGCAGTTGGAGAGTGAATACGACCGCTGCCCAAAACATGATATCAAGATCGTCAACGGGGATTTCAATGCTCAGGTCGGCCAGGAATAGGAATACAAACCGGTGATTGGGATGTTAAGTGCACACCCACGGACCAATGAAATGGGCCTAAGACTTATCGACTTTGCCGCCTCCAAGAACATGGCCGTACGTAGTATCTTTTTCCAGCATAGAATCCATCACAAGTACACCTGGAGGTCACCAAATCAGACAGAATCACAGATCGTCCACGTTTTGATCGACAGTCGTTACTTCTCAGACATTATCGACGTCAGATCCTATCGAAGCGTTAACGTTGACTCGGACCACTACGTAGTGATGGTTAAGATGCGCCCAAGACTCTCCGTTGTGAACAACATTCGGTACTGACGCCAGCCTCGGTTAGATCTCGCGTGGCTGAAGCAACCAGACGTCGCCGCAAACTACGCGCATTCACTCGAAGCTGCGCTGCCGGAAGAGAACGAGCTGGACAAAGCCCATCACGAGAACTGTTGGAACACTATCAAAACAGCCATCAGCAGTATAGCGGAGAGCTCCATCGGGCATGTGGCCCGGAATCAGCGGAACGATTGGTTTGACGATCAATGTAGGAGGGTGATGGATGAAGAGAAGGCTGCGCGGGCGGCCAAGATGCGCAGTGCCACACGACAGAACGTGGAAAGACACAAACAGAAGAAGATGCAGCGGAACCAAATCTTTCGGGAGAAAAAGCGCTACCTGGAAGAGCAGGAATATGCAGAGTTGGAGCAGCTGCATCGTTCTTAAGAAACGCGAAAGTTCTACCAGAAACTGGACGAATCCCGCAAAGGCTTTGTGCCGCGAGCCGAAATGTGTCGGGATAAGACTGGCAGTATTCTGACGGACGATCGTGAGGTGACCGATAGGTGGAAGCAGCACTTCGATAAACACCTGAACAGCGCCCAGGCGGATAACCATGGCGGCTGGGAAAGCGATTTCGACGGTGCAACAAACGGGGAAGAGGTGCCAGCCCCAACGATAGGCGAAGTTAAGAAGGCCATCATGCAGCTAAAGAACAACAAGTCAGCTGGAAAAGATGGCATCGGAGCGGAGCTTATTAAAATGGGACCAGAAAAGCTGACCGTTTGTCTTCACCGACTAATTGTTAGAATTTGGGATACGGAACAGCTACCGGAGGAGTGGAAAGATGGGGTTATCTGCCCGATCTATAAAAAGAGCGACAAGTTGGACTGTGAGAACTATCGAGCGATCACCGTTATCAATGCCGCCTATAAAGTGCTGTCCCAAATCATTTTCCGCCAACTATCACCAATTGCGAATAGATTAGTGGGAGCTTATCAAGCCGGCTTCGTCGAAAGTCGGTCTACAACGGATCAAATATTTACACTGCGGCAAATCCTCCAAAAGGACCGTGAATACAGAGTTCCCACGCATCATTTATTCGTTGACTTCAAAGCCGCGTATGATACCATCGACCGGAAAGATTTCGGGTGGGTTGTTAAGTTAATTCGAATCACACAGAGAGCTTCGTCAAGGTGCATGCTGTTCAACATAGCGCTCTAAGGTGTTATGAACCGAGCGGATATCAACACGCGGGGCACGATATTCAACAAATCTAGTCAATTCGTCTGCTTTGCCGATGACATGGATATTATCGGCAGAACATCTGTGGCGGTGGCTGAACAGTACATCAAACTAAACCGAGGCCAACCGTCGCCGCTTGGACACTAATGTAACAATGTACGGCGATGAGTTTGAGGTAGTCGAACAATTAGTCTACCTGGAAGATAATGACACCAGTCGTAAGATTCGGAGGCATACTATTAGCGGAAGTCGTGCTTGCTATGGGCTTCATAAGTAAATTGCGATCGAATAGACTACGCTCTTGGTACAAAGTGTACCCTATGCAAGACGCTTATTAGACCGGTTGTTCTCTACGGGCATGAAGCGGATGGAGGCGGATGAATCATGAACTCGTACAGCTCTATGGCGAACCCAGTATTCAAAAGGTGGCTAAAACTGGACTGATACGATGGGCAGGACATGCTACAAGAATGCCGGACCCCTGCAAAGATAATGTTTGCCTCAAATCCGGTAGGAACAAGACAACCAGGATCGCAGCGAGCAAGATGGTTAGATCAGGTAGAGCGAAATCTGACGGAGAATACTCGGTGTCCAAGGAATTGGAGAAACTTTGTTCATTAGGTTTTGTCTTAGGACGGCAAGCCAACAAAGTGAATAAGTAAGATATAGCTACTTAGAGGCGCAAAGTAGAGACTTTGAATGGCCAGAACTATGTTGGGTGCTCCTTCTGAGTTCCCTTCCTCTCTAAATGATGATAGGGTAACCAACCTATTTTGGACCCCATCAGCAGCTGTACATAATTTGGACACTTCCATTTGATTTTGCTGTAAGTGTCCAAATTATGTACAGCTGTTGAGGGGGTCCAAAATAGGTTGGTTACCCTACAAGCAAAAGACAAAAGACGGGCCAGGATACCTTCCGAATGATATTGAGGAGCGTGGTGCTTGAGCCACAAACTTTTCCATTCACGAAACTTAATGCTAATACCTGTAGCTATTTCCTAAAAATATTCACCTACAGATTGAAGTAAATCACTTAAATATATCTGTTTAGTACAGCTTTTGAACAAAAGTCAGTCCAAATCAAGTAAAAGAAACTCCAGCTGAAGAGTGGAATAATTCCTTTCGAATTGGTAGCCACCAACCGCTGACTGACACCGCTGTTGATCTGCTTCCTGCACGAACATTTAACGATGTACATAGCACAGGAAATCCGGCTGAATACTTTAACACTATTGAGATTGCCGGGTCACAAGCCGTCCGTCAATGTGCTATTTAGCCGCTGCTTCCGCTGAGGAAAGACTCTGCACAATTTCGATCCAAAACGAGTTTTCCCTCTTGTGAACATGTTTCTGCACAGGGAAAGCTCCGAAAAAGACTAAGAACTCTATCCTAGCAATGACATGGCAAATGTTATGTTTTAGGTTAAATAAGATGAAGTATTAATAATCTGGATTACTCTTACAAAAAAGTGATTTAATCCAGATCCTAATCCAGAAGCTAGAAAACAAGTAAGTTCAAATTACAACGCCAGCATTCTGACCGCGGTTGCACAATCCTTATTATCGATAGATGCGACAGAATTATGTATCCAGCGGCAATGTTTGGTCAGCTGTGTTCTATTTAATGATGGAACTGATATTGAAAAGTGTTTGTTCCTATTCTAGCTCGGTTAATTACAATCATTAATAAGCCAATCTACGTGGCCTACATCCGTCCGAAAATCGCCGATATAAAATCGGTCCCGAAACCTTAGATCGACTTTTCATTAAATTGACCCAGCAGCGGCGTGCCCACCCGCTAGCAATTCGAGAAGCACGTGTGATACTTCGTTTGACCGACGGCTCGGCACAATGGATATTGTTTCCCTCCGCGATCCGGTATTTGTTGTTTGAGCAAATACACGCACAGTTTAATTAATGGCTTGCGGCATCGCTGCCGTACCATCGTCGTCGTAGCTAGAAATAACAATGTAACCAACTGCATGTTCTAGTTTTTGTCTCTGCATTTTCTGCACACGCCATCTGTGCGGGTCAAAATGCACGGACCATCCGGCGTTCGTTCGGTGGGGCCAATTATACCCCGTAGCGATCGTAATGGGGAGATATTTCTTTCAAAATGAAAGCAACCGAAAGCCGGGGTATCCGGTTTGCGCAAGTTGCCATCCAACCGTTCAAACTGGGCAGCTCGATGAGGACCGACTGGCCGGTAGCAGCGTCGTGGTCGGTTTTAGGAAAAATTCACCACTTTCAATGGAAATTGCTCCCAGCATTGCAAAGAGTTACCAGAAACGCTCATTTGAGCAAATTTGCTATTCGTTTGTAAAACTAATTCTGTATAATTAACTCCATTATAGTTATTCACTGACCATAGAATGAATAAAATTATTTGAAAAAAATATACATACAGGTATACATTCTTAAGGAATGTACGAGAAGTTGCCGTAGGATCTGCAGTTCCACGTACGAGTATCATCCATTAGTAGGATGTACGAGAAGTTGTCAATTTAAACATTCGATTTTAAACAATCAATTGAAACAATTGAAATATCGTCAATTTAAACATTCTATTCATAAGCGCTAAGTCATTAGATTTGAATGGAGAGAATGTTTTGAGAATGCTGACCACTGTAATCAAATTTCAATTAGACAGCTACACGAAGGCGACACCGAAACCGTCGAATGTGATGTGTTGTTAGAATGTACAACAACATGAATGTACCAACAATAGGCAACTATGATTCGAATTGGTCGTATATTTTCCATCATCGTACAGATAGGCAACCGCAAACCGCACCGCACGATTCTATTCCGACTAGTCAATCAAAGGAGCACTCGCTCGAACGAACGCTTGCTTACTTCTGGTGTAACACCTTGGGGAAAAGTGTCACCATTGTCAGACCGTTCCTAGACAGTGGTTGATGGTTCATATTTTAGGTTAGGTACAGTGAAAATGTGCCGGGCATAAACCACCCGATCAATATTTTATTAGGAAGTATCTCTCTGACGAAGTGACTTCGTCTGGAAAAGTTTATGAGAATTATTTTTTGTTGTTGGTGGTTTGCTTTCCTGGTCGATTGTTTGCAGTTTATCATAATTGAGACACTGCTAATCCTGCTAATTTTATGCTACAATGAAAGTGTAGTGTCGTCGGTGGATTTTAAAGCTGGATCACCGGATTATTCTCTGGTGTAATTTGTTAGCAAACTAATCATTATTGAACTAACCTACAACTAGTTGAGTAAAATTTATAAAATTACGATTTGCAGAAATGGCTTGGTTTGTGCTGGCTACGAGTCCCCGAAGACGTCCGCAGCCCACGCGCAAATTTGTCAGTCCAGATGTCAAATCGCAATTTTAATTTCTAGAAAAGATAATCGCTAGGTATTCCAACTGGAATAACCATTTCCGAACGGAGCTTCGCGCTGACGATGAAATCGAACCATTCGATCTAACCATATGGGAAAACGTTTCCCATTTTCGGCGAGCTTTCCCCAATCACCGTCTGTTTTATCGCAGTGAAACCCCCAAAAGCAGCCCCCGTCGAGCACCCGCCGAGTGTGTCTTATCCTCCGTTCCGTTACGCTAACATATTTCACTTTTCCTGATGATACAACCGTACGCCAGCTAAAGCTAATGTTGTCTTTCGGGATTTACACAAGGCAAATCCGCAATAATTTGACTGTCCTTTCCACACTTATGTACGTACGTTCCGACTGGCAATTTGAACCTGAGGAAATCGAACGCCCACGAACCGGGGGATTTAAGTTGCAATTATTGCCTGCAGCTATAGCCGAGTTGACGAGGCTAAGAGCATAGATTGACTTTACACATTGGAAAGTAGTGCCTGATATTGAAATTCGGGTGAATAGCTTACACAAGGCCACCTCCAGACTGGAGTTAACCATACACTAGGACCGATGGAGGTGGTTGTTTTTTCCTGGTAAATTGGGGAGTGAAATGGTCGTAAAATATGTAACTAAACCAGTCAGTGGGGAGTCATAATAGCTACTGAAGTTATCGATCAATATCTTTTTCTAGGGGTATTTTTTTACTTTCATGTAAGTTTGACTAACAGTTTAATGCCACTCTAACAAATGGAAGATCAACCCCAAAATGATAATAAACCACAGTCATAGTAGCAGCAACAATAAATATTTTTATCTTGATTGCTTTACTAGAGACACGAGAGAAATAAAATAGAAAATGCAACGACAAAGACAAAACCACGACCGAAATTACACGTAGGTAATTCATACCCGTGCATTGTTCGGAATCCGTGAATCCACTGGAAAATCTGTCAGTTTGTTCTCGTTTCCGCTCATCATCGGTGCATTTCAACCCAGCTCAACTCTGCTCCGGTATACCTACTTATATTATAGGTATAAGCTGATGTTGCCGAACCAAAACGTTACAACAGAGCCTAGCTGCTAGTGTGCTCGGGACAACTTCTGACGGCATGTTTAGCGAAATCTTTCCCATCATCAGATGCGGGACACATGCCCGACACCGTTGACGTTTGTAGGCCTTTTTGACACCATCATCCAGTTTCACTTTAGGGAAAAAAATATTTTCTCTGATAGGTATTTCTTTGTAAAAACTATGAAAGTTTTATAGCGGTATAGGAAAAATGTCACTTGAAATGCAATTTTGTAAGAAGGTATGCTTTCAGGATTTTTGTTTCAAACATTAATGGAAAAGATGTTAACATCGACCTTGCAGGTTTAAAACAATTTCGGCTTTTTTGTTCGGTTTTAACTGAGCCTTTTCAGGACACTGCTTTACGCGAAACGCAGTGGGGTTCGTGAAATTTTGTTAGCCTTTCTCGACTTCCTTTTATGCCATAACTAGGGCAGAGTTCACATGAGCACTAAATTTTATAAGCAACTCAACGTTAAATAGAGTCAACAACTGAACTGAAATTGAGTTGAAAACATTTTTAACCCAAAAAATTATACACGCGAAAGGAATTATAAATGTCAGCTTCAGCACCCTCCTTGCTTTGGAGCACGTTTCTATAGGTCTGTATGCAGGATATGTTGTATTAATGTCTCATTAACGCAAATGGAGAAAACATGATGAAATTGAAAACAGGCAATTCAGCAGGAAAATATTGAAAGCAAAGACAGCTGTAGTGTAAGACAACCTAATGGACATGAATACATGAAACAGTTTTTTTCACCAAAGCAATTAAAACGCAAAATTATGTAGATCAAACATAAGTGAGTGTGGCTCATGTTATTTGATGCAACAGAAAAGTTATTTGCTGAATGTTTTGAGTGCATAGTTTATACTATTTTCAATTTATTTATATTTCAAAGTCAAATTAAATTCTATTCAATTCCAGTAGATTTTTTATAAAGAATAAATAACATACTAAAAGTACGATACTCGAAGTTGTGAAATGTGAAACTTCGGATGTTGATGAATAAAAACTACAAAGCATTCTTGAATCTTCTATAAAAATGCTTCGACACACTGCTGGACGACTTTACCGCAGTTGGCCGGATGAGATGCTTCTTGATGAAAGCGGCAACTTTCGGCAGGTACTTAATATTGTGTATCTCCGCGTTTACGGTGGCTTGAATAAGGAGCTTCTTCGGGAACTCATTTATTTCCTTAGTGGAATCGTTAGGTACCTGGCAGCGTTAAGTAGGTCTCGTAAACCGTTATTACCACGGTCTTGGCTTTTCGCTGGAAAAATGTTTTTCACCAGCACTTTAAGTAAGCCGCTATTTTTGAGTGATTGCCTGCTACTCAAGTACACGGCTTCGACTGGCTTCCAGACATAAAAATACCCATTTTGACCAGGTTGGACGGCTATTCCGACCTCTCAGCCCAGGGCGCGGAACGCTGATGCCAGCGTGCCCTCGGCTTTTGGCTTCAGCTTCTGCTGCACATTACGGTTGTGCAACACCGTCCGTTCGACGTCGTCCAACTTTTTCGCTCCGGGATGGAGCTGGTAGTACGAATAAAGCATCGAACGCAGTTGTTAGACTGTTTTCACCATGGTTGCTGTAGCTCAACATATAACGCTGTCAATTATGCTATTATGCTATATGCAAATGCTGCTATTCTAAAATAATTTTAATTTGCAGTCAATTTTATGTTTGATACTTTGTTAATATTTCATCCATGTCCATTTTGGCGTAGGAGCACAATTTACTGGGTTCTCAGTACAAGTGTAACGAAGTACTGGATATAGGGAGTTGTACGAATTATGTATGACTGTCTAAGTCTAAAAACAATAAACTTTGAAGGCACACTGATTTAACCAACGAGGGGCGCCAAATTAGGTTTTGGTCAAGGCCTAGAGTCTAGAATCTGGATCCAAAGTTTGATAACCTCTGGTCCAAAGTATGGTCCACAATCTTGTCTAAAATCTGGAAAAAATTTGATAAAAATGTGGTCCCCAATATAGTCCAGGTTCAGAGTCTGGTTCAAAAACTGATCCAAAATCTGGCTGCTGGTTTGAAATCTGATAAAAAATGTGGTCTAAAATCTACTCCAGGCATTAGCGTAGTTAGAGGGGGTTTCTGGAGGACAAGGCTCCCTCCAGAAGTTATCACCATTGGAAATTGAAAACCGGAAAAAAAATTCAGTATATATGTTCCCAAAAATATTTCCCTCCTTATTTTTCTCGCGCAAAACCAAACGAATGTCATCAGCTTTGTAGTTGCGATGAACACCACAATGGCGAAATTGCAGGAGGTGGAAAGGGAGTTAACCTAGGAGTGCCCATGGAAGAGAGTAATATTCCAGCACCTGATCTTCAAAAAGTCAAACGAGAAATTGGGTTGCTGAAGATCAACAAAACCGCTGGTAAGGACCGTCAACTGGCAGAACTTTATGAACATGGCGGAGAAACGCTGGCAATGCCTCTACACTGGATTATTTCCGATATTTGGGAGGCGGAGAAGCTACCGGAGTAATGGATGAAAGGAGTGTTTGTCCCATCTATCAAAAGGGTGATCGGCTCGACTGCTGCAACTATCGCGACGATGCTGGTAAATGCCGCTTACAAGGAATTCTCCCAGATCCTGTTGCACTGGCTGTCACCGATAGCACATGGTTTCGTTGGAAATTACCAAGCACGCTTTATTGGGACTCGCACAACTACGGACCATATTTTTACAATCCGACAGATCTTGCAGAAAACTCAAGCGTACAACGAGCCCACGCATCACATCGTTATTGATTCCAAAGCGGCATACGAAACAGTCGATCGAGACCAGCTTTGGCAGATAATGCATGACCAATGCATATTTTCCGGATAAACTGACGCGACTGGGCCGAGCTATTGGACCGAGCGTTGTGTTTCATGCGCATTTCGGGGACACTCTCGAGACGCGACGACGGTTGAAACAAGATGATGGTTTATCCTGCAGGATGCTGTTCACCATCGTTTTTGAGGTGGCAATCCGACGAGCGAGTATCGAAACGAGGTACGATTTTCACCGAGACCCTCCTAGAGTTTGAAGATAATTTTGATATCATAAACAGGAACTTTGCGACGGTGGTGGCAACCTACGCCAGACTGGAAGCGGAGTCTAAGAGAATTGGGTTAAAAATAAATGTGTCGAAGACCAAATATATGAAAGGAAGAGGCTCAAAGGAAACCAACGCGTGCCTTCTACGGACAGTAACCATTGCCAGCAACGAACTAGAAGTGGTAGATGAGTTCGTGTATTTGGGAACGCTGGTGACCGTGGACAACAACCCTAGTAAGGAGATCCAGTGGCGTATACAAGCTAACAATGTACAAAACCCTTAGTTAGATCGGTAGTTCTTCATGGCTTTGAAGCTGTGACGCTGCACGCCGAGAGTGCTGCGGACGAAACTAAAATGGAGAGTAGCGGAGGCGTATGAATCACGAGCTACAGGGACTACTTGGAGAGATTCCTTTCAAACATCTGGGGAAAATCGGTAGTCTACGGTGGGCCAAACATGTGGTAAGGATGTCGCGCGACAATGCAACGAAAATAGTTCTTCAACCACCCCACCGGCCCCAAAAACAGGGGGATCAAAATGCAGGTTGGCTTAACCAGGTCGAAATGATTTCCGACTTCTGAGACGACTGGAAAATTAACTATGAGTGACCCAAAATCGTGTTGAATGGAGACAACTGTTTGAAACAGCACAAGCCACTCCGCCAACTTCTTTGCTGTTGACGACTTATATAAGTTTTGCGTGGGAATTTACATCGATAAAACTTTCATACTGGGAACATAATATTCAGGAAGTTACTGGTAGATCGTTATTTTCATACATAGTGAAAAATTTTTAGAATACACTCCCTAGGCCCAACCCAGGGTAATTTCCTAGCTACGCCAATGGCTCCAAGTCTAAAATCTCATAAAAAATGTGGTCTAAAATCTAGTTTATAATCTAACCCAGCTTGAGAAACTTGTCAAAAGTTTAATCCAAAATCTGATTCAAAATTTGGACCAAAATTTGATAAAAACTGTGGTCCAAAATGTGGTTCAAAATCTGGCCCCACATCTGATCCTGAAATCTGATAAAAAATTTGGTTCAAAAGGTTATCCGAAACCTGGTCCAAATTTGATAAAAATGTGGTGCAAAATCTGGCTCAAAATCTTATTGAGGTCCTATCATCTAGTTCAGGTCCAGAATCTGGTCCTAAATTCGACCAAAATCTAATCAAAAATGTAGTCCAAAGTCTGGTCTAGAAGCTAGTTCAAACCTGTTCCAAAATTTGTTATAGAATTTGATAAAAATGTGGCTCCGAATCTAGTCCAGGTCCAAAATACGGTCCAGGTCCAGAATTTGGTTCAAAACCTGATCTACAATCTGCTTGGTGGTTTAAAATCTTATAAAAAATGTGGCCCAAAATCTGGTTTATATGCGGTCCAGAGTCGGGGTAAGGTCAACAACTAAGTGTAGGTTCAGAATCTGATCCAATATTTGATCAAACATTTGGTCCAAAATATTATTCCAAATCTGGTTCAGAATCTTATTGAGGTCCAACATCTAATTCAAATTTGGTCTAACATACGGCCAAAATCTAATCAAAAATGTAGGCCCAAATTTGGTCCAAAATCTAGTTCCAATCTATTCCAAAGTCTGGAACAAAATTTGATATAAAAATGTGGTTCGCAATCTAGGTCCAAAACACGGTCCAGATTCAGAATCTGATTTAAAATCAGCTTTAAAATCTGCTTATTAATTTAAAATCGGATCAAAATGTGGCCCAAAAACTGATTTAAATTTCGGTTCAATTCCAGAATCTGGACCCAAATTTGATTCCAAATCTAGTAAAAAATGCGACCCTGAGTCACGGAAAAGTCAACAATGTAGTCCAGCTCCGGAATCTGGTCCCAAATTTGATCAAAAATGGGGTCCAAATCTGATCAAAATGCGGTCCAAAATCTGGTCTAAAATCTGATGCAGCTCCAAAATCAGGTTCAGGTAAAAATATGGTTCGGATTCAGAATCTGATCTCAAATCTGAATCAAAAATAAGTGAGGGTCAAAGTGTGATCAAAAATGTGGTCCAAAATCTGGGGCAAATATGATAAAAATGTGGTCAAAAACTGGTCCAGAATCTGATGCAGGTTCAAAATGTTCTGGATCAGGTGAGAATCTGGGTCCAAAATCTGATTAAAAATGTGGTTCAAAATTTGGTCCAGAATCTAGTCCAAATATGTTCTAAAATTTGAAACAAAAGTAGATTAAAAAATGTGGTCCATAATATAGTCCAGATCCAAAACGTGGTACAGATTCGGAATCTGGTTCAAAATCTGATCCAAAATCCGACTGGTGTTTTAATAACTGATAAAAAAAAATCTGCTCCAGGTTTAAAATCTGGCCTAAAAAATCTGATCAAAAATGTGGTCCAAAATCTGATTCGAAATCTGTTAAAAAATGTGGTCCAGGTCCAGAATTTGATCCAGGTCCGAAATCTGGTTTTGGTCCGGACTGTGGGCCAAAATCTGGCCTAAAATCTGATCAAAATGAGATCCGAAATGTGCTCCAGAATCTAGTCCAAATCTGATCCAAAATTTATTACAAAATTTGGAACAAAATCTGATAAAAATGTGATCTGAAATTTAGTGCAGGTTCAAAACCCTGTTGGTGGTTTAAAATCTGATCAAAAATAATAAACTTGAAAGGAACACTGATTTTAGAAACGCTAAGGGAACCACAAAGTCACGGCACGGCTCTGATCCTATTATTACCGCTAAATAGTAGAAGCTGACGATAAATGAGGTGTAAATTTTGCATACAATTTCTTCCAGATTTTTCAATTTCCCAAACACAGATAATACAGGTATGTACGAACTAGTTACTGTGGAATTTTTTTTCGTGAACCGATATAGGTACAAGGGAGTAAAAGAGAATGACGCGACATTCTACCGTCGATACGATTGTTGCAACCCAGGGATAAGTTAGCGGACAAAACAGAACTTGATAATATAAGATACGTTTGCATCAAAATATATACAAGCATAGCTTGCCGTTGTACGTGATAAAATAAAAATGAAACCTAACAGGCGTAATACGTCATTCTTGTTTTGAAACGGTACACGGTGTCTAAAAACGAGCCATAAACCAGACAGAATTCAGAAACGATTGGTCCCTTACACTTTGCAGTGACTTAATGGTCGGAGTTGAAACTCTAGGTTTAAGGAAGCAGATTAGATGGAATGCGTCTGGATAGGAAGGAACAGCATTCTGCAGCATAAAAAAACGAGTATAGTTTTTTAGGACCACCTCCAGTGCGGATACATCAACGTCTAATCTTCATTAGTAATCTGAATTTTCTTGAGGCTTTACTTGGCCTACTCTGTTAGTAGGATTATTTGTAGTTTTGTTTGGAATTATTTTCACCTTTCCAAACACAGACAATATGTACAAAAACGGACTGGTTACTGTGAATAAATTGTCGTGCCTTGACGGTTGCTAGTCTTGAGCAAGCAAGCAGACATGACAAAACAAGTTCAGATGGAACCGAATTGGATAGCATCAACACGCGATGAGCTTGCTTTTTAAGAATATTGCGAATGCGGACAACTCAAAAGACCTAAATAACGTTGACGGATTCTCATCAGTGTACCTGGTGATTGCCCTGGCTATGTAAATGCATTTCAATGCATGCTTTTTAACGATCAACTAACTAATAATACCAGCAACTGATTCATATAACGCGGATGCGTTTAAGTGCATTGGTATTGCTATCTTTTTTCCAGTATGGACTCAGTTTCGTTTACAAAACTCAAAAGTTATAAATTTCTTTTCTCTGCCTGCAAAACAAAATAAAAAATTTTGTTCCGATACGCTATCTAGTTTTGGAGAGAAAGGTACATGAAAATCATGTTTTTACAGGAGCGGTGTTTTATTACGACGAGTTTGTTCCGAGTGCGCACTGGAATACTTATGTATGTGAACACTTTTTATCCCCTTCCTGTGGTTGAATCATTACAAAATTAGTATCAAAATAAGCCAAAAAGTCTTCAGAATCGAAATCTGAAATGGGAAATATGTTTTTTTTTAAATTTTTAGTCGTTTATGTCGCCTTAATTGTATTGTTTTATAATCATTTCGGAAAGAGGTAAAAACTAAATCGTTACTTCACAATACAAAAACAAAGTTGAATATAAACGTTAAAGACGTCATTTTGAAATCAGAAATGTAAAAATGAGAATACAATCATATAAATTCAAAATAAGATCAAATGATCCCGAAATAAACTTAAAAGCGTTGTAAACTACTAGAAACTACTAAAAGCTAAGATATGAAACTGATCCCCAAATATGTCTAGAAGTATTGAAAATATTACAAAAAACCAACATGAAAATATGATCTCGAAAAAAATGTTATTTCAAATATGTTTTACAAGCCTCCTAGTTGTCCGGTTTATTTCACAACTGTAAATAAATTTCATCATGCAAGATTCAATCTACTACTCGTGTTTTATCCGATCTGCGAATAGAGGTACTACATATCTTTTCAACAAAGAAGTCTATATGTTCTTATTTAGGCTGAAATAAATCCCAAATCAAACCAATGAAGTGGCCGTTTTCTGGCATTTCTACATCCTACGGTTTCAATGATTTACGACTTTTGGCACACATTGCAAACGGCATAAGAAACATGAAGGAAAGGCCAAACTCAATGTAGGTATTTCTTCATATCTGAAAAGTGAACGAAGAGGCGGCATACGATGTTTTCAATCAATTTTAAAACCGTAGTAGGTTTGAATGAATATTTAGCTATCCAGGCAAATTGGAAAAGAAATAGGCTTGATCCAGCAGCCAGATATGTATGGTAGAAGTTGGCCCGTTATCTTTCATTTTATTGACATCTCTCGCAAGCAACCATCTAGAAAAACGAGAAATTGTAATAATAATTTACCTCAATTTGAAATATTACGTATTATTGGGATTGTTTTCCATTTTGAAATTTGGCTAATTTATTCCGTTTATATTGCTCGTGCACTACAAAGCGTCTCCATCAACTTTGAACAGATGGAGATGATTCCGTGAATTGCAACCTACATTCTATTTGGTAAATTTTGTTTACTGTTGACAACAGAAAAGGCACCGTTTATGAAAATGCTGGGTGAGGAGTAATTGTTTTCAGTCGCTCATTTTCAGTGAAACTGTTCCATTTCCATTGTCTTCAACCGCAGTAGGTAACGCTCATTTCAGTTTCGTCCTCATGTGGAGGAACTTTCCCCTTTTGAGCGCAGGGAGGGACACAAGAATAGCAGCTACCCACTGACCTAGACAACGGAACCATCTGTATTCAAGCAGCGCCATTAGACGGAGGGTTTTCTCTGTTGTCATCACGTCATTGTTTTGTGTTCGTTGACATGTCATCCTCCATGTGCGCCCGCAATGTTTGTAATTCTGAGCTCAACGGGAGAATGCACAATCATTATCCTTTAGCCTCTGCCACAATCTGTGATGAGAAAACAACCAAAAGCGTCCGACGGACTGTGCTTCACCTGTGCTGTGGTATCCAATCAGCTGGGAGTCTAATTACAAACTGACGTATCTGCGATAATAATGAAAACAGATTGAATTTAATCAACCTTAGCGGGGGTGATATTCGCAGTTTTCCCAAAGTTTTAACCATCTATCTACGCCCTGCTTTGATAATATTCGGTCTTGAATGTGGGAATCCTCAAAGAATCCGGGTTAATTTGTTTAACAATTCTTCAGTAAATTTACAGTTACGCTGTCCTCCCCGCCATCCGTTTGTTTTTGCGCCGAACAGGTGTGAAAGGTTACCAGCCAGAAGAGACCTAATTTTCACCCTAAACTAAAACTGAAACGATGTGAAGCGAACGAACGATGTGGAACGGCGAACTTGTGTGTCGTCTCGTAGCATAGCTACAGCATAAGCAGTTAGTGGCACACAGGCAAATATGTACTCTAGATTGAGACACTGAGCCAGTGTGAGCGAGCATTACGGTAAGCCAAGCGAAAGTGGACAATTCTAAGCGAAAGTGGGTATTTTCCCGCTTTACATCGTAGGACTGGTAGTCGTTGGTTCGCATTATGATTTAATTTTTTTTCTCTTACAAGAGAAACACGATGGGTCTGCAAGTTGGAAAATTCGGAGTACGTTTTTAATTATACGTTTAATAGCTCGCTCTACTAACAGTGAAGGAATTATTCCAAGATTAAAATGAACAACAGATAAAAGTTAATTATTAGAACATAATTATGATAGTACTAATGACGGTACAGTTGGTTGTTATCATCTAGCATCAAATTTTATTAGTGTTCTCTCTTGCTTGTTGTGCTTAAGATATGGATCGAACGCTTAAGACGTGGTGAACGGATTTCGTTGCACGGTCTTCCGGTATCCTTGCGACGTGGCCAGCCCACTGAATTGTAACTCGTGGTTCATACGCCTACGCCACTCTCCGCTATCCGTTTGTATGCGGCGTATGCTCCTTTATCGAAGCGCCTTACGGAGGGAAAAGTAGGCACGACCTCCAGCTTGAATGCGCCGTTGAATCTTCTTACTCGTAATATTGTCGGCGGTGACCAGAGATTCCAGATTTCGGGGTATGGTTGTCTTTTCTGACAATAAATGTTGGAGTTTTAACATTATTTTCTACTTGACTGTTACAATAATTCTTATCTTTGATGGTTATTTTTCGGGAAAATGTATTTAGATTGAGCCGAGAAAAGCCCATGGCCAGTTCGTGTTAAAGTTAAGCCGGCGAGAGGGCCAAGGTCAACGCATTTTAAAATTAAGCACATGGCTAATATATATATTAAGGTTAAAACAGCAAAAGGCCATGGTTCCCGCGTGTTAAAGGTGAGTGCTGTGTACCGCTGTCAATGATACTGTGTATCAATAACACGATATGGTCCCAACCAGGTAATAAACTTCATAAGAAGTTCAATGCCGGACTGAGAGAAGAGGTATGAATTGACAATGACAAACACTTCCATCAATAGTGTTATGTCGGCAACTAATACCTAGACAAAAGAAGAAGTATACCACAATAGATCAAAATAATGGTCGCAGTGGTCAAATCTTCCGACAAAAAAAAACACGATATGGTCTTCATTTTCTGTAGGGGGAAGATGTGGCATCCTGGTATTTATAGCATATCAATAGATTTGCCTGCAATGTGTAGTCAGTGACGTAGCCAGGATTTTCGTTTGGGGGGGGCCAAGCCATTTTGTTATTAGAGAAGTTTTAAAGCTAAGAGGTTCACTCGCCTCTGGAGGGAGGACAAGTTATTATGCAGAAAACCATTTGTTTAAGCAATATATTTAATGCTTATGTTAAAGAATTTTCTTTCAAATTCATTGATTTATTTATTTAACTAAGTATTCATGTAACACAAGTAACTTTCTAATGGTTTTCAAAAGTTTGCATATAATAGGATTTCTGCTAATTAGTTTGCTGTTGAGAAGAATGTTTTGCAGGATTTTTAAAGACTGCATAGCTTCTGGCACTCTCGCATCGAGCCTACTTTTCCCTCCGCAAGACGCTTTGATCAAGGAGCATACGCCGCACAAAGCTAATCTGGTCGGTAGTCCTATTCTTCAGCTGACGAATTTCTCGTCGAATCTCTTCGACATCGGGAGCCGGCACGCAGTTGTCGTTTGTAGGCACTCCGAGGTTAACTTCCGTTGCGTCTCCTATTGCTATATCGCTATATATTGAGGTGCTCATCAAAATACTTCTTCCACCTGTCGACCACCTCGCGCTCGTTTGTGATTAGATCCCCTCCCTCGTCCCTACACATGTCAAGTTTAGGTGTGTAGTCCTTATGAGTGTGGTTCACCTTTGTGTAAATCTTGCACGTGTCATTAGCCCGGAATAGTTGTTCCAGCTCCTCACGATCTCTGTCCTCCTTCTGGCGCTTCTTCCTAAGGATCATGGTCAACTCATTCCGCCCTCGTCGATACTTGGCCAAATTCTCTCTCGTGGATATGCTTAGACAGTTTTTCTAAGCTCTTTTTTCCTCTCTATCGCTTGTTGACATTCCCCGTCAAACTAATCTTTTCGTGCACTCGAGGTTTCCACTCCTAGCACCGCGGTTGCGGCCTCGTTGACAGCAGAGCATATCATGCTCCATCCGTTTTCGAAGGTCGAAGCATCTAGCCCCACAGAAGAAGGCAGAGCTTCATCCGGCACGCGCGCGTAGTTTACAGCAACTGGCGGGTTGGTTAGCTGCCGAATGTTTAACTGAGGAGGGCTGTTGCATCGCTGGCCGTTGTCGTTCGTGTCGATGTGCAGGCTGTGGGGCCCGATCACCGGTCTTTGCATTCCCGATGACAGTCTTGATGTCCTGTCGTGAGCAGCTGTCGTACGTTGCCTCCAGCTGCGCATAGAACGCTTCCTTCTCGTCGTCTTCGTGTGAACAATATACGTTTATGATGGTGTAGTTGAAGAAACGGCCTTTTATCCTCAACACGCGCATCCTCTCGTTGACCGCTTTCCAGTGCATTACGCGATCCTGCATTTTGCCCAACAATACGAAGCCCGTTCCCAGCTCGTTGGTCGCTCTACCGCTCTGGAAAAGTTGGGCTTTGTCGCCACGGATCCTCCACACCTTCTCACCTTTGCGACAGATCTCCTGCAGTGCCACGATGCCAAACTTTCGGGGTTCTAACTGATCGAGCAGCATCCTATCGCCACCAACGCGATTTGCAGTTCCAGTCTCCATTCGATGTCCTTATTTCGTCGCCTTTGTCAATGCCGAATGCCAAATAAAACGAAAAGCTACATAGTTGAGAATTTTCGAGGACTAGGAGATATACAAAACGTCGTCAGTTACATTGTTATTCAAAGGCGCACTCATCCGGAATATGCTTGTGCTACAGTTTTAGCTTGGTGTATTGTTATTCTGCATTGAAATTTTTTTTTAAAATTTAATCCAAAATTTTTCGGGGGGCCAAGGCCCCCAGGGCATCCCCCTGGCTACGTGGCTGTGTGTAGTGTGTGTTAAAAAGCAAAGCAAAGCCTGGGTGCTAATTCCGTTATCGAAATTTGACCTTCTGTTTTTATACGACAGACTTCGCAACCAGCTGTTAGAATACAGGACAGTGCGGGGTCAGTACTACGATCCTATTGATTCTAACAGCCTCTCCCAGCCGAGATTCTAACATACGACGACTGGCTTATTAGACCAGCGTCTTACCTCGAGGCCAATTGGATGTTAATGACACATTAATTGGGTCGTAGCCGGTAGCGTATAACCGGCATAGAGAGAAAATATCGCAGTCGGTTGACAGCTTCCCGGGTAATTGGGTGTCAGTATCAGGTATCAGCATCTTTGGCTCGAGCAGCACGTTCCTCACAATCATATGGAAGATTTGTCAGTAAGTCGCTTCAATAGCGATGTTGAATAACATACAGGACAGTCCATTAAGATACTCCGATTAAGTTCTACAAAGTTATTTTATTATTCCGACAGAGGATTACCTACGAATGGCCGCACGTCAAATTCGTCCGAAAATATTCACAGCCTTTAACCTGCACAAACGTTGGGTGCATGCTGTCCTTATTCGCTGTCGCTCGTTCAGACTTAACTAATGGATAATCCTTACTAGTCAGCAAACCTATGATAATGCTTTCACCTGAATAGAAATGGGTTCTGGGGGGCTGCCCCTCCCCTATTATCTAGAAAACATTTCCTACTGACATGGTAAAGTGAAATTGCGTTGCTTATTTTATGTTTTGTTTGATTAAAGTTATTTGTTAAGAGTAATTCTCACCGAAACGGGGCCACTACTGACACGTGATATTCCGATATTAAAACTAACAGTTTCAAAAAAAGTTGAATTTTGAGCAAACCTTGAGATCTAAATCATGTGATATTTCATAAACTTGCCATAAAACAACTAACAAATGGTCCGGTTCTGTAAAGAAGAAGAAGAACAGGACTTTCAAATGGAGTAAAAATTTTTTTGGCGGCCATCTTGGATGTGGTCGTCATATTGGATTTTATCAAAAAATCATCGTTTTCACCATGAGCCCTCCAACCAATTTTCATTTTAAGACCATCATTGGAAAGTTGAGAAAAAACAGTTTCAAGAAACATTTATAAAATTAGGTGTGCAATGGCATTTACTGAATAAAACAACCAGGTATTTGTAGCAAGGTCCACAATTTTCATACAATTATTGTGATATTTCCAAAATTTGTTATGAAATAAACTACAAACAACACGGTTTTGTAAAGAGGAGAGATAGAACTTATAAACGAAGTGAAAAAAAAAGAATTGTTATTAATTGTTTCGTTTATTTAATGCCACTACACATGTATTTTAATGAATGTTCCTTATAGCATTTTCTCAGTTTTCCAGTGATGGTCTTGAAATCAAAATCGGTTGGGGGGCTCATGATGAAAACGGCGATCTTTTGATAAGATCCAATATGGCGACCAAATCCAAGCTGCATGCCATATGGCCGCCAAAAAAAAATTTTACTCCACTTGGAAGTCCTGTTCTTCTTCTTTACAGAAGCGAGCCATTTGTTAGTTGTTTAGGGCAAATTTATGAAATATCACATGATATAGATCTTAAGCTTTGCTCAAAATTCAATTTTTTGAGCACCTCTTGTCAGTAGTGGCCCCGTTTCAGCGAGAATTACTCAACTGCTTGAAAATTCATGTTTTGCCTTTCTACTATATAAATATATAGTATAAAGGTATAGAAATCACTTGGAAAACCGGAAATGGAAAGAAGGTCCTGCGGGCCGAATGTCATATACCATTCGACTCAGATCCGAAAACTGAGCATTTTCTGTGTGTGTGTGTGTATGTATGTGTGTGTGTGTGTGTGTGTGTGTGTGTGTGTGTGTGTGTGTGTGTGTGTGTGTGTGTGTGTGTGTGTGTGTGTGTGTGTGTGTGTGTGTGTGTGTGTGTGTGTGTGTGTGTGTGTGTGTGTGTGTGTGTGTGTGTGTGTGTGTGTGTGTGTGTGTGTGTGTGTGTGTATATGTGTGTGTATGTGACGCTTTTAATCTCACTCACTTTTCTCGGAGATGACTGGACCGATTTTAATGTTCTTAGTGTCAAATGAAAGGTCTAGGTGTCCCATAGGTCGCTATTGAATTTCATACTGATCGGACTTTTAGTTCAAAAGTTATGTATAAAAATACGAAAAATATGGGACTTCATTATCTCATAGGTCCCTTAACCGATTTGAACAAAATTGATTGCATATGAAAGAGGAGCCTTGCAAACCCTTAACTTCCAAATTTCATGACGATTGGACTTGTAGTTTGAAAGTTACATAAAGAAATGTGAAAAAATAGTATTTAAAGCATATTTTTGTAACATATAAGCATTAATTCAATGAAAAGCATCACACATTTTATTATTATTTCAAAATTACTGCTGAGATCTATCAAACAAAACCGAGTTTTTTAAAATCGGACGATTCATTCAAAAGTTATTTAAACTTAAGCACCGTAAGCACACTTAAGCACCGTATATTAAACCGTTAAAACGTGTGAAATCAAAACAAATGTTGATTGTATGCAATGTGTGTGATGTATGTGTGTGATGTATGTGTGTGATGTATGTGTGTGTGTATGTATGTATGTATGTATGTATGTATGTATGTATGTATGTATGTATGTGTGTGTATGTGATGACAATCTGCAATTTTTAAATTTGCATTGAAATTCAAGAAAAGTGAGAAACATGTCAATTGTCTGAAGTTTTTGAAGCCTCTTAGTGGAATACGAAGTTTAAAATTAAAGAAAAGAAAAAACTTTTACCGACTAAGTTTCACTATTTATTATTTATTCGCGATACGTATACGCTTTGAAATAAGACACTGATGAAGCCTGCACGTCGTAGGCGAACTACGTATCTGTTGCAAATAAATATTAAATAGTGGGATTCAATCGAAAAGTTTTTTCTTTTCTTTGATTTCAGATTTCAATTGTCATTTTATTCACTTGCTGTTACTCACAATTGTACAAGAAAAGCAAAAAGCGAAGAAAAGCAGTTACTTTAAGCATGTAGGTATAGTGGTGTATAGGATTAAAAATACTAGTGAGTCAATTTTTCCAAATAAATTTATACAAATTTCAAACAAATTCTGTTTGATTAATAGATGCTCTTTTCAATCAATAGATACTAGAGCTTAGAAATGTTATATAAAAATTTGGAAGTACACGTTGCACGGTAGTAATTTTGTAAGATTTGTTTTCGTTAGTGACATTTTAAAGGACAGATGTCTTATGTCATGTATCATGTTTTAATAAATAAATCAAAAAAGACAAGCACTGTGAATCATATCGATCATATTTCCCATTCTCAAGCATGTTAATGGCGCAGCTTTTGCACTATTTTTCGATCTCATTTTATTTTCCTAACCCTCTAACATTGTAAAAACGATACGATCAAGCAAATGACTATCTTTTCATGAAGGTGCATTCAAAAGAAGCTTAAGTTTTGATTTTCATGCAAAAATAATTCTCATTTGATCTGAAGGAGCGCCAGCTTAGAAAAAGTTCAATTTCTCTTTTTCATATCTAATGCTCTATTTAGTTATTTTTTCTAATTCAGATATATTGCAAAATTGAAGCCAAGCAAACTAATAGTAAAATTTTGAGATTAATCATTTTGTTGTCGATATCCTTTTTCTTCAAAAGCGAAGTATAATAATAATTTTTCTGAACTCATCAAAAAATCAAAATATCAAAAAATCTGCTATGAACACATGATTCATATTGTCAATTCAAAACAAGTTTCATATATGGCTCTGAAGCCCGAAAGTTAAGGCCGTCTGTAGACCCGTTAGAGGGTTGATTTCCAATTTTCTATATATATTCATTCAAGTCTGTAAAAATTATCTTTTGTGTTTACATTATTTCTCGATAAATCACGTAAATATTATAAAACTAAATAAGGTGTTCATCAAGTAACATGCTTACAACAAGTGACGCTTACAAGTATTTACGCACCCAAGGAAAGAAAATATAATTATTCTATGCAATACGTTGTGAATTTTACTGGCAAATAAGGATTTTGAGGAATACGGAACGCATTATATTATATTAATTATAGATGTTCCTGAGAATTTAAATAGTGATTATTGTGGCAGTAGAAAGGCTAGGTCACGCCGCTAGGTGGATTAATTCGGGTTTTTTATTGAATGGTTATTTAGGCATTCTGAGAAAATTCGGCTTCTGTGATTGTTGTTGAAATTCGGCCATTTGGATTTCGGCCATTCGGTACCAGCCCCCGACAGAAGCGATTAATGTGAATGTTTCATGAGACTGGTAATTATAGTGGTTTCAGAGAGAGTTCTGCGGTAACTAACAGGCATTTGCGGCAAGTTTAATTGGAAGAAAGGGCATAGAATCCTTCTAGAAGTTTATAGCAAAACTATTTCGAGTTTTCAAAGATGGTGATTTCGGTGTCGAAGAAAATCCTTTGGCTATGAACAACCAACAAAGTTCGAAAAGGATCTTGCTGCGTTATTGAAAGTGACTCATTAAGCAGTTTCGGTATGGTTGTCATCCATTGGAATAATTCAAGAGCAATTCAATTGGGTGTAACATATACAGAGACCAAGAGTGGCCAAAAGTAAATTATTCATTTGCGAGCAGCTGCTGCAAACCATTGGATTGTAATTTGGAATGAGAAATGAATATTCAACTGCAACCCAAGGAAGAAAACACCACCCCAACATCAACACCAAAGCTGAATATCTACAGTTCGAAGCCCATACTTTCTGATGGACCTGGTGAGACCATCCATAAGCCCATAACAGCTGTCAAAATCTGTCGATTTCATTACAGGTAATCGTTACTGGCTACATTTGATTCAACTAAGGAGTGGATTGCAAGAAAACCGGTTAAGGGGACATAAACGACTAGAATTTTTGAAAAAAACCATTACTTTTTTATTTCAGATTTTGATTCTGCAGTCTTTTCCGCTTATTTTGATACTAAATTTGTAATAATCCGACTACGGGAAGTGGTCGAAAAACGATCATACACATAAGCATTCCAGTGCGACGTGGAACAACTTCGACGGAATAAAATGCCGCTCCTGGAAATCCACGATCTTCAAACTTTATGTACCTTTTTCCCAGAAACTACACAACGTATTGGAACAAACTTTTTTTTGTTTTGTTGGTAGTAGCTTGGCAAAGACTTTTATAACTTTCGAGTGTCGTAAACAAAACACAGCTTGAGAAAGACGAAAAATAAGAAGAAAAGATGCCTGAAAACATAAAATTTTGTATTCTTTTTCTTAAAATATTTGGAATTTTCGACAGATCCGTATGATAGTGATAAGCAAACAACACTAAGTGATACTAATAGTTGAAATTTAATTTGTTTCGCCAAAAAAACTTATTTACTAATAGTGGAAATTACCATCGGTGTCAGATTTCAACAAATATTTTTAACTTATTCAATTTTTTTCAAATTAGAAAGCTGGTGATCACCACATATTGCCTCAAACAGCTTGAAATACTTCTAGGAGAAGATACCTATTGATCTGGAACTGCTTTTAATCAGTTTACTGGGAATTGGGCTACCTGTTCATTTTATCCACAGTTCCCCTAATTATTATCTTAAATGCATTTTAGGATCCAGAATGACACTCACCAAATAACTCGAAACTGCTTGGGATTTTATTTACTTATTGAAAAGTGAAAAAAGGTAATTATACATTACCTTTGTTAAACCTTGTTTAAACATATGTTATGATGATGCGCTTTAATTTTACAGTTTAATCTTGTAAATTTCACCCGATATAAGTATTATAATTTGTGATTTGACTAAACCTCGGAATGTAGACATGTGGATACTACGACAACTCTAGTTGAATCTATTCGTTCAACGATGACAACGTTTTCATTTTTAGAAACATGTTCCACGCTTTTTACGCGTTTCAATTTGGCTTAGTAAATACTACGAACTCTGTTTATCGTGATCGCTCCGGTTGCTTCGAGGCTCATAGACTTCAACTTCTGAAGCAGCGGAACGGTCGTGACGTGAAGTAGCTATGGAAGTACTCTCCCAGTGGCGCCCATGTTTGGATTACCATTTCCCCTTAATACAACAGATATCCCGGAATATTCAGATTGGCTCAAAATACACCTAAAAATAAAAAATAAGAAAACTTATCCAATTTAATTCTACTATGTGTATTTTATTCAATGACAGATACGTATTTCGCCTACGACTTGCAGGCTTCCTCAGTGTCTGTTTTCGAACAGTTTTCGAGTTCGAAAACAGACACTGAGGAAGCCTGCAAGTCGTAGGCGAAATACGTATCTGTCATTGAATAAAATACACATAGTAGAATTAAATTGGATAAGTTTTCTTATTTTTTATTTTTAGGTTTCGTATTCTACTAAGACGCTCCAAAAACTTCACTCAAAATACATCCAAATGTCTATCCAAGAATTTGTCTTAGATATTCCCGTGATTGGATACCCCTTTTGCCATATTTCTTTATTATTTTACAATTTATAAATGACCAGTTTTAGTGAAAGGATTAGAGGTCTCTATTCAATAAACTTCGAAACTAACCTAACCCTAGCAAACTATCCTAATCAGGAAAAAAACTACCAACGCTGGATGAGTCCGCGTTGGTCCTTGACGTATCGTAGATGAACGACAGCAGAAAAGGGACGATAACCAGCTGCTAACACGCCGTTGATTTACACCTTCGAGATAAGCGCGGTCGCTTACTGCCACGATCCTTCGTGGTCGGATATCGCACCGGATGAAAATCGTAAAACAGCCTCACGTGCGTTGGTTGTACGATCGTACGCGAGCATAAGCAGCGATAGCTCTTGCATTGATTATCGCTTGCATGTTTATTTTAAGACGCGGTTGTCATGTTTACTTGGGAATGCATTTTCCCTAGAAACATTATTTTTATGACACAATCCCTCATCGGTGGGTAAATATAGGGTGTCCGGCGCTGCATTAGGTTCCGGTAGTACTCTAAAGATGGCAGCAGCATATTTCGTTTTATTTCATCTGTTACTTATGTCGTGAAAAAATAATCCCAGGCAAGTTTTCCTGGCTGTAGAATAACGACAATTCCTTGCGTGAGTTATTTTCATTTATGAATGACGGAAATTAAAACGATTAGTCGACATTTTCCTCTTCGTCGCTTGAAAAAACGTAGAAAATTTGGCTGGTAGGACTTCTCTAATGACAAAAAGCATTTAAATGGATCTCAGCTCACTTTGATTGATCGCGTAAGACAGACAGCAATCAAAAATATTAGGGAATAACTAGTTTTGTATTGTGTGTCATAAAAATGCTGATATTTTGCATAAATTGTGTTGGATAGGACGGGAATAGGCAATTACGACGAAGCAGCAACATACCCTACGTAAGCAAAAATTTTCAAAAGGAGTCATGTCTTACCTACACAATTGTGTATGCTCGGGCTTAAAGGGATTCAACGAGAAAGTTTAATGAAAATTACTTACTTTTGATTCTACTGCACGTTGATTTAGGAACTCTTCTAAGACGCTGAAAAGATAGTTCATAGAATGTAAAATGTATTTTCCTCATAAAAACTTCTACAAAAAATCGTCAACAAAGTTATTTAGTATAACTCCGCCCCAAGGCTTCTCCGACTTCGAAGCACCTTCTAAGCAGATATAATATTGGCAAAATATCCCTTCAAGTGCTCAAACAGTAATAACTGAAAAACCCCACCCGACGAACCCACGGTGCAATGCACTGTTTTCGGTTGAGTATCCCGACTAGCACTGTAAACGGCTATTCATGCGATTCCTCCGACCATGTCGTAATACGTAAATACCCAAGCCTCCGTACAATATACTGAAGAGCAGAAGAAGCAGCAGTCAGCAAGCACTCGCGTCGTTCGCAAAGGAATCCCTTTTGCGTTTGCCACCACGGTTCTGCTGCCGGCCGCCGATGCGATGATGCGGAGTGCCGTACATCACGGCCGCCCTACGTACAAGTGCTGGCCACTGGCACTGCGCTCGCTAGTGAGTGAGAATTGGCCGTGGCTGTTGGCTTCAACAACCACCGACCGCCCGTACTACGGCGCAACCACGGTAGGTAGCGAAGCAAAATGTTCTGTGACTGTGAGGAATGAATCATTTCGCTCATCGTGTGTGTCTGGCGAATGTAACCGACCGACAGACCGACCGACCGTCCAACGATGGCAGCATGACAGTGCGGGCATATGGGAAAAAGGTAAACTGACTGACTGAGGTAGTAAACTTTTGCTGACGGAACTCTCAGTTTAGCAAACGTTCTCGACTAGTGCGGTTCTCAAAGTCGGTGACTGATATAGCTACGCGATAGTTAGCCGTAAATTTCGTGGTATAACTTGAACTTGTTTTTGGTGATTCGCGGGAAATTCTCTAGGTTTTGTACGTTGCAAAGAAGGACGAACCGATATTTACAATTAATTGTTCTGATAGATACAGTGCTTTTCGCAATGGAGATTTAGTGCTATGCGTCAACAGTGCCGTGCCGGTGGCGGTTGAAGTGTGTTTGTAATGCTTTGGAGTAATTATTTCTCAGCGATTATTGTGTCACGAAGGTGCATCAGCATCCCCGTGCCCGGTGATGCGGTTTGATGGTGCATGGCCATTTATAATGAATAACCTTTTGGGAGCTCGTCACTGGCGCTTAACCTAGTGCCAGCTTTAGTGTCCGAGTGCGACAATAATTGCCGATAGGCACACACGGGGACTGTTACTTGAACGACGACGCTGCATGACGGTCGGCACGATGGATTGGATGCAGAAGCAAACAATCCGTCCGACGAAACCGGCCATCCTCAAAGCCGTATTGTTTTGCTTTGTGACAGAATATTTTACGAGTCAGCTTCGTCGGCATGTGTACTTAGAGCTTGTCCGGAACGGTCGGAACACACATCTACTCTACGCTGAGTGTGTTTACTGACATACTAAACTCGGTCGATCTGTCTCGTAAATGTATTGATTAGTTTGGACGGTTTGGTGAAACACGATCGCCTGTTATCATTCTAATTGTTAATTAGCATGTGTGTTTCGTTTGCAGACTACTGGAATAGCTTGAAAACAATCACCGGAGCTTGAAATAAGTTTGCAAAAAGAAAATAATGATATTGTCACAATTTAATTAATTTATGTGTTTTTCGACATACCACGTATGTAGAATGAGCACAAATCGAAAAGTTTCAGAAAGTAATTTAAAGCTTTTATATCCAATTTCATTCTAAGCTGAATCGTTTTGATGCTGCTTTCTGTTTCTTGTCGAGACAGCCTCTCAGACGAACCAGATAAAGGAAAATATCAGACGTAAACCGCAACGGGTCCTCTCGGATACCGATTCTGTTAATGGTGCAAAATATTTATACTGGTTGTGCCATGAACCACAAATTGAGGTTTTCAACGGCTAAAAAAGTGTAAAAAATAACTTCCTACTTCAAAGATAAATTTCTTGTACCATTCGCAGAGTGTTTAACACTTCGTAGGTAAACGAAACTACACGTCTTGTGTGATTTTATGCCGGGCATTAACTTCACTAGATGGTAGCAACGTTAAGCTGTCCTGTTGGATATATTTTAGAAACTTGAGTTGAATCTTTATTTAATACTGGTGCTATATTCACTTTAAGTTATCAACTAAAACAATGACAACTTTTCTGTCAGTGACAAATTTTAACAACTTTTCTGTATCTCAATCAGCACAAGGTTTTACAGGGATACAACTCTCAGTAAAGTAGATGGTCACAAAATAAGACGCTTACACTTGTATTTCGTGTTTTACACTATCCATAACATTTGTCTTTATTAAGTTCAATTCTAATCTTTCTCCCTTTGCTTTAATTACCAGTCGCAATCATTGTTGAAAAGCATTACAGTTGGCACGCACGATATCCAGAGGCATTTAATCTTAAATCTTTTCCAAACGTTGCCTGAAACTATCCACAGACAATCGTTTGGTGCTTCCTAGTTTGCCTAGCATGTAACACCATGCATTGAAGTTGAGAGGATTCAAATCAGACGAAGAGGCAGCAGGACACTCTTTCGAAGAAATAAAATCTGGAAAATTGTGCTCACACCAAGCCTCTGTAGCTTTCGCTTGGTGAGACAGTGCAGAATTTTGTTAAAAACAGGATAATGTGGTGTAGATTTTAACACTAGGTTCACTGAACAGCAACGGAACCTTCAAATAAATGGAAAATACCCTTTTTTCGAAACATACTGGAAGCATTCTGGAATCTTTGAACAGCCAGTTTGTTCCGAGGAATATCAGAAAGATGTGCTGGATATATCCGATCATTTTGTTGATTTTGGAACATTTTTTTGTCCGGAAACAGAATTTACAATCACGCTTGAGCAACTGCCGACAACTTTTGACTTTTGCGACCTTCTGCTTTTCAGTCAAACTGTGCATATATATGCACATGTTTGTATATAATCAATCGAAGATCATCTTTCAAAATATTCTTCATGATTTACTACGCAATTACCAGTTACTTGGCCATCTAACGTCCAGATTAGGGCTGTCGGTATTGGGCGCTTTTGGTGAAAACCGGTATTTCGGTATTGGCGTAGAAAATACCGGTATTGGCAGATTATTCGAAATCAATCGAAATGTCGATGTTTTTCAGTAAATCTTTTTATTTTGAAAGTTTGGCTTCAGTATTGTTGCTTATCAAAGTAGAATTTAAGCAGATATAATACCCTTAGCGATTTATTTCCCTTATTAGAATGAATTTTATTGCCAACACTTCCAGCAATTGAGAAAACTTCCGCTTTCATCGAAGTCTGGCGAACGGCTCTAAGCACATCAGGAACTTTCCATTCATTTCTTCAAATTTATAGTAGGAAAGCCCGCTTTTAATTATTTACAAAATATCTTGTATTGTAGCTTCCAGCATAATTAATGCCCCGGTTTCCTACAGCCTCTCAACAATTTTTTCTCCATCCTCAAACCGGAACTCCTGCATAACGTCATCCTCTTCTTCATCATCGTTCACAAATACGTACTCTTCTCTGTTATCAATCCCACTATTCGAAAATAGTAGAATGCAAATTTCATCTTCTTGTTCAATCAATGTATCACTCCAAAGACTTGAAAAACATTCCAAATTCTTTCCTGGCAGATTCTTGGATGGCAAGAATGCTCAAAAAGTCCGGCATCATCGAAACAAATAAATGAAGCTAACTTTCCCTTACCTTCGCTTCATACGTAAAGCAACTTGTTTCATTTGTTGAACAGAATGTTTCAAATAAGCGTCAGCAGAAGTTACTGACTGTGTTAAATGACGACGATTGACAGTCAGGCACGATTTGTCGATGCTGAGTAGATTAATCATAATATGCGTTAAATTCTAGGAAATGTTACTCAAAATAAATTCAATTGCATTCAAAGTCTAGGCTGACCTTTTTCTGAATATTTGATAGAGAAATACAAATGAAACTTTAAAACCGGTCGTCATGATGAAGTGAAAATCGTTTCAATGACGCTGATTGAAGCCAGTTTTGAAACGAAGCGGCGCTGCTTCTGTTAGAACTGAAGCTTCATTACTTCATTGTTGAATAACAATTTACTATTGTAGGTGACGTTTCTGGGCCCTGATCTTGTTTCCTTAATTCGTTATTTGAGAGCTTCGAATAGTTTGATGGCTTTTGAATATCAAGTTGTTCAAAAATAAATTGAAACGCGACGTCTGGCTCATAAATGAAATATTTTTACAGCAAAGTTACTCTACTGTCCCTTAAACGGGTTCAAGAGCTATAATTATTTGACCCACAATTTCACTCTCTTCATTGTTAGTAGTCAAAGAATCTCGTCGGCATTAACACCAAGTTGTTTTTTTAAGAGTTTTAAATCTTTTATCAAATTTATTTCTTATTCGAATAAGGAGTTGGAAAAAACAAGCAGATTAGAAAATACCGGAAATCCCGGTTTTTTGCCTTTCCAAAACCGGTATTTCGGTATCCAAAAATTGGCCGGTATTACCGGTTTCGGTACTACCGGAACTACCAGTTAGACAGCCTTAGTCCAGACTGATTTGGTTTCCATCGAATTCACTCTCTGACTCGTTTGATGACTTGCTTACAGTGCATTTACGGCTAGGTTGGGGGAGTATTCTCCGAGAACCGATCTCCTTGTATCGCTTGATGGTACGAAAGATTAATCTTTTATTTATTCCGTGTTGTCTCAGCTTCCTTAAAATATCACACGGTGAAAAACAGACTTATTACAAGTTCCTTTTTTGCGTCCATGATTACCAAGATTCAACGACGAGTGAAAATTTAGAACAAACTTGCAAGCTGAGTTGTCATTTGAATACACTCTAAACAAAAAACATGCAGTGGTGAATGACCCTTTGGGTTAAAACCACTCAAAAAAAAAAAACATGCAGACATATCTGTGATTAACCCATTTTTAATAAAACACGTCCGAAAAACATTGACAGTTATTACTACTTTCTCTGCAAATTTCGCAACGGTCACTACAACTGTCAATTTTTCTTTCCATTATCTCGTCTTTGCCGTACTAAGTTTACAGCTGTCAGTTTAACAGTCTAACTGCGAAACATCTATTCGGCCGCGTTAACGCGTTAGCGACGATGGTCTGCCCTAGCGGCAACATCCTCCCCCAGTGAACTAGCTTAAACACAAGCTATCAGAAATGCCTCTTCGCAGTTTTAATGACGGATGACCAGATCCCGTCAGGTCCAGGCCCGCTCTTTAATCCAGCTATTTCGCTTATCGTTATTTGCGATGAACACCAAGTCACCGGATACCAACCTCATTCACTCTTCCCCAAACGAATTAGCGCTCTTGATTAGATTTGGCCGTACCTCCTGAACACATAGTTCCCAAAACCAATCCAGTTGATATTATGTCATGCTCCATGAATTCTTTACCACTTTTAGCTATCCGTTGGCTTCGCCACACGTTTGTTGAATGGTCGGGCTGCCCAACAATAAGTGGTTTGGAGATAGTGCCTCGATACCTACTCTTTAACTAACTAACCTGTTTAACGACTCATCCTCCAGCTGGTCTCTGCTGTAGGCGGCTAACGTTACTTGCTTTACAGAGCGCACTACGGGCTCCCATGCACCACCCATATGAGGAGCCGATGAAAAAAGGAACCTGTTTGTTCGCGACCTGTAGTTTTGAGTAACTTACAGAGAATACGGCGGGTGCGCTAAAATATCCAAATTGAGTGTTTCCAAATGCTTTTTTATGACTTTTGAGATATGAGGCCGCGCTTTGTCTTGCTGTCGTGAATAATTTTATCATGTCTTTTCACGCATTCTAGCCTGTTCTTCTCATTGTGATAGTGCACTACTCAAATAAATCTATTGTAGCTGGAATCAATTGATCGGAATGCAATCGCCACGTTTAAGCAGGTCTGAATTCATAATACCCTTTCGGTCCCACCTGTTACTTATCATGCTACGTTCATGCTTCGAACCGTGAATATACGGCTTTGGTATTGACATTGCGGTGGATGGCAAAAATTAACCCGACATATCGTAGTATTTTGATACAGTAATAGTAGTAGTTGATACGACTAGTAAGATTCCTAGGAAGGTAAGAGAGTAAAACTGAAATCTAAAAAGTGTAGTCACGTTTTGAACTCTTGTTTACTTTACTTTAATGGTGACGGTCCACGTTTGATCCTGCGCCGAACGAATTATCCTGCAGTCTCTTCTGAAAATAGTGTTGGTACTCTTTCTTGGATTCTGACCACGTGCCTAGCCCACTGCAGCCTACCACACTGGACTACTTTTCCTATATCACCATAGTTGTATACTTGATACAGCTCGTGGTTCACGTGTCTGCGCCACACTCCATTTTCCATCTTGCCACCAAAATTGATCGAATCATGTGAGATTTTGTGATATTAGTCCCATTCCTTTCCACGTTTGCTCTATGTATTGCACCTTCCAAGGCAATGTTAAATAGCAGGCTAAAGAATGCATCCTCTCACTTTAATTTCATAAAAGTGGCTGAAATCTCATTCGCCATTCTGACGCATGGTTTTGACCCAATCAGCGTCACACTAATCAGGCATAAAAAGTTTAGTCAGAAAATAATATTCTAGAATTATCTACCAATGCTCATTTCGTTTGACTGAATCGCACGCGGCCTTAATGTCCACAAACAGATTATGCGTCTGCAAGTTTTACACCCGGAACTTGTCTGGTAACCAGAGATGTTAAAAACGATCTCAAAACTCATCAAAAATCAAAATCAACTGTGAATCATGTCAACTTGATCCTATGCATAAAAAACTCACGCGTGAGTTTTTCTGTTTTCATAGCAAGAAGCATAAAACTCACACATCTTTCTTCCCGCATGCTCACATTCTGCTTTGCTTCAACTGCTACCCAGAGCTATACACCTATACATACAAATACAAATACAAATACATACAAATACAAACAGAACAGGATATGGGAGAGCAATTTATAGGCAGAATTGAGTAATGTAATGTCTCGAAAGGTTTTACACAAATGTCGACGTTTTACAAAAATAAGGCAAATGAGGCAACCCAACCGCTCCTCTGGCATTTGTTCTTCCTCCTAGATTCTGACAATGATCCAGCGGATGTCATGTCATTGTTGAGGAAGTGATGAAAGAGTGAGTCTTCAGACCACAACCACGTATTCCTTGCCAGATCATGGCCTTCTTTGCGAGTTTATCAGTAACCACGAACTCTGTCTGCCACATCGCCACACCCAGTAGCAATGTTTTGGAGGTTCAAACCCCCCTCCCCCACCAAACGAAAATTTGTTCTATACTTTTAAGCTTGAAATATCACAGCCAGCTGTTTAGAGCACAGGAATGTTTACGGGGTATGTTGTACGATCCTCGTCGTTGTCAGCAGCAGCTTAGAGCCGGGTTGGTTCTTGCTGTTTTCAGTTCTATTCAACTCGATCTTGGGTTACGGTTACTCGTCGCTCATTTCTCAGGCGTCTCTGAAGTCGCAGCTTTTTTATTTAAAAAATAAAAAATGTCAATCTAGACCTGAACGAGCCATCTCGCACGTTGAGTCCCTCTGTTCTGGGTGCCGGTGGGGTTGTTGTGAACAACTGTTTTCCTTACGACCTATCCGGTACATCGTGGCTTACCGATTTTCGCCAAATGTACGTCTCCACAAGCAGTATCTATTTATTTATTAACTTTTTTCATTGGGGCTTTCAACCAGTGGTTGGCTCGCCCCAAATATTACCCTTGATTCATGCACCTCTGCTGCTCTTAGCTTTCAGTTTGTACTCCTCCAAATGTCGTCCGCAAAGGCGCGTATGTATCACTATTGTTAAATCTATAAAAACTACCGGTCTAGTAGGGGGTTCGTACGGCGGCTTATGCCTTTTGATCGTAGCGTTTTGCGAAAGGCAATGCAGGTTTATTGTCCTGTTCGAAGACGCCGCACCGTGGGATGAAACCCAAATCTAGATGAACAAAAGTAATTACGCTTAAACCGTTAGTCCTAGGTTTAAAGTATCTTCAGAGAAAATTTGTTATTTCAACTTCCGCATTTTGTGCTGTATATGGCATTAGGGTGATCATCATAGTAGGCGTGTGTATAATATAAACTTTTTTATGGTTGAAGTTAGCTGAATAAAATGTTCTGCAAAATCAAAGAACATTAAATTTTGAGTAACTTTGCTAAAGAAATGAAAGCCCTATCTTTTATGGTTGATGGACTGGGGTAATTAAAAATTTTTTGGTCTGGGTGGACCTAAAAAAATCCGTTTTTCCTTAATATCTCCTTTCGTGTTCATTTCTCACAAATCATGCCTTCTGAGCACTTTCACATCCATTGAAAACGCACATTTTGTTTGAAGAAATCAGGTCGCTTTCTCCTGTTTCGCTGTTCATTGAAAGCTGATACTATTCTACTTCTGGCCCACAGGATAAATTCAAAGATAGCGGGTATCGTTCTTTTGTCTGCGGATTTATGCTGTCCGTAATTGGTGAGCAGCAAGACCGCTGGATCTTCTTATTTGTGTTGTCCACGGCTATCAGCGATCCTACATACGCGAACACATCTACCACTTTTCGTTCGTCGCCGTCAACGATTACCGTCCGCGAAAAAAGCACGTTCGTTTCGTTTGAGCTTCTGTCATTCATGTATTTAATCTTCGACGCGTTTATTCTGGGCCGAATCATCCTAGCCTCCGCTTTCAGTTTAGCGCAAATGGCCTCTGCAGTGGCAAAGTTTCTGGTTTTAATATCAAAGTCACCTGCGTAGTCAAGAAGTTTGCTGCCTTTACTGAAAATCAAACCACCGGTTTCGAAATCTGCTCGTCGGATCACTTCAAGAACGAAGTTTAAAATCATGCAAGATAAGTTGTTAGCAGCAGCTTCACTGCATCTCAATGCCAACTGGGGGCAAAATTTTAACATTTGGCTTCTATTATTTCAGTATTATCTTTTTAGTCAAAAGAACACTCAATTTCAACCAAAATAGCTTTTAACTGAAAATAATTCTCCATTTCCTGAATAAACTCCTTACGGTTTTTTCCTGTATGGACTCATCACTGCGACCAGTATCGTTTGATCTATTGTGATATCGCTCGGGTGTTTATAGTATAACCCACACTGCATTTATTTTTGCTATAATTGCTATTGAGTGAGCGAAATGCTTATTGAACTTTATGCGTGCTTCTGTGTAATTGGGTACCCTTCCTTCAATGCTTTTCTCTACTTTACCCACCTCGTTCCACATGACAGCGCTGCCCCCAATTATAGCCCTGGCGCAAATAAGGGTCTCATTTTTGCACTGTCAATGGGCCATATCGGGATAATATAGAATTCAGCATGAAGGAAGGGTGGGTGAGGGGCCTGAGAATAAACCCATGCTAAAGTCAGTTTGACGTCGAATGGCCTGCCTCTACTAAGATTCAAACCCATAACCATTCGCTTGTCAAAGCAGACTCGGTTACCTTGCGGCTACAGAACCTCCTTACGGTTAGGCTATGTCAGATTTTTCTTTGTTAAAACTTTGTTAACTTTGCTAACGATGCAGCCGCTCCAACTCTGCATATTCCTGCTCTTCCAGGTAGCGCTTTTTCTCCCGAAAGATTTGGTTTCGCTGCATCTTGTTCTGTTTGTGTCTTTCCACGTTCTGACGTGTGGCACTGCGCAACTTGGCCGCCCGCGCAGCGTTCTCCTCATCCATCACCCTCCTACATTCATCGTCAAACCAATCAATCCGCTGATTCTGGGCCACATGCCCGATGGAGCTCTCCACTACACTGCTGATGGCTGTTTTGATAGTGTTCCAACAGTCCTCGAGAGGGGCTTCATCCTGCTCGTCCACTTCCGGCAGCGCAGCTTCGAGTGAATGCGCGTGGTTTGCGGCGACGTCTGGCCAACTGTCGATCAAAACGTGGTCGATCTGTGATTCTGTCTGATTTGGTGACATCCAGGTGTACTTGTGATGGATTCTGTGTCGGCCGTGTTCTTGGAGGCGGTAAATCACCCAATCACCCACATCTCGCCCATCACTATGAAAGCTGTACCCAGCTCGTGCGTGTTGCCGCAGCTCTCGTAAATGGTATGTCCATCTCTGAACGTACGTACCATTGAGCTCTTCCAGCACACCTCCTGGAGCGCTACGACGTCGAACTTGCGGCTCTTCAATACGTCGGAAAGCACTCGAGTGCTTCCTTGGAAGTTGAGAGATCGGCAGTTCCACGTCCCTAGTTTCCAATCCATAGTCCTTTTTCGTCGCGTGGGTTGTCCGTATCCCGGCTGGTACCACGAGGAGGTAGGAATAGGAGTTTCTGAATAAGAGGTTATGAACCACTGTAGAGTCTTTTTTTATGTCTACACGTGCACAAGGCACCGACGGTACGCATTATTCAGCCGTTTACCAGCCAGGATTGAACTTAACGCATCTTAATTGCTTCCTCCTCAGTAGTTCTCGGTCTCTAGTTCTGATTTTCTTGAGTTTTTTACCACCTTTCTATACCTAGATTTGCCGTATCATCCTTGAAAACATTACACACTGTTGATTCTGATATACTTAGCAACGTTAATGCAGACCACTCTGAATTTTCCAGGTGTTTGTGCAATATTTTTTACGTCGTTCAAGTTCCATTCTGTTCTGCCCCGCAACGTGGTGGAATATTTTGGCATAACTTGCACCAGTTGTTCTTCATAAACAGGTAAACAATGTCATGTCAAATGGTTCCAGCTCCTACCACAAGATGCGTGCCGGTAATGCATTAGAGGCGCCCGGATTTACTTTTAGTCAGACTTTACTGCACTCAAATGTTTCAACCTAGTTATGAATCATTTCCGTTGATGTAAATCGCACAAATTGCATGTTGTGTCACTCCCAATGATTCAGCAAGTCTCTTTTGTGTTTGAATCGGATCATCATCAAGTAATGCAATCAATTCAATTCGTAATCTAACTCGTTTGGATGCCCAGAACGGGGCCTTTTCCCAACACTGAAGTCACCCTTCTTAAGATGTTGAAATCATTCACTACATGATTTATCAGTCGAAGAATTGTCTCCTTATACTTCCACAGGCTTTAACTGCATTTCGACATTTTCACTGCAGTTATATCCATGAAACAAAAAGTGATAAACACTGAAGATTATTTACTGATGTCTAATCTCTCTGAAACCACCGAAACTAGCTGTCCTGTGAAGCATTCAGAACAGCCAGATAGCCATCTCATCAAAATCGGCCGATTTTGTTACTCAACATTTTGATGAAAATGAACGTCAACAAAAGTTCAAATTGAATTGTATAAACCCACTTATTGTGTAGTTTTTACTACACACAACAATAGTTTTTAATTACGACTCCCGTGGTTAAGTAAAAGTCTTTTCACATGAAAATTAAGTTTGCTTAATTTCTTTTTCAACATAATTCATTTTCCTGAGAAAATAAACTGAAAACGCCGTGGCTGTTCGAAGTTTGAATCACTCCAACTAAATGTGATCCAAAATTTGAACTCTTAAATTTACCGAACATCTTTAAAAAGGAATATAAGTTATTGCTTTTCTCTTTATGTTAGTGAAAACATACCTTACAGATATCTAACAGATACAAACAGTGCAAATAATTTTACAATTGATGAACTGTTATGAAAGAAATCACGCAAAATGTTAACAGGAAGCAAACCAAGTGAAAATCTGAGTTGTCTCACTTTCCCTGGTATACTGAATATCTCATCGGATGAAAGACATTTTAACAAAGACGATTATGTATAATAATCACACGATTTTATCCCATTAGCAAGAATTCATTCCAAAGTCCTCGAAGTTGGAACACGAAGTTTGATATTGTTCCAATTGAAATTGTAGCTCTTATTGAAAGTTTTCAATCGAAGTTTTCTTCGCATACAAGAAACACCATAAAACCAGTGCCTAGTGCCAGTGAGAACACCAAAGAACAAAATAACATTTAAGCGAAGTCAACTTAGGCCAGTAAAGATTGTTGAACTTTTGCCTGTTTAATACATCAGAGCCACCTTCACTATAGGTGCTGCCCGGTGATAAAACCGAAAAGGCCCCATCCAGCGGCACAATTCAACTGGTTCATTAAATCGGTTTTTGTTGAACAACGAATCCCTTCTTCAGTTTCCGGATTTCCCTTTCACGGTAAAGGAGTCTTTTCCCTCGAGCGATTATTGTGTTGGTACGATTGTTTGGTTCGCCGCCGCCAGAGAAGACGGTTTGCCGGTCCTGGGACTTTACCAAACAACCGGAACGAGGGAGTTGCTCTCAATCTGTTAACTTTTGTTTTAAGCTCTTTTTCTACGTGAAATCAAAGTTTTTAGCCAGTCTTACGAGGTATGCAAATAGATATACGGATAGGCGTACCGATTGTGAAGATCGATGAGCACGTTCCACGTTTAGTATCTTAGAATTGGTTCGTTCTGTAGAAGTGGCAACTTTGCAGTCAAAGTTTTATCAAATAATTGAGTTGAAAATATAGCTTAGGAAAATTAGTGTCAAGTTATATGAGGATTTATTCGGTTTATCCTCTTCGTGTTACGCAAAACTTCGCTGGCGCGCAGAGATTAGAAAATGTTTTATAAACAAATCCAGTCCAATACTAAGTGCGACTGCTTACTAATTCCACCATCATTCGCTTGACATTGAAATCGGCTTCCCCATCAGAACGTATAAGAAGCCTTAATCTGACTGAACTGCGTTTATCGAATTTGGTCATCGATCGAGTACCATCGACTGGTCCCATAAATACATATATTGAGCTTCGAATGACAACTACCTGTTGGCTATTGACGGCAAGTACCTACAGAATAGATCGTAGTCACGTCCCTCCCCCACCATCAGTCGCACAATTGCTGTGAGCTTCCAAAGCTTGGTACCTCTTCCTGGCGGTGTTTTACTTGCCACCGGTCCGGAAATACAATAGGAAAATGAAAACGAAATCACTATTTGTGCACGCTATCCATCGGTCAGTCTGGAGAGGGTGGTTCCCTAATTGGGGAAAACACTTGATGCACTCGTTATGGGCATGCGAACATTAGCATACAATTGATGGATTCTTTCTGTTGAACCTCCCTCGGTGCCCGCTCGTTCGGGCGGAATGATTGCACTAATCCGATTACTAATAGCTCGAAAATAACAACGCTAACGTGTAGGTAGAACACGATGCTTTCGTTTTTATTATGTTGTTGTTGGTTGATTTGTTTGAATAATTAAGTTTGCATCACACTTATATGGTTTACCATGTTTTATCAAGTTTCAATGCAGTGTTGCTTGTAATATGAGGAAATAAACAATTTATCAAAATGAATGAAACACTTTTAAGTGCAATTATGGCATTCAGCATTATCAAATGTAAAAAACTAGTAGTTCATCCAAAGGAGACACATTATATTTTAGCACATGCCATCATTTCAAGCTTTTCACTGCTACGGAATATATTTCTCCATTCATCTACACTTCACTTCAACGCGCCTCTCCAGCCAGCCAAGACGGCCGTCACTTTTTTGACGTACACGATTCTACAATATTCAGCAGCAGGAAACATTTTCAGTCTCAGTAATCTAATAATACCAGAACTAATCGGACGTTACGTTGGGACTTTCCCACTGCACTCTCCCGTCGCCTGCTGAGTGTTGTGGAATCAGTGGAAATGTGAAACAGAAATAGGATAAATCATTTCGACGAGCAAATATTGTGCGAGCGTGTGTATGCGATAATCACTTTAGAGCAACAAGTGTGCATTTATTTGTGTATCGAACGGGCTAGACCGAGACCGAGACGCGCCGCACCGTTCCGGGGGCGACTGGCGGCGCCAGTTTAGTTGCCAGGGTTGTGCGCGGCGACCACGTGGAACTGTGGCTCTGTATTGTATAGGAGTAGCAGTACAGTTTGATGAACATACCATCCTGCCGCCGACGGCAAAATCATGACGTCCTCCGGTTATGTGGCCAGTGTGAATGCATTGAACACGCTCGACAAACTACCCAGCTCGCCACTTACCCCTCTGCCGTTACCCTCGCCATCGACGGGGTTGCTTCTGGACGTGCTGAATGTCACCTCCTCTACGGTGGCCATTGCGTCACCCAGTCAAACACCAACCCTAGTCACGCCTGCTATCACGGATGGTTCCACCGATGGAGCGGAGGAGTTCGTTGTGCTGCCAGGTAAAGCAAATTGTTGAGTATAATGAGTAGGAGCAAATTGAAGAAGTCATCGCCACCGATAATGCATTGTAATCATTTACTTTACATAATGGGTCCATAGGTAATTTAAGGAATCATTTGAAAAACAAAAAACTCAAAAGAACTACTTTGAAACTCATGAAAAAAATTTTAATTGTCATAGACGGACCAGAAATATCCGTTTCATTGCAGATATAAACAAAACACCATGCGTCTCCCATTGTATTTTCCTTACTTTATTTCTTTTAAAATTATGTCTCAATAGCTACATAACAATTATACATTTCTGAATTATAGATACATATGTTATGTTCTCCACTTTCCATAAAAAATGTAAAAACTGGGATATTTTTGACACCATGAAAATACGAAAAACTAATATTTTCAATATTTGTTGCAGTCAATATCAGTGCAAAATTATTCAGCTTTAGTCTGCGGTTTTGGTTGAAACTTTTTTTCACAATCTAAATTTGTACACCAACATTTTTTAAAGTAGTTTTAAGTGGGCTTTAGCTAAACCCAACTGATTTACAAGTAAACGCATTTAAGTGCGTACGTTGATTCTATACAGGGTGTTAGGTTACTTTGTGGACATATTTCCGGGGATGATAGGGGACCATATTTAACGAAAAAAAAACCCTTCTACCCTTCTATGGTCAAATCTCAACCATCACAAAATTATTAAACATTTTTAGTTTCCGGTTCTGTTCGCTTTAAATTAGCTCTAATTCAAAAAGTATGTTAGTTAGCTCAATTCTGTTACTTTCATTCGAAGACTGAGTACAGTTAGTAACTTTTCAGAAGCAAAACGCTTTTAAATAAGTGTTTCTCAAGGTGTTCTCCTAAAAAGCGTGATAAAAATGATTGCTTTTATCTTCCAATTTGAAGCTCTAGCACCGGTTTACAATTCGTTCTTTGACGTGAAACGTTCGTTGCAATTTAATTTTAAACGCATCGTTATGAATGGTGAATTAGTATCTGAAAATTACACGAATTCATGCATCACGCATAGTACACTACATCACCGCGTGCGACGGACATGGTCTGCCACATATGGAAAACAACGACGAAACCGACTTCTCGGGGCTCTCTGGGACGTTTCTGAAAACGATTGCAGCATCAAAATGTATTCTGTCGAAAAAGTCGCGGACGTTCACCTTTGCTATGGCGTCGCTAATTGTGAAGCAACGACCGCCTAGATTTTCCGACCGTTGGTTGACTACCTAACACAAGTGTTTAAACACAAATCCAGAAGTATTCGTTTTGTTACACTATGATTTTGAATCAAGAACTTTTACGACAATGAACCATTGCTTCCGAGTAGGAACGTTGTTTTCAACGAGGCTTCGAGTGGAGCAGCATCAGCAAGCCAAGTTAAGATTGACTATGAAATTTTTGCGGATTGTGGGAAATGATCTCAAGACAAGCATAGACCAAGTTACATCACAGCCCCGCGTCACACTGGAAGGCGTGGAGCATGTTGATTCGTATAAAAATGCATCCCCAGCTAGCACCAACTCGTATATCAATGTACGAAAACTATCGTATCTCCTAACAAACTCGAAATCGTAACTAAAGCCGGATAAAGCGGGATCAAGTTGATTTTTTGTCGTATATAATGATAATGACGATATATAACGATAATACGATGTTCAGCATAAAATCGTAGAGTAGTACGGAGCGACTCGCGCTTAATCGTATATAAATACTTATCGATAATAGTTTGATACAGAGAGATTCCATTTTATCTGACTTTACTTCCGTGTATTCCCATTTATTTCTCTCAATCCAAGGCTCTTTGCGTTACAAATATCTTACAGATTTGTTTAAATTCTCTTAAACTGCTTGCCTGTTTTGCTGTTTCTGGAAGCTGGTTGAACAAATTGTAACCCTTATAAAATAATGAGTTTTGCGTGCACGATTTTCGAAAATTCAGGAGTCTGAGATCTCCAGCATGTCTTGTTTGGTAGCGGTGCACATCTCTTCCGTACACTATCGTGTTTGTCAGGTACTGAGGTGCCATTTCTTTTGTCACATGATACACAAAAACCAGCGTATTATACTCGACTCGCTGCTTTATAGACATTCACTGCAAACAATCTAACATAAACATCCTTGGCGTCAGTCGATCACAACACAGAATCAAACGCATAACTTTGTTCTGGAGAATCTACATTCGTTTCATCTGTTGCTTTGATGCAAGAAACAGGACTGTAGCACAATAATCGAAGTGGGGGACGATGGTTGATTTATAAATCAGTATCTTTGCATTTGTAGTCAAGAAACGATTGATTCTACACAGCACACCAAACTTTCAGGCAGCCTTACGGGTCGTGTAATTAATATGCTCTTTGAAATTTAGTTTTTCGTCAATCATCACTCCAAGATATTTCACAACCTGTACTTGCTGAACCATTTCTCCGTCAATTCGGACTTTTATTTTAGCAACGTTCAACTTAAGTTTTTTCCATTTCAACCATTCAGAGAAGTTACTCAATTCATTGTTCATCACATTGAAACACTCATCGTAATTGTTAGCAGTTGCTCTTTCACAATCGTCTCTAACACCTTCTCGTACAGCGGTAATAAGTTTATCGGTCTGTAATTTTCTGGTTTTGTCGAGTTCGCAATTTTCGGTATCGGAATCACCACCGTTTTCTTCCACGCATCTGGAAATACCTCACACTGGAGAGAATCATTCACAATTCGCAGCATTTGGTTTGCTATAACATCAAACTCATCCACCATCACGCGTTTCGTAATGTTATCTACGCGTTACAGTCTTCACAAAGAAAGTATTCAACATTTTAGCTGTTTCAGCATCAGAACGTTCTACATCGAAGATGATTTTCGCTGAAGCATCTCCTCCTGGTTTCATCAACGATTTAAGACACTTCCATAGTTTCTTAGAATCTCCACTACATCTCTCAATTTCATGCTGAACTGATTTGTTTTTTTAAAACTTGGAGCTCTCGGACGTACATGTTTCGTCGTAACTTATTTTCTCTAAGGTACTCTGAATTTCTAGTTCGTTTCCAAGTTCGGTAGGCCGTATCTCGTGCAAACCAGATCCAGCTGATCTTGGAGCAACAATTTCTGTGAGTCGTTTTACAGCGGACATAAGTGAGGCGCTTAGTTGCTTGGAAGCATCATCCACCGAATAACTGATCCTGGTTAGTGTCTCGTCAGCCCGCAGGATGACTTGCAGCTGCTCTCTTGAATATCGCTTCCAAGAAACGATTTGCTTATTTCGCACCGGGAGGTTAATTTCTGCCATATTACCAACTTGAATGCAGATGGTTTCATGATCAGAAATTGTTAACTCCTCCACGACTTTAGCTTTGCACTCATCATCGTTTGAAAAAAACAAGATCAATTATAGTGCTGCTACTCCGTCCAACACGCGTTGGTTTTGAAACATACTGTTTCATTCCTACAGCCTCCACAACGCTTTTGAGTTTACGTGCGTATCCAGGTTCATTCTATCTTACGTTAAAATAACCAACAATTACATTCCTTTTATCGTCCGCTTATATCCACTTATATCGTCCACAATACTAATATAGTCGTAACGCTCCAAATTATTCGTAATCACGTATATCGCTTCCAAAATAGTACGGATATGCCAATTTTGCGCATGAAATACGATTTATTTAGCATGTATATCGGTACGTAATGCTGATTTTTACCTTTTTTATGCATATGAAAATGCTAGCTGGGTCCGTTCCACACTACACGTTAAAGAGCTGCTGCCTGCGGATAACCCGAAGCGGCTTGAGTTTTGCAGGATTATGCAGGATTATGTGGCAGCAAACTCTCAATTAATCCGCCAAAAAAAAAAGACTGCTATATCTTTCGTTCAAATATTCATGGCATGTGCATGTATGTCTTCACCTTATGCGGCGGCGTATGCTCCTCGATTAAAGCGTTTTGCAGAGGGAAGATTAAGTCCAACTTCCAGCTTAAATGCGTCGTTGAATCTTCTTACACGTATTTTGTCAGCGGTGACCAGAGATCCTAAATGTATAAATTCATCAACCACTTCCGGTTGTGACGCATTGATTTGTAACTCAATCCTCGTATCCTCCGTTTTTATTCTGGCGTAGATTGCCTCCGCTGTCCCAAGGTTTCTAGTAATGATGTCGAGGTCAATTGCGAAAGCTAGGAGTTGGCTATTCTTTCTGAAGATCGTTTCTTTCTTTTCGATGCCTGCTCGCCGAATCACATCTTCGATAGCGATGTTGATAGTACCCTGTGAAATCTTTTCCGGGCATAAACGACGTAACAAGATCTTTGGAAGACTCTTGAGGCGGCGTTGATCAACGTAAGGCCGCGGTAATTACAGCAATCGAGAAGCCGGTTGCCTTTTATATAGATGGAACAAACTACATCTTCCTTGCACTCCTCTGGTAGTTTCTCCTGCTCCAAAAATCTTTGAAATGAACCAGTGGCTAGTGGATCTTTGTCATTTTTGCAGAGTGACAGATTTCTCGCGGATCTCTTTGAGATCGGGAGCTGACACGCTGTTATCGTTTGTAAGCGCTCCTAGTTTAACTTCCGTTCTGTTTCTATCTGTTATATCGCCTTTGAGATGCCCATCAAAGAACTGCTTCCACCTGTCAACCACCTCGCGCTTGTTTGAGATCCTCAGGATCGTGATTAGCTCCTTCCGCGCTCTGTTAAATCTTCTTAAATTGTTTATCACATGCTAGCATTCCCCGTCAAACCAGTCATTTCATGCTCGGGGTTTCTTATAGATACCGCGGTTGCCAGTCGTATTCTGCTCCATTCGTGTTCGAGAGTCGAAGCAGTTAGCTCCACAGAGTAAAGTAGAGGTTCCTCCAGTAGTTCTTAGAAACTCGCAGGTTGTCTAAACGCCGAATATGTAACCGAGAAGGGCTTTGTCGTGAAAACTGGCCATTGAATATGAGAATGGTGGATTTGGTTCAATGCTCATTGGTCAGTTGGTATCCTGGAGGCTTTGTGGATATCTTTGCGAGGCAAGAACTTACTTCTGATCGCCAGGCCTGAGAAAGCTGCAAAGTTGATGCATCGCTGCCCGTCATCGTTCGTCTGATCCGGGAGCTCGGAGTATTTCACGTTTCCTTTTATGAGATCAAAGATAAATAGCCGCTGCTGTTTGTCTTGCCAAGCTGAGAGTATCTCCAGGTTTTTTTTTGTCGGAAGATTTGACCACTGCGTATCTCCAGGTTAACCAACTGACAACGATCTGGATAAAGTTTCGATGATGAAAGTAGTTCTAATAAGTCGTTGATATAGATGGTAAAGATGAGAGGACCACACATACTACCTTGGGGTCTCCCAGACGAAATGCAGAATATTCTGGAGTGTACGGAATTCACTTTAACGAAGGCTCTGCGGTCAGACAAGTATGAGCCTAGGCATTCAGTGAAGAACCATGATGGAAATCCCATCTGATTCAATTTGTCTATGACAAGATTATGTGGGACAGTATCAAAGACTTTGGCAAAATCAAAATGAATCGAGTCCACTTGTCACTTCAGTTGAATCTCACGCAATATCGATGTCCCATAGCACATTAGATTCGATGTTGTAGAGCGATGGTTCGTAAAGCCGTGCTGACTGTTCGAGATTATCGGTACCACTGCTGTTGCGGCCGAAAAGAAAGGCAATTTATTTGACAGGCAGTCTCCCCCGGGTGTAGTTCGGATTTCTCCGGGTCTTCACGTCTTCCTTTCACCTCGAGCAACGCCAGTCTGGACACTGGTCGCACCGCGATCTTACTCGCGATTTTAACAAGAGTTTGTCTATTCCGTCCATCCTGCGAATTCTGAATCATGTGAGTGACTTGACCTCGTTTCCTGCCGTTCCAGTAACTCGGTAATCATCCGCAAGTTTCCCTGCTTAAGCGCTCGTGGGTTATCAAACCATGATTGCTTTGATTCCAACGGCGAGTACATCGGTGTCCTCGATTTTCTGATTTCTTCAGCCTCCACGACCAATAATGTCTGCAATCCGTCATTAAACTTCTCTTCACAGTGCTCTTTACCTATGGCTGCCTTCACTGACTGTATTGGCTGTTCCCATGCTCCATTGATAAATGGTTCGGTCAGTTCCTGGTCTATCTGGTGGTTCCTCGATGCACGTGAGTTCTCATTCCAGGTGCATTTACACACGTGAAAGTTGTATGATTCACGTCGGTCGTTTTCCTCTGATCCATACACACACCAGTCTAGCCTAGTTTCCACTGCTACTAGACCGGTTCCATTACCTTCTTTAACTTGTAACGGTAGCGCTAAACGTAAGTTGTCGATGGCCATCAGTATTCGCGATTTAACGTTCTGATAGCTTTGAATAGGTATACCCCGTAGATGGGCGTATTGCTTCGCTGCTTCTTGCGCGTGAAAGCTTTGACTGGGAAGACTGAGATTTTTCACTGTTCTGGCATCAACCAGCTTGTATTGTTTCTCGTGCCCCATTCCGCTAACCTCTAGCGAAATGCACTGAGATCCGTTTTCCATGCGTGTTGCATTACCTGTCCACCTGAGGCAGAGAGGCTGAGAGTTACCGTTTACGCCTAGTGATGCTGCCAATTCACTTTCCGCTAGCGTCAGGTCTGAGCCTTCATCGAGGAAGGCGAACGTGTTAATCGAGTGATGGGTCCCATGGAGGGTCACCGGAATAATACGAAACAGCGTTGTCGAGCTTACCAGTCGATGAGTATGAATATTCGCGATCTGTGTCGATGGTGGCCCTGCCGGAGAATGTAGGAGTGTATGATGGCGAAACCGGCAACTTGCAATGTCGCACAGATTCCGCTTCCGACAAGCCCTGCGGCCGTGATCAAATAAGCAATTTTAGCAAAGTCCCTGTGCCCGAGCACTTCTCCAACGATTGTCCACGGTCAGGGTTTTGAAACTAACGCAATCCTGTACTGGATGCCCAAGCTTACTGCAGTACTCACAATTTCGCTGTTCCGGCCAACGTTTCGGTTCTGCTGTAATATCTCTACTCAGAGCACCCAAGTAACAATTTGGGTTTTATTATACTCTTATGATGGTATTTAAGACCAAAATTGGTCTTGAAGACCACCATAGGAGTACAATAAAACTCACACCCACGCCCTTCCTCTACTCTATAGGAATTAACAAAGCCTCTACCTTTTGGATAGTCAGGGGCGCTGTTCTGCCTGCGCTCCAAAGTTCACCACGCTAGATGCGTCCCGCACCACTGACGCCATGTAATCACCAAATGTTTTTTCTTGTATGCCAGAAGGGCATTGGGTTAAAAGGCCACTGCGACAGTCTTAATGATCGTCTTTTGTGGCAGGCCCCGATCGCTGTACACAGTTTACGGATCGCTCATGCCCATTGATGGAGTTGAGCGGAATAGTTGTAATCCTGTGCCCCAATTCGGTACTACATGGTTTATAAAGCCAATAGCCGTTTTGGGTTTTAGGCTCCATACCTGATATGGAGTAAGAAGGAAACTTCCTAAGAAGTTGTGCCTTGATAATGCAAGAGCTCCGCAATAGCAGAGCAGATGCGTTGAATTTTCAGGTTCACAGTTGCATCCGGCCCACAACATTTTTTGATCCGCGGGTAACTTGCCGATCAGTTCTTGCAGAAGTGAAGGGTTTGACAAGTGAGCGTATTCATTCGCTGCTACTATGTGGTCGCATAAGGCTTGCACCGCCATACCGTAATTGATCAGTCCTTCTAGCCGATCTGATATTGGAGCTGGCATTTCGCGCACTTTGCGAAGTAAGGCATTGATAAGTAATTCCGGACGCCTGTACCGCATGCGTAATGTTTCAAGCATTTGAGGGACTGCTGCTGGTAAAACTAATCTATTGCGTACCGCTTCAAATGCTGGACCCGATAAGCACCGCTGCAACCGTAGCATATTTTCACCATTCGAAAAACCACACGCTTCCGTTGTATAGTTGAAGTACGAGATAAGTATTGGCCAGTCAGCCGAGTCACCGCTGAATCGCGGTAGATCTCTAGCCAGGGACTGCCTTGCAGTTAGTTGTTGTTGCGTAGGGAGGCCTGGATGCAATTGGAAATTCTCTTGGTTTCTGTTTACATTAGGCGACAGACGACGGAGCTGAGACACTTCATTAAACTCAAATGTGTGCGCGGGGTTATTTTGCGTTTGTTCAATGATCGCGTTTTGTTGAGTTCGAGCGTTCAATAAATTTGGGTTATTCGTTTCACCCGGGCGTACGTATTGGTGTTGCGACTGCTCGCAATTGCTCACGGACAGAATTATAAATGGTCGTGGGACAATAATCTGGCGTATGTTTCTTCGATGCTTCCATACAATTCGAGGCATGGCGCTTACCTGACGGTTCCGATTGAGTTTGACACCTATAACCAGGTTGAATCAACTCACTTACCGACGTCAAGCCGGCTTCTCGTCTTACCGGATTCCTAATGCTGGCGGATTACACTCGAGCGGGTACCGATTTTCGGTCCGGCTTGCATTGGGAATGGCACCGGTAGTCTTCTTTTGGATCAGTTGGCTAGCTTCTGGCACGTGTGTATCCTCTAGACGGGGTATACCGGTAGCTTCCGGTCGTCGAATCGATCCATTCGTACTAGCACCGGATTGAACGTTTCCAAAAGCTTGCGGCAATATTCCAGTTGCGTCTGCAATGCTGATAGCTGGTCCTCCGTTGGTTGCACCTGCGCTTCACAGTGCTCTACTCGACTCTTGAGCTCAAGAAGGGGTCCCTGGGGATTTTCCGCACTCCGCTGGGGCCTAAAAGCGGATCGTTCGAGCACTGCTATAGGAATCGATACCATCGGCGATATAGTTAGTCCAGATATGTTTGCTCAAGGTGCTGAGCGTCGATCTGTTGTTGCAGTGTGGGTCACTAATTGAGGAGTCGGAAGATTGGAGGCTGACCGGAAGCTGGAGATTTATCCACATCATGCGCTATAGCACCGCTATGACGAACGCGCGTTTCACTTTCTTCCATTGCACTATCTATTAGTTGCTGCTGCTCTTCGTGATGGCGTTGTCGCAGCTCTCGTTCAATACTATCTCGCTCCAATCGCTGCCGCTGGACAAGTTGACCCAAACTAGTGGACAATGCTGATGGCGAACTAGATGCACCGCGTTCGCTCTGCGCGGGTGCCTCACCACAATCGTTATTCTGTCCGTCGGCACAATTAGCACAGGTCCACGGTCGATCTGCCACGGTGTCATTAACTGCAGCGCATGTAAAATGTTGCCAACTATCGCAACGGTCACATTGGACCATGTCTTCCACATCGTCCGGACGTTGGCATAGCCTGCAGTTATACTTCTTTGCCGATCCTGTTCCAGATGCCGCCATCGTTGGAATTGAAACATTTCAAGAATGTTGCAGCCGAAAGGAAAAGTAATTTATTTGACAGCAAATTGTGCAATAGGCTTCAAATCTGTAAACATTAATTATATTACATTTTATGTCATCGCTCGTATTAATTGCTTAATGTTTCGTGTCCTTTATGCCTGTCGGGCTGCTCTAGCACGTTGCTGCGTGCTGCACGTGGTTCACTGTATTCTAGGGTAAGTATGAATTTTGGAATAGGTAAGTGTAAGAACTAGTCTAGCTTTAATGTTAAGTTTTACCTGGATAAGTTACTAGTTTTAAGTATAATCTAATCTGGTTTAGTTTCACTTTAGCTTTTAACTAGTTTTAATTAGTTTTAATCCACTTTAATTTAATTTAAGTATTACATGTAGAGTAAGTTTGAGCGTCTGCTCTCGATCACGACTGCACGGAAAAGAAATGATCAGCAGCCGGTTCACCATACGCTTTTACTCTCTCGCCGCTCCGATTTGCGTGTCATCTTGACGCTCCGCTTTGACACTTCGCTACGAATCGCCGCTTGGGCTTCCCTTGGTGTTAGCTCGGGTGACCAGGTGACCAGGTTGTCCCTGCGGTGACAACTGCTCTCTACTAAATTCTGTGGATCAGTTTTTCAAATACTAAGACATCAAAGGATGGATATGGCCCGATAGTTGGCAACGAGTTTATGACATCCCGACTTGTGAATTGGAACCATGGATACCATTTTCCATGCAGCTGGGAATACCCTTTCCGGTCCAAAGCGGCGACCACTCTGGGGGCTAGTTTATACAGGTCTACAAGTGCGCGAGTCGCCGATGTTACGCATTATCCAGACGTTCACCAACATCAAAACTTCTTTTTAATTTTTTTTACTTTTAAAAAGCTAAGAGTTTTTAACTAAGATGTCAAAAATTTAGAAACCTATAATTTTTTGTTTACGAGATACAGGGTTTTAAAGAAAAGAAAATGACATTATTCTGATAGGAATAAATTCAATCGGTATGCAGAATAGAAGCAATAATTTTCAAGATGTTTCAATACTTATGTCTTATGTCAATACTTAGGTAGTTTGTCATTAGGACTATTTTAATTCGAAATCACCCTAAGATTATTATAATGTTGCTTCGTACTTGTATCATATACAACTTCATTCAACATCATAGAACACCTTTCATTAATTTTATAAGCTTGAGCGTTTTCAGAAAAAATACACAAAAAATGAACTTCAATTTGCCACACTGATGAAGGTTACAAGTCTTAACCGAAATATGAATATCTTTAGCAGTCATATACAAAATAGTATAATTAAAAGGAATTTTTGCTATTTTTTTGTTTAAAAAAAGTAGTTTCGTTTTAAAAAAAGTGTTAGGAAAAACTCCATTTGTTTCTACTATAACTTTCAAAATTCACAATATATATTTATACCCCACGACCGGAAAACCCATTGCCTGTTAGGAACAACTTTGAAGTGATACGATAATTCAAAGCCTAAAAGCTAAAACCATCAATTTGTTTTTTGCTTTTCCTGCAGGGCCAGAGGACGTGTTGCTTTTCAACAGTACCAATGGTCTCTACCAGCAATCGGTGACGCTAACCGCCCGGATGTATCCGATTGAGGCCACGGCGGCGAAGTCAATCTGGGGCTTACCGACGCTGATCTGGGCTGTCCTAATTGGAACCATTGTGATACTGATCGTAATCCTAGCGACACTTTTCTTCTGCTGTTGGCTTCAGCCGCGGACGCGCAAACTGCTCGGATCCAACTACTATACCGGAAGCGGTGGTAAGTTACAATCCAGTTTAAAAATAGGTATTGCTTAAATAATAAAGAAAACATTGTTTTTTCAGTTTCTCACAATTCAGTTGTGCCGAAATCGCAAACCAGTGACTCGAACCAGCTAGTAATGCCCTTGTCCATCGGGATATGTCCACCACAGTACAGTGCACCTCCTCCCCCGACCAGCAGTAATAGCGGAACCAATCATACGAATTCACAAAGTTGCCAAACCTCATCCTGTGCGATTCCATGCCATACAACCGGCGGCGTTAAGAATAGCTCCAACTCAGCGGCAGCCGGGCATCACAGTAAATACAGCAGCTCGCCTCAGTACGCTCATCAGTATCATCAACAGCAACAGTTTCAACATCATCATCAATGCATTCATCATCAGCAGCAACAGCAACAGCAGCAGCAACAACAACAACATCAACAGCAACAGTATCATGCGCATTATGCACAACTGCAACATCAGCAGTGTAACCAATATCCGCAACCTCAACAACAAACCTATCAGCAGTATTACAATCAGCAACAACAACAGCATCAACAGCAGCAACAACAACAACAGCAGCAACAGCAAATGCAACATCAGCATTCACAAATGACTCAGTACATGCATCCTGCTCAACAACAGGCCCTTCAACAGCAACAGCAGCAGCAGCAACAACAAAGGTATAAAAAAATAACCTCCTTGCCACACGTTAGGATGCACAGCCATAATTATTAGTGGCTGTTTATGACATAAAATTTATTGTCGGAATTATTCATGCGTCCCGTCGTTGCTATTTAACATTTTCAGAGAGCATCAAATTCAGCAGCAGCATCACTACCACCAACAGCATCATCACCAGCAGAACCAATTGGTGCATCACAAATCCATGTGGGCCATTAATCCACTGTACGCTTCCAGCGGGGGTAGGTATCTTCCGGAATGTCGTGCAGCAGTTACACAATAATTAGTCATGAATAATAATGCGATCCGCCGATTTTTTTTCTGCTGGGAGTTTTATTCTCGCGTCATTAATGATTTTGTGCATTTTTTTTTCGTTCTATATTAGTGATTAACGATGGCGGTTCCGGTGCCGGAAGAAGTGGCGCTGGTGGTACGGGAGGACATCGCGACAATGATGACGATGCGGTCGGAAGTACCTCCTACCGGACCCGATCGTTGCCTTCCTGGGGCAAAAACAAACAGCGGCCGCTATCTAATGCTGACGACCTGGAGGAACTGTATGCAAAGGTGAGCTTGCCAATTTTTATTCACATTCTGACTAGATTGAAAAATTATCCGCTGCACCGGCTGCACCACAGCGCAATTGAATTTAAACTACTTTAAATGGTGGTGACAAGCTCATTCCAAACTGGTCTCTACTGTCTAACAGCTTAGATGTTTTACGAAGTCAGGCATTCATGATGGCCCAAAACATCTTAATCAAGGTTAGTCAAGAGTCACCTTGATCTCAACTAGGTGATGATGCGGAGAGTTTTTTGGGTTGCCGTCTTTTGGTATAAAAACAACATTGTTATCTCTGAACCTGTGAATACTGTCTCGACTCTGTAAGACCACATGAAGTGCAGCTGGCGCTTCTGGAGGCACTCCCCTCGGTAGATTTGGCCAAATATGGCACCTTGCACGTTGTCGTGATGTACGACTGCCTCATTCTGTCGCACCCATAGATGGCTTACCAAACCAAGAACTTATTGGTGAATTTATTCACCTTCTTCTTCCTTTCCTTCTCAGAAACGGCCCACCGTGATGCTGCAACGTTAACTACTTTAACGTTAACGCGGATTCTGGTTACCGTGTTTTGTTTGTTGTTCCAGTTCAAGACCTAGAGGCCGGCACGGTTCGTCGTTTTTTGGACAAACCAGATGGAAATAGACGCCTTCTTCGCTGGGCTGGGCCATCGCTGGGTAGTTTGGGTTTGCTTGAACGATGTGAGACACCGTCCAATGATGGATTTCCAGATGTTTGCTGATCCATTTGATCTATCCGACCCAGTCGAATTTTCCACGACGGCGCACATGATTTTTTGGCGGATCTGCTCTTGCTCAGACCCTCAGACGTCATACCGCCAACCACCAGATTGTGAAGAATTTCTGCCAACGTAAGCATTACACTCTTAAATTTTATCAATTTTTTCCCACATGCTAAAAAGTTACAAACTAATCAATGAGTGTAAATTTTTTCGAGTATCGTCTTTACACTGGGATTCTAATTTGTTACTCTCTCCGGATTCAGCATGGACAGTGATTTTTCGTTGGAGACCATTGCTCTGGAAAGTGCAAATTAAATGAAATGAAATTTGAAAATGTGTCTTCCTCCTTTGTTCGGTACTTTTACCATTGCCTCCATTATTTTGAACTATCGTTCTGTTTTCTTTACGCTTAGAGGTTAGCTATTACTTATTGAGAAAGTGATAGGCTGGAAGCTGGAGCGAGACAAGTGCCAATCAAGGATGACTTAATTTATAAATCTAGTTACCCTGACCGGTGACGCAAATCAGATCTTTCTAGACTCTAATAGGTGCTTTTTGAGATACTGTAGTCTGCATCCTATTAGTGCTCCGCAACTGTAGAGCAATTGTTCCGCAGTTTCGCTCTCGGCCTTACAAATGCGACAAATATCCTTTTGTACGAAACCAACATTTCTAAGATGATATTTGCTCGGACAATGTCCTGTAACGAAATCGGTAAACGTGCTGAGGTCTGTCTTATTGAGACTCAGCAACTTTTAAGTAACTTTAATACTCGACGTTAAAAATTGGTTAAGCGATTGTACGGCCTCCAATAGGTTATGACTTTTCGGGTTTCCTATTGTTTCAGCTCATTCTTCAGTACACAGTCAGAGGTTCCGCAGAATGGATCTGGACCAGTGAATAAAGAGTTAGAGACAAATATGGCTAATTCATATACCGCAATGACCAGGAACCCACTGCAAATTTACCAAGTTGATCTGACTTAGTTGCCGTAAGAGGAAAATGCAATTTCAGACATTTTTTGATGGACACTTCAAGGCTTTAAGTGCCGTTTGGCTGTCAGAGTAAATGCAGATATAAGCATATCCGTATTTCCTTTCAAAACAGACATTTACTTACTTACTTACTTAGGTGGCTTGCCGTCCTAAGACAAAGCCTGTTGAACAAAATTTCTCCATGTAACTCCGTTGAGGGCTACCGCTCTCCAATTCCTCGGACACCGAGTACTCTCCGCCAGATCTCGCTCCACCTGGTCTAACCATCTTGCTCGCTGCGCTCCTGGTCGTCTTGTTCCTACCGGGTTTGAGGCGAACACCATCTTTGCAGGGTAGTTGTCCGGCATTCTTGCAACATGTCCTGCCCATCGTATCCGTCCAGGATACTGGGTTCGCCGTAGAGCTGTGCGAGTTCATGGTTCATCCTCCGCCTCCATACTCCGTTCGCCTGTACGCCGCCGAAGCGAAGATTGTTCTTAGCACTCGTCGTTCGAAAACTCCGAGCACTCGCAGGTCCTCCTCGAGCATTGTCCATGTTTCATGCCCGTAGAGAACAACCGGTCTAATAAGCGTCTTGTACAGGGTGCACTTTGTACGGGGACTTAGTCTGCTCGACCGCAATTGCTTGTGAAGCCCATAGTAAGCACGGCTGGTATCATTGTCCGCCGTTACCAGTGAGCCAAGGTAGACAAATTCATCGACTACCTCAAACTCATCGCCGTCGATCAATATACTACTGCCCAAGCGGTGTCGTTCGGCCTCGGTTCCGCTGGCCAGCATGTACTTTGTTTTAGACGTATTTACCTTTAACCCAATCTTTTCTGCTTCGCGCTTTAGTCTGGTGTACTGTTCAGCCACCGCCACAGATGTTCTGCCGATAATATCCATGTCATCGGCAAAGCAGACGAATTGACTAGATTTGTTGAATATCGTGCTCCGCTTGGTTCGTAACACCTTGCAGCGCTATGTTGAACAGCAGGCATGAAAGACCATCACCTTGACGAAGCCCTCAGTGTAATGCGAATGAACTTGACAATCCACCCGAAATCCGAGCACAGCACTATGTACCATCGATCGTAGATTTAATCAGTTTGATGAGCTCCTGGCGAAGCTGTTCTCGTCCATGATTTTCCATAGCTCTTTCCGGTCGATGGTATCATATGCGGCTTTGAAGTCAACGAATAAATGATGCGTGAGAACTCTGTTTTCACGACCCTTTTTGGAGGATTTGCCGCAGTGTAAATATTTGATCCGTTGTGGACCGACCTTCGACGAAGCCGGCTTGATAAGTTTCCACAAACCTATTCGCAATTGGTGATAGTCGGCAGAAAATGATTTGGGACAGTACTTTATAGGCGGCATTGAGAACGGTGATCGCTCGATAGTTCTCACAGTCCAACTTGTCACCCTTTTTATAGATCGGGCAGATAACCCCATCTTTCCACTCCTCCGGTAGCTGTTCCGTATCGCAAATTCTAACAATTAGTCAGTGCAGACAAACGGCCAGCTTTTCTGGTTCCATTTTAATAAGCTCCGCTCCGATGCCATCTTTTCCAGCTGACTTGTTGTTCTTTAGCTGCATGATGGCCTCCTTAACTTCGCCTATCGTTGGGGCTAGCACCTCTTCCCCGTTTGTTGCACCATCGAAATCGCTTTCCCCGCCGCCATGGTTCTCCGCCTGGTGTTCGTCGCAGTGCTGCTTCCGCCTATCGGTCACCTCACGATCGTCCGTCAGAATACTGCCAGTCCTATCCCGACACATTTCGGCTCGCGGCACAAAGCCTTTGCGGGATCCGTTCAGTTTCTGGTAGAGCTTTAGCGTTTCCTGAGAACGATGCGGCCGTTCCAACTCTGTATATTCCTGCTCTTCCAGGTAGCGCTTTTTCTCCCGAAAGATTTGGTTTCGCTTCATCAGTGAAAATATATGAATAAGCATTTGATTTTGGAAATTCCTGAGCCGATTTGACTGCAACAACTACCAAACGAAAGTTTTTATGGCCTACAAGAACACTATTGAAGAAAATTTGGAGCGGATAGACGGTCCCGAAGCTATAGTCGGAACAAGTTCCGGAATATCTGGAGCTTGACCCACCTTGAATCACAATAATTCCATTATACGACACCTCTAAGTACTCGAATGTACAAAACTAGACCATTGGTAGTTGTATAAAGTGTTCAAGACGTCATTGACCATATCTAACCACATATCCGGAAATGCTCCGGATACCCCTACGGGGATCAGTTTCTGAATAGAACTAAAATACAACATGTGACATGTCTAAGTACTCGAAAGTGCAAAACTAGCTCAGAATAGTTCATTTGTCGTCATATAGTATGTCCAGCATCACATTGGTCACACTCGGACACGTTCTGGGAGTGTTCCTGACACAGAAAAGAGACTGAAGTTTTTCCACAGAATGGATGGAATGGACAGAAAAGCGACCAGTTTCTGAGTTGAACAAAACCCCTTATGCGACCCCACGATAACAAATTACATATAAAAGCAGAAAATGCTAGGAACTGGAAATTTATCTTCAGAGTTATCCTTACTCCCGTAAAATTTCAAATAGTTCAGTACAGACATTTGAAACAGTTGAATGAAACGTGCACGTGAATTATCAAAACAACAACGACACGTGGTCTTGAAAATACTCCACCGGCAGTTACCGGCTCACCGGCAACGCAAGGATCAAGGCATGCTGTGAGTGTGACAGTTATGCGTTTATTCTTGCTTATTCAAGCACAAATAAACGCATATCAGTAACTTCGGTAGTTTTTATAAGTTTTGGAACAAATTGTAGGTCACTTGTGAACAAATTGCTTGTAAAAGTATTCTATAATGTACATTCAAGTAATATTATGATGATTTGGACGATTTGTTTCCAAAATTTGCTCAATATTAAAGAAAAAATGTAACGGTTTCAAATGCGTTTTTCGCCGCTGCAAGTTTTTGCATATGTGTCTTCCATTTATGGGCAGTGAACGTGACGGTTCATTCACCGTGTATGATGTCATAGTCATTCTAGGTTCCGTCCAATCATTGTGGATTTCCGCAGCTGGATCAGTAGGTAGGATATTCATTAATACTCAAGTGACCGGTTCTATCCCCATCAAGTGTTTTACTTACTTAATCAGCTCCAGGCCGTGGTTTCCTCTGCTGTACGAAGAAGTCGTCTCCATTCTACTCGGTCCATTGCCGCAATTCGCCAGCCACGTAGTCTACGTAGTGTCCGCAGGTCGCCTTCCACTTGATTGATCCATCTTGCTCGCTGCGCGCCCCGCCGTCTCGTTCCAGTCGGATCGTTATTGAGAACTTTTTTAACCGGGCAGTCGTCCGACATCCTCACGACATGCCCAGCCCATCGCAGGCGACCGATTTTTGCGGTGTGAGCGATGGGTGGTTCCCTAAGCAGCTGATGCAATTCATGGTTTATTCGCCTCCTTCACGTTCCGTCTTCCATCTGCACTCCGCCGTAGATGGTGCGCAACATCTTCCGTTCGAAAACACTAAGGGCGCGTTGGTCATCCACGAGCATAGTCCATGTCTCATGGCCGTAAAGGACTACCGGTCTAATCAGCGTCTTGTAGATTGTTAACTTCGTGCGGTGGCGAATTTTGTTCGATCGCAGCGTCCTACGGAGTCCAAAGTAGGCACGATTTCCTGCCATAATGCGTCTTTGTATTTCTCTGCTGGTGTCGTTGTCTGCAGTAACCAGTGAGCCCAGATACACGAACTCTTCTACCACCTCGATTTCATCACCGTCTAAATGAATCCGGGGAGGGAGGTCAGCATTCACTTCTTTAGAACCTCTTCCTTTCATGTATTTTGTTTTCGATACATTAATGACAAGTCCTATCCGTTTGGCTTCAGCTTTCAGTCCGATGTACGTTTCCGCCATCTTCTCAAAGGTACGTGTAATGATGTCATCGTCGTCAGCGAAACCAAGAAGCTGGACGGACTTCGTGTATATCGTGCCACTCGTGTCTATACCCGCTCTTCTTATCACACCCTCCAAAGCGATGTTAAACAGCAAACATGAAAGCCCATCACCTTGCCGTAACCCTCTTCGAGATCCAAAGGGACTCGAGACTGCCCCTGATACTCGAACAACACACATTACTCGATCCATCGTCGCCTTGACCAATCGCGTTAGTTTATCCGGAAATCCGTAGTAGTGCATAATCTGCCATAGCTGATCTCGATCGATCGTGTCGTACGCCGATTTGAAGTCGATGAATAAATGATGCGTGGGCACGTTGTATTCGCGACATTTCTGCAACACTTGCCGAAGCGCGAAAATCTGGTCCGTGGTGGCACGGACACCCATGAATCCATGAGAGTACCTTGTAGGCGGCGTTCAACAGTGTGATTGCGCGGTAATTGCAACAATCCAACTTGTCGCCCTTTTTGTAGATCGGACACACGATGCCTTCCGTCCACTCCTCCGGTAGTAGTTCATCGTCCCAAATCTTGACAATGACCCAGTGCAGCGCTCTAGCCAGTGCGTCACCACCGTATTTCAGCAGCTCGCCGGGTAGCTGATCAGCCCTAGCCGCTTTATTGTTCTTCAGCCGACCGATCTCTTCTGCTACCTCCTGGAGGTCAGGGGCTGGTATTCTGTCGTCTTCTGTACGTGCTCCAAGATCTATCGCCATATCGTCACCTCCATGTTCAGCTACATCGCTGTTAAGGTGCTCGTCATAATACTGCTTCCACCTCTTGATCACCTCACGTTCGTTCGTGAGAAGATTACCGTCTGAGTCCCGGCACATATCGGCCTGCGGCACATAGCCTTTGCGCGAACGGTTTAACTTCTCGTAGAACCTCCGTTTATCGTTAGCACGGTACAGTTCTTCCATCGCCTCGCGATCCCGATCTTCTTGTTGGCGCTTTTTCCTCCGGAAGACCGAGTTTTGCCTGTTCCGTGCTTGTTTATATCGATCCACATTCGCCCTCGTACGGTGTTGCAGCATTCTCGCACGTGCTGCATTCTTCTCCTGCACTAATTGCTCGCATTCGCCGTCGAACCAATCGTTTCTTCGGTTCGGATTCATTGTACCTAGTGCCGCTAGAGCAGTGCTACCGATGGCGGTCTTAATGCCTTTCCAACCATCTTCAAGAGTTGCTGCGCTAAGTTGCTCTTCCGTTGGTAGCGCTGCTTCCAGCTGCCGCGCGTATTCCTGGGCAACTCCGGTGACTCGTAGCTGCTCGATGTTGGGTAGCGGCGTACGACTTCGACGCGTGTTATGCACCGTCGAGAGTTTTGAGCGCATGCAAACTGCAACTAGGAAATGATCCGAATCTATATTCGCACTGCGGTAGGTGCGAACGTTTATAACATCAGAGAAGAATTTACCGTCGATTAGAATATGGTCGATTTGGTTTTCTATTCGTTGGTCTGGTGATCTCCAGGTGGCTTTGTGGATATCTTTGCGGGGGAAGAAGGTACTTCGGACTACCATTCCGCGGGAAGCTGCAAAATTTACGCATCGTTGGCCGTTGTCGTTCGTTGCGGCATGCAGGCTGTTTGGCCCGATTACCGGTCTATATATAGCTTCCCGTTCTACCTGCGCGTTCATGTCACCGATGACGATTTTCACGTCCCGTCGCGGACAGCCATCATACACCTGCTCCAGCTGCGCGTAGAACGCCTCCTTCTCGTCATCGGGTCTCCCTTCGTGTGGGCAATGCACATTGATGATACTGAAGTTTTTGGAGCGTCTTAGTAGAATACGAAACCTAAAAATGAAAAATAAGAAAACTTATCCAATTTAATTCTACTATGTGTATTTTATTCAATGACAGATACGTATTTCGCCTACGACTTGCAGGCTTCCTCAGTGTCTGTTTTCGAACTTCGAGTTCTAAAACAGACACTGAGGAAGCCTGCAAGTCGTAGGCGAAATACGTATCTGTCATTGAATAAAATACACATAGTAGAATTAAATTGGATAAGTTTTCTTATTTTTTATTTTTAGATTGATGATACTGTAATTGAAGAAACGGCCCTTAATCCTCAACTTGCACATCCTTGCGTTGATCGGTTGCCAACCAATCACACGCTGGCGCATCTTTCCCAGTACTATAAAGCCGATTCCCAGCTCGTTGGTGGTACCACAGCTCTGGTAGAAAGTAGCCGCTCGATGCCCGCTTTTCCATACCTTCTGTCCTGTCCAGCAAAGTTCCTGCAGTGCTACGACTTCGAAGTTTCGGGGATGTAATTCATCATATATTATCCTATCGCAACCCGGGAAGCCGAGCGATTTGCAATTCCATGTCCCGAGTTTCCAATCGTAGTCCTTATTTCGTCGCGTGGGTCGACGCCGATTGTTCCGATCCCTATTTTTTTCTTCGTTGTTGGTAGCTTTTAGTTTTCCAGGGCGGCTTGTTGGGCCTGCCCCTAACCCCCTGTCTCGCCGGAGGACCATCGTGCACAGCACTGTTTAGAGTCCCTGCTGGCATAAGGACGAGTATAATAATCAGCCGCCCCCAACATGGAGAACAGACGCTGTTTGAGCCGCACCTCCTTGGTGAACAGACGCTCGTGTTTGACGAAGCATTTCCTCTACCGCCATGCTATGGTTACCGCGCCAGTATTCGCGTATCAAGTGTTTTCCTCTATCGTTTAACTGTTAGAGCACTTTTTTCAACCTCTAACTGAACATGTTGATTCAGCGATAGCAAGTAGAGGATAGGTTCTAGTACTTTTGAAGGTGTACTTTTCATTGCTCCAGTTATAGCCACGCATGTTAATCGTTGAAGTTTGTTCAACTTTTTAAGGTCACAAAATAGCCGTGCAGAAAAGCTCCTTCTATATCGAGAAACGCACCTAATGCTATTTCTTTCAATCTTGTTTGTCGGGGTTCATACGCCTCCCCCACTCTCCACTTTCAGGGGTTATTTACAGTTAGAATTTTTGAAAAATCGATTTTCTGTTTAAATCATGATCGCAGTGTATATATATTTAAGTATGCACACAGAAAATTTCATACCAATCCGGCAAATATTAACGAAGTTAAACGCATATTTGTAACCACGTGTCAGAGCGATTGCAGAAGCAACGCGAAACTTTTAACGCGTGTTTCTCAAAACCATGTTTTCAAAGTCGGTGAGCAAGATTTCTCGAAAACGGCTGTACCGAATCACTTCAAATTTTGAAGTGTTCTAAGGATAAATTTTACAGATTAATCGAAGGTTTTTCCTCACCGATTAATATTTCTTATTTTATGAACAATTTAAGAGCAAAATTTGCCCCAAAAATCGATTTTTTATGTTTAACAAGCCGCCATACAAAGTTTCAGTTTAATCAGTTAAAGGATTTTCTCTAGAAAAATTCCAGAAAAATCCACTTTTTTAAGCCAAAATGTTTGTACTCCCCCAAATATCATCCGCATTACCTTCCGCCGGAACACGGCAAAGGTGCGTATGTCCTCCGTAAGCAGCGTCACAGCTTCAAGTCCATAAAGAACTGCCGGTCTAATATAGGTTTTGACGTAGGACTACGTCTTACGGCAAGTTTTGAGATAGGGTGTCATTCCAAAAAATCGAAAAATGCGAGCGTCACGAAAAATGAAAGGTTTTGAACGCTAATAGCTCAGCGGTTTTCCAATCGATTTTCAATATTCTTACACCAATCGATTGGAAGATCTTCTAAGAATTGAACCAAATAAAGAAAAGTGTGGATTCTTGATGTTGAACTATTGAAAAATTGAAAATAATGAATCTATGTTTTACCAGAATTCTCGCTTCGTGATTGGTTGTTGGAAATGACGTCATCAAAGTAGAAACGCGTTTTCACGCTTCGGCTTATAATTCAGTCAATTTTCAATAGATTTCCAAAATATTTACATCAATTGATCGGAAAATCGATTGAAAATACAGAAAACTATTGATTTTCAATACGTGTCATTGAAAAATTGAATTATTTTCATATTTTTGCCTTCCCTCGTCAGTGCTTCCCTAGCACGGATGACAGAAATATATACGATATAACTATGGATTAAGCTTCCTTATGATTGTATTTAATTTACGCCCATAGAATACGATCGAAAATTGTTGAGCTTCAGCTGTTGCTGCTTCCCACGGAAGGCAACGAAGACATGCAAATTCACCAAGCGAGGTGTTGGAGCTGGAGCACTCGTTTCGCTACCGTGATGAAATATCTGGCTGCTGAAGTTCTGGAATTGGCAGGAAATATGCTGCACGCGACAACAAAACGACCAGAAGCATCCCACGTTACTTGCAACTGGCCACTTGGAGAGGTATTTCATCGTGATTCAGGACAACACACAAACGGCTTCGTTGATCGCATAGCTGCTGAAGCTTTCCGGTTGGTCCGTTGCAACAAGCCGTGCCTGGTTAGCGGTTATCGGTACTCCAATTTACCGAACAGAGAATTACGTTAAATGCGTTAGTGCAAGTTTATTGCAAGCAGGAGTTATGATAATCAAACAATCGGTTCTTTTAAGGGCCACACAACGATTGAAGAGTTTATTATATTTTCTTGCCCAGTTAATACCATAATAACACAGGCAACGAGGGAAAAGTTGAATTTTTCGCCATTGCGGACGGCCAACAAATGACGGAAATAAGTTTTCTGGTCACGGGCGACATTTTCTGCGACTTCCAAAACGTCTGCTGGTTCTAAATGGTTTATCAGTGGTCATTTGTAAGCCGCAGAAAAGTTGCGCAAAATTTTCAACTTTTTGAAAACTCGCGCGTCCCGTCTACCGATTACCAGAGGAAAAGCACTATTCAACGTAGAAACATATCATAAAAGTTTAGTTACTAACTTGGTTTCGTTTCAATAACATAGATTCAATCAATTCATGGATATAACTCCAAAACCGGTTGAGGATTGAATTTATACAATGTTTCTACTTTGATAAACGTTACGTATGTAGCTTGTAATGCATGAAGAATCGTATTATTACATACATATACATCCTACTATCGCTACAAAGAGACTTACGTGGTCCTACATCACCTACGCGGTCGTGACTTGTGCACAACCCCTCTGATTTAATCAGTTGCGTTATATCAATTATATCAAGAATTGTCTCTACATTTAAGTCGTGCCATAAACCACAAAACTTCCATTTATTCATGTTCTTCTTCAGCTGATTTAAGAAAACTAAACAATGTTTAGGTTTGTCTACTCGAACAGCAAACAATCATGGATGTTTCCATAGAAACTCCGTCAGGGTAAACCTGATGCAATGATTGTCAATGTGCTTGCTTTGTGGAAAGCTGGTTAGTGCTTATTCCGTAATGCCAAATCTGTTACTCTCTCGGAGGCACCGTGGACGATGGTTCTTCACAGGAGTCCTGGCTCTATGGCCCTATTGTGCTTTTGAAAATGACAATGAAATGAAATGATCTTTAAAAATTGGTGTTACCTTTAAGAATTTTGGATATTTCGTCTGTAATACATGCATGAATTATGTAACATAAAATTTTAGGCTCATTTCCCCATTGTTTTCTGCCTTACGTCGGTGATGGTTTACACAATCGAAATACGATACGCGTATCTGTCTGTAGTAAGAAACATAATATTTGGTGCAGCAAATGCAACATTTTTCCTCACTTGCCCGGTAAAATCTAAGATACTGAGGCAAATGTTGCTTTACTTCAAGCAATCTACAAGATTCTCATCAAAAACATTTTCTATTTTCAGGTGAATTTTAGCAAAAAGCGACGCAATCGAATGCGTAACGACGAAGCGGCCATCATCGCGCTCTGTCGGTCGCGTTCTCAAAACCTTTCCTCACTTCCGCTAGCTGATCAGGACGCTGTCGTAGTCTACGACGAGCGAACAGCGCTTTAGACGTAGACCCGTATAAGTGAGGGAACTTGCCAGCGAGCGGTTACAGTTTTCTGTTTGTAACCACCGAAAGCCCACTACGCGTAGTTCGATGGGAGCACCATTATGCCAATTTTCTATTATGTACATTCGCTGGCGAAACAATTTCCCTTACAAAATTACAGTTATTGACGCGTAAGGCGACGCATGTGGAAAGCCGAATTAGTGCAACGCGTTCGCATTTCACACTATCGAATTTGATATATAATATCACGCTAGAAAATTACTATTACTCTTCGTTATTGTTATTGACACATTTCACATGAAGCGTGACATTTCTCCCATCACAGAAAAAAATGGTAAACTAAACAATCTTCATTTTCACTACAATAGTAAAAATTCGTGAAAATTTTCGAGCATGATCGTTAGTCGTTGAACAATCCCTTTCCCGATGTAAAACAAAACCAAAAGTATCATCATAAAACCGAGAGAATGTAGATGTTGTTATTTACGAATTAAATTGAACCTATTTCGATTACTGTGTAAGAAAAAAACGTATGCAAAGACTGATAGATTTCCTCTGTGAAGATCGTAAAGCTACACTATCATTGTAAAACAAAACAAAAAAAATCGAAAGAAAACTAACTTTTCACATTTGAGCTACCCACATAGAGATGCAGCGGAGAACGTAACCGATAACCGACTTTTTACTATAATCTCAAGAGTAAAACTTTTTAATAAACCTGATACATCATTAAGATTGCCAACCAACCAAGAAGCGTTAGACCCTAGTGCTCTAAACAGGCAAGGAATAAAGGATATATCGCGAAAAAAACTCATCTATGTTCCTGCAATGGCGCATTTTGTAAACCTATCCTTTAGAGAGCATGACCATTCGTGAGTTTAGTGAGTTCCAAACCGACCATGCATGCATATTTCGAATAGGAGAATTCGCAATCAGCTTTTCTTCGGTTCCATCGCGACAGTTGAGTTGTAGGGATTTGAAATTGGAGCGTACATAATATATCTTCGAGTTTTAAACCGAATCTGAGCCTATCATCTACAAACTATATACATATTGATTGAATGGTGAAAACCTAAAAGAGCAAAAACACAGGAACCGAAATGAGAAGTCTACTGTATAGATCGTACACATTTGCCGGGCAAAAGCAACTTAAAGGAAAAGGTTTTATTCGTTGGAAAACTAGCTATGTTGAAAACCAGTTGTGAAACGAAATATGTATTTGATTAAAGCAGAATGTAGGGCTCAGAGCGCATTTTCGTAAACAAAAACAACTAGGAGAAATTAGATAATGAAGAGGGTAGCGTTGTTTGTACATGAATTCGGAGAAAAAAAAACTAGAGGAATAATGACTTAAATCCAGAGAATTGACCCGATTGTTACCCCGAAGTACTGAACTAAAATGTTCCGAACATTTTCCGCACTTTTATAGTGACTGTGTCTAGCCAGGAGTCGTTGCTATCGGTCTGATGGGAGACTCGGTCCTGATTTTCAGTCGCAAGTCTCTTTCGACCTGGTTGAGTCATCTCATTCGTTGGGCCCCACCACTGGTCCTATATAGTGTTTGCGGTTTTCACTGCACTATCATCCGGCATCCTTACGACAGGTCCGGCTCACTGTAACTTCCCGACTTTTACCAGTTGAGCATGAGTCAGCCGCCTTCGAAACCTCCGCTTTCTGCTTGTACTCACTTTTGCTTGCTCATATGTCACGCGCCCACCCTTAATAATAAACTATATGCACGAAGATAATTGGTGCCATAACCATGATGCCGATCTGTTCACTTTACTATCGGGACTTTAGTTTAGTCGATCGGATTGCTGTACCAGCACTCGGTGTGATACGTCTGGCTACCCACGCAGCCTTTTTGCAAGTAAAATCGAAGTCGCTTTTTATGTGTTTTTACGCGGTTTATTTGAGTATTGAAGAAATTTACGCGAAATTTGAGATGAGATTACGCAAAACATATTCCCTGTGTGAAAAGCCACTTGCGTATAAATTATTAGAAGTTGAGAACCTGAATTTCTTAAAATTATTTGAACCTGGAAAATTCAGTCGTGAATCTAAGTACGGTAAAGAACAAGTTTTAAGCAGTCTAAGCGGGTCACTGATTGTTTTACCTTATTACAAGCGATGGGTTGACTAAGTGGGGGATATCAGCATACCAATCTTCTTGCTATCTTTAGTTCTTCAAGGAAGACACTATTGTTGAGCTAAACTTTTGATTTTTCGCTTTAAAAGTTGGAGCGGTGGAACTAATTTTGAACACACCGAACCCATTTTTACCCGCAAGGTGCTATTTTAAGCAATCCTGAAATCTGAATTTTTTTACGTCCCGTTAAAAAATCCCTCGAACTTTTCCCCCTATTCGCGTTCCTATCCGCGACCTACTAATCGGCATCTGATGCGTAATCGGCATAGCGTATCGGCATAGATGCGTAAAATGCCATCTGTCTAAACTGTTTATCGGGGCATACACTCACCGCACCGTTCGGCAAACGGTATTCGTTGTCTCTTTTATTCTCTGGTGTTCTTATGGGAAACCGCGAGTTTGACGTCTCACTCGCTGTTCATAAGGATGGTGGGAGAACAAAAGAGGCAAACATAGAAGTGCACACGATCTAACTTTAGAACAGTGTTGTCAAAGCAAATAACATTGAAACACATCGTTGCTTCATTAAATCACTGAGAAAATCTTCGAAAATTATTGAAAAAGCTGTCTTTTGTGTTGTTTTTAATAAAGAAAAATTAATTATGAACATATATTTCTCTTGAAAGTATTGAACCACGTTTTCACCATAGGAGGTTTCAGTTAATTTCAAACTTAAAATTCTTATTTCCAGAACCGAAACAATGTCTTGGCAACACGATAGTTCATCAGTTGTGCTGCAGCTGCTGCTACTGGTGAACAGGTTCCGTCAATTCAGAATTTGTTTTCAGTTTTGTTAGAAAATAATAAAACTTTTGGCTAGTGACAAAGCCTTAGATAATAGAAAAAAAGAGACTGAATAATATGGTATGTGACAATTGAGTGCTTGACTTTCAGAGTGGTTGTAATCAGTGCTGAAAATTTGATGAATTCGTCAGTAGCAAGGTGGCGATTGCTGAAGAGCAGCTGAAAAATGTACGTTTTTGGACAACAATTTTTAATTCATCATATTCCTTGTCGGAAACCCAATAAATTGTGTTTGTGTGAATCAAATGTATGGTTAAGTGATTTGTGAAGATGATCCTATCAAAAGATTTTGAAAATATGAATAAAAAAGTGCATTTTCGGATCATTTATGTTCAACTGATTAAAATAGGTAACACTGCTTAACTCGTTCCTTACCCTATATCGTCGTTTTAAATGCCAAATGATTGTTTCAATGGTTTCAAAGATTATTTCCACGCTTTTAAGGAGCTGAGTCGCGATCAGGTTGGGCTCTGTATCTTTTATTTTTGTACGTATGTAATTTTCCATTGAGGATAAAAACCGGACAACGCTTGTATATCTTTTGTAAAGCACGAATAATGGTCTTAAAGCTTTGTTTTTATATCCAACTGGTACTCAAATCTGTGAAAAAAGTTTTTGGTATTCCATTGACATACAACTTATGCAAAGTTGCTTAAATATTACCGACTTCTTTAAACTGTTCTGCTAATTTTTCGAATAAAGATCGTTGTTCAAGAAATCTGGCTATCATCAAATAGAAGCCTCCCCAATGTGTTTGACCCTAAATTGGCGGGTGTCGTTGACCGGAATGTCCTGCATTATCTGCTCGCCATCACCGTCCACTGGTTGTCTGCTTGCAGCCACATACTTTCTGCCGAACCGTTGACTGCACAATTGCAAACTCCGACTGCAACGAACCCGCCGAATGCAGCACTTACTCCGGCTCCCCGCTCACAGCACGCGCCGGCACCGGCTGCCCACTCACAGCGTCCGAAGATTAGCTACCGTCAATCGCATTGGCGTAGCTAGAGAGGGTGCCTGGGGTACCAGGCCCCCTCCAGAATTCTGCAGGCCCCCTCCAGAAATTTTCCTCATTGGAATTGGAAACCGGGAAAAAACTCAGTGTATATGTTCCCGCTGTGTAGGTATTTTCTTTTTCAAGCTGTTTCAAGCGTTCGTCTCCATTCAACTACATCTTGGACCACTCGTCGTAAATCACTTTCGACCTGGTCGAGCCATCTTGCACGTTGAGCCTCCCTGTTCCTGATGCTGGTGCAGTTGTTAACAAGAACTGTTTTCGTCGCACTGTAGCCTACTGACTTTCGCCAGATGACGATGGCAATCTCTCCAAACAGTGCTTATAGCTCATGATTCATACGTCTCCGCTGTTCTCCGGAAAATTTCTGGAGGGGGCCTGCAGAATTCTGGAGGGGGCCTGGTACCCCAGGCACCCTCTCTAGCTACGCCAATGCGATTGACGGTAGCTAATCTTCGGACGCTGTGAGTGGGCAGCCGGTGCCGGCGCGTGCTGTGAGCGGGGAGCCGGAGTAAGTGCTGCATTCGGCGGGTTCGTTGCAGTCGGAGTTTGCAATTGTGCAGTCAACGGTTCGGCAGAAAGTATGTGGCTGCAAGCAGACAACCAGTGGACGGTGATGGCGAGCAGATAATGCAGGACATTCCGGTCAACGACACCCGCCAATTTAGGGTCAAACACATTGGGGAGGCTTCTATTTGATGATAGCCAGATTTCTTGAACAACGATCTTTGTTCGAAAAATTAGCAGAACAGTTTAAAGAAGTCGGTAATATTTAAGCAACTTTGCATAAGTTGTATGTCAATGGAATACCAAAAACTTTTTTCACAGATTTGAGTACCAGTTGGATATAAAAACAAAGCTTTAAGACCATTATTCGTGCTTTACAAAAGATATACAAGCGTTGTCCGGTTTTTATCCTCAATGGAAAATTACATACGTACAAAAATAAAAGATACAGAGCCCAACCTGATCGCGACTCAGCTCCTTAAAAGCGTGGAAATAATCTTTGAAACCATTGAAACAATCATTTGGCATTTAAAACGACGATATAGGGTAAGGAACGAGTTAAGCAGTGTTACCTATTTTAATCAGTTGAACATAACTGATCCGAAAATGCACTTTTTTATTCATATTTTCAAAATCTTTTGATAGGATCATCTTCACAAATCACTTAACCATACATTTGATTCACACAAACACAATTTATTGGGTTTCCGACAAGGAATATGATGAATTAATAATTGTTGTCCAAAAACGTACATTTTTCAGCTGCTCTTCAGCAATCGCCACCTCGCTACTAACGAATTCATCAAATTTTCAGCACTGATTACAACCACTCTGAAAGTCAAGCACTCGTTCTAGATTCCGATTTCGTTGGACCACCCCTTCAAGTGCGATGTTGAATAGCATGCAAAATAAGCCGTCACCTTGTCCCAACTTTCGCCGCGTCTGCCATAGCTGGTCTCGATCGACTGTATCGTAAGTTGCTTTGAAATTAATAAAGATGTGATGCGCGGACAGGTTGTACTGCCGACATTTCTGGTAATTGCGCGGATCCTCATCAAGCCCGCCTGGTATTTCCCTACAAAACCTTGTGCTATCGGTGTCAGCCAGAGTAACAAGATCATTATCAAAAATTTTTTGAAAGGCACCCCGTAGGCCCCCTCCAGGGAAATTTGCTAGCTACGCCAATGGTCAATCGTCGACTGCATCATCGCATTTCGCCTACGACTAGCAGGCTTCCTCAGTGTCTGTTTTCGAAAAGAGACACTGAGGAAGCCTGCAAGTCGTAGGCGAAATACGTATATGTCGAGAATAAATATACATAGTAGAATTTAATCGGAAAGTATTCTTTTTAATTTAATTTCAGGTTTCGTATTCTACGAAGACGCTTCAAAAGCTTCAGTTATTCACGGTGCCCAATTCTACGCACTACACTAAAAAGTAACAATAAACTCTCATACCATGTTCTTTATGCCTTTAAACACTGAAAGCACACCAAAAATCCGGCACTAACCATTACCAGAAGTAAATCCATGATCCGTCCTTCTTGTGCTGTTCAAGTGGCACAGGAATATTGCTATCATTTTGATTGGCTCATTTTAAATATTTTCTTCTTGATAACGCGAAGGGCGAGTTGATTAGGGTTTTCTGCATACTGAACATCACACTTTAGACTAATATTAAAAATTGTATTTTCATATAGAATCCACTTTCCCACCCAAGTAACAATTCTAAAACTACTTGGTTTTACTTGAATTTTATAAAGGTTTAATTGTGGTATTAATCATTACCTTTGGTTTTACTGTGGTATTGCGCAATACCAAGAGGATACGAATGCAAACACACTTATGGCTAGCGAGAAAACCATAATAAAACTGTATATAAAGTAAAAGTAAATTTATTGTGGTTGCTTATATTATCAACATTAGTATTCTTCATAATTTAGCAACAAAAAAAAACCATTGGCGGAACTAGGGGGGGCTAACCCCCCTAGGAGAGATTTAGCCCCTCCTAGAAAATGGACCTGGATGACCAAATAAAATAGTTAAAAAAAACGCCGGGAGCTTTAGCCCCCCAATTTCGCAAATGAAAAAAACTATTTAAACAGAGTGCTTTAATGGCTATATAAAACTAACAGATTTCTTGCGGTTTGACCAGCAACCGCGATAAGGACAATTTTGATTGGTGCGCCATTTTGTGTTGCTACGCCACACTTATGGTAAGTTTGTAAGAGACGTGATACAGCCAACAAGTTTCATCGTGGTAATATAAACAACCACATTAAATTTGCTTCATTAACAGTTTTATTATGGTTTTCTAGCTAGCTTAAAGTGTCTTTGGATTTGGACTCGTATTCCTCTTGGCATTGCGCAATACCACAATAAAACCAAAGGTAATGATTAATACCGCAATAAAACCTTTATAAAATTCAAGTAAAACCAACTGACTCTAGAATTGGTACTTGGGCTGACAGCTCCATGAAGTTGGTCATTCAAAAAAAAAATCAGAAGATTTGGTTCCATGAATTGGCTCTCGTATGTTTGGACCCCGAGATGCTGCTTAGGATTCCAATCAATACAAGTTAAAAGTTCTACTTGAATTCTCATGCCTCTATGCCTCAGCCATTTGGGTGTGGTTGCGTATTCTTTTGCGTTTTCTTCCCAGGATACATTACTGCGCACAATTTGGAGCATGAATAAAATATCAGTGCACTGCATGCAATCATTGTGTAAAGAAAGCACTACAAGCAAACACTGTTTTTCTCTAAAATATGACTAAAACTAATTATTGTTTCTAATTTTGCTAGATAATTTGATCATTGCAGTGAATTTCGATCATAAATTTGTTAATTTAGAAGGACAGTCTTAGCGTTCCTGCTAACGACGATATTTTCTGACATATTCTGCCTCGCAGTAATTTTACGAGTTCTACGCAAATTCACATTCTAATAATAATTATCCGGAACGACTACCGGATGAGTGGAAAGACGGGGTTATCTACCCTATTTACAAGAAAGGCGATAAGCTGGATTGTGAGAACTACCGAGCGATCACTATCCTGAATGCCGACTACAAAGTGTTGTCCCAAGTCGTCTTCCATCGACTATCGCCAATAGCCAATAGATTTGTGGGAAGTTATCAGGCCGGCTTCATGGAGGGTTGGTCTAAAACGAACCGAGTCTTCACCCTGCGGCAGATTCTCCAGCAGTGCCCCGAATTCCGAGTCCCCACGCATCACCTGTTCATCGATTTCAAAGCCGCATATGATGGTGTGAGTCGACAAGAGCTATGGAAAATTTTGGACGAAAACGGCTTTCCGGGTAAGCTTACTAGATTTTTCATAGCTACGATGGATGAGATCCAGTGCTGTGTGAGAGTCTCGGGTGGACTTCGGACCCATTCGAATGTCGCAGGGGGCTTCGACAAGGAGATGGTCTTTCCTGCCTGCTATCCAACATTGCGCTTGAAGGTGTTACAAGATTTATTTTTAATAAATCTAGTCAATTTATCTGCTTTGCTGACGAGGTGGATGCTGTCGGCAGAACATTTGAGGCGGTGGAAGACGGTGCACCAGACTAAAACGCGAAACAGAGAAGATTGGGTAGAAGATACCGTCAAACGGGGTAACTTGCAACAGCGGGGTAACATGCAACAACACTATATCGATCCAATTTACTGTACTTTTTCATCTGTTACGTCAATTTTTAATCTATAGCAGTCACTGAATCTTGTTGTTAACAGTTCAAAAAAGCCTAGATACTGTTATGTTGATTTTCTGCTGTTTTGGTGATTTTTAAGAAATTACACAAGATGGTGTCAAATTCATCGTCAATTTTTCGTCAGTAAAACGTTTGTGTCGCCCACAGCACTTTAAATAAAAGAAACCCAACATACATTTTTTATAGCAAAATGAACAATAAGGAAACAAAATAATCGATTTATAATTACTAGTCTTGTTTATCGTACTTGTTACCACATTATTCGTAAAACAAATACTTAAACGGAGTAACTTGCAACAGCTGATAGATATAAAAAGCTGTATTCCGTTAGCTTCAAGAGGCAAGTTATCATTTAATTTTGCATCAAACAATACTAAAGCACACCTGAAGAGTGTAAGATACTCTCGCTAAGTGGAAAATATGCCAGTTTTTCTCTGGATATACTGAAAATGGCCATAGAAAAGGCCAAAAAGAAAATAACCTCACTGAGAGAATCGACCAGCAATATGACTGTGTCTAATTACGATCACTCGTAACGTAATGAACATTCATATATTACCCAGGTAACCAATAAGCATTAAAATAAGCAGTAAATCAGTCGTTTATTAGCATCCCTGGCGTTTTATACTGCAGGTTGTTGTTTATCAGCTTTTTGACTGCATAACTGTTGTAAATTGGCATTCAAAATTCTATTTAAATTCTTCTTGTTGGAACTAGCTGCAAATAAGCATTGTCAGCACTATAAGAGGGCTAGCAGTAAAGTAGCCGCATATTTTGCCAAAATAGCATTTAAGTAGCATTTAAGGCAACTTAAATGCTTATTGGCTTGCTTTTAAATTGCATTGGAAATGCTTATTGGTTACCTGGGTACATAACCAAAATATCGATGATTTTTAACTCTCCCGCTCCACTTCATGACGCGATTTTGTATAGTGGATATACGACGTGTAATGCGTTATTCGCGTTGACGAACGTAAGCTGCTGCCACCTCCAAAAGTTTACTGTAGGGGTGAAGCGGAATAGGAATTTCTTTAAGAGCGCAAGAGATCGAAACATTTTGGCAGTTTTTCACCCACACGTACATACGGGCATTTCTATGAGTGTGCTAGAGATCGTTTAATGCCGTCAACGCGAATTACACAACTCCCGCTTTTTTAAGTGCGTTACGTAATACGTGAATGGTCCTTAAATAAGGCAGGATCCAGACAAGGAATATCAACTGCATGATTAATCCAGCTTTTTACGCGCTATAATGAATAATAATATTGTCAATTGCAAGGAAAATTGTGCCATCCAAAGTGCGATATCGCTCATAAAAGTGCTATTTTAGCTTAAATCGTTTCGGTATCTTCGGCGCACTTTTTCGTTATCTTCCAAGCAATAAGTGCGCCGAAGAGACCGAAACGATTTAAGCTAAAATAGCACTTTTATGAGCGATATCGCACTTTGGATGGTACAATTTTCTTTGCAATTGACAATAATAAATAATAATAAATATAATAAATTGTGTTCGTAATATGAGAACAATCTTTTTGACAACTCTGCATACATCAAAACTGGGCACTCTTCTCCTGTACGGCAGTGTTGCTCTTTCTTTCGTTTACACATAAGAAGGAGAGCAATAGTTTTGTTTACATTTCGCACATTTTTGCTCTCCTTCTTTGGCGTAAACGAAAGAAAGAGCACGGTAGTGTTACAAGAGAAAAGTGCCATAGATTTGATGTATGCAGAGTTGTCAAAAAGATTGTTCGCATATTACGAACACAATTTATAGCGGCCATCATTATAGCGCGTAAAAAGCTGGATATCCAGCTTTTTACGCGCTATAATGGCGGACGCTATAAATTGTGTTCGTAATATGTGAACAATCTTTTTGACAACTCTGCATACATCAAAACTGGGCACTCTTCTCCTGTACGGCAGTGTTGCTCTTTCTTTCGTTTACGCAAAAGAAGGAAGGCAATAGTTTTGTTTACATTTCGCACAGTTTTGCTTTCCTTCTTTGACGTAAACGAAAGAAAGAGAACGGTAGTGTTGCAAGAGAAGAGTGCCAGATTTGATGTATGCAGAGTTGTCAAAAAGTTTGTTCGCATATTACGAACACAATTTATAGCGACCACCATTATAGCGCGTAAAAAGCTGGATAAAAAGTTATTTCTGTAATTTCCGTTACGGGGCTCATAAATTTTTTTTCACCAACGTGACATAGCAAATCGCAAGTCTAATTATCATTTGCATATTCAAGTCAAAAGAAACTCATACAAATCTTTAAATTCGTTCAATTTCCAAAAAATATTGCTTGTTGCAAGTTACCCCGTTTAAGAGGTTACCAGTACCAAATTAGTTAAAGAATTCTACAACAGCCAACATTGTTCGCATATTTTTTCTCAATATGTGAAATTGTTCAATGCTAGACCTAATAACTTTGTATTAATTAAATGTCCTCAAATGTACTACAGATAAGTTTTCACTTGTACTCATAGTTGAGAACTGTTGCAAGTTACCCCGTTTGACGGTAATTGAAGTATATGTAAGACCAATCGCGACAGGACCCTTTTAGGCAGTACCATGGTAATCTATAGGGATGAATTTGAGATAATCGACGAGGTGGAGTTAGTTGTATACCTTGGCTCACCGGAAACAGAGGACAACAATACCAGCCGCTAGGTTAAAAGGCTTTAAAAGGAAAAAAAGAGCTTGGGAAAACTATCTGAGCATATCCACGAGAGAGAATATGGCCAAGTATCGACGAGCGAGGAATGAGTTGACCACGATCATGAGAAGGAAAAAGCGCTAGAAGGAGGACAGAGATCGTGAGGAGCTTGAACAACTATTCCGGGCTAATGATACCCGCAAGTTTTACGAGAAGGTGAACCAAACTCGCAAGGCCCACACACCAAATCCTGACATGAGCGCGAGGTGGTCGACAGAAGGAAGCAGTTCTTCGATGAGCACCTCAACGGCGATATAGCAGCAGGAGACGCAATGGAAGTTAACCGACAAACGACAACAGCGTACCGGCTCCCGATCTCGAAGAGATCCGACGAGAAATCGGTCTGCTAAAGAATAATAGAGCCGCCGGGAAGGACCGACTCCCGGCAGAGCTCTTCAAAAATGGCCAAGAACCGCTAGTAACGGCACTCCACTGGTTGATTTCAAGAATTTGGGAAGAAGAGAAACTACCGGAGGAGTTGATGGAAGGCGTAGTCTGTCCCATCTACAAAAAGGGCGACCGGCTAGACTGCTGTAACTACCGCGGCATTACGCTGGTCAACGCCGCCTACAAGGTGCTCTCCCAGATTTTGTTGCGTCGTCTATCCCCAATAGCAAGAGAATTCGTAGGGCAGTATCAGGCGGGCTTTATGGGGGCCCGTGCTACTACGGATCAAATTTTTACTCTCCGACAAATCCTTCAGAAATGTCGAGAGTACAACGTGCCCACGCATCATATCTTCGTGGATTTCAGAGCAGCATACGATACCGTTGAACGTGAACAGCTATGGCAGATAATACACGAGTACGGTTTTCCGGACAAACTGACGCGGCTGATCAAAGCTACTCTGGAACGAGTGATGTGCTACGTGCGCGTTTCGGGGACACTCTCAAGCCCTTTCGAATCGCGTAGAGGGTTACGGCAAGGGGTCTTGCATGTTGTTCAATATCGCTATTGAAGCTGTGATCCGGCGAGCGGGCATTGAAACGAGGGGAACAATCTTCAGTCTTTGCAGACGACCTCGACATCATTACTAGAAACCGTGGGACGGCGGAGGTAATCTACGCCAGACTAAAAACGGAGGCTAGGAGGATAGGGTTACAAATTAATGCGTTGAAAACCAAATATGTGGTAGGTAGAGGATCCCGAGATAGTAACGCTTGCCTTCCACGGACAGTGACTATTGACGGCGATGAGCTGGAAGTGGTTGATGAGTTCGTATATTTGGGATCTCTGGTCACCGCCGACAATAATACGAGTAAGGAGATCCAACGACGCATTCAAGCTGGAAATCGAACCTACTTTTCCCTTCGCAAGACGTTTTGATCAAGGAGCATACGCCGCCGCACAAAGCTGACGATATACAAAACGCTAATCAGACTCTACGGACTTGAGACAGTAACTTTACTTACGGAAGACATACGTGCACTTGCCGTTTTTAAACGGAAGGTGTTGCGGACTATTTTTGGCGGAGTACAGACGAAAAGCAGAGAGTGGTGGAGACGTATGAATCACGAGCTACAGGCACTGCTTGGAGAGATTCCCATCGTACACCTGGCGAAAGTTGGGAGACTACGGTGGGCCGGCTACGTCGCAAGGATGCCGGACGACTGTGTAGTGAAATCCGTTCTCTTTAAGAACCCCACCGGCACCAGGAATAGAGGGGTTCAACGTGCTAGATGGCTCGACCAGGTTGAAGCCGGTGCGTCGTGACGCGCAACGAATTGGCGACGAGTAGCCCAGGACCGAGTACAATGGAGAGGAATTCTTGATACGGCAAGAGCTACCCCGGCTCTCGGCTGAATAAGTAAGTAAGTAAGGTTAAAAGGCGTATTATCAGCGGAAGTGGGGCTTACTACGGACACAGCTACGGACTCCACAAACACTTGCGTTCGGACAATCCAAGCCCCCGTACAAAGTGCACATTGTATGAAATACTAATTAGACCGGTTGTTTTCTACGGGCATGAAACGTGGACATTGCTAGAAGAGCACTCGGAGTTTTCGAACGGGCGGGTGCAAAGAAGTGGCAGGGCATAGTTCTTTTGATTTTTCATTGGAGTTTTTCACCACTGTGAAAAATTTCGTGAAATCTTTTGCAAATATTTTTTCCTGAATTTCTACTTAGAAAAAATATACTTACTGTACACTCAACCCCCGCTAATATGAAAAACACCGCGTTCAGAATAGATCATTTTTAATCTGAATATTTGGTAACTCTATTCATTTTCACATACGCACAAGGCGCGCACCCTATGAACTTGTTGTTTTGGTTTGACGAAAACAAACGTTTCGAATATGCGCGAATTCTACACGTCTGGATTGTTGAAGAGGAAATTGGCTCGACAGTTTCAACTAATACGGTCTATTTTAGGTGCTGAAGAGAGGTAAGTTGCATATGAGCTGTATTGCCAAAGCTGCTGAGCAAGAGGGAACGCATTAACTTTTTTTGCTTTTTTTTCAATTTGACCGGTCAACTTAACCGCCAATTGTGTGTGACGCTTGAGCAATTTTTAATGTGAACGCATTCATACCAGCGGGGTACAGATTAAAAATGTACAGATTAAAGAAGGTCATTCCAGCGGGGGTACATGATAGTACATTGATGCTTGGTCCAAGACCGATATATACTTTTTCTGAGAACTTCGCAACGTTGGTTTTCTTCACAAGAAATTAGCGCTGATCAAAGAATTTACGCTACTAACAAAATGTAACATTAAAAGAGACAAAAATGTCTCAAGGGACATGGATTATAAATGAATAAAATAAAATAAATTTAGCGGTTATCAAAGCTAACGGTTTGAATTAGCAGATTAGCTGCTAGCGAAGCTAAAATTTCGGTTAGCCGTGTCCACCTCTGGTTATTAGTTTCCGTGTATTTTGTCTTGAAAATATTTCAGTTGATTTTAATTTTTTTGTATGAAGTATTCCACCACGCACACATATAAAGATTTTTTGACATTAGCTGAGGCCCTCGCTGAGGCTGTTTGCAGTAGGAGTAATATCAACAACATCAAATTCCAAACTCCCGGATCCTCTCCTCCACTCTTTGCTCCCCTCTCACTCCTACATAAGCGATCCTCAGCAAATGTCATTCTCGTTGGTGACGAAACCGCAAATTACTTCATAACTTGCCCGCCGTTCGCGATGACACGCAGGGATGCCAGATGTGCACATTTTTCTGGTTTTTGCAAAATGCAGACTTTAAGAAGTCCCTACCTACGGGGCGAAGTGACTGTCAAATTCATACATTTTCGATGTCCCACGCATAGGTACTAAACTGTTAATTTTGACAGGAACCAACAAATTTGCTGGTAATGTAAGTTCTAAGTATATATTATGCTTGTCTAGCACGTAAGCTTTTGATTTACTTGATAAAATAAACGATATTGGCCCCGCGATGATTCTGGCGACGGTTTCACCCGCGATGGTTATAATTCATCGCGTATGAAAGGGTGGGAAATTGACAATATCTTATAATTTTTTTTTTTGAGAAATCTGGCAACTTTGGCAGGCACATGGCTTTTGTTTTTGTTTTGATTTTCAATTCTGATGTATCGCGGTCTGCCTGTGCATCAAAGGGATCAAAGGTAAATAAAAATCATAAAAATAGGTAAATATCAAAAGCCAAAGGCAAGCGGTTGACTTTATTTATGTAGCATTTTAGCCAACAACCGGGCAAAAAGTACAAAAACTATAACATGGAGCTGTGGAACGAGCGAGATCTAGCACCCCCAGTAATGGTAACATTTCCATGCAAAACTAAGAATAGAAAAGATGGTAAGCTGTGAAACAACTATGGGTAGTAAACTATAATAACGATCTTATCAACAGCCATTCTAGCTTTTACATCAAGTATTTCATCCGCCCTGCAGTACTTTCAATCGCTCCAGTCGTTCGAAAAGGCCGGCGCATACCTATCACGCTTCATTACTCGATGGAACAACCGCTTCTATAACATGCACGGTTTTCAATTACTGAAGAAACTCAAACAAGCCCTGCAACGAATAGCTAGTGTGGACATAGTGCGAATCTTAACTAATGTCTCGTCGACATTGCCGAGCTATCTGGACAAAACCGTCGAACTGCCGAACCGGGCCATGCTGGATTATTTGCTGGTGCGATTACAAGGATTGGCCAAATTGCTGTGTCGCACTATAGTGGTAGCAAAACAAGCTGCCCGGTATTACATTCGGTTTATATCGAATGGATATTTCTTTAATTTAAGTTCGATGTTTCTCTGTTTGCTGGCGGAGATTTGGTTCAAATCCAGGGAGATGTGCCAGCGGATTGCAGCCTACTACGATGAGTTGGTGCCGATGAGATCGCTACTCGTGGATGATGGCAAAGAGTGGCCCTCGAAAGGTGGCGTTTTGCTGCCTGATAGCTTTTCCACTTGGCTAGCGGATGATTGGACCGAGGAAGTCGTTGCTAAGCCGATTGAAAATGATGCGCTGAATTTGCAACCTGATACGGATTTGTTTGTGCTACTAACCGGGGAAGCAGAAGATCTGTCTTCCAAGCAAAAAGTTGATGATCAACTGAATAAAAAGGCAAAAGCGGAAGAACCTACCAAGCGTCAATCAATTCCAACGAATCTGCTGATGAACCGAATTAAATCTGATGCAGGAGAGACCGTGCAACGCAAATCGAACAAATCTGCGGGTAAAAAGCCGGTTGATTGTAAAGCTGTGGTAGAGAAAATGAAATCGAAATTTGATTGTAAGCAGTTTTTGGAACACGAAAAACAGAAACGAAAGGAAAATGTGTCCCTTGCACTAACACGAAATGTTAAAGCACCGACGTTTGACAAATTTGCATCCAAAATGAAGCGCGGGTTTGATAAAATGTCCACCAAGGATTATGTGACGACGTTTAAGCAAGAATTAAAATTACTTCTTCACGCAACAAAGTGACAATGTTATGTATTACAACAACGTTTTTGTTTTGCTTGGAAAATTCTCCAAATATTCGTTTGTAACTTATCTAAAAGTGTGTCTCCATTCAAAAGTTATCATCCTGAGTGTTATCCAACACACAAACTGGTTTGGTTTTAACTATCGTTTGCTGCGTTTTGTAGTTGTGTTTCTGGAAGAGAATAATCGAAATCGAGTCTAAGGACCATTTTATAAGAATATGGGCCAGGATAACCTTTAGTGTGCTTTACAGTAAACTTCTCCACTTACCTTCACGAATGCTTTAAATCCACGATTGGCTGACGATCCAGAGTAACTATTTTCTGACGACAGAATACTGTCCGCTGCCGGACGACGCGATGTCAGGTTCATGCACTTGACCCGTACTTGGAACATAGCTTCCATGCCATCGAACCATACTCGTGTTTTATCATCCACATCATCCGGGTCCACTTTAATCTTCTCTGAATTTTGTTCTTCAGAACCGTTTGGCATGTTGGAACCGTCAATAGGCGTCTTAACACTAAGTTCACAAAAATTAGATGATAGCCAATTATCAACCGGAATTTTTATTGGCTTAATAAACTGCTTGTAGGAAGAACTCGTAGCGGAATTACTAGTAGTGGCATTCTTTGGATCTATTGATAAGTTTTCTGAAGACACTGCAGGTTCGGTAGATGAGGAATTCTTTGCGCGTTTCGATCGACTAGCTTTAAACGAAAACAGATCACCATCGCCTTCCCGGTCGTTGGAACGAGTTCGCTTTTGGGACTGGGAAGCACTAAACGAGTCAGCCAACGACGTTTGGCGTTTAGCTCGCTTGGGTACATGACTATCGCCAAAGTTGAACAGATCATCGTCGTTGTCATCAAGGTTCAACAGTCGTTTTTTAGGCTGATTGTTCGGAGCTGCTTTGGCCGGTGACATAGGTTCGTCATGATTCACAGAAAGGAATCCAGACATCTGGGATAGCTGCGAAGGCGGCTGTTGTTCCGGTGGTGTTTCAGGAATCACCAACTCTGGACTCTCGGCAGCAACTGAAACCCGATCAATTTCAACCTTTTTTCCATGGCGTTTTCTTTCCTCAGCTGGACGTTTTTCATCAGTCGTTTCTTCTCGCTTGCGTTTACCACGGACTGCATTCGTTGCAGCTGCAGCTGGTTTGGTAAACTCCGAAACAATTTCAGAAGCCTTCAGTGCCATTGAGTTTACACTTGAACTTCCGTGAACATCGAAACTTTCGGAACTATCTCGAGATTCCGTTTCCGGAATAGAGACATTCTGTTTCGAGCATACTTCTTTGGACAATTCTTCGCTGTTTTTAGCTAGAGTTGCTCCTTGAGTAAATCGTACTGTTTCCAGATCCAGCAGATTTGAAAACTTGTACAATGGGTTGCAGTACTTTTCCAAGGAACAGTAAAGGATAGCCAGCCCGATATCTGCTTCGGGAATCATTCTTCGACCCGCATCCGTTACAAGCTGTTGTAGACCTTGAATAGCTTGGGAAGAGCCTTGCGAGCACGAGTCCGTCATGTTTTGCATTACAATTACGTGTGGCTCTGCAAAAAACGACTTCGCGATCTTGCGCTTTTGAGCACAAATGCAGCTTCCACCGGCAGATGTAATTATTTTCTCATACTGGCTCATGTGCTTTGCCTTAAGAAATATAAATACCTTATCTTTAAATAATGTTTTCCTAGCCGGAACGGCCTTAAAGTCGATGCCGTCACTACGCACGTATGATTCGGTAAACTCCGGAATAAAATCATCAACATTGGGCAGTCGGACATTGTTTTCCACTGCCTTAACACACTCCTCAAAGTATTCCGGTCGAACCACCGGAATTTGCTCAATCAGACACATTAGTAACTTCGTAGTTGTCGTAATCGTTTTCATTATCAGAAACCGAGTTATTTTGGGCTGACAAATATCGTCCACACGCCCTCCGAGCTTGCGAAGCGCATCCTGCAGCGTCCCACTTACGCTAATGGTCGAAGTGATGCAGTTAAAATCGACCCGGCATACGTTCCACATACTCTGGCATTTGCCGAAACGTATTCGATCGCCGAGCTTCAACTCTGTTGGGACATCTTTAGTAATCTGTTCCCGGCTACTGTCGATGGCGTCGTTGATGAACGTTCCATACCGGGAGCCAGCGTCGATGACCTTCAGCGCGGCCTGCTCCGGATACAGGAATGCATGGTTCCGGCTGATTGACGGATCGTCCCGAATAATCAGGTCGCCTACCGAACGACTAACCGTGTGTTTGGCCAGCTCAGGCCGGATGTAATAAATCGCATCTGCAAGAAGCATTTTGAGAATTTCGCTAAACCGACGCCAAAAAGTAAATATATTTTTGTACTTACCGCTGTTCAGGCTTTTTAAAAACCACATATTTTCATGTTTTTCAACTGTAATTATTCAAGATAACATTACATACATTCAAAATCAACAAAGAAAAATAACATGAAAACACAAGACTTTCAGAGATGCCAGTCTTTTTTCGTAGAATCCGTGAAATATTTCAGATCTGTGATTTTTTAGATATTTTTTATCACGTACTTACTTAATCCACGGGAATGACACTTCCAATACCAACCTATACAAAAAAAACGTAGCCAACATAGAGCGGGCCCAAGCTGACAGCTTCATACATGGGCTCAAGCTGACAACCGAGTCGGATGTGTAAATTGTTAAATTTTGTTAGTTTTAGTTTGATTTTAGCCAAGGTTTTAGCATCACATAGCTAATGCCAGGCAGGCAATTGATGCGAAATACATAAAACTGTGAAAATGGTTAGTTAAATTCGTTTTGTGAATTCACTATGCGTTTGCCGCCTTTTTCATGTGAGCAACGAAAATGTGACGTCATATCAGCCCCCTGACTTAATCAGCTCCAGGCCGTAGTTTCCTCTGTTGTACAGCAAAGTTTCGTTAATTGGTGGTTCGTTAATTGGGCGGTTCGTTAATTGGGCGTTCGCTAATTGGGCTATGTGACAACTTGAATGTCAAAATTGTATGGAATTTTCGAGTTTAGAATTTTCTAACAACTGTCAGTCGGCCCAATTAGCGAATCAGCTGGAGTGCAGTCGTGGCCCAATTAACGAATTCAGGCTGTATACGAAGAAGTCTTCGTCACCATTCCACTCGGTCTATGGCCGCAATTCGCCAGCCACGTAGTCTGCGTAGGGTCCGCAGGTCGCCTTGCACCTGATCGATCAATCTTGCTCGCTGCGCGCCCCGTCGTCTCGTTCCAGTTGGATCATTATTGAGAACTTTTTAACCCGGCTGTTGTCCGACATCCTCACGACGTACCCAGCCTATCACAAGCGACCGATTTTTGCGGTGTGTGCGGTGGGTGGTTGAAGGGTAAAGAAGGTGCTAACATCTTTTTACGCTTCCTACACGTCCAACACAAAAAGAAAAAAGCAAAAAAAAAAAACTTTGTTCGAGAGCTTACCAATACGGATTCATCCGAGGCTGAAGTTACAGCGGGCTACTCACAAATACATTTTGTCCGAGGCAAAGTTTGTTGTGGGCTAGATGAGATGTTGGCTACACGAAAAATGTATGGGAATGACTTTGTGACAGTGGGGTGGTGGTTCCCTAAGCAGCTGATGCAATTCATGGATCGTTCGCCTCCTCCACGTTCCGTCTTGCATCTGCACTCCGCCGTAGATGGTGCGCAATACCTTCCGTTCGAAAACACTAAGGGCGTTGGTCCTCCACGAGCATAGTCCATGCCTCATGACCGTAAAGGAATACCGGTCTAATCAGCGTCTTGTAGATTGTTAACCTCGCGCGGTGGCGAATTTTGTGTCCGATAAATAAATGATGCGTGGGCACGTTGTGTTCGCAACATTTCTGCAACACTTGTCGGAGCGCGAAAATCTGATCCGTGGTGGCACGGACACCTATGAATCCCGCTTGATATTGCCCCACAAACTCCTTTGCAAATGGTGATAACACAGGTCTGCATCAAAAAAACTGCATAGGATTTTTCATCAGTTGAAAGATAGATCTTATAGATTTTTGTCCACTGAATTCATTTCATTTCATTTTCATTTCATTTATTCATTGTCCAGTAGCTTAAGACATTAATCTTTTAAAAATTTGCTACCTCCGATTACCAACAGTTATTACACAATTTTACAACTTAATTAACTATCATATTACTACAACTACATTGTCAGGATTTTTCCCTCGAATTCAAAATAAAATTAGTCTCGGTTCCAAAAGTCGATGCAGCCTCTCTTGAAATTTGCTTCCGACGATGAACGTTTAACAGCGGGCGGTAACGAATTCCAATTTACAACGCCTCGAACAAACAATGAATTTGCGTAGATTGTCGTGTTATTGGCTGGAACTACCAAACTCTGCAAACGGCGGCCACGGGTTTGGATAAGCCTCCTATGTAGATTACTAGGATACTGTGTTATTAACAGATTCCTCAGGAAAACGCATGACCGATAAGCATAAAAGCATTGTAAAGGGCACCCAATGAGGTTCTGCTGAAGGTGACTCACATGGTCATAGCGGCTCAATCCGTACACAAATCTCACGCAACAGTTTAATGCCACACGCAGACGATTTAAGGAGCTTGCGCTGGGACGAATGTGCAGAACATCGCCAAACAGGAAATGCGGCAGGATCAGGGATTTGAACAGATTCAGTTTGGTGGCAGTCGGTGCGGAGGGTGTGCAGCAATACAACGTTCGTAGACTAGCATAAATCTTTCCGCATTGCTGCGCTATCAGGCCATCCCACTGCAAATCATTTTGGAAGATAAAACCTAGGTTGCTGGCACTTTCTGACCATTCGATGCTTTGACCATCCAGTACAAGTCCAGGTGCTGACAAATCGGTACCTCCGACTCTACGACGTCGACTTGCGATGAATAGAGCTTTACTCTTGGCTGGATTCACAAGAAGTTCATTTCGTCGTGACCAATCCGCAACTCGTTCCAGATAAGCATTCACCATTCTGACTAATTCGCGCGAACAAGGGCCAAGCTTACCGACATAGAGCTGCACATCGTCGGCATACATTTGAATAGAACAGTACTTCATCACCGTAGGCAGATCATTTATATGGCAGCAAAAAAGTAATGGGCCAAGCACTGAGCCTTGAGGAACGCCAGACGGCACTTCTATGCTACGTGAGCAGCGATCACCACAGAAAACTGTCTGTTGTCTTCCAAGCAGGTACGATTTCATCAGACTCACGGCAGCGGAGGAAAAGTTGAACTGAGCACTCAGCTTGGTCAGTAGCTTACTTTGCGGAATTGTATCAAAAGCCTTTGAGAAATCGAGCAGTAGCAATATACCGGAACCTTTTTTATCGACAATGGATGCTAAATCGTCATACACTCGAAGAGCTGCGGTTTTGATGCTATGTCCCCGACGGAAGCCAGCCTGATAGTCCGTTAGCAAGCCATTACCTTCTATGTAGAACGTCATTTGCTGTTTAAGAAGCTTCTCAAAAGCCTTCGACAACGCACAAAGTATGCTGATAGGTCGAAGATTACTGATGTCGTTCAAACGAGCCTTTTTCTTCAATGGTAAAACTTTTGCGTGTTTCCAAGAGTCAGGAAATGTGGAGCCCTCGATAAACATATTAAACAAATATGTAATGTGTTGCACGACTAGCGGTAGGATGATCTTCACAAATTTAATGGGCAAGCCGTCCATTCCGACGGCGTTCGACTTGATGTCACAGATGGCGTTGACGACTTCCCAGTCGTGCACTGGTTGAAAACAGAAACTGTATGGTGATCCTAATTCGGAGCTTACGGATATTTCTCCCCGGCGGGAACTGTTTGTAAAGTTGGCTGAGAAAGCACGATTTACATCATCTGGATCGAAATCACATGACCCAGAGTGTTTATCCTTACCGACTCCAAGGCTCTTTAACCGTTGCCATAAGGTTTTCGACGGAGTGCTGCAGTTCAAAAAACGATTCAGATACTCCTGCTTGGCTCGAGTGATTTTCGTGTTAGCGCGATTTCGCAGTGCCTTGTAGTGATGCCGCTTCATGTCTTTCAAATACGTTGGAGCTTGCAGCCAATCCTTGTACGCTAAGTCACGCTCAAGCAGGGACTGACGTACACTGTCCGTGAACCACGGATTATAGCGACGGCGATTGGTACTAGCACGAAGAGGGATGCACAAATCATGCACTCTTTTAATGTGTTCGTTGAAAAATTCCATGGAAACGTTCGGGTTTTCCATCGCGTAGAACTGGTTCCAGGGGATAGACCGAATTTCGTTTTCTAAGACATGCGGATCAAAATTGGCGTAGTCTCGATAAGTACGCAAACTGGAGGACCGTGTAACGACAAAATCGACTGACACAAAAATCAAATCATGTTGTGATAACCCAGGAAAGCTGACTTGTCCAAATCGCAAGACCTTCTCGTTTCTGTTGGTTAGGAAAAGATCTAGCTGCGAGCATCCTCCACCATGGAAAAACGTTAGTTCATCGCTGACTGAAGATAGAGAAAACGTACGAAGCACCGATTCAAATGACGTACGTTTGTTACTGAGTCGGAGCATGTCGGTATTGAAGTCTCCCACCAGGAAAACATTGTCGTAGTATACAGCAAAATTTGCCAACTTTTCTGCCAGGAAAGCCGAGCAATCGTTTTCCGGCGGATTATAGATTACCATTAGGAGGATCTTTTGACCGTCCTGTCGAAACTCTAATGCCAAACATTCCGTTTTGTCTACTGAATCTACTGTGAATACGGTGCCGAAAACACTAATTCAGAAAAAATAATAAAAATTGTCCATCACGTCACGTTTTCATGCAATACTTGTTGAATAATCTTGAAAGTTGGTTTCAGACATAAAGCAGCAGAAATATCCCGGATGTAATTTACATTAATATTTTTTACATCAGAATTGTTTTTATTAATGTAAACCCTTCCATGTTTTGGAAGAAACCCATATATGAGGAGAAACTATGGAGAATATTATTTTAAAGCAGATGTTGTACGCCCGCTTGTGCTCAGCCGACTCTATTGCCTTATAGAAGCAAATTCGGTAAAAGTCATGTATGAAACATTTTTAGAGCTAAATGCAATCTACAATCTTTCTGAACTGAGTACTCCATTATCTGTCGTATTTACACAGTAATAGTGTTGCAAATTTATCCTTAACGCGAACAAACATTCTATTTATATAATTTGGTTTAAAGACCGTTTCCTTTATAAATGGAAAAAAATAATATACTACTCTATTCAGCAAAATTGTAGATTACATTTAGCTATACAAATGCTTCTTACATGTTTTTTACAGATTTTGCTTCTATGAGGCACTGCAGTTGAATGTGCGTAAGTTAGCGTACCTGAGTAAACCAACTCTATTGAAGAGAAAAAAAAGAATAGTAAAGGTAAAATATTTCAGTCCAGTAGTATTTTTCCTGTATTTATTAAGTAAAAATTTACAAAAGTAATAAAAAAGACCTTATTTAGGGTCTTTATTACGAATTTGTGATAATATTTTTTCCACTTAACTTATATATATTTCCATATAAGAAGCATAATTTGCAAAAAATCTGCACGTGATGGAGAGAAACGGAAATCAGTTTTGGATTCAGCACCTCAAAAACATACACTCAACCAAAAGACCACTTACATCTTACGTGCAAACGCACATACTTTTCAAAAATGAGCTGTCATATACGTTTTATATTCAGCATATAATATTTAGATGACAATACGTTAATATTCAAGCAGACATCATATATATTTTACATACCTTTACTTAATTTTCTAATACCATTCACATAACTGTCACATGATTGTCAGGTGTGCAAAATAAATAGGTGATGTAAGGTAACTTTCATATGCCGTTCACATAGCTGTCACTTGTTAGTCAGGTATGCAAAACGTAATTTTTATGTGCTCGTCACATAACTGTCACCTGACTGTCAGGTATGCAAAATAATTAGATGATGTAAGCTAATTTTCATGTGCCGTTTATATAGCTGTCACGTGACTATCAGGTACGCAAAATAAATAGATGACGCAACGTATTTTTTATGTGCCGATCACATAACTATCACGTGATAATCAGGTATGCGAAAAGTGATGTAACGTAATTTTCATGTACCGTTCATATAGCTGTCACGTGACTGACAGGTATGCAAAATAAACAGCAACCATGGCATCAAGTGAGATTTACGCAAACGAATTTGGGCTCCCATCACGCAGTTTACCGCAAGTAATTAAATGTAAATTATAATTCATATAAGCACTAAAATTAATCCACATTAACAATTTCAGGTCTTGTGTTTTTTCGATGGAGTCATGGCAAAATACTTAGGAGAGAAATTATGCTGCGAGAATCTAAGGGTCCGATTGGTAGTGAAAAATTATAAAGTTACGATTGCACGACTGATCAGCGGACTGTCAATGTGTTTATCAATTTTAATACAAGGACTGCAATCCAAGGTATACGCGTTCTCAAACAATTAATGCATATTATGTTATTTTTTTACTTTTTTTAGATACGAAGCATTGCACCGCGTTGCTCAGAACCAATTTTTCCAATAGAAACTAAGTTAGTCACTCTAGACACCTAGGAAAATTGCGCAATGTCTAAATGCAGCTAAATATAGTAGATATAAAAAGTGAGTATATAATGTTTGTATGACGCATAGAAGTTTTAAATAAACTTTATATCATCAAATATCTGGTTATTTTTATTATATCAATAAACTATTAATACTATTGAAGAAATTGACCATTCCGCATGATGCAGATAGAATGTATGTGATATTCTACTAGAAGTTAAATGAAGTTCATACATAAGGCACCTGAATACCACGTAACTTATATGTGCACCCGACTATCATATTAATGTGAATATTTACGTGACGAACACATAATATTTAGGTGAAAAGTATTATGGAAAATATTTATATAGTTTTGCACTTGATATGTAAGTGATTATTATTTTGAGTGTAATTTACCTAAAGTATCTCATGCATGTGAAAAAAAATAATTTTTTGCAGAACTGTGTAATCGACGACATAAAAGTTGGGAGAGTACCTTGTAGGCGGCGTTCAACAGTGTGATTGCGCGGTAATTACAACAATCCAACTTGTCGCCCTTTTTGTAGATCGGACACACGACCAGCACGTGCAAAAATGCTGCAGCACCGTTCAAAGGCGAATGTGGGGCGATATAAACAAGCACGGAACAGGCAAAACTCGGTCTTCCGGAGGAAAAAGCGCCAACAGGAAGAACGAGATCGCGAGGCGATGGAAGAACTACCGGGCTAACGATAAACGAAAGTTCTACGAGAAGTTAAACCGTTCGCGCAAAGGCTATGTGCCGCAAGCCGATATGTACCGGTACTTAGAAGGTAATCTTCTCAGTCTCACTAACGAACGTGAGGTGATCGAGAGGTGGAAGCAGTATTATGACGAGCACCTTAACAACGATGTAGCTGAACATGAAGATGACGATATGGCAATGAATCTTGGAGCACGTGCAGAAGACGACAGAATACCAGCCCCCACCTCCAGGAGGTAGCAGAAGAGATCGGTCGGCTGAAGAACAGTAAAGCGGTTGGGGCTGATCAGGTACCCGGGGAGCTGCTGAAATACGATGGTGACGCACTGGCTAGAGTGCTGCACTGGGTGATTGTCAAGATTTGGGAGGAGGAGCTACTACAGGAGGAGTGGACGGAAGACATCGTGTGTGCTGCATTCTTCTCCTGCAGTAATTGCTTGTACTACCTCGTACCTCGTACCTCGTACCTCGTACCTCGTACCTCGTACCTCGTACAGTACTACCGATGGCGGTCTTAATGCCTTTCCAACCATCTTTAAGAGTGGCTGCGCCAAGTTGCTCTTCCGTTGGTAGCACTGCTTCCAGCTGCCGCGCGTATTCCTGGGCAACTCCGGTGTCTCGTAGCTGCTCGATGTTGGGTCGCGGCGTACGACTTCGACGCGTGTTATACACCGTCGAGAGTTTTGAGCGCATGCAGACTACAACTAGGAAATGGTCCGAATCTCTATTCGCACTGCGGTAGGCGCGAACGTTTAAAACATCAGAGAAGAATTTACCGTCGATTAGAATATGGACAATTTGATTTTCTATTCGTTGGTCTGGTGATCTCCAGGTGGCCTCGTGGATATTTTTTTTATTTACATTATAGTCACTTTAACCAGTTTTGGATCATTCGTGGAATAATTTCTCAAAGAAATAAAATTGCGGCAATACAATTGAGATGCATAACGTTTTATTTCCCCCCGCAAGAAATGAGTACTTTCAGGAAAATCCGTCTCAGGCAACAAGACATCGTGCGTCTCCATTGCATTACTACGGGGTGGCACAACGGCTTGCACAACGGGGAAATCATGAAGCTTGAGCATATAAGAAGTATGTCTGCGGGCCTGGCCACGCTGATAGCGCGCAAAAAAAACGGCGGGCTAACAAAAATGTCATTGAGAAATATTTCATTGGCAATCATTGATGATCATCATGTGGTGTGGTGACCGTGGTGAGTGGTGACAGCTTCTGCTTGTTAGACATTTTCAGGGATGTCAGGTGTTTTTCTACATGCCTCTTTATACTTTCATAAAATAGTTTTTACATTTGATGCCGAAATGTTTTATAAACTTCTCTGACAGTGAACTTTGAACTTAAAATTTGCGGATGATACGCAAAAGAAAACAATTCTTTTTTGAATCTTCGGATAGTTCCTCTTAATTTTTGAAATACCTACAAAGCGTAAATGGATTTTTTTTCATCTGGCCACCCTGATCAGCTATGCTCATTTCTTTTGCTTTCTCCAGACCCAGTAACAGTACAGGTTGCGAGGTTGCGAGTGTGATGTGTACAAAGTTTCAGTGAATTATCAGATAATTCGTTTCAGTGACTTTTTTCTAAGGATGTGTGTCCAGTTTTAAAGTCAAGTTAAAGCTTGTATATAAACTAAATTAAGTCTACCTCTTCTGTTGTGTAGCACCAGCTGATTACCAGCGCCAAAAGAAAGCGAAACCAGCAAAATGTTTAAGCTGATTACATCACGATCCACTCAGCATACGTTTCGAAAATTGCTTACCAAAACCCGTTTGGCAGAGGCTGCTGGTTATAGCAATAGCCGAAATTTGGTTTCGTGCCATCAGGCACGTGTGACCCAAGGCGTTTCTCGCTATTTATCTACTTCCCAGCCGAAACTGCAGGGCGAAGAGTAAGTTCCCTAAGTTCCTGATATTATTCACACTTGCAAGTCATGTCGCGTGCGGGTGCCTTTGGGCATTTGTTTACTCTCGTACTATTGTAAACTGTTATGTACCTGCATTAGCTTTGAGGAAGCGTCGGACAACACGTTATTTGTTAGTGAAAAAGGTTATGAAACCGGCTTGCGAAACGAAAAATAGTACTGCGTGCGTAAATGACACTGCTTGGACCGCTAAACAACACTTGAGTGTTTTATTTTTATTTCGATTGTCTCGTAGATAAAAGTGCATTGCGATATGTAATCTTTTCCTATTTTGCTTCTCATTTCAGGATTGAAGTTACTTTTGTCCGCTCTAGTGGAGAGCGTATCAAGGCGAAAGCAAAAGTTGGTGATTCACTACTTGACGTAGTCGTCAATAATCAGCTGGATTTTGACGGTTTCGGGGCGTGCGAAGGTACACTGACCTGTTCGACATGTCATCTGATCTTAGCTAAGGCAGATTACGATGCCTTGCCAGACAAGCCAGGTGACGAAGAGCTCGACATGCTGGATCTGGCTTTCGATCTGACCGACACTTCTCGCCTTGGCTGCCAAATTGTGCTGACCAAGAGGATGAATGGTATGGAAGTGCGCGTACCGGCAACCATCAACGATGCTAGAAGCTAACCTAGTCCGTAACTACGCGATGTTTTTCCTGTTGCACATATCTTTAAAAGCAGCTATTTTTTCTGCGTTATCTTATAAAGTTTATATAGTTCATGTTCGGTTTGAGAAGATACAAACATGCCCAGTGTTGCGACGATTCAGTTGAAAGGAGTGATGTTACCTTTGTAAGTTTGTCAAAGAATAATTATACATACAGTATGTCGTAAACCGAGAATTCAAAATGCTATTTTCAATAATTCTTTATAGGACAAATGTTTTTAAAATATTAAACAGAAAGAATAATTTTAAACCTTTATTTTTTGATTTTTATCTTCCTACACGAACCGAGTTATAGCCTGAAAAACAAAAACAAATCTTAAGCTTCATGAAACGAAAAGCCGTATAACTATTTTACAGAACCTTCTCTGTCCAAAGAGTGTACACCTTGTTTGTAGTTTTTGGTCTGTTTTGGTGCAAAGCTTACTAATGAACAATATTTTAAGCATAAAGCATAGCAGTGCGCAATCGTTCATAAAAGTATTATTTAAGATTGAGTCTTTTCGGTATTTTTGGCGCACTATTTCTATGTATTCCAAGCAATAAGTGCACCGAAGACACTGAAACGATTCGGTCTAAAACCAGCCTTTTATCAAAGATTACAGAGGGGAATCTTCGACAATGGCGAAGACTACAGAAATCAAGACTGGGCATGCTGTCAAATCTCTACCGACAGGATTAGAACGCCCTCCAAGAAGTTCAACAATCGCCTATATTCTACATTCCGATCGGGCCTGTTCCGATCAGAAACATCCCGATTGACGTGTTGAATTCTGATCGAAGCGATATTTCTGATCGGATCCGGGTCCGATCTATAGAAAAAGTGAATATTCGAAAATCAAGCTTTCCCTGCTTCCCAGCAAAGTTAAAGGGGTAATTTGCGATTGTCTGGGGCATCGCGATTATTTTAAAAATTTATAACTCTTGAATCAAACGCCACAGAATTTTTTTTAATACGAAAATAGCTCATTTTCGCAGCAACACTGCGGAGCACGTGCCTCATCCTCTCTGTGGAGCACGTGCTCTCACCTTTACCGTGATGTGTCCTAATGCTGCACCACTAATTTCGGCGCCTAATTCTGCGCACCTGTGCTAGAGCCCCCCTAGAATTGAGCGCGAATGCTGCCAATGACCACACGGTAATGTAAAACAAACTAGTTGCTGAGGCTGAAACTTAGAAGCTCAAACGCTTTGTTTTAACCGCCCAGTATTTTTGTGATAAATTAAATTAGGTAAAACTAGATACAACTTCACGTTTAGTTTCACGAAAACTTCAGTTTCAACTCCTATTTATATTTCATTTACAACTAAAATTCCAAATTTATTTATAACCCATCAAACATCTTTGTTTAAGAATAGCTTTTTAAACTATTGTACAGCTAATTCTCGTGGAACAAGTGCTTGCCCTGCCTTCACAATTCTTCGTATTATCGCGAGGTGTGTTATCAGCGGAAGTCGCTTACTATGGGCTTCACAAGCAATTGCGGTCGAGCAGACTAAACCCTCGTATAAAGTGTACCTTGTACGGGACGCTCATTAGACCGGTTGTTCTCAACGGGCGGGAAATATGGGCAATGCTCGAAGAGGACCTGCGAGTGCTTGAAGTTTTCGAAAGACGAGTACCAAGAACGATCTTTGGCAGCGTACAGGAAAATGCAGTATGAAGGCGGAGGATGAACCATGAACTTGTAAAGCTCTTTGGCGAACCCAGTATTCAACGATGGCTAAAGCTGGGCGGATACGATGGGCTGGGCATGTTGCAAGAATGCCGGACAGCTACCCTGCAAAGATGGTGTTTGCCTCAAATCTTTTAGGAACAAGACGAGCAGGAACGCAGCAACCAAGATGGTTAGACAAGGTGTAGCGAGGTCTGGTGCAGAGCACTTGGTGTCCGAGTAATTAGAGAGCGATAACCCACAACCGAGTAAATTGGAGAAACCTTTCCAACAAACTTTTTTATTGAATAGTAGCCTGTTCAACCATTGTACAGCTAATTACCGGGGAACCAGTGCTTAATAAACTGTTATTCAACAAAAATGTTTATTGGGGTACAGGCTATGTCCTAGTACGGCAAGTAAAAGTCATATATGAAACATTTGTTGCGAATTGCGGGTAATCCACGGTGTACCACGGTATCGCATTAGTTTACACCAATTACACTGTAATATGGCTGTACCTTTTTCGTTGCTAAATGAACGTTCATAACGAAATTTACAGACCTAGCTGCGTAAATTAAACAACTATGCTGTACTCCAAGGCTGTACTCAATTCTTTATTATTAAAACTGATCTTCGAAGGTATCGTACAGCCAGTTCTAATATATACTAATTCTAAGTTTAAAAGTAGTTCTTGTCACATTATAGTCAAAACAGTCAGATAGGTACAACATTAAACTCACGGCAACACACATCAATAGGATTATTCCTGGCAAACAAAGTACGGTGCATTGAAAGTTGAACGTTGAGTCGAAGCTGTCCTACTATCGACATTATTTTGCAGGAGGACGAAGATAAATAGTCGTTGCGCTGGATTCGTTCGATCCGGTTGATTTGACCATCAAACTGCATGGTAGGGCGCCCATATAAGCACCCCGTACTCAAGAATAATGCACATAATGGAACAGTAGAGGGACTTTAGACAGTAGACATCCTGGAACTGCTTTGTATTCCGTTTGATAAAGCCTAGTATAGCATAAGCTTTAGTAGTAGTAACTGCGACGTGCTGCGCAAAACAAAGTTTGCTATCCAGAAGAATACCCAAATCTTTTACGGTATCGACCAGGGTGATACTGGCTGTTTCCATCTTATAGCCGAACGAAGTGATCTGTCTATTTCTGCAGAATGAGATAACATTACATTTCTGCACATTCACCTCCATTCCGTTCAGGGTGCACCAACTTAGTAACGAATCAATGTCAGATTGTAAAGCACAGTAATCAACTCTCGAAGCTATTACACGGTAGAACTTCAGGTCGTCGGCAAACATACACTTAAGGGATACAATTGTAGAGCACAAATCGTTCAAAAAAAGGATAAATAGCAATGGGCCCAGATTGCTTCCTTGGGGCAAACCTGGAGGGGAACTGGTTCCATTTACACGCACAAACGCATTCCGACCGGTAAGGTATGACGATATCCACCGTGTCAGCCACACAGGAAATTCCATCCTGTCTAGCTTCGTTACTATTAACAGGTGCGGGCCGCACCGTGCGGCGCCCTATCAAAAGCCTTAGCAAAATCAACATAAATCGCATCGATTTGCTGTCGCTTTTCAAGCGCTCTCGTCAGTGCTGAAACATACGCCATCAAGTTTGTGATCGTCGAACGTTTTTTCACGAACCCATGCTGCCATTCCGAGATAATAATATTATCATATTATGATGAACCTTCGGGTAAAGCGAATCGTGTATAAAGGGCCAAACAGAATGCTGCGTCAACGCGTCCGTCAGCGTTATTCTGACAGTTTTCCCATGGGTTTACTGTCAAATTGACGCTGACGGATGCGTTAACGCTGCATTCTGTTTGGGCCTTAAGGCTTTGAAAAACCTTTGGTAAACAACTAAGAATCGAGATACCGCGGTAGTTCGTAACGTCATAGGTCCTACCTGCTTTGTGGACAGATGTAATTCGCGTTGACGGCATTAAACGATCTCTTGCACACTCATAGAAATTCCCGTATGTACGTGTGGGTGAAAATCTGCCAAAATGTTTCGGTCTCTTGCGCTCTTCCAGAAATTTCTATTCCGCTTCACCCCTACAGTAAACTTTTGGAGATGGCAGCAGCTTACGTTCGTCAACGCGAATTGCAACAGTCTTCTAAACACTCGGAAAAATTCCTTCCGTCATTGATTGATTAAAAATAATCGTTGCAGAAATTGCACCCCATCGGCAGGCAACCATGTTTTCGCTGCCAACATCTCATGTGTGCGAAAATGAGATAGCATGTCAGCACTGCGTTTCACTCAACTGCCAGCAGTCTGATTTGGGCCCGCTGTCAAATTTTGAGCCCAGGACATGCTGTCACTGACGTTCACTGCAGCTCGTTATAGAGATGTCAATGGGGTGAGAAATTGCAAGTGTTGCAGAGCAGTTTTTGAAAAGAAGCGGTGGCAGGCTGTCAGGTCCGGCTCCTTTCGATCCATCAATTGATTGTAGCTTCGACGCCACATCGGGGATCGCGTTCAAAAAATTTTTAGATTGATCTCAGTTTCATTAATGTTTCTTACATGGTTCTTAGGATTTGCATGAGCAAAACAATGGGGCAATATTGAGCGGGATTCACACGGGTGCCCGTGCCACCACGGATCAGATTTTCGCGCTTCGGCAAGTGTTGCAGAAATGTCGCGAATACAACGTGCACACGCATCATTTATTCATCGACTTCAAATCGGCATATGACACGATCGATCGAGATCAGCTGTGGCAGATTATGCACTACTACGGATTTCCCGAAAAACTAACGCGATTGGGCAAGGCGACGATGGATCGAGTAATGTGTGTTGTTCGAGTATCAGGGGCAGTCTCGACCCAAGTAACATTTTTGTTGTACAATAGCTTATCAAGCACTTGTTCCACGTGAATCAGCTGTTCAGTAAGCTATTATACAACAAAACTGTTACTTGGGGAGTCCCTTTGAATCTCGAGGAGAGTTACGGCAAGGTGATGGGCTTTCATGTTTGCTGTTCAACATAGCTTTGGAGGGTGTGATAAGAAGAGCGGAGAGAGACTTGAGTGGCACGATATTCACAAAGTCCTTCAAGTTTCTTGGTTTCGCTGACGACGTTGACATCATTACACGTACCTTTGTGAGGATGGCGGAAACGTACATCGAACTGAAACCTGAAGCCAAACAAATTAAACATGTCATTAATGTATCGAAAACAAAATACATGAAAGGAAGAGGTTCCAGAGAAGTGAATGCTGACCTCCTTCCCCGGATTCATTTAGACGGTAATGAAATCGAGGTGGTAGAAGAGTTCGTGTATCTGGGCTCACTGGTTGCCGCAGACAACGACACCAGCAGAGAAATACAAAGACGCATTATGACAGGAATTCTTCCCTACTTTGGACTCCGTAGGACGCTGCGATCCAACGAAATTGTCCACCGCACGAAATTAACAATCTACAAGTCGCTGATTAGACCGGTAGTCCTTTACGACCATGAGGCATTGGCTATGCTCGTGGAGGACCAACGCGCCCTTAGTGTTGCGCACCATCTACGGTGGAGTGCAGATGGAAGACGGAACGTGGAGGAGGCGAACGAACCATGAATTGCATCAGCAATTCATAAGGATGTCGGACGACAACCCGGTTAAAAAAGTTCTCAATAATCATCCGACTGGAACGAGACGGCGGGGCGCGCAGCGAGCAAGATGGATCGATCAAGTGGAAGGCGACTTGCGGACCCTACGCAGACTACGTGGCTGGCGAATTGCGGCCATGGACCGAGTGGAATGGAGACGACTTCCTCGTACAGCAGAGGAAACCACGGCCTAGAGCTGATTAAGTAAGTAAGTGTGAGTAAACCAAGCAAAAATCGAAATCTAGCATCAAAAATTGCCGCAAAATCGCGTATAATTTAAAAGATAACATCTAATAACAAAATAACGATTATGAGTAGATAGTATTTGTCGTGTAGGTAGGTATTTCTTTCTCTTTGTTTTGTTGGCAACGAAAAAGTGGGTGTCTCGCCGAGTTGTCAAAGTTGTGTAAAAAAGGGAACTAAAAGAGAAATTTATCTCATAGCTGATAATCAATTTTGGCTCGTTAAAAGGTTCCAAATTTTGCAATTTTAGGAAAAATCCTGCAACTCGCAGCTAAACATCCGTTTGTTCCCGTCACGTTCCACCGACGTCAACCGCCGAACATCGAAAATGGTAAGTTTGCGCTTGGGTAGCCGGAATGAAGTTTGCGGATTAAATTGAATGATGTTTTTCTTCCGGGAGCAGATACGATTCATTCTCATCCAGAACCGTGCGGGAAAAACCCGGTTGGCAAAGTGGTACATGAATTTCGACGACGACGAGAAGCAGAAACTGATTGAGGAGGTCCACGCCGTCGTTACGGTACGCGATGCCAAGCACACGAACTTCGTTGAGTTCCGTAACTTTAAGATCGTTTATCGGAGATATGCCGGATTGTATTTCTGCATCTGTGTGGACGTGAATGACAATAATCTGTGTTATCTGGAGGCGATTCACAACTTCGTCGAGGTTCTGAACGAGTACTTCCACAATGTGTGCGAGCTGGACTTGGTGTTCAACTTCTACAAGGTGTACACGGTTGTGGACGAAATGTTCCTGGCTGGAGAGATCCGGGAAACTTCGCAGACCAAAGTACTGAAACAACTGCTGACGTTGAATTCTCTAGAGTAAGGAGCCGGTTTCGCGGGTGGGATGACGCTTTGTTTTGCAATATTAGTCACATTTAATGTCACTCCATGAAGAATGCTTGTATTCTCATTTATCAACCAGGTAAGTGATGCTTTTTAAGAAAATCTTGACAAATGCCTTCACTGGGAATGCCTTTCTTTGGTAATGTGGAATGTTATAGCGGATATTACTTTATTTTAGCGAAAGAAAACAACACTGCAACCGGCGATGTTGTAAAGACCTATAGAGCCTACGTGAGCCATATTGAGTTTCGCCGTGAATCTCATCTAAGTATCGCAAGTATCCCGATGGATTATTTTTACCATTATGATGGTTAGGAGCGTAATAATTGTGAAGCTGCCATTTTATTGTTTCAGCAAAATTTTCTTGCTTTACCCGAGCATAGTTTAACAGCAAACATTATATCTAAATTATTATATATACTGCTGTTGAAGTCGAATTGAAATCATCTATAATCAATCTAAACTCGCTAGCATTACGCTTTAAATTTCATTAAAAAAATATAGGTTTATTCCAGTTTTTATTGATATAAAACATTATTCATATATTTTCATTATAATATTTGGAGCAAATTTGGAGCTCGAGTTGGAAGTTTCGTTATTGGTTAACCAAATAAAAAATTACACCGTATAATCAAAATCCACGAGAATAAAATATCAAATTTAGTTTCCAATTTGCCCTTAAACTTTGCTCGGGCACGCTAAAGCGGCAAACCTTTATTTTGTAGCTTCCCCGCGGGTCCAAAGATATATTATTCGTTCAGAGTTACCTTTACGAACGACAAGCACCGTTGTCTAAGTAAATTTAACTCACAATTTGCATTCCTCGTTACGAACAAAAATACTGGATATCATCTAGAAAGTCGATCGTACTGAAATCATTGCAAGCAATCAATTGCAATCAATGCTTTGCGCAAAACAATTTAAAAACCGAGCAGACGAGTCATCAAACGAAGTGAGAGAGGGAAAGAGGTTCTCGCTCGGTGTAAGACACGAGTCACGTTCAAGAACAACAGCATCAAATAATAAATAAGCGTATAAAATATGAAGCTGAACATTGACAGCAAAACGATTGTTGATACGTGGTATTAAAATTGAGTACAGTAAAATTTAAACAATATAAATTGTTATTATTCTTAATCATCTCGTCAAGATTGCTCTAACTAAAGTATGTAAAAATCTAGTAAATAATAAATGTATGGAATAAGATACTTCGGGGTTTTATTTGACTTTTAGTTTAAAAGTTTGAATATGATACTCAGCAAGTTTGAAATTTTATTCTTTAGCTTCTGAAACAGTTAAGACAATTTACTTAGTTTTAATTTACTTTTTCGGCGACAATCCGCTTATCGAATCCCTGCCGAATTCAGGCGCCATTTCCACGTTTTTCGGTCTTAGGCTGCCTCTCGCCAATCGCCTCTAACACTCGCTGCTCGCGGTTCTCTGCTAAATTTTGTTTTCGCAGGTTTCTCATCTGGCATCCTTGCTACGTGGCTAGCCTTCGACTCCTTGGTCTAATATGTCGCCAAGAATTGATCGTATAATCTTGCGCTCTAAAATCCCAAGAGCCTAGGAGTATATGAGATTTCGTGATGATGGTACCGCTTCTCTGCACGCCTGTCCTTCGAATATCACCTTCCAATGCGATGTTGAAGAGCAAATTCGATAGACCGTCACATTGCTTCATACCATCTAACATCACAAACGAGTCCAATGTCTCATCCGCTATCCTGACGCTTGATTTTGAATCATTAAGGGTAGAAAGTATCAGCCTAATCAGTTTTGTTGGAAAACCATGTTCAAGCATAATCTGCCACAGCTCATTTCGTTTAACTGAATCGTACGACGCCTTGGAGTCTACAAACAAATGGTGAGTCTGTAAGTTGAATTTCCGGAATTTATCGAGGATTTGTCGCAAGGTGAAAATTTGGTCCGTCGTGGAGCGTCTTTCTCGAAAACCGCACTGGTACTCGCCAGCAAAGGTTTTGCTGCAACGACCTCAGTCTGAGAAGCAGGATGCGGGAGGGAATTTTGTATGCAGCATTGAGGAGAGCAACGCCTCGGTAATTGCTGCATTCTAGAAAATCCTTTTTGTAAATTGGGCATATGAGACCTCCCAACCAGTCCGTAGTTTCTCAGATCATACGTTTAGTATAACCTGATAGATCACACAATACAGCCGTTCGCTTCCGACTTTCAAAAGTTCGGTGGGGATGCCGTCCTTTCCAGCTGCTTTGCAGCAGCTCTCGCTGCTTTCTTAACCTCGTCCAAAGTTGGTGGATCCTTCATTGTCCGCTCCATCTTGTTCACCATTCAAAAATGCATTGTAATGTTGTTTCCAACGTCTAGCCACCTTCGATCTTTTGGAATTCTGGTTGCCATCCTTGTCGTTGCACATAACATGTGACATCACGGTCCGGTTTCAGATTCCATTGAGCTTCTCGTATCGTGCCTCTCGAGGCAAGTAATCCCACTACTGGCGTTTCTTACGACGATAAAGTTCGTTTTCGGCAGCTCTAGCATCTCGGTATTGGCTGGTAAACGGCTGAATAATTCGTATCATCGGTGCCATGTGCACCTGTTGGCATAAAATAGACCCTACAGTCGTAGCCACTTATTCAGCAACTTATACCCCTACCCCTCGTGATAGCCTAGCCGGGATACGAGCAATCTTGGTGGAGATCGGGTAACCAACCCCGGTTAAAGTCAATGTCGTATACCGACAGGGAGATGGGCGAATGAGGAAACGGGTGATTGGGTTGTGGAAAATCAATTCTCGAATGTGCAGGCTGCGAACCAAGGGCCCAATATAAGCATCATCAACATACACAGCTCTCTCACCTCAGAAGTACCGATGACGACAAGGATGAATTCTACACGCATTTGGAGAGTGAATACGACTGCTGTCCAAAACATGGTATCAAGATCATCATAGGCAGGGGATTTCGACACTTACGTCGAGCAGGAGGAGGAATACAAACCGATGATTAGAGGGTTCATCGCACACCAGCTGACCAATGAAATAGGACTTATCGACTTTGCCGCCTCCAAGAACTCTGCTGGATGAAGAACTCTGCAGGATGAAGCTCTGCCTTCCTCTGTGGAACTCGGCCGTCAACGAGGCCGCAACCACGGTGCTAGGTGTGGAAACCTCGAGTGCACGAAATGATTGGTTTGACGGGGGATGCCAAGAAGCGATAGAGAGGAAAAAAGAGCTTGGGCAAACTATCTGAGCATATCCACGAAAGAAAATTTGGCCAAGTATCGACGAGCGAGGAATAAGTTAACCACGATCTTGAGGACGAAAAAGCGCCAGAAGGAGGACAGAGATCGTTAGGAGCTAGAACAACTCTTCCGGGCTAATGACACCCGCAAGTTTTACGAGAAGGTGAACCAAACTCGCAAGGCCCACACACCAAACCTGACATGTGTAGGGACGGGGGAGGGGATCTAGTCACAAACGAGCGCGAGTTGGTCGACAAGTGTAAGCAGTTCTTCGATGAGCACCTCAACGGCAATATAGCAGAAGGAGACGCAATGGAAGTTAACCTCGGAGTACCTACAAACGACAATAGTGTACCGGTTCCCGATCTCGAAGAGTTTCGGCGAGAAATCGGTCTGCTGAAGAATAATAGAGCCGCCGGAAAGGACCGACTCCCGCCTGAATTCTACAAAAATGGCCAAGAACCGCTAGCAACGGCATTTCACTGACTGGTTTCAAGGATTTGGGAAGAGGAGAAACTACCGGAGGAGTGGATGGAAGGTGTAGTCTGTCCCATTCTTATTCTTATTCTTACTCTTATTCTTATTAATACCCTCACAGCCACAATTAAGGATTCCCGGAAATAATTTTAATTATTTCTATTTTTATAGAAATATTTCAAATTATTTTCTTGTCTGTATTAACATTTGCATAATATCAGTGATATATTGCAAATGTTTAATTGGCCAGGCCAACTGTAAAGTATTGCCGCGAAGACAATTTACGAAATGAATCTTGTGTGAATAAGTTATTCATACATAGATGCATTTCAAAATCAACAGGGGAAAAAGAAACGGGGACGTCTCGTACCAACCGTTTCTGATTGATTGTAGGGCAGTAGGGCAGACGGGCTGTATGGGGGCCCGTGCTACTACGGATCAAATTTTTACTCTCCGACAAATCCTCCAGAAATGTCGAGAGTACAACGTACCCACACATAATATTTTCGTGGTTTTCAGAGCAGCAGGTTCTGTTGTTTGGTGCCCATTTCACGCCAACTGGTGCAACAGAATAGAAACGGTGCAGAAGAAATTTATCCGCTATGCGCTTCGCCATTTGCCTTGGAGTGACCCGCTGAACCTGCCATCATACGAAGATCGCTGCCGACTTCTTGGTATTCAGCCTTTGGTGTTGAGACGACGAATTGCCCAAGCTATCTTCGCTGCGAAGCTTCTATCCAACCACGTGGACTGTCCTTCGCTACTGGAGCAGTTGAACATATATGCTCCTGTTAGGCAGTTACGGCAAAAGAATTTTCTGTACCTAGAGCCGCGGAACCGCCAATTTGGAGCTCATGAACCTGTCAGAATTATGTGCCAACGTTTCAATGAAGTGCTTGAGTTATTTGACTTCAATGCTGCAGTTCATGTTTTTCAAGAGCGACTAGTCAATGTTTTCAATAGAAGCCAGAATTATTTTATTCATTAAGACAAACAGTCAGATGGATTTTTTGTAATAAATAATAATAATAATATCGCTATTGGATGTGCGATCCGGCGAGCGGGTATCGAAACGAGAGGTACGATCTTCAGCAAGAGTAGCAAGCTCTTAGCCTTTGCAGATGACCTCGACATCATTACCAGAAACCTTGGGATGGCGGAGGCAATCTACGCCAGACTAAAAATGGAGGCTAGGAGGATAGAGTTACAAATCAATGCATCGACCAAATATATGGAGCATCGTTTACCTCCCAGGGACAGTGACTATTGAAGCAAGGATGCCGGACGACTGTGTAGTGAAATCCGTTCTCTTCAAGAACCCCACCGTCACTAGGAATAGAGGGGCCCAACGTGCTAGATTGCTCGATCAGGTTGAAGCCGACTTGCGTGTGTCGAGACGCGAAACGAATTGGCGACGAGTAGCCCAGGACCGAGTACAATGGAGAGGAATTCTTGATACGGCAAGAGCCACCCCGGCTCGGCTGCTAAAGTAAGTAAGTCTGCTTAATTTTGTTTATTTGTTTATTTGTAAAAAAAATCATCGGACACAAGGTGGTCTTCATGATATAAACACATATGACAGTAAATACATACAATAGTACAATTACAAATTTATCGTCTACGAGAGAGTCGTTGTTGAAATCGAACCAACCGTAGAGTTCGTTAAACCGCATTGCCATAATAAATCGGATAGGGTCGTACAGTCCGTAGTTTGCATTCCGTCCCTGCAGGTGCAGGAAATACCTGGTTCTGAGGGGTCGTTCAGGAGCATACAGATTTAGTTGGCTCAGAAGAGCGGGGCTGTCAATATCTCCTAGTAGCAATCTAGCCAGGAACGTGGCTTGAGCGTAGGCACGTCTTCTTTCAAGAGTCTCCAAGTTAAGCAGACGGCAGCGTTCCTCATATGGCGGAAGGTTTCTGGGATCGCGCCATGGAAGACTGCGCAAAGCATACCGTAGAAATTTTTTCTGCACTGCTTCGATTCTAGTGATCCAAATTTGTTGATATGGACACCAGATCACTGATCCGAATTCCAAAACAGACCTTACAAGTGCATAGTACAAAGATCGAAAACAGTACGGGTCACGGAACTTCTTGGCGATTTTAAAAATAAATCCAAGTTGCTTATTGGCTCTGGAGATAATGTCGTTGTAGTGTATACGGAAGGTTAGTGCGCTCGATCACGAATGTGATAGACGCGATTTTAAGCCTGATGCTTTCGTAGAAGTCCAATTCTCGGGTACTTTTTCATTTAGACGTATCTGCAAATGAGAGATTCTCTTCGTGTCTCCTCTCTTCCGCTTTTTACGGCGATACTAATGCATTGAAAACAAAATTTTCAAAACATTTGGCTAGCTAGTGACTCCGGCAACTGATTCATGCAAAGCTGATGTGTCAAAATGACTCAAAATGCATTAGTATCGCCGTAAACGGCGGAAGAGAGGAGACACGAAGAGAGTCTCTTATTTGCAGATACGTCGAAATGAAAAAGTACCCGAGAATTGTAATAGATACCTATTTACTTCCCTTCTACGCATAGAAACTAAAAGCAAATTATTTTATTTATTTATTTATTTAAAGGTCTTATAACTAAACAATTGAATAACTATTTAGGGCAAAATATCCTACTGACTGTGGTAATGATACTATATGGGTCATTCATTCCACACCAAGTGTCCGAGGTCCCTGTAATTGACGTTCTCGAATGTTTACCAAATTCGGTCAGAATGTTCATTTTGGGTCAAAAAGCAAAAATCCTAAGTTTGGTGCCGATTGGACTTCCTCTCTCAATATTAAGTCTAGAAAGTCACTAATTTCACATTTTCAAAGAAAATTACCCAAGGAACTCGAAAAAATACTAATTTTTAGTTCCAGTGTTGCCAAGCATTTCTTAATTAGATTTAAAAACTAAATTTCTATTTTTCTCAATGAATACAATCTTATCTTAAAAATTTTAATTTTATCATGTTCCAATTCAAATGTTCGATAGAGTCAGTAGGATCGTTGCGCTAGCCCCGTAATTGCCATGTACTCTAATAAACGACTGCGAATCTGTCGACAAAGAAGGGTCAAGTTCTCAACAGGACGTTTATATCGATGTCTTTGCTTTTTTGGTGCTAAAAAATACTATATTTTCGAATTTTTTGGGTAACATTCTTTGAAAATGTGATAATAGTGTCTTTCTAGATTTGATATTTCCGAAGATATAAGCAAAAGAAAATAAGCGGATTTGACGAAAACAGGACTTTTGCTTATAAAAGAGGGACTTTTGTAAAGAGAGGGTAGTCCAATCGGTATCAAACTCGGGATTTTAGCTTTTTGGCCCAAAACGAACAATCTGACCGAATTTGGTAAAAATCCGAGAGGGGTCGGTTATAAATTTGTACTTTTTCTCGAGCACTTGGCGAGGAATGATCGATATACGTTGCGCGTTGGATCCAAAGCTTACTACAGTTATGGTACTCCTTGATTTTAGCAGAGCTTTTGACGCAATCAAGCATGCCTTACTTTGTGTAAAGCTAACGCGTTCATTCTCACTTCAAAAATATGCTATTACTCTCCTTCATTCATGTCTATCTGGTCGACACAACATGTTGAGTTCAATGGCACAAAATCATACTTGTCTAGCGCAAGTTTGTAAGCGGAGTTCCGCAAGGGTTAATTTTAGGACCGTTTTGTTTTCGATGTTTATTAGTAATCTTCCTGAGCAATTACTACACTAAAATTTTCATTTATATGCTGACGATTTCCAATTATACCTTTCCGGAAAAAGTAATGAAACTGACAATCTCGTAAATAAAGTTAATATATATATATAATAAAATTGGATGGATGGATGGATTGGAGTTACTCAAATGGTATTCGATTGAATGCTTGAAAAACTCCGACAATCATTTTCAGAACGAAGAGAATGGTTTTTTGGTGAAGCTGCTCAAACTATGTAGTAGTCAAAACCTTATGCATACTCATTGATACTACGCGCATTCACTCGAAGCTGCGCTGCCGGAAGAGGACGAGCTGGACGAAGCCCCTCTCGAGGACTGTTGGAACACTATCAAAACAGCCATCAGCAGTGTAGCGGAGAGCTCCATCGGGCATGTGGCCGGGAATCAGTTGAACGATTGGTTTGACGATGAATGTAGGAGGGTGATGGATGAGGAGAACGCTGCGCGGGCGACCAAGATGCGCAGTGCCACACGTCAGAACGTGGAAAGACACAAACAGAAGAAGATGCAGCGAAACCAAATCTTTGGGGAGAAAAAGCGCAACCTGGAAGAGCAGGAATATGCAGAGTTGGAGCGGCTGCATCGTTGTCAGGAAACGCGGAAGTTCTACCAGAAACTGAACGGATCCCGCAAAGGCTTGGTGCCGCGAGCCGAAATGTGTCGGGATAAGACTGGCAGTATTCTGACGGACGATCGTGAGGTGACCGATAGGCGGAAGCAGTACTTCGACGAACACGTGAATGGCGCCCAGGCGAAGAACGGCGATGGGGATACCGATTTCGACGGTGTAACAAACGGGGAAGAGGTGCCAGCCCCAACGATAGGCAACGTTAAGGAGGCCATTATGCAGCTAAAGAACAACAAGTCAGCTGGTGAAGATGGCATCGCACTGGAGCTTATTAAATTGGGACCAGAAAAGCTGGCCGTTTGTATGCACCGGCTAATTGTTAGAATTTAGGATATGAAACAGCTACCGGAGGAGTGGAAAGATGGGGTTATCTGCACAATCTATAAAAAGGGCGACAAGTTGGACTGTGGGAATTATCGGGCAATCACCGTTCTTAATGCAGCTGTCCCAATTCATTTTCCGCCGACTATCACCAATTTCGAACAGATTTGTGGGAACTTATCAAGCCGGCTTCGTCGAAGGTCGGTCTACAACGGATCAAATATATATACTGCGACAGATTCTTCAAAAGGGCCGTGAATAACCACTTCATTGACTTCAAAGCCGCATATGATAATATCATTGACCGAAAAGAGCTTTGAAAAAGCATGGAAGAGAACATCTTCGGTTCGCTTCGGTTTTGATTAAAGGTAAATACGTCTAAAACAAAGTGCATCCTGCCGCCGGGCACCGAGGCCGACCGACGCCGTTTGGGCAGTAATGTAACGATCGACGGCGATCAGTTTATCTTTGGCGATGAGTCTACTTTGGCCCACTGTAGAGAGCCTTAGAGGAGAGTCGCTATCTGAAACAAATACTCTAGCAACAATGCAGTTGCGTATATCAGTGTTGCCGCACGCGCAGATTATTCTGTGATCAATAGACATTTGGAATAAATAACTTTTATAAAATCTTGATATGTAATTCCTTTTCATGATAATTTTGATGATGATGATGATGATGATAATGATAGTTACCGACAAAAAGAATTTAAATAGAGTAGTGGATGCCAATTTACAACAGTTATGCAGACAAAAGGCTGATAAACAGCAACCTGCAGTATAAAACGCCAGGGATGCTAATAAACGATTGATTTACTGCTTATACTAATGCTTATTGGTTACCTGGGTTACTTTTGACAACTGATTCTGTTCGATTAGAATTTTCGGTTTAAGTTGGCGACTCTCTAATGCTCTCCAGCTCCCTGGTAACGGCGGACAATGATACCATCCGTGAGATTCGGTGGTGTATTATCAGCGGAAGTCTTGCTTACTATGGGCTTCACAAGCCATTGCGGTCAGGCAAATTAAGCCCCCGTACAAAGTAAACCCTGTATAAGACGTCCGGCTGTTCTCTACGTGAATGAACCATGGAGGAGCTGTGAGTACTCGGGGTTTTCGGAAGACGAATACTAAAAACGATCTTCGGCGGCGTACAGGAGAACGGAGTATGGAGGCGGAAGGTGAACCATGAACTCGCACAGCTAAAACCAGTATTCAAAAAGTGGCTAAAGCTGGTCGGATACATGGCAAAGTTGGTCGGATGCAAGAATGCCGAACAACTACTCTGCAAAGATGTGGTGTTTGCCTCAAATCCGGTTGGAACAAGACGACCAGGAGCGTAGCAGGCTCTCTCGAACTTAGAGAAACGATTCCATTCGATTAACTCATTCTGCGATACGAGGTGTTGCACCATACACGGTTTCACTTCTTTTGGAGTTTCCTCGGTTGCGTAATGTTGTGCCCACGACCGACGCTTCAGGTTCTCTCAAAAACTGTGCACCAGTTAACCAGCGGCTATCTAGGAGTAGGTTTGGCCCTTTGCCCCATTTCGTGACTTCGTCTGCCACATTGTCCTTGGTGGGTATCCACCTTCACACCTCAGCGTTGCATTTGGACAGGACCTCCCCAATTTTGCAAGCAACCAACTGCCGGTAGCGTCGATGGTCTGACATGATCCATACAAGAACTGTAATCGTCTCGCCGTAAAGAATTTGCGATCTGTTAGTTCGAGGGACTTTTGATCATTTTTTCTTGCACACTTCCCTAACATAGGCATCAAATTGGGCTAGGTTTAATCGCTTGACACGAGGAGACTTTGTCATTTGTTTGGCTTACTTCCCAAGCACCGATATCAAATTGGTCTAGCTTCATTCGTCGCAAAGAATCATCGGCCTGTTGGGTTGGGAAGATTTTGTCATTTCTTTCTAGGCCAGTTGGATTTTCGTTGCTTGGGAAGGGGCTGCTAAAACAGCAATTCCACAGCAAGCTGTTTCAGCATTTGAGGACTGCTGAAGAGTAAGCTTGCAGGTTAGTACGTTGGCTCATATGTTAGGTTCCCTTCCCACGTGCGTGCAGCAGAAAAAATGGGGAGTTTCGTTTCAATTTATAGAGAAGAAAATAAAACAGAAATTTGGCATGAGTGACATCGATTTATTGTAAACACTTTACTTAAACTATTTACGACTATCAATTTATATGTATTTTTGATTTTAAATTGGATATGCCTTACATGTATCTGAGTTATCTGCTATTCCTGAGGTTCGTTAATACCGTCATATTTCGGTTTGAGAATGCCAAAAATATTTTTCTTGTTTTCTTTAGTTAACCCAGTAAAACAAAATCCAAAAAAAAATCCATCGATTCCATGTCTCTGTGTCAGTGTCAATGTGTACCTATAACTATTTTTTTCTTATTAAGTAAATCTCACATTTATTTACTTATCCATTCTTCCAATGGTACATTTCCATTCTGCGAAGCCAATTTTATTTTTAATCAATATACATAACTAAATTTAATACAGGTACAGATAAAAAGGCACAACCAATTGATTGCGGTAGTTTAGGAACTCAGATGAGTAGATGAAATGTCGACCAACATTTGAAACGAGTGAGAGCTATTTTTTGCTGAAGCAGCATAGGAAAATGAACTCACGCTCGTTCTGTTTAACAGTTGGCTTATCCGCCCTTTTCTAATGTTGGTCGATAAATGCTCAACGATACTATGACAAAGGATGCTGTGCAGTTTGTGTTATGTTTGTTTGCCGGTGTTTGCCTGTGGTTATGCCATTTTACCGTGTAGTCTCTCTCTATATATCCTAGAAAATTGGGAGCTAATTTAAAAGTCAAAAGCGGAGCCAATCGTTTTTCAAGATCCAAAATGCGGGAGCAATCTTAAAAAACACACTTTACTTTCATAGAATTATTCATTTTCAACTCGTGATAATTTTTCGTAAAAACCTGTACATTTTTCTGTGGTGCTAAATTTAATTTTATAAATCAACGATGCCAATTTACCAAGTTTTTATCCGCCAAACTATATATGTATATCCAGCTTTTTACGAGCCATAATGGCGGACGTGTTCGTAATATTTGAATAACATTTTTGGCATGTCCGTAATACATCGCACGTTTTCTTTTTGTACATTCCTTTAGTTTTACCGTGAACGCGCGGAAAGAAAACGTGCGATGCATTAGGGAAATGTCAAAAATGCTGTTCAAATATTACGAATACGTCCGCCATTATGGCTCGTAAAAAGCTGGATGTATGTACTTATTATTGTTTAATTTTCCTAGCTGTAGATTACGCAATAGCAATGCCTGTAGCAATGAGGATTTATAAAAACAGCCCCATTTTTAACTATTAATTAAAATTGATTTACATCTGAACATTTCTCATTTGCTTTATGTACAAGTTTTCGTTTTACTTATTAATTACTTTTATTTACTTATACCTGCAGTGGGATTGTACAAGGACAATCCCATATTTACTTATTAATTAGTATTATCCATTCGAAAACGTCGGTTTGCTTTATGTACAAATATCGCTTTTACTTATTAACTTAATTTATTATTTATTTACTTATCTATTCATTTCCCGTGGAATTTTGCATAGGTAACTCCAGTCTTAACCACTAACTAAATTTAATACACAGATGAACAGACACAACTAACTGACCGCGGTGGCTTAGATATGCTGTGAAAACTTTCATTAGCCGCGCGATGGGTGCGACGCAGTGAGTGTAATGTCTGTTTGCCTGTGGTAATATGGTTATGCCAGTTTGATGTCGCTTTGCTTTATGTACAACTTTTGGTTTTATTAATCATTTCCTTTGCTTATGGTCTGCTCGTGCTAAAGTGATGTTTTTGTTAAAGAAAATTTACATTTTTTTATTTATCTATTTACTTACTTATTTATATGTTTATCAATTATCCTAGATCAAGAATCGGTAGATCGCTTGTGGGAATTGACAAAGGTGCATTTTAAAACACTAATCATTATTACATTACTCAGACGCGCATGAGCCTCGGTTTGATTTATGTACAACTGTAGTTTTTGCTTAATAATTAAATCTCCCATTTGTTTCCTTATCTATTCAAATACCTTTTGCTGTAGTGCTTTACAAAAACAACCCGATTTTTAGTCACTAATTAAATTTAACATACAGATGAACAGACACAATGCCGTAATTTAGGTACTCCGATGACTTTCTCAACGATAGTGTGGCAAGAGCACGGAGACATTTCCGGAACCAAAATCAATCCAGCATTTTGCGTGCCATAATGGCGGCTGGCATAATCCGTGTTCGTACTATTTGAACAGTATTTTTGACGTTTCAGTAATACATCGCACGTTCACCGTAAAACCAAAGGAACGTTCGATATATTAGGAAAATATCAAAAATGCTGTTCAAATATTACGACCACGGATTATGCCAGCCGCCATTATGGCACGCCAAAAGCTGGATAGTAAAGTTTGAGACTTTTTTGCGTGCGAAGGATGCATTGCACTTTGTGTTGTGTCTGTTTGCCTGTGGTTATAACCTAAGTACAGCATCAGTTTGTCGCTTTGCTTGAATTTTTCATTTATTTATTTATCAATCCATTTAGTTTGGTCATTGTAAATTATTTTTAATGTTAAAAATTTGTTTTAAATTTAATTTGATTTAAATTGAGTAAGATAACTGTATAAAACTAATTGTCTGTGGGCTCCAAGAGCCCCAAGAGCTTGAAAAATGAAAAATAATAACGTAGGTATATATGAGAAGCAAGAATAATTTTGGTTTTTACAATTAAACTTCAAGTAAAAATGCTTTCCTCAATCGCTAATATTTCTTCTCGGTTAAAAATCTTTCATTGTTTTTTTGCCCCTTCAGTCCAACATCGGAAAGACAAAAACTTTACTAAATATTTGTAACGGTTTTATTCGTAAGTTTTTTTTTAATTATCCTAGTTCGGAAATCAACGCCAGTGCAGTGGGATTGTCAAAGACAACCCCATTTTAAATTATTAATTAAAATTAATCCATCTCCATCTACTTTATATATCAGTCTTATTTTTACTTATTAATTAGTTTTATTTACTTATACCAGCAGTGGGATTGTACAAAGACAATCCCATTTTTGCTTATTAATTCAAATAATTCAAGTTTCGTCAACTTCGGTTTGCTTTATGTACAAATTTTGCTTTTACTTAATAATATAGTCCACCATTCATTTACATATCTATTCATTAGCAATTATGTTTGCAGAGGGATTCTACAAAGATTACCCCATTTTTAACCACTAAGTAAATCTAATGCACAGATGAACAGACACAACCGATCGACTGCGGTAGTTTAGGCTAGTACTCAGATGAATAGATGAATTTCTCAACGACACTAGCTGCACAAGTGCGGAGACATTCCCGGAACCAGAACCATTAGTCGAATTTGAAACTTTTATTGCGAGTGACGGATGCAATGCAGTGAGTGTTATGTCTGTTTGCCTGTAGTTATAACGTAATTAGAGCAGGAACTGATCGCTTATTTGCTTGTATGTACAAATTTTGTTTTTGTTAACGGGAAACTAGCAGTCATTAACCCATTAACATTAACTGCTTTTGAAATATGCAGAATCGATGACGGCTTGTTTTACCTTAATTGAATTTTTCATTTATTATACATCTGTTTATTTAATTATCCTAGATGTCAATTAGAGTAATATATCTTGTTAGTTCAGTGGGAATTTACAAATCCAGCCCCATTTTTAACTATAAATCATGATTAATTCTTGGATGAAAGGCCTCAGTTTACCTAAAATATAACTCTTGTTTTTATTAATTAATTAAATCTATTTACCTATCTACTCATTAGTAATGCCTCAATCAATTTTAATGCAAAATTTTTTTTGAACATCGGACGCAACTAATTGGCTGCTGTTGTTGATGGTTAGGTTGGACTATCGCACTCAAGTGCGACAAGTTTATTGACAAGTGCGGAGATTTATTCCCAACCAAAGCCAATTCTGAAATTTGAAGCTCTAATTTCGCGCGTGAACAGCGCAAAACAGTGAATGTTATGTCCGTTTCTCTATGATCTATAGCTATAGTATAGTTAGTTCCTATATACTAGGGGGGCAGCACAGACATCCAGGCTAGGATAATTACAACATTGGTTTTAGCCCGGATATCTGCTCTCTGCTTGATTTTTAGGCGTTATTACAAGTCAATCATTTCGATTGTGTCATTACGATTACAACTGATATCAACAATATTCTATACACACACACGCACACGCGCACACACACACATGCACACACAGACAAACAAACCCAGGGATGACTGAATCCTTTTTTACTCTATTTTGATTCATTTGACAGTTCCGTCTCAGCCAAGTAAAATTCGAATTTACGGTGCTGCAATGCTTCTACCTCGTTGGTATCCCGAAAAAAAAAATTACGTTAAATTTTGTAGTAGAAACAATGCATCTACAACAGTTTTTATTGTGGACATTGAAACAGATGGTAAATTTATTGTAAAAGTGTCTCTCAAATTCAAATTTTATTCATATTTTTGTTTCTTATTTTATGCAATAACCCATCACTTTTATGGTAGAATCTCTCAAAATCATGAAAGTTATGGTGGACAACAATACATTTGATGGTTTGGTTATCTCTTCTGACGATAATTTTTACTGTTATTCCTGTATTTTGTATCCTACTGTTACAATAATTTTTATCTTCGTGTTATGGCTATTTTTTTCCGGGTAGTCAAGTGAACGTTGATGAGCTTTACCAGCAACACTGCATGACGTTTGTTATTGTGGAATTCGCTCTGAATAGTTTCGTGTGATAAATATTCACCAAGTGATACACCAGGTGTATCTACTGTATTGTGCTAAAGTGAAGTTCAGTCCATTGAAACGATTACACCGGCCAGAAATTAGTGATTTTGTGCGCTGACACTCCTAGCATTGACGATACCTAATAGCGATATTTCTTGCAATTTACTAAAACGTATTAAAACTGACGGCGAGAATTCAATGTACCCACATCTGAATTTCCTCCTTTTCCTGCCAATGGCTTCTACTCCGGTTCCTGAAACGGATGATCAAATCGAGTTTTCTATCAGAGTTCAAGAGGACTCCGGACTAAAATCGACGATGTTTATCTGGCTGTTTTGGAAACGACCACGACGTATACGTATTGACGGAGACTTGGCTAGATAGTCGTTTCAATTCGTTGCAACTATTCGGCGATGACTACATCGTCTTCCGGAACGAGCACAACTCAAACACTCGAGTTCCCTCGTTAGTTGTCAGATCGTCGCATTAGTTCCAGTAAGACTCGAAAAGCTTTTGGTCAAAATAGTTGCTGGAACCAAAAATACGTTCATTGCGGTTGTCTATGTCCCACCCGAAAAACGGGCCGATTGCATCTGTGTATTATACAAGATCAGTTGAGTGTGTTTGAGTCTGCTTTTGCCAGAATGGGAACGTGCGATACTCTGCTGGTCTAGGGTGACTTCAACCAGTAATCGTCATTTACTTCTACCAGTCGTATGTTGCTTGACAGTATTGCGTTTTTGGGACTCCGGCAATTGAACGCGTCTGGATTTTGTCGCCGAATCCTCCATGGCCCACGTGAAACTTCGTCGAACGAAAAGAGCTAGAGCGAAGGTTCTCCGTGCCGTCACGAGTTGGAAATTGCCAATCTGCTACATCTGCTACGAATCAGGCAGGTGTACCGCACGGTAGCAACCTGGGTCCCTTGTTATTATCAGTATTTGTGAATGATGCAGCACTAATCCTTGACTCAGGTCGTCGGCAATTTTTTGCTGACGATTTAAAAACATACCTCGCATTTCGGCAAATCGGAGACTGCATAGAACTGCAGACTTTGTTAAATCGATTTATCGATTGTTTTAAGAGAAACCAATTGTTATCGAGCGTGGAAAAATGTTGTGTGAGCAGCGTCGAGTATCTCTACGATTAGCGAGAAAACCAGCCATCAGCTTGGGTTTAGTTTCAAAACAGCTCACGAGTTTGACGATCCATTATGCTTTAAAGCTCTATATTGTCCGCCGGTCCGTTCGAGACTAGAGTTTGCCAGTGTTGTTTGGTGCCCGTATCAGGCACTATGGATCAATAGAACTAGCGAGCATTCAACGCAAGTTCGTTCGTTACGCCCTCGAGGAATCTTGGAACCTTGGAATGATTCGCACAGCTGTATTTATCGTAAAACTAATTACTGCAGAGTACGATGCTCCGGATCTGTTATCGCAAATCGGTTATCGGTTATCGATTATAAGATTCCTGCGACCAACAATTATGCTTCAGGTGGAGTTCCAGGTTTAATCAGTTTCAATGAGACTTCATCCGTCGTGTATCGTCGTAGATTAGATTATGATTATTGGAGTGGTTTATTGTAGTTTGTCTTTTCATAACAAAAATGACAATGTAATGGTATAGTAATGCAATGTAATGTAATAATTTTATGTATCAAATGTATTGCGAAGCACACTAAAAGATGGTGGGGTTTTTATGCACATTTGAGGATGGTCTTGTTGGGACCACCCAATAAAGATCAGATGAATAGCAAAATAAAATAAAAAATAAAATTTAAAGCGTTTCAGCAAGCTTATAGATAATAATCAGTTCTACAAATTTTTCATATATAACGTTTTCAAATTTTGCTTGGCTGAGATGCCACTGTCAAATTAATTTAAAATTGAGTCAAAGTTATCGAACCGTTCCTGCACACACGCGCGCACGCACAGCCACAGACAAAAATGGTTACATTTAATATTATATAAGAGCTTATAAGTAGGTACAGAAATACATTGCGCAATTCTTTATAGTCTTAATATTCATTCTAGTTATACCTAACAATAATGGTAATCTACACTATTTTATGAATTTTGATTATAGGTTGGTTATAAGAATTCGCATCAATTTGAAACGCATAAAATGAGCAAACTTCGATCATTTTAAAATTGTAAAGTAATATTTTTGTGTCGACCACTTTTCATTTGTATGGAAATTATTTTGAGCTATTGTGACATCATCCAGGTGTATTTTTCTGTATTCCGCACTTCGTTCTTTTTACCAGCTTCGCTATTGATTGAGCGAACTGATGCTGATTGTCCGTGTCCGAGTTTCCACTTAATCTGGGTATTCTACTACGATAGCTAAGCGCAAGCTGATTTCTCCCAACCGTTCGACGATGCGTTCATACCGGAACAAAGTTAGACAGGTTTTTGCGACGGCACTTGAGCTTAAATTCTGGTATGTTAACTTGTTTTTCTCGAGCTTTAGTTCAGCTTGATCCGGCTGGAGTATCGCGATAATCTAGTTGGACCAACCTTGGTGACCTTTACGTTGTCTGGCAAAAGCCGGCATAAAACACGCATAAAAAAAAGCTGCGACGCAAGAGAGGAGTCACATCGTTAGAAGTGTGGGTCCGAGCGAAGCTACGAGAGTACAAATAAAAATAAAATGGTGTACTTACTAGTTGGCATAGCAATGCCATACAGATCAAGTAGGTCAAGCAGGCTGCATCGATATGCAGGGCTTCGATGAGATGGGTGTAGGCACTCTTCAACCGTGGCCGGAATCTGTCCACCCACCACTGTAAAAAGTTAGCGCAGGAAGGCATGAGGCCAGCTGATAAGAGAAAATTTTTGTAAGTGCATGTTTTTGAGTTAGTTTTAAGATAGATGATTTTTCAACTCTATTAGAACTGCATAATTCACTGTAATTACGTATTCTTTGCTTACGCAATTAAGATTATTTACCGGTAGGGATTAAAACCCACGTGTCAAGTTAAAAAAATTAAAGCCAGAAATCCTATCCTGATCATTAACCCAATATAACCTAATTTATCATCTATTATGCATTAGAACAATGGACTGGTTTTGGCATTTTTGGCCCTGGCGGTGAATCAATCTATGCATCGCCAATCGTAGCGACCCTTCTGTGCGACAGAATAAAAATTGACAACTTTATCAGTTGATTTCTGTAGCAGCCATATGGCGTAAACAGTCAAGCAATTACGCTCGATGATTTGTTCGTACCACTATAGCTCCCCCGCGGAGCGAAGAAGTTGAACATCGGCAGGCACATTCAACCCTCATCATCACCCTCAACATTTTTTGGGTGAACCTAAAACGGCGGTTCAACTCCACGAAAGAGCCGCAGGGCATGTCGACATCTATTTTTCCATCAGCCAAGGCTAAGGTTCCGCGGGAAACTGGCCTTGAAGCATTTCAGAAAAAGGCTTAAGAAACGTAGAACTCAAGGAAAATTTGTCCCATTGTGTTATGTTTAGTCGGCCGAAATTAGTCCATTAGTTCAATGCATACGTTACTGTGGTATAATTTTAATTTTGGTCGTTCTTGGTCTTTGGCAGAATTTTGTGTCATATAAATTTAGTTTTGTGGGTCATTTAAAGCTTGATTCGGGAATACCTTAGCCGTTAGCCACATACCTCTGGCCATCCCAAGTCGCGGTCTGATGTCTTCACATGGTCAGCAATTTTTGCAATTGACGAATTTCACGCCAACTCGTCTAAGGAGTTGACAGTACCCTATCAGAGTTCATATAAATAAGCAACTTTGCACACTTAGTTTTTCCAAGATTAGTCTAGACTCTAGACTGACTTCTGGAAAGGACTTAATTTTTTTCTCTTTTTTTTAATAAAAAATTTAACTCGAAAATTATAGCACCTACAAAAAACTGATCTACCAGTGACTTTTAGGAAATTTTCTGAATTTAAAAAAAAAATAAAAATGAATTTCTACACTAAAAAAACAAGCATTTTAAAAATTAAAATTTTATTTTCCAAAAAAAGCCATTTCTGAAATTGATGATTTTTTTCTGGAGATTGATAAGGCCATTGCAAATCATTTTCAAAGTTTTTGTTACCCCCCCATGGAAATTGGCTTGAAAAATCGGGGGGCAGAACATTAATTTGTAGGATATGAGTCAATTTTTTTTATAAAATCAATTGTCTGTGGGCTCTATAGCTTGAAAAACTCGAAAAATGAGTGTACAAGTTGAGTTTACGCTTCTAGCACGAAACAAAAATGGAAATTCGAACAATGGAATTTCCGAAGATCGTTCAAAAAAATGTTCCTTCGTTTTTGTCTTTTTTTCGTAGATTTTTGCATGGAAAATAATAACGTATATATTATTGCAGATTGCAAGAAAAATCCTCACATTGCGGTTATCTTGTCAGCTGGACCAAACCACCAAAAGATAACCGCATGATATATTATAGTAATTAAGTATTTGAAAATTTACCAAATCAATAATATTTTCCACTACAAACACGTTACAAAATTAATATTTTGTCGAACCACAAACCAGAAAACCTACCACAATAGATCAAAATAATGGTCGCAGTGGTCAAATCTTCCGACAAAAAAAAACAGAAAACCTTAATTTTAATTTTGCGGTTGTCCCGCAATATAAGCAAGAATAGATTCGGCTTTCACGTTTAAACTTTAAATAAAAATGCTTAAACCCAAGTTTTTTTTGCTCGATTAAAAAATTCACTTTGTTTTTTTTGCCTCCCCTCCTTTAGTGGCCGAACACCGGAAGGACAAAAACTTTATAAAATATTTGTAATGGCTTAATTATGTGGCCTACAAGTCTTCCACATACATTGCAAAACGGTCATATTTAAGAGAAAAAAGTTTTTCTCAAAATTTATAGCTGCGGTTTTTTCAGTGTGTAACTATGTAAAAAAAATGCAGAAAATCGATTGGTGGTGGTTTCGTCCTGCGCAGACTTCGGGAAGTGGTCCATTTTACCCTATTTTTCCCAAAAATCATGTTAAAAGCTACTTAAACAGTATAAAAACTAATTTGCCGCCCGTGAAAAGAACTCAAATAGCTTCCAAATTTTGTCAAAACATCAGAAGAATCAATTCCCATCCATTCCATACTGTGCGAAATGCAGGTATAGTCCATTTTGCCCAATTCACCCCTAAATATATAGTAAAACCTAATTAGAGCGATTAAAACTAATTCAAAGACAGGGGAATAAACTCGAATAGTACCAATTTACTTGAATACGTCCAAAAAATTTTTTTCGTCAGAAAAATTATAAAACACATTACAATGAGCAACTTTGCTGAATATAGTAACTATTTATCTTTTGCTAGTTGCAAGATACAATGATTTATTTTAAAAGTACACTTAAAAATCAATTCTGCACAATAACTCCGCATCCAATTAATTTCTTGCTTCCAACTGTTCTGGAAAGTTATTCAGTATGATGTAGTACACGTTTTTTTTGAAGACTGTTTTTGCCTTTGAGTTAGTTTTAATCGCTTTAATTAGGTTATCTATGTATGTGGGGGTCAATTGGGTAAAATGGACTATTCTTGCATTTCGCACTGTATGGAATGAATTGAATTTGATTCTTCTAATGTTTTGACAAAATTTGGAAGCTGTTTGAGTTCGTTTCACGGGCGGCAAATAAGTTTTTATACTGTTTAATTAGCTTTCATCATGATTTTTGGGGAAAATAGGGCAAAATGGCACACTTCCCGAAGTCTGCGCAGGATGAAACCATCACCAATCGATTTTCTGCTTTTTTTTACATAGAAATAGGTATCTTGTAAGATTCCAAACCAGCGGTTTCTAATTCTTGGGATTATGAGCTCGTTTTTGCCCATTGTGCAACCTTTGGTCCAGTTGGCGTCAAATTCGTCAATTATTGTGTTAATTAATTAAAGCTTACAGCAATTATTGTGTTAATTAAATAAATGTACTGTTAATGGTGCACAAAGGCTACCCAGATAACACAAGATCGTAATAGAAAGCTCACATTACGTCGTATGCATGTTAATATTACGCTGGAATTGCATATCGATTAGAGTATGGCAAAGCAAAGTGAACAGTAAGTGCAGTCGCCCGTGTCCTCATATACAACTCATGATTGTGAATTAGAAAGCAGTGCAGATGATTGTAATATTAAGTTATATCTTGATCATACATATTCAGGAGTTTTAAGTTGCGTATAAACTGCAGGATAGAATTACAAATAACTGTCAGCAAATAATTTTTGCACGTATATTGCCTCCACTTTGGTACTTATATGATCTTATGTGGCGTGAAATACAACTTTTTTGTGCAGATATGATTTCGTATTTCTCAGTTGCAACCGAGATATACCAACCTGACGTAGTGTGTAGCCTGTCCGGCTGTCTTTCCAGTGACGAGATTGAAGTCGATGTGCCACTGATGGGGACTGACTTAGACGATAGTGTACACTCTTAAGGGAAATCACGTTTAAATAGGTTGGATTGAGCTAAAACTTGGTTAAAACTACTCCAAATGCCCTTGAAATCTATAAACTCAGATTCTGAGTAGTTTTTTAACCAAAAAATTGGCAGTAGTAACAGCAAACTGCGTTATTTGCCATAGCGAATAACTCCATTATTGGTAACAAGTAGCCACAATGAATTAAATTTTCTGCTCAAAATTTGAGTTTGTACACTTTAGGGGTATTTTGAGTAGTAAGCGTGTAGGGCCTTATCTCTCTGCATATTAGCGTAGGTAAGAGGAAATGCTTGTCAACTTATATATTAGCTCGTTTCATTATGCCTGATTTTTATTTTCAGGTAGAATAAATTTAAGTTGTCACATGGTTTTTGAACCATTTTTGGCTGTAAATTTACAAATTATGGCTGCTTATGAGTTCCATTACCATTATATTAAATCCATAAAAATATATATTATATACCGTGAACGTACCATATTCTGCGCAGTTAAGACATTTTTATGATTCTTCCGCTATTCTAAGTATTCTAGATTTACATTAACAACGTGGATAACAGCAACGTGTAGTGCTACGGTCTATAATATCTGGTAAAAAATATGGGAATTATAAGTCGACCAACAACTGAGTGTACTTTTTGTTTTGTAAACTTATCCACGGTGCCTAATTCTGCGCACTCTCTTGTCCATGTTCCTAATTCTGCGCATGTTTGTTCCTAATTCTGCGCACCCAAAAAGTGAAAATAAATACTCCTGCCATGCTGTTTATGTCTTTATACGCTGAAAGCACATCAAAAAATCCGGCATTACCCATAACCATAATTAAATCCATGATCCGGCCTTCTTGTGCTGTTCGGGTGGTAAAGGAACATTGTTATCATTTTGATTGCATCATTCTAAATATTTTATTCTCGATAACGTGAAGGGCGAATTGATTCGGGTTTTCTGTATACTGAACATTACACTTTAAACTAATACTAAAAATTGTGTTTTCATATAGAAACCACTTCCCCACTCTCTGACAGCCCCATGAGGTTGGACATTAAAAAAATAGAAGACATGGTTTCATGAATTGGCGCTCGTAGGTTCAGATCCCGAGACACAGCACAGGATTCCAATCAATGCAAGTTAAAGATTCTACTTGAATTTTCATGCCTCTATACCTCAGCCATTTGGGTGAGGTTGCGTATTCTTTCGCGATTTCTTCGTAGGATACATTACTGCGCAGAATTTGGAACATGAATAAAAAATCTGTGCCTAAATCTGCGCATTATTGCATCGCATTTTTCTAAGGAAAGCAATGCATGCAATCACTCTTTTTGTCTAAAACATGACTAAAATTAATTATTCTTTCTAATTATGCTGGGTAATTTCATGATTGCAAAGAATTTCGATCATAAATTTGTTAATTTTCTAGAAGGACAATCTTAGCGTTGGTGCTAACAACGCCATATAACACGTTAAATTATTTCGCTCTCAAATATTATGGCCCGTTTGTGAATAATGACGTAATATTCAACAGACATTTATAAAAAAATAACGCTATGATCATAGTTATGCACAATGTTAAAAAATACTTATATAAAGTTAAATGCGCAGAATTAGGAGCTGCGCAGAATTAGGAGCGGTTACGGTATCTTATTTTCGTGATTATTGGCTTTACAAGAAAATTTTCGAATATCAAGGTTAGTCTAATATGACGGGTGCTTACATACTGAGTGTCGTTTCGCATAGCAATTTGGCATCGTTTGCTTTTGTGCCTCGCTCGTTGCATTTTTCCGGCAGTGGTTGTTTCTAAAAGTCATTTTGAATTTGCTTGGACTCACTGAACAATGACGCGTTTATAAACCGGGTCTTATATTGAAGTGTTATAAACGAGGTATCTCGCGCATTGAAATCGTGAAACTGGTTAGCTAGGAACACCGCGCGCGTAATTTCCATTATATGATTATTGAATATCACAAACTTGATAGCTTTTGAACAGCTCCCGGATAAAGTGTTAAGGATGTTTTAGTATATTATGTGATCGAAGGATGTCAAAAGGTATCTCGCACAGCTATGGTTTTTGATGAAATTGCCAAAATAAAACCGTTTGTGCCAGGACGGCTTTCGCGTATAGTAACAAATGTCTATCGGTATCTAATAACTGCTCACGCGCGATTTCTGCCAGGTCAAATGATTTGGTAACACATAACCTTCGGTGTTGATAAACTGATTTCTCGTATGTTGTTTTTTATATCCACGTTTCGGTTTTCCTAAAATTGGAAAGCATAATGAAACCACCCCAAATACCAAAAAAATGAAAATAGAAAGTATCTTAAAGTTTATGATCCAATAATACACAATTATAACACAACAACATCATAAAAAAGAGCATAATAAAACTATGACTTATAACCCAAAGACTATAAATAAGTGCAACGACAGAAGTAATTAAAGAAGATCACTTAAAAACTCAAATCTTTAAACTACACAAAAACAATAACATCAATGAATGGGAGGGTCCATCAGGGCACTTGCTTGAAGCAGTGTGCTTAGGGGGAGTGAAGTGGTCAACTTCCTAAGGTTTACCTTGGCCCGGCTAACAACACATTGTGGATAATGAGTGGGTCCTTCTCCCCACCCATTGTGACACATATATATATTCGAACAAAAACCATTTCAAGCTTGCAGCGGCATATACAATTCATACAATCAAACTAAGACCATGTGTGTGTGTGGCATCATGACTTAAATCTTACTTGACGTAGTTCCTTTTTCGTATCGTGTCTCGTTCGGTGTTCACGTACTAGAATTTGAGTTACGGTCGTTGATAATAAATAAATTTCGAAACGGTGCTACATGCAGTACTATTTCTCGTGACCTCAAACATTTCGACATAAAAAAAGGTGAAAATGAACGGTTGTGGTTGGTTTCGATCATGGACGTTTCAAAGCACAAACGGAATGTACCACGATACCAAAATTCATCAACGGTCATGGTATGGGGAGGCATTTTAAAGAAAGGGAAACTTCCTCTCTTATTTATTGACAAGGGTGTGAAAGTTAATGCAAAATACTATCCTCTATACAGAAATGGTTTTAGAACAAAATTTGATAACTTACGTTCGAGGAATGCATGGTGAAAAAGATTACGACTTTCAACAGGATCCCAAGCAGCACTTGCAACATCTTCCATGTGGCTATTAAGTCTTGTTTAAATTGCAAAAAACTTCACCGGTTACAGTATTGAAACACGCATCAAATAAGCAACTTCATGTTATTAATATGTTGGATTCAGGTTATCCAATACTTATATTGGCTGTCACAAATATATTAGTCTATATCTAGTAACATGAAACTTCATCGCAACATCGTGTTATTATAATGCCATTGCTAAACAATAATGTCACATGATGTTGCATCATGTTGATTACGGCATTTTGTTAAATAAAATGTAACCAAGCAAATACAACCAATGTAACATCATATTCTGCCATATTTTTATGAAAAAATATTTTTCAACGAAGGAATGTTTTTATTTTAACAATAATTACACGAACATTCGTCAGGAATCCATGGCATTTACTAAAATATTATTTGATTGCAGTATCTAGTTCGATTTTACACCGCATTTTTCCATCGTAAACGAATTCTTAATCTGGCTGGGTTAATTCTTTAAACTTGAAAATAAATAAATTAATAACTTTCACGAGGCGCATCAAATAATACAAAGCAAAATTATATTTTGCACGATAAATTTTGAATGGCATGGAGATTAGCTCATAATAGGCCCAAAAAACTAAAGTCGCATTAAGAATATTAATATAAATAATTTTCGTCTTGCAGGAAGAAATCCCTGAGGTCTGAGAGGAAATCCCGGTTCCCGCTAAACATAATTCGTGATGAAGTTGCTCATAATTGTTTGGTTTTTGTGCGATGAAAAAAGAGAAGAAAGTATTTTTGTTTTTGTTTTCACGCAAGTTTTGACAACGCGGCATAGGATTTCGTGGGAGTGCGAACAGGCTTAAAATCTCTTTTAGTATCGTAGTCGCAAGTTTTGACAACGCGACATAGGATTTCGTGTGAGTGCGAACAGGCATAAAATCTCTTTTAGTATCGTAGTCGCGAATACCTGCTTGTATTTAGATAACGCGCATTGATTTTTGTGCGAGAAAAAAAGAGAAGGAAGTATTTTTGTTTATGTTTTCACGCAAGTTTTGACAACGCGGCATAGGATTTCGTGGGAGTGCGAACAGGCTTAAAATCTCTTTTAGTATCGTAGTCGCGAATGGATAGATAACGCGCATTGATGTTCCATAAAACATCTGTGTAACAATTGGTTGCATATAGGCTCCACCTCTTGCGCTTTTTCAATCACATAACAGTTCGATAAAGGTAACTGATGCGAACTTTTACCATATTTGAATGTTTCAATTAGAGTTGCGTAACCCTTCATGCAACAAATGGTGCTGCTTGGGATGGAACTCTAGCCCACACCGCAAATCTTGTGAAGACGTGGTGCAAGGCCAATCCGACGGATTTCATATCGAAAAAAGAATGGTCTCCAAGTTCTCCTGATTTGAACCCACAGGATTTTTGTATATGGCTGTACATGCAGCATAAGCTCAAGGATTATAAATATCATAATTTGGATGAGTTTAAATGAGTTATCAACATGATATGGGATGATATTCCGATGGAAGTAGTGCGCCCCGCATGTAACGACTTTAAACAGCGTTTGAAGTGTGTTATCCAGGCAAAAGACGATTCAATAGAGTAATGATTGTTTGTTGCGTTCTGTATCTATGGGTAAACAACTTCTAAAAGTAAAATTCGAAATTCAACTTTTATTACCAAAAATATATGAATTTGTTTTTGTTCGAAAACATGTGTGTCACACTGCAGTTTCTGGAAGAAGATTCTTAAATACTCCTGATACGTGCAAGTGATGTTGCTTGCCGACCGATTCCATTTTGGCCCTTCATACAGGAGCTGGTAAACGTGACGAACCATAATTCCCCTTGTCAAGATAGGCCCATTGAACATACACAGGGGCATTTTGAAGTAGTTTTAACCTAGTTTTAGCTAAATCCAACCTATTTACAGGTAAATTCATTTAAGTGTGTAGACCATCTTCGGCGAATATAAAATTCTGAATGTTCCATTCTTACCGAAATGTCACCTTTGTATGATAAAACTTTTTTCCATGTCAACGACTGCTGCGATAATGATTGAAGACTAACTTTGATGTTTGAAAATCGTGAGAAAAATGTCAATGATAATTTTTACTATTTAACTATCGCAATACTAGAATCTAGGGGCAAACCGAATGCTGCGTCAACGCGTCCGTCAGCTTTATTCTGACAGTTTTCCCTGGGTTTACTGTCAAATTGACGCTGACGGATGCGTTGACGCAGCATACTGTTTGGGCCTAGATCCTACTTCTGATTGAATGACGCAAAAATTTTGCTACCTGTTAAGAAATAAAACCAGAACATTTTTTTCAGTGTTTTCGGTTTTGATTTTACACCAACACCTTCCCATAACGCCGAAGTAACAATTTGGGTTTTATTACACTCTTATGATGGCATTTAAGACCAAAGTTGGCCTTTAAAACCCCCATAAGAGTACAATAAAACTCACATTGTTGCTTGGGCGTAGTCCTACTTCAGACAAATTTTGCCAAAAAAAAAATTGCCAATAAAATTTTAGTGACACTTGAGCAACAGGATGCCAAAGGTACATTAAAAAAATGGTACATATATACATCGGGCTTTATTAAAATTAAGCTTTGTTCAAGGTATAAATTTGATAAACTATAGCATTATCACTCTGTCTCGCCTCCCTTCTCGAAAGTTGTCACTTATTTACAAAAGAAATTTGGTATATAAAATTGTCCAAAAGAAGTTGCGTTACACCCAAACACACACATACACGCTCAAACTCAAACGAATCTATTCCCCGTACTGTTTCGGGCTTCACCACCGTCTTTCCTGCGAGTGCGATTCACGACGAGCGTGCCACTTCTCTGCGTCGTCGTGTCGCTTGTTCCAGTGTTGTTCCTCCTTGCTCTTGCTGTGATTGTGATGCTTTCGATCACGTCCGTCTTTTTGCGATTTGCGATACCGGTCGTCCTTTCTGTGATGCTTGTGATGGTCGTCATCATCATCATCGTCGTAATCGTCGTCGTCGTCGTCGTCGTCGTCGTCGTCATCATGACTATCTCGCCGATAGGTTGGCTTGTAATCTTTGTAGTGACGTTCCTTGTCGTGCTTGTAATTGTTCCTGTACTCATCGCTGCTGTGAAGGTTCAGATGATCGTTACCCTCGGCACTGCGATCGTTGTCATGCCATTTCTTCCGGTCGTCACCCTTTTTGTCATGCTCTTTCGAACTTTTCTCGGCTGAGCGTCCGTTTTGTTTTGTTTTCCACTCTTTACTATCACCGTTTTTCTTATATTCATTTTCTTTCGAGTTTTTACCTTTTCTGTAATTACGATTGGTATCCAACTGTTCCATAAGTTTGCTATTTATGTAGCCATCGGACGATTCTTTGGAGTTTTTGTTGGGGTCTTTGCGTTCCTGTTCTTTAGACTTGTTCTCCTCTTTTTTAAGCTCTTGTGGTTTACCATTGTCAACTTTTTTCTGTTGTTTGTAGTGTTCCTTATCTCCGTTGAATCTACCGAATTTAAAAAAATCAAATTAGAACCAAATTCAAACGTAACAAACCTCTTGTTCGCACTTACTTATCATTTTCTTCTGCAGGTTGATCCTTCCGTTCTTCGCTTCGCTCAGCATCAGCTTCCTTTGTATTGCGTTGCAATCGTTGCAGTAGCTCCTCCTCTGTCAAACCGTTTACCTCTGCCAGAGTGTTCAGTCCAGTGTGTTGAAGAAATTGATTTTTGCCATTCTCCCAACCCCACAACATTTGTGCTTTATTTACTAGTTTACTGTGCATCTCCGGTTGCTGTTCGTACTTTGCTCGTACCCATGTTGGATAGCTGTCCCAATTGATAACGATTGGCTTCGGTGAATCGGTAGCCCCGTTGGAGGTAATGCTATCAATCGTTGAGCTGCTACTGGCTTCATCATCTGCAAAATAAACCTCCTCTGGATCTAGATCTAGAATCATTTTGAGGCTTTTGATGATCATTGCACCCTCTTCCTTGATTGATTGGAATGCTGCTGAGTAGTCAAAACTTAACGGAGAGATCGAAGGGACTACCGGAGGCGGAGCAGTCTTCTGGCGCTTGTATTCTTCCACCTCCTCCTCAGTTGGCTGTATATATTTACGGTAATCTTCAGCTTTCTTTGGCTTGCCGTGTTTTTGGTCCCATTCTGCCTGGCGCAGCTTCGCTTCGACCTTACCTCGTTTGACAATGCAATACTTGGTGGCGGACTCCGCATCCTGGTGACCGTTGAGGTTGTAGCAGAAGTCTGGCAGCACGTAATCGTCGTCGGCAATCAAAGCCGGATTGTCATCGTCACCGGCCCAGACGACTCGACGTTTCACGTAATCTTCCATCGTTGGAACCCTGCGCATGGTTGGAGCGGCAGATTCAGATTCTGGCTCCGAAACCGGTTCCGGTTCAGGAGTTGCTTGCTCTTTGAGTCTCTGCATCAATACCGCTTCAGCCTCCTGCGCTTGCGGATCTAATTCGGAACGGGTATACATGCGCTGGTACTTACCCAATTCGAGCTTCAGTGCGTTATTCTCTTGTTGTAACTTGTCGATAAGTGCTTTATTAATTTGAGCCGGTCCGAAAAAGGCAGAGTTAACCATTAGCATTACGAACGCACCTATCGCAATATTTAGTACCACACGTCTTATCGTGGAGTTCCCTGGTGGATAATTGGTAAGTAGGTTCATCAGTGTATATTCAGCGGGATCATTTTCTTCTTCATTAGGTGAATAGGGAGCCGAAGCGGGTAGCTTAAGGTGTCCCATTGAATCAAGTTCGAGTTCGAGTTCAGGTTCAGATCCAAGTTCAGGTTCAGGTTCAGATTCGGGTTCAGGTTCAGGTTCAGGTTCAGATTCTGGTTCAGATTCAGGTTCAGGTTCAGAAGCTTTCTTACAGGGCACGGACGCTTCGTTGCTTTCCGCAGTTTTGCTTATCATGCTGATACCGTCGGATGAACTGAAAGGTAGATAGAAAATGATTAGTTTGTTGTGCACTGATAACGGTAATGATTTACTACGGGAATGGGACCGCTAGGATACATAACATTTCGTCGTTTGTTATGTAATCGTCCCCAAACGTGTTTCCAGAGAGCACAAACGCGGAAACGCGTGTGCTGATTGTGTACCAACAGATAAGTTGCTGCAGTGACAGTTCAAATATATTGCAACGGTTATGTAGAACTTGTTCATTTGTAATTTAAGTTGTTTGTACCTGTACTTCGAGATGGAGAAAGCTTCTCGTACGACGAGACCTTTCTAGGGCCTGGAGACTCAGTTGTTCCAGTATAGTTAAATAATCAATTTGATCGATCAGAGTTCAGCAATGAACAAAACTTGAGCTGTCATACATCTCGGCTCGAGCATTTCAAATCCCAACAATCGGTACCGTGTCTCATGTGGATGCAAATCGGATGGGTTGTTCCAGAGTGGCAGACAAGTCAACAAACATTTGATTTGATTAGTTGGTTATTAAACAGCTATATGTAAGCACCATTAAACAACATTGGGAATGCTTCGATTCTAACGGTTCAGTTTGCACAGGGAGTAGATCTTGGAATTGCTCAACAAAATCTGGGGAGATATGATATGTGATCCATCAAACTATCGTTGAATCTCAACATCATTCGTTGTTAATAAAATATTGGAAAAGTTTTTAACTGGTCGGCTTGAAAACTTCTTGCAACATCGACTACCACTGGTATTTACTGTATTGTAGTAAATACCCGAAAACATTTACATTCATTTGTTAAATCAAGTTGAATTTAAATATCGTAAATGTCTGTATTCTGTTTATCATTCTTATTTCTTTATCTTTACCAATTTCTTAGAGTTTGTAGTTCCACTAAGAGTTAAACCCATAATTACATAATTACATATCTTTTAATGATTGGCGATGATTTTGCATTTTGATAATTTTTGCATGACTTGTAGCAGTAGTCAGCTTTAGGTAACTGGCTTGAAACTGGTATGCAGTTCACGAAGTTAAAGTACTTAAGAAGCTCGCTTACAAGTATGTACTTAACATGCAATCGTTTGTTGGAAAATATTATGGCCCAGATACAACACAGACGGATTTTACTTCTACCATAAATTTGACAGATTTTTCATGCATGGATTTGAATGCACCGGCTAATTGTTAGAATTTGGTATACGGAACAACTACCGGTCCGGAGAAATGGAAAGATGTTAGTATCTACCCGTCCCACAAAAAGGACAACAAGCTGAACTATGAAAACTATCGAGCGATCACCGTACTCAACGCCGCCTACAAAGTGCTGTCGCAAATCATTTTTCGCCGACTATCACCAATTGCGAACAGGTTTGTGAGAACTTATTAAAGCCGGCTTCATCGAAGGTCGGTATACAACGGATCAAATATTTACACTGCGGCATATCCTGCAAAAGGACCGTGAATACAGAGTTCCCGCGTACCATTTGTTCGTTGTCTTCAAAGCCGCATATGATACCATCGATCGGAAAGAGCTACGGAAAATCATGGACGAGAACAGCTTCCCCAGGAAGCTCATCAAACTGATTCAATGTACGCTGGATGGTACACAGTGCTGTGTTCGAATTACGGTTGGATTGTCAAGTTCGTTCGAATCACACAGAGTGCTTCGTCAAGTTGCTGGTCTCTCATGCCTGCCGTTCAACATAGCGCTACAAGGTGTTATGAACCAAGAGGATATCAACACGCGGGTACGATCTTAAACAAATCTAGTCAGTTTGTCTCCTTTGCCGATGACATGGATATTATCGGCAAAACATCTCTGGCATCTGAACAGAACACCAGACTAAAGCGCGAAGCAAAATAGATTGAGTTAAAGGTAAATACGTCCAAAACAAAGTATATTCTGGCCAGAAGAACCGAGCCCGTCCGACGCTCTATCATCGACGTGACATTCGGCAGTCCTGGTCTGATAGGAGACTGAAGGGTAGACAATGGCTACACTCACAGTGACCATCAGGCGGTCTGCTATGCTGTCGGTCAGACGAGGCGAGGCGGCAGGCGGTGAGTAGAGCCGACACTCCAACTACCCGTGGATGAAAGACATCATGCTTCGATCCCGAAGTATTTGTGCTACCATGCCTAGGAAACGCCGACCTAGGTATTGGAGGTCACGGGCTTACTGGTGGACAGCTGAAATTGTGGAACTCCGCGGAGCGTGTTTTCGTGCGAGGAGAATTATGCAAAGAGCTCGTTCGGACGAAGGTATGACTGCACGTCGAATAGCACTTGTTGCTGCACGCGCAGCGCTTAAGAGTGGGATAAAAGCTAGTAAACGAGCCTGCTTTGAAAGGTTATGTGTTAGTGCCAATGCGAACCCGTGAGGTGATGCCTACAGGGTCGTAATGGCAAAGACCAAGGGCGTGATGGTGCCCGCAGAGCGATCGCCTGAGATGCTGGAGCGGATCATCGGGGGCCTCTTTCCGCGCCACGAGCCAAGGCCTTGGCCTCAGGTCTCTCTCAGCCGAACATCCAAAGTAACGTGGGCGACGGCGGTTTAGAGGTCGGAGAGGAAGCGACGGTTACGAACGAAGAACTCATTGAGATCGCTAAATCCCTAAAGGTGAGCAAGGCACCGGAACCAGACGGAATCCCGAATTTTTCCATTAAAGCGGCTATGTTAGAGGTTCCCGAATTACTCGGAGCAGTAATGAGTAGATGCCTGGAAGATGACCACTTCCCGAATAGATGGAAGCGACAGAACCTGGTCCTATTCGGGTGATTCGCTTCGGTGTGCTATGCTACGACACGGAGGAGGGTCAGAAGTACGTTCCAATCACCGCACGGGTACGCGGACGAAGTGGTAACTGAGCTAAAGATCAACAGAGTGCCCGGACAGGATGAAATCCCCAATATAACCTTGAAAGCAGCAATCCAGGCATTTCAGAGTGGTGATGCAGAAATATCTGGGTGAAAGTATTTTCCCGGATAGATGGAAGATACAGAAGCTTGTGTTGATTCCAAAACCAGGTAAACTCCCGGGAGGTTCAACATCGTACAGGCCTATCTGCTTGTTAGATACACTCGGGAAACTTCTGGAAAGAGTAATTCTCAATCGATTGATGAAAGTTACAGAGGGTAGCCAAGGCCTGTCGAAAGCGCAGTTTGGCTTTCGGAGAGCTTTCTAAACAAAAACGGAGGGGAAATCTCTGTTAATACTGAGGTACGGAGGTCCAGCCCGGGTTGTGGCGCTCAAAACCCTGCGGATCAGATCAAGGCTGAACAAAACATATCGGCTCATGGTCATCCGAGTCGCAAGCGCATACAGAACCATCTCATACAAAGCAGTGTGTGTAATCGCCGGAATGATTCCAATTGGAATCATCCAGGAGGAGGATAGCGAGTGCTATAAACGAAAAGGGACCCAAGGAATTCGAAAAACCGCTAGAATTGAATCGATGGCGAAGTGGCAACAAGAATGGAATGCAACGGGTAAAGGACGATGGACCCAAAGGCTCATTCCAGATCTGTCGACTTGGATAAACAGAAACCATGGAGAGGTGGATTTTTACCTGACGCAATTTCTGTCTGGACGTGGATGCTTCAGACACTATTTGCACCTATTTGGGCTTGCATCATCGCCGCTTTTCCCCGAGTGTGTAGACATTGAAGAAACACCGGAACACGTGGTCGTAGATTGTCTTAGATTTGGAGCGGCGCGGAGTGGTTTGCCTGTGCTGAGCGTGGATACAATTATTAACGAAATGTGCCGGGACGAGAGCATCTGGAATGCGCTAAGCATGGCGATTAAAGTTATCCTGTCACAGCTGCAGCGTAGTTGGAGAGAGGAACAACGAGTTAGTACTGAAAGATAGTACCCATGCGTTAAAAAATAAGAGCCTTAGAATGGCTATACAGAAGAAATCCTACGAGGGTGGCTGTGAAGGAGTGGATGTTATGACGGTCGCCATCTCCGAATCGGTTCACGTCTCGACAGGTGGATGGAGCAGTGTACAGTCACAGTCTCCCCCCGAAGTAATACTTAGTGGTAGTTTCGGGGGGGTTCCGGGGTTCCGCAAGGTTCTATAGGGGGGGGGGGGGTTCCGGGGGTTCCGCAAGGTTCTATACTGGGCCCGGTGTTGTGGAACGTCATGGATGACGAGGTGTTGAAGCTAAAGTTTCCGGTAGGGGTTGTGATTGTCGGCTTTGCGGACAACATCACCTTGGAAGTCTACCGTGAATCTATCAGAGAGGTTGAGTTGACGGCTGCCCACTCTATAAGCATTGTCGAAGATTAGTTGCGCTCCAGGAAACTGGAACTAGCGCATCGTAAAACGAAAGTTATCGTGGTGAATAACTGCAAGTCGGTGCAGCAAGCAAATATCAGCGGTGGGGATTGCACTATTTCGTCAACGCGGTCCTTAAAACTCCTGGGAGTCGTATCGCACAGTTTCGTATGACGCAATATGTGTATTAGCGGGTATGATGCCTATTGGCATCATCATCAGTGAGGACGTAGAGTGCTTCAACCAACGAGGAACTAGAGGCTTAGTAATAAGTAATAAGTAATAGTGAAGTAATACCGATAAGGTGGTGCCAGGGGGGATTGAGGCTGGAGACTCGAGTAGGGTTTTAGTGGGTCGGGATTAGGGCTGCCTAACCGGTAGTACCGGTAGTACCGAAACCGGTAATACCGGCCAATTTTTGGATACCGAAATACCGGTTTTAGAAAGGCAAAAAACCGGTATTTCCGGTATTTTCTAATCTCCTTGTTTTTTCCAACTCCTTATTCGAATAAGAACTAAATTTGATAAAAGATTATAAAACTCTCAGAAAAACAACTTGGTGTTAATGCCGACGAAATTCTTCGACTACTAAAAATGAAGAGAGTGTAATTGTGGGTCAAATTATTTTAGCTCTTGAACCCGTTTAAGGCACAGTAGAGCAACTTTGCTGTAAAAATGATTCATTGTATGAGCCAGACGTCGCGTTTCAATTTATTTTTGAACAACTTGATATTCAAAAGCCACCAAATTATTCGAAGCTCTCAAATAACAAATTTAGGAAACAAGATCAGGGCCCAGAAACGTCACTTACAATAGTAAATTGCAGTGTTGGGCACCGCTAATTCGCTAATTCGCTAATACGCTAACCAATTCAATTTGCTCGATAATTGAGGAAATTTCGCTAATCACTAATCGCAAACTGCAAATTAACAGCCAGTTTATTTTTGAACATATCACAACAACTTGCATTGTAATCTATCACTGTACAAATTATTACTTTCTTAATAAAACTAAGATCAAAACCTATAATAATGGATAAAATGCTCTACCTTTTATTAATTTCAAAATTAACAGCGGCACTTCATTTAGAATTACGGATCAGCAACAATTCGGCTAGTCTGAGTATAAATTATGAAGCCTAATTAGCGTTTCGCGATTGCTCGGTTAGCGAATTAGTGGTACCTAACACTGGTAAATTGTTATTCAACAATGAGGTAATGAAGCTTCAGTTTTAACAGAAGCAGCACCGCTTCGTTTCAAAACTGGCTTCAATCAGCGTCATTGAAACGATTTTCACTTCATCATGACGACCGGTTTTAAAGTTTCATTTGTATCTATCAAATCTCTATCAAATATTCAGAAAAAGGTCAGCCTAGACTTTTAATGCAATTGAATGGATTTTTAGTAACATTTCCAACATTAATCTACTCAACATCGACAAATCGTGCATGACTGTCAATCGTCATCATTTGACACAGTCAGTAGCATCAGCTGACGCTTGCTCGAAACGTTCTGTTCAACAAATGAAACAAGTCGCTTCATATATGAAGCGAATGTAAGGGAAAGTTAGCTTCATTTATTTGTTTCGACGATGCCGGGCTCTGATCAGAATACGGGGATCTTTGCGCGTTTTGAGCATTCATGCCAACAAAGGATCTGCCAGGAAAGAATTTGGAATATTTTTCAAGTCTATCGAGTGATACATTGATTATACAAGGAGATGAAATCTGCATCCCACTATCTTCGAATAATGGGATTGATAACAGAGAAGAAAAGGTATTTGTGAACGATGATGAAGAGGATGACGTTCTGCAGGAGTTCCGGTTTGGGGATGGAGAAAAAATTGTTGAAAGGCTGTAGGAGACCGAGGCATTAATTATGCTGGAAGCGACAATACAAGATATTTTGTAAATAATTAAAGGCGGGTCTCCCTACTATAAATTTGAAGAAATGAAAGGAAAATTCCTGATGGGCTTAGAGCCGTTAGACATCGATGAAAGCGGAAGTTTTTTCAATTGTTGGAAGTGTTGGCAATAAAATTCGTTCTATAGTAAGGGAATTAAATCGCTAAGTGTATTATATCTGCTTCAATTCTATTTTGCTAAGCAACAATACTGAAGCTAATGTTTCAAAATAAAAAGATTTACTGAAAAACATCGATATTTCTATTGATTTCGAATAATCTGCCAATACCGGTATTTTACCGGTACTACCGGTATTTTCTACGCCAATACCGAAATACCGGTTTTCACCAAAAGCCCCCAATACCGACAGCCCTAGTCGGGATCCTCACGCCCCATTAGGGGGGTCGGGATACCTAAACCCCACTCCCTGAGTTGCCTTCTCAGGTGTCTGATAGTACCGTATCTTCTAAGATGCTCAGCAGATTTCCCTACTCGTAAAGAAGCCTCGATCAACTTGCGAGGTTCGCATGCTGGAGACAGAAAAAATGACTATGCTTAGAATAAGAGATTCGCTCCCTTTCGTTGCATTACATTAGATTGCACGCTATATACAAGAGAACGACACCTGTAGAGAATTCAGCGTAATCTGAAGCTACAATCGAAAACTGTCTGAAAGCATGTTAGCGATCAGCGTAGGGAATTAGACCCTCAATGGTGAGGTTGCTTCGGATTCTAAGTATATCTGCCAACTGTCTGCTGATATATGCAGGCGAACGTTTGGCGGTAAACTGATCCCAGACGACCAAGTTATCCAGGTTGCTTACCATGTTCCACAAATGACTGGGAATACGCTGTGTACTCTCAACATCGACGAAGCGATGATCTGTAGAGCCCTCACAACGTTAAAATCTCTGACTAAACCCGGCCCAGATGGTATTCCGTCTCAGTTTTTGGAAAAGCACATGGCTAATGTGGTTATTCCCCTTGGCTCGTGTTTAGCCTGTCCATCTCTAACGGAGTATTTTCATTTAAGGGAAAACTCTTTCGTGTTCATAAAAAAGGGGATCGGAAAGATATCAATAACTGCCGAGGAATCTCATCATTGTGTACCACTTCCAAGTTATTTGAGCTTGTAATTATGACTCCGCTGTTGTCACATTGCCAACAATACCTAGGTCAGGCGATGATCAACACGGATTCGTGTTGGTAGATCAAATACTACAAATTTTCTGTGTCTCACATCATATATTGCGCCAAGCGTAGTGGATCGTGCTCAAATGGACGTCATCTTTACTGATTAGTCCGCGGCGTTCGACAAAATCAATCATACTTTTACATACATTGAAATGACACGGTCCTCGGTCCGACCTCGTCTGGAATCCCACAAGGCATTCATTTACGACCATTAAGTTCTCTACTGTACTTCGATGATGTCAACCACGTTCCTAAAATCCCTCGTTTATTCTATGCCAGAGGAGCGATACGCCAGCAACGACAGACGAAATTTCTACAAAACGGTGACATGCAGGAATTTTGCCATGCCTGTGATGTGCAATAATAGTGCTGGCAATCTGCTTAATGACAAAATGCTGGTAGCAGCCAGGTGGACGAAGCACTTCCAAGCACTGTTGAACGGAGAGGTAAACGCGGAGATCAGCAGGGACAGGATAAGAATTGTAAGCGATGGCCAAGCTGTGGAGCCACCAACACAGCAGGAGGTTAAGAAGGCAATCAGTGAGCTGAAAAACTGTAAGGCTGCTGGGAAGGACGGTATCTCGGTTGAACTTCTGAAAGCGGGGAGCGAGCGGCTGTACGAAGCAATCCACCGGATCATTGTCAGGATCTGGGAGGAAGAACAAATGCCGGAGGAGTGGTTGGATGGCCTCATTTGCCCAATTTTATATAAAGGGGCATCGACTCGAGTGTAAAAACTATCGAGGAATTACATTGCTCAATTCTGCATAAAGGGTGTTCTCCCGTATCCTGTTCTGCAGACTGAGACCCTTAGCGGAGTTCTTCGTCGGCGAGTTCAAAGCTGGTTTTCGTGAGGGTCGCTTCACGACGGATCAGATGTTTACCCTGCGTCAGTTACTAGACAAGTTCCGGGAGTACAACTTGTAGACACATCATCTGTTTGTGGACTTTAAGGCGGCGTACGATTCAGTCAAACTAAATGAGCTGTGGCAAATAATGCTAGAACATTGTTTATCGACGAAACTAGGTACGCGGATGATGTCGATTTCACCGGAATCAACCGTAGAGCAGTGGAAGATGCCTTCAGGTCTTTTAAAAGGGAAGCGGCGAGATTGGGACTTACCATTAACACCACCAAAACGAAGTACATGGTTGCTGAATGAATGCAAAATGGAAAATTGATGAATCAAGTATACAAATATGCTGATACAGTGAAGGTAGTACAATGTGGCAGGCAGCGATGGGCTGGGCACATGGTCAGAATGCCCGACGTAAGAGTGGGCAAAACTATTTTCAGCAGAGAACCAGAAAGAGGCCGTAGACTCCGAGGCAGACCACGCATCCGATGGGGTGTGCACTGTCGACAGCAATGCACGTTCAGTTGGTGTTCGTGGGGATTGGAGAACGGCAGTCTAGGGCCGACAGTTCTGGAGGACCATAATTCGTTCGGCGCAGGATCGGGAACGGACTGTTGCCACTAAAGTAAAGTAAGTTATCCTACGCCGGTGATCTGAATGTCAATCTGTCAACTTTTTACGAATTTACACGCACTTTTGTAACGACGCGTCAAAGGTACGTGAAACTTTGAACGCGTGTTTTAAAAAACTGCGTTTTCAAGGTCGGTCAGCTAGAATACTCGCAAAAGTGTAAACCGATCCACTTTAAATTTTAACAGAAGTTTTCTGCGAATATCTTCAAGAAATTAATCAAAAGTTTTCCCCGCCAATTAATATCCGTCATTTTAAGTGTATTTGTACAATATGTGTACAATTTAGGTGCAAAATTTATTCTAAAATACGGGTTTTCGTCTTTGATCAACCTCCATTCGATTAATTCCATCATAATATGTTATATTACCGATTCATTTTTGGTTTTTTGACTTCTATAGATCGCAAGACATCTTGTTCTAGTAGTAGTTTCCAGGAGATTAATTGTAGCAGGTATTTCAATGACTATTTTTACAAATAAAATATGTTAAAATGCTGTCGAAAGTTACCGTAACATGTAAACAAATAGCTACTTCCATCAATCAAAAGGTTTTCTCTAGAAAATCATCCTCTAGAGATCCACTTTTTGACCTCTTAACAGTATGTAACCTTTTAAGCTGATGCGAATGCAAATCCCCATCTGTACGGCTCGCATGTGTTTAACAAAAATACATGAGAATATAAGCGGACATTAATACTAGACATTAATACAGGTCGGACTCGATTATCCGGAATATTGAAAAAAATTCATTCCGGATAATTGAATCTTCAGGATAATGGAGCCATATTTTTGTATTCGAATATTGAACCAAAATCATCATGATTACCATTATTTATTGTATGTAGTACATTTACGAGACCAAATAAAAATAATTAAACCTATATGGTAAGTCCATATCAAATGAACCACCGTCATCTATAGTAGATCGTAGTTGGCATTTGTCAAACGTGAGAACTGTCTTGTTTGAAGTGGGCATAACACGTGTTCGCATACCCGGTGACTCATGGTTCGCAAAATGGTAGAAGTTCAAAGAATTAGTGAGAAGAGGCGTTGGCCATCAAGAAACAGGCACAAATTGTTGAAGATTTTGAGAAAGGTTTGGGAAGTGATGCGCAAATACAATATTCTGGCGGCGACCGCATATCATTTGAGGCAAAAGATTTATCAATGTTTGCAATACAAGTCTGGAATGCTTGTTTTTCCATACTTTTTTTAGAATAAAAAATAAAAATTATGACTTCCGGATAATCGAGCAATTTTTTCCGGATAATCGAGACCGACCTGTACTAGAAAACTTGAGTATTTAAAAACTATTTGTCCCGCTCGGAAAATAGACGCATGTTTGTGCCACTCCATACATTAGTTCTTGTAAAATTTGGTTGTTCAACAGCTTTTCAATGAGGAAGAAAAAGTAACTGCGGAATTACCAATTTTAGGAAAACTCGTTCTGTAACTTTGAGTGCGATTCCTTTTTCCTTTTTTTGTCACACGGGACACATGTGAGATGTGACTTATACTGTTGTACATTTGACATTATACCGAGCCTCATAAAATTGGCATTCTGTCTTGTAAATACTGGATTTTTTGCTTTGGATTTTGCACCTCATTAACGTAAAGTAATTGTTGCATATCAATTTGTAAATTTGCCAAAAAAACAACACTTTGAAAATGCGCTGTGTCAATTAGAAGATTTTTTTTGAGCAAAAGTTCACGAAGACACAAACACAAACGCAAAGTTATATCGCTAGGAAATCCGTACAGCAAACAATAACATATATATGTATCTACCTGTTAGGTATGTAAGGAAATGACAAATTTTTTCGACAAAAATATATACTTACTCAGCACCATATTCACCGCAAACCGCCTTCTTCGTGCTCGGTTCATCGTCATCATCGTGGGATGATTTTTCATTTTTTTCCGGAACATTTTCCACACCGCTCGGTTGGTCATTTTGGTTCGGTTCCTTTTCCACTTCATCATCGGCCTCCGTTGCACATTCTTCTGGGTCCTTTTCGACATTTTCTTCCTCGTTTTTCTCTTCGTCACTATCGGTTAGCACTGCTACCTGCTGATCGTGCACTTCCCCGGCGGAGTCTTCGTCCGAATCCATGGCAGATGTCGCCCGCGAGCGTTTCGTCGGCGTCTCTAGCAATGTCCAACTCTCGAATAGTTCTTTGCCGTCCGGAATATCCGCGCCGGTGCCGCTTTGCTGCTCAGTGGGAGAGTCCACATTTTCAGCGGATCTCTCGGCTGCTGCGTCCATTCGGGCTAGAATGGAAAGAGCAAAAGAAAAACAGTTTTCTTAGATGAGAACGATCTGCGATTTAATTTTAACCACGCTTTGTGTGTGCAGAGTGGTCCAAAATTTATTTTTTCATTTACTTAGTTTGACCGAAAGCTGTACTTGTAGGATTATACCAATTCAATGCTTTGCTAATTTTCATTTGTATTCTTTCATCTCTTCCTTTTTCCTAGCTACAATTTCTACCCAAACCCTCCAGTGTTATTTTTGTATTGGTAATTTTGGCAAAAATGCATGGAATTAGGGGCTCTTTGCACCCTAGTTCATTTTTGCATCCATCTAAATCTAAACCGATCGAATAGCAAAGAAAGGGTGGGTGGGATTATTGAACTTTAGGCAGACGACGACCGAGCGATGCGCTGCCTGGTAGGAAGTAAAAGTCGAAAAAGAGATTTCAGGTAGAATGACCTTCGAAAATTCTATGCTGTAAGTGCTGCGTAAAGCTTTGTAGGGGGCGTATGCTGGTTTTTCCATATCCTACGCCTTAGTCAGTCTTGAATTTAATGTGTCTAGTCGAACACTAGAGTAGGAAATTATTATTCGTATGAAATTAGAAATGAACTTTAAGCCTCAATTGTTTAAATAATTCGCTTTAAATAAACTTAGATAACTGACTATCACGTTGTTAGCTGCCTGGATAACTTGGCACTGGCAAATACTTTTTATTTGAAATTGGACATAGAAAAAAGCAGCATGGTTCAAAGCGGTGATGATGATTAAAGCAACAATTTTTTTAAGTAGGCATTCAACGATACCATTGTGAAAAAACTAAATCAATTACCAAACCACGCTTCAAGTCGCAGTGAAATCAAATGAATGACACAGCTCTGCTATTAGATACCTAACAAAATAATAAACTTACCTTATCGAGAACAACTGCGTTGCTCTTAATGTCCAAAACTTATATTCACTGAAAATTTTTATCTACTGCATTTAGCAGGAAGTCCAAAAAAATGTTATAATCAATGCGACACTTTCAGATTTGCTTATCTATCTAGAGAGCCTCTGCTCTGCACTGTTGTTAATTGCGCTTTAGCACTAGAGCACTAGTTGACGTTTTACCGCAAAATCACTTGTCTACTATGATTGAAAATTCTGTAGTTTAGATTTTCTTTTTCCCAACAAAAAAAAATCTAATGAAAATTCACTACCGACACTGAACAATGCCTCGACGTCATCACAGCTTGATGACCGAAACATAAATAATATGGCTGATAGAAGTCTAGAGCATGAGCAGCTAGTAGGAAGGTAGGAAACATGCGTAGAGCGGCAGGCAGCAGCAGCAGCAGCGGTAGCGTGTAGCTCTGTTTGTCAACACTAATACCTAGAGACCTGAGAGACTAGAGACCAATGAATGAAGCTTAGTTTTCGTTTAGGTTTACTTTTGCACTTTTCGAATAAAAGTATAAGATAATTGATATTGATTTATTTAGATTACTGATACGATTCAGTGATTATTTTAGAATGATATCGTGTCAATCCATAGAAAAAATAAACTACTTTTGTAGAAAATATTCAACAAATCGTGTCGCCTTTGTGCCGCTGTAAATAAATACTCCACATGTTTGCAGAGCTTAAGGTTCAAACACAGGCAATTAATTTTCATGATGCTCATGATTTCCGTTGAGTGTGTACATACGCATACAATGCACACACCACTAAAGCACTTTTTCTTCCCGATTTTGAATAGCCCTACCGTAATTTCTACAACTTGTTTCTGAAAAAAGAAACAGTTTATACAGAAAATATACCCCACTTTTGTTGAAAAATATCTTGTATCTTCCAATAATCCTCTCAATGAAAAACAGTAGTGAAAATTAAAAAGCTTGCAGTACACCGCGATTGTGTTGTTTACATATACACGAATACGTTGTACTCTCTTCTACTACTTGAGCGGAATTATCATTAAACCAGCGATGCCAACTTTAGAGCCAATACTTTTGTGACAGTTTTTATCAAATCGCTGTTTTTTTCGAATTACTCTTCATTTAGATAATTATAATCTAATATTTTACTACTGAAAAATCAAACAATCGAAATTGATTTAAAAACCCATGGAAAACACAATCATTAAACCGTTATTTTTTGATCCAAAATAAATGTGGATGTACAAAAGCCATAAACTTGGCTCCTATGCTGGATTGGTTTCTCCCTCAGAGAGACTCACGCAGCCAGTACGATCTGTCATATGCAGCCAGCCGTTATCGTTGGTCAAAAATGGAAAAGTATTGATAACTCACAGTTGGCGATTTTTGAAAAACACACATTTAAAATTGATTTAGTCTTGTTTTTTCCACTGGAAATTGACTTTTTTGTAAAATGTGAAATACCCGTGGACTAACTAGCACCAAAATATATCATTTTAAAACGCACAGTTTACATGCACAATGAGGATTTCACGCACAAGTTTGATTTGTCAACCCGAAAATGAAACCAAGAACAGCCACAGCATGAGAAAAACAGGTCCGTCTTCGCAACTCTCTCGCAGGGTTTTCTCGCAAGAGTACGCTACACAGAAGGAAATTTCATGGTAGGGTATACTATATTAGAACGTAAAAATGAAAGAATGCACCAGTAAATATTGGCTAAAAAGATTTCTGTTTAGCCCTAGCGTTGTTTAGTCAAATTTATTATACGTTACTTTCGGAGTTATTTCAATGTATAACAAAAATAATAGATTCGTAATAAAAATTTCTAGACATTACCATGAAAGGTTGTAAAATTGTCTGAGAACATGTTGCTTATTCAAGAATCATAGTAAATCTAATTAGCTTTTTCATGGTACTTTCAATAGCAAACGTCTTCATAAAAATAGTACGTGTTACTATCGTTCTCGTTTCAATGTTGCGATGCTTTTGTACGAGTCTGTTGAAGCATTTTCAACTGACGTTTTTGAAATTTTTACGATGCGTAGGCGGATTACTACGAGAGGTAAATAAACGCCTCAAGCAAGCGGATCCGGGAATTGAATTGATGTCCGATAACCGGTAGAGATGATGATTGTAAAGAAATTATGAAAAAAGCTTTACGAAAACGATGTGAGGAAAGTTGATAATAGTTACCGGGATCGCACGTACACCGGTTAGTATGAGTGCAAGCCACCAATAATTCAAGTGAAAAAAGCGAAGCCTTGGGCTTAACCGTCCTTCTAAGACTTAACCCTTTTTTATCGACAGGCTTCACAGCCTGCTATTGATGCACAGAACAGTTACGGGGCTAGTGCAGCAATCCTACTGACTCTGTCTATCAGCACCGCCTAGCTTTGCATATAATATTCATGTAAACCTTAGCTTAGCTGGTTTCGAGGTATGATGCCGGTTTAACAACCCAGTCGTCGTATTTTCGAATCTTGAGTCGAGAGCTTTATAGTCAGTAGGATTGTTGCACTAGCCCCGTAACTGTCTTGTACTCTAATAGCTGGCTGTGAAGTCCGTCGATAAATAAGGGTCAAGTCTTAGAAAAGACGTTTAGGCCCGAATCTTTTCGCCTAGCTGAGATTCGAAAATACGACGACTGGCGTGTTAGGACATCATTGTACCTCAAAACCAATTAAGCGGTTGAATTCACGTGAATGTTAGATGCAAAGTGCGGTGGATGAGAATTACCTATGTTTTCACGTAAACTGGACGTGACGATTTTTTTGGGTGTAAGGAGTATTCCTGGTCGCGCGTCATTTTCAAACCTGAAATTTGGTTGTGCAAACCTCACATATACTATTACCAGCTTTCACAAATACAACAAAAGAGTACTGATTCTTTTGAAAGAAAAAATAATAGCAACAAACTTTTATGATGACCCGTGTTTGAACCTTAACAGATGTGTTTCAAGCTGTTTTCCTACAGCTGGATCCTAGAAAAAAGGAAACTTACAGTTCACTGGTCAACAAATGTTACAATCTGTTTATCAAATTTGGAAGAATAAAAAGATGCATTTTCATGTTCCGGTCGTTTGTGTCAATTTCGATGAGCATCGGAGTTATTCTACTTTTATTGTGATGATTTCAGATTAGTTTTGAAAGAGCATTGCGTGTCCTTGTGTTCCATAGTATTGATAACCCCACTACAACGATGATGAAGATGATTGGCTCAACATAGCGCATTACAAATAAACATTAATATTGTCAAATAAATAAATAACATTAAACTACATACAAAATATTATGGTCACTTATAGAATTCTTCCATTTAAAATTTTTTTATGAAACTTCTGCGTTGGTTCCCCAAATTCAAAACGGGGCTCCACCAGAGAAAACGTGCGAATACAAGCTGCAATCGGTTCATTAAATCCAAACATAGTACGGTGCAATTCTGTTTGTCGTAATCAAGCAGAACGGAGAGAACGTTGTGGAGCACGAAAGTTTAGCATTCAGCACCTTAGCAATATGTACAGCATGTTGAATTTTCCTACGACGTTCTAAGGTGTCAAGACCAACAGGTCGACACCGTTCAGGATAAGGAGGCAGGTTCAAAGGATCACGCCAGGGTAGGTCACGTAACGCTAGACGAATGAACCTCTTCTGCACTCGTTCAATTCTCAAGTTCCAGGCTAGTTGGTAGGGAGTCCAAATCAAAACACGCATTTTCCAATAATGGTCGTACTAATGAGCAATATAAAGCCTTTAAACAGTATGGATCTTTAAAATCTCGTCCAATTTTCGGGATAGAATCGAACTGCCGAGTTGCTTTAGAGACGATTTTCGTACGATTCAAATTGAAATTAAGCTTGGCATCGAGAATAATTCCAAGATCGTTGACATGCTCAACCCTTTTGAGCACTTGATCATCAATTTTGTATTCGAATATAATTGGGTTAACAATGCGATGGAATGTCATGATATGACACTTTACTGTACTAACGATCAACCAATTCTTGCGGCACCATTTTACGAAAATATCCAACAGCTTTTGAAGATTATGACAGTCTTCAAATGACCGGACAGCTAAGTACAATTACTTACATCCGTCACCCAGAAGTAATGCTACGTCATTAAAATACAACCAGAATAGCAAAGGTGCCACATTGCTGCCTTGTGGTACACCCGATTTGTTTGTGAATTGTGAGAAAAAGCCAGAATTGAGCTGTACGCGTAATGTTCGACCGCATAAGTAGGAGCTCTGCCACTCAACAAAATGTTGTGAAGCGCCAAGCCGGGAAAGTTTTCGCAAGAGCATTCAGGTGGTTTATATGGTCAAACGCTGCCTTCAAATCGGTATACACTACATCGACTTGAGACTTCTGCTCAATGTGCGAGATGCAAGTCACTGTGAAATCCAGAAGATTAGTGCAGATGGATCGTCCTGGCATGAATCCGTGTTGGTCAACAGATATATAGCTCTTCGTAAGCGAAAGAATCATAGAGCTTACTATTATTTCGAATAGTTTGCACAGCGCTGAGAGGCTGGTTATGCCGCAATAATTCCTAATATTTCGTCGGTCGCCGCTTTTGAAAACCGGAAACATGTAAGACTCTTTTCAGATTGCTGGAAATTTTCTTTGCTTAAATGACCGATTGAATATATAACATAAAGGCTCTGCTAAAACACTTGCGGAGCGGTTGTAAACAACAGCACAGTGTTCTTATTTTTTCGACATTAGGGGGGTCCCACATCAAATTGCACCACGCAAGAAACGCTGTAGAAAATTTCCCATTTGGCCAATCTTTTCCAAACTTTCAGGCAACAAAACATAACCCATTAGTAAGTTTTTGGTATTGTATTTGTTTCATTCAACTTCAATACCAGAACCGTATGCTCGCACCTTACGCTTAACTCCACTCATAAAGTTTTGTACAACCTAGCTGCAACCTCATTTGAACGGAAATCCACTTTTTATTCATGTCTTCCTCAGACTTGACCTCCTTGGGATGCTTCCGTAGTGCCTTTTTCATAATTTCCTGGTATTTTTTGATGGGCCTTGCTTCCGGTATGTTGGAGGCGTTCATGTCCTCTGGTACGAAAGTGACTCCGTTGGCTTCGTACCACTCCAATACATCCTTTGAGTATTGGCACGAAGGTAGATCCGGCCAGAATATCGTAGGGTCCTCGTGTTTCTTCGACAGAGAAAGCAGATGCTTCTGTAGACATTCCTTGAGCTAGATCTGCCCGTTTACAGTTCCGGTAGCCACGAACGGCGCACTCCGTTTGCCACATGATGTAATTCTTGGCCAAATCATGTATTTCTTAGCAAACTACGAAAGTTTCTGCATCCTTACTCTTTCCAGAACATCAAACTTGTGATGGCCGGTTATGTACAGTAGCCCCGGAAGCTGCTGGAAGTTCGTCTTGACGCAAGTCTCATCAGCATAGAGTGTAAACAATACACTCTAAGCTACTTCTACTAAAAATTTTAAGAGAAAATACCCGATGAGTAATTTTCTATAGCGTTTCTTCCGTGGTACAATTTGATCTGGGACACCCTTTAATATAATGAAATAGATCTTTACCATAACTTCTTCATCATAATATTGCATTTTTCGTGAAAATTGCAATGAAAAATAAGGTAAAGACTGAAATACGATTACTTAGGCCACCGAGTAGCAAAATAATCATATACCAGTCTCAGCTTTACTTAGTCGCAACCGTTCTGTGAACTGTGATAGGAGTAGTTATGCTTTTTTTATCCATAAAATCCAATATACACTATATTCAAGCTGTTTCAAAGGATTTACCGGACTTTGGAGGAAGCCCAGAAGACTGTCCGCTCTTTTTTCGATTTTCAGCTCGACCACACTGCTATGTGGATTCTCGACCGAGGAAAACATGCTCAGGTTGCGGAAATGCCTTAAAGGCAAGACTTTGGAAACAAGAGTCAAGTACCGCTTGCTCCATCCATCCAACGTGCACGGAGTAATGGCCACCCTCAAGATGCTGTACGGACGGCCACAGACAATCATACAAGTAATAGTTCAGAAGATCCATGAATTGCCGTCTCCTAGCATCGAAAGGCGGGACACCGTGATCCAGTTTGCCCTCAACGTGGAAAATCCAGTTGCGATAGCCTGAGATAGCAGATTTCATGTATAGCGCATCGCTGAGGTACGAGTTGGTGGAAAAGTTGCCGCCAACGTTGAAGCTGGAATGGACTAAAAGCTCCCGAAGCAATCGTAATCCAAACATCTTGGACTTCAGTTCGTGGCTACGCTTCGTTGCTGAGGCTGCCAGCGCCGTTGCAATTTCTACGGGCAGTGATTACCGCTCCAAGGTTTCGAAGAAAGACGGTTACTTGGATCTTCGCTCCGAAGAGGACTACCAGTCGTCGATAGTAAGCCTACTTCTAAGGAGCCTGTCAGCGAATGTGTGGGCTGCAAAGGAAATTGCCCAAGTAACCAAAAGTTCCATTAAAAGGGGATTTCTTGGCTTCATCATCACCGTACTTTTAAGTTCCTATTTGATGATTTAGCTTCGAAGGGAATGCAAAGCAACTTCTAACAGAACTTGAAAGTTCGCAAAAAGTCCACTTAAGTCGTTAAATAGAACACTGTTCAGCTCAAAAAGAAACTCCAATAATCTTAAAAAAAGATTGAGAAATTTTTCCACTTCTTCCTGTTTTGTAGGTTGATGGCATTTCCCATTTAAACTAAAGCATTTAATATCGGTGAATAGTGAAAGATATCATCAGAAGAATAATCGACTGTTTTTTATTGATAAATATCAATTTATTGTAATTTACCCACACACCACCAACCAAACCTCGGGGGATTTGAACTCGAGTGCTCTCTTTCGGTGACTTAGATGCATACCACTACTCTATTACTAGAATATGCGATTTGCATCGATTTTACTCGATGAGCTAATTTCTCATTTACCACAGCCCCGAAACGAACGTACACTCAAGAACAACTCATCGGCAAAATTCATCTCACTAGCGGCGTCAGAGATGGCGCAATGCATCAGGATAGGCTTGCAACGCGGTACGCTCGGGTTCAAATCCAGCACCGGCAGGTGTTAGTTAGAGTTTTTTTAATATCATCTTAATCTTCTTAATCGCATGAACCGATTTACAAAAATTAGAAGGAGGTGAAGGTAGAAAATAGAAAGGTTATAAAAATAGAACTCAAAGTAATATTTTATAAATTTTTGACAAAGTTTCTTTAGAAGCTGCTTAACGCTCTATGCAGTGAACTTAAGGCAACTTTGAAGTTCGGTTAACTACTGGCAAAGCTGCTTAGCAAGCTATAGATCCATAGACATAAACCTTGTTAACCCAAGTAACAATTTAGTTTTTATTACGCACTTCAAGACCAAAATTGGCCTTGAAAATCGCCGTAAGAGTACAATAAAACTCTCATTGTTGCTTGGGAACCTTTCTTAGACCCCATAATCCGAACTTTTAGTTACTTTCAAATTGCATGTTGAACTTTCAAGTTGCTACAGATATTAGCGGTACTTTATTTAGAATGAAGTTCGGTTTACAAATGTAGTGTGTGGTTGTTCAGTAAGAAAGTTCTGCGGAACTAAATTTGAACCAAATGTGAACTTCCAAGTTCGTTCCTTAAGTGAAATTCGAACTTTTGGTTGCTTGGGTGTTCGACCTTAGCACATTGTAAACCGTTCAAACAGTTCAGCTATGATTCGAGGTGGAGGTAACTGGAGTTTAAGGTGCGTCAAAAGTGTCTGCGGAAGCATAACGGTCCATGCAAGCAGAACAAGGCGTGCGGGATTGACAACTGTTTGTACCTTCACCATTCACTTCTCCACGATGCAAAAAGGTATCCGGCTGCAACGCCTCCACCACACCGCTGGGATCAAGTTACCAATAGCATTTGTAAGGTACGGCTGTACTTCAAGGGCCTTCGAAGGTGGTGCGAACCTACTCCTTTGTTGACGAAGGACCAGAACTCACATTGATGGAGCAGAGTTTGGCCAGAAAACTAGGGGTAGAAGGACCTATGAAGTTCCTATATCTTTGATGGGCTGGAGGTCCTAACCGAACGGAAAACCAGTCCCAAAAGGTAATCTTCTACATCTCTAGTGTCACGAACCCTATCAGAAAATTCAAGCTCTAACAAACGTTATTGATACCTGAGCTGCAGGAAAAGTTGCGTCATCTACAAGGCTTACCGCTGGAATCAGATCAAGAGGTTAGCCCGCGACTTCTCATCGGCCTGGACCACGCAAGCTTGGGCCACGTGATGAAGTGCCGCGAGAGCAAGCCGAAGGAATCAATGGCAGTCATGACGCGCTTGAGTTGGATGATCTACGAACGGTGCTCCAGGACAACGAATACTGGAAGTCACATTAATCATCACAGTATTAACATCTGTCAGTGTGAATCCCAATCTGACAAGGAGCTGCTCGAGGCCATGAGCCAGTACTTTTGACTGGAATGCCTCAGCATCAGTAAGCCGAACAAACTGCTACCATCCAACGATGACTAAAGAGCGAGCTGCTGCAAACGTTAACACGACGCACGAATGGACGCTTCGAATTCGGCCTTTTGTGGCGGTATGACAACGTCCGGCTTCCGGAGAGCAGATCGATGGGAATGCCATGATCGTCGAATGCAAAAAGATGTGAATCTAGCACAGGTGCTAATCGCGAAAGTGAACGATTATTTGGCCAAAAACTACATCAGGAATCTGTCGGAAAACGAACTAAAGATAAATCGTGACCGAGTTTGGTACCTTCCTATGTTTCCAGTAGTCAAGCCCAATAAACTCGGCAAAACAAGGTTTGTTTAGGACGCGGCAGCGAATTCGTATGGGGTGTCTTTGTATTCTGTGCTTTTAAAAGGACCTGATCAGTAGATCTCTCACCTGTCAGTCCTACCTAGTACGGTTTCGGGAGTTTCGTGTGGCTGTCTCCGAGGACATCCGGGAAATGTTCCATCAAGTGAGAACGAGAACGGAGGATCAGTGCTGCCAGTGCTTCCTGTGGAAGGAGAATGAAGCTGACACCCATACTAGCACGGTTGTTATCAAGTTGGTGGTAACCGAAATACGACTAATTTCGGTCGTAATTCGGTTGCTTCAACCAAAACCAAAGTGTGCTACTTGGGACAGCTCCCAGCACGTACGTCATGCTAGTGGTGTCGCTCAGTACGTTAAAAACACATACGCGATGCAATTTGAGCAGGAGTATCCGGAAGCCATTCAAGCCATTGTTCATCAGAATTACGTGAACGATATGCTGATCAGTGCTGAGACAGCGGAGAAGGCAATCCAGCTGGTAACGGACGTGAAGAGAATCCACGATTCTGGTGATTTTGACGTGCTAATTTGGGTGTCCAACTCATCGGCGGTGGTTGCTGCGCTAGACGAAGAAGGAACGAAGGAGAAGAAACTGAGCATTGCAGAAGCAGACATCACTGAAAAAGTACTTGGAACGTGGTGGGACATCACAACGGACTACTTTACATAGAAGCTATCTTCCCTCCACAAAGCTGACCTGCTCTCTGGACGTAAGCGACCTACAAAGTACTCAGGAATCTGTTAATGATCTTCGACTAGAGATACTTCCTGATGTTTCTGTGAAACCTACTGCAGGTGATCTGGAGAGCATCCGTCGAGTGGAAAGCGCAAATTCACGACTCTCACTTACCCGCGAACAAGAACGGTTTCGCGGCAGTCGTCTACTTACGATTCCAGAAAGGAAGTGCACTGGAAGTTGCGTTAGTTGGGGCAAAAACCAGAGTTGCACCATTGAAATTTCTTTCTATACCGCGCTTTGAACTATAGGTGGCCGTTCTAGTAGTAAGACTGGCGGGCTTTATCCTGGATCCTTGTCGATCAAGGTTCAAAAGCGCTATTTTTGGACAGATTCCAGGGACGTTTTATGCTGGCAGCACTGGGATTATCGGCGCTGCAGCCAGTATATCGTCGCATGGTTCAGTGAGATCCTTGAAACGAAGGTTCTATGGGAATGGCGATGGGTTCCTACCAAGTTGAACGTGGTGGACGACGGGACCAAATGGAAGAATGATTCCGATCTGAGTAGCTCTAGCCGATGGTTTTGTCGACCTGACTTCCTTTGGAAGACAGAAACCGCCAGCAACGCAGCAGTCCATCACAATGACCGATACGGAGCTTCGACCGCACCTTCACATTCACTTCAAGGTGTTCGAGCCAATCATCGATACGAGCCGTTTCAGCAAATAGTTCAAAAGAAACTCCTCATGATCCGCGGACGAACCAACTTGCGTCGCTAATCCCGTTATCCTTCTTCGGGAGTATACCATCACCTCGTCTATCAGCGGTTCCTGCACTAAAACCACGAGACCGTTCTAAGCGAGCTGAAACAACGTTACCACGTTTCCAAAATGAAAACTGTCTGCAATTCGGTCCGAAATAGTCCATTAAAAACGCACGAGTTCGTCCACAAGCGGCGCTGATGAGTGATTTATCGCCGTCACACCTCGTAGCCTACAGCAAACCACATTGGACGCTGAGTTGAAAAACGCTGGGAGGTCTTAGCCACTTCCCTGACTACGCGCCATCCATCTGGAAGTTGCGCACAACTGACTCACAACTGACTCGTGTATTATTGCGTTACGTAATATGGTGGACAGGAGAGCGGTGGCGGCCGCTTATACAGCGACCGTGGTACGAACTTCGTGGACGCCAACAGGTAGCTACAAACCGCACTAGAAGAATTGAACCACGATGAGAGAGTCACAGAATTCACCTCGCCGCAGACGATTTGGAGCTTCATCCCTCCCATGTCTCCTCGCCTGGGCGGCTCTTGGGAGAGGTTGATTCGTACCGTTAAACAGCACCCGGATAAACTGCAACCGCATCGACTGCGACTTGATCGACGACGTCGTGGTTATCATCGTAACAAGTTTCCTCGGTTGGCCCACTTCCAGTTCAAAGCCATCAATAGTCACTGTCCATGAGAGGCAAGTGTTGTTTTCTCCGGAGCTTCTTCCTACCATATGTTTGGTTTTCGACGCATTGATTTGTAATCTAATTCACCCAGCCTCCGTTTTTTGTCTGGCGTAGATTGCCTCCGCTGTCCTAAGGTTTGAAACTGGATTTGGAATTAGATTTGGAATTGGACTTGAATCAGATCGGATGAGACATATAACTGGACTTGCAATTAATGTAGGCTTGGATTTGATGTCGGAAATAAAATTAAAAAATCGGAAAATTAGGGTCGTAGTACTAGCTACGCCATTGTCCTGTAATCTGTCGAATAAAACAGAAAGTCAAGTTCCGAAAGCGGAATGCAGCACCAAGGACTTGGTTTTTGCTTATCATAAGCAAATCTATAATATGCTGATTTTGCGCTGCAAATTATATAAAATGTTTAATGATTTTTCTTCAAAACAACTAAAGAATGCAGTTGATACGTGTTTCACCGTACCAAATGGTTTGTAGTTTCTGATAAAAAAAACCAAACTAATTTTAGCGTTGCGTATTTTTATTCATTGCTCTTGATAGATAGGATAAAAACAACAAAATGAGGATCATCTTCAACTGACTTTTCGAAACTTTAACTTACTGCTGTAAACCTAATTCCGCCTGCTCGGTAGTGCACTGGAAGTCGCTCCGGAACCTTTTCGACCGTGGCGTCGCCTTCCGTGGTGATGATGGTTTCCTTCCGCCGGAACTTTCTTGAACTTCATACGTTTTGCATGCGGCGGTTTTTCTGGGGTTTCTCCAAAATCACATTCTTCCGCAAATAGCGCATCCTGAGTGACGCGCTGATTGTAGCAAAACGTCGGAAGAAGCTTTCGTTTTGAGTTGTCATAAGGTTGATCATATTCCGAGTTATCTTCAAACAGTTCAGATTCAGATTCTTCACTTCGTTTGTGTTTTCCGAAATTACAATCTTCGGAGAATAGAGCGTCCTGTATTGCATATTTGTTGTAGCAAATTTTGGGCAGCGTTCGAAGTTTATCTTGTGATATTTTCGGGGCTTTCTCGTCAATTTCGTCATGTCTGAAGCTGGCATCGACATCCGGAGGTGTTTTATGATCTAGAACTGTTTTGAACTGTGTGAATTGAATTGGTGCTTCATCAGCTGTTGATTTTTGCTGCGATAAAAACTCAAGTACTGTCCGGTGGATTCGTTTCTCCAACTCAGATGCGTCATCTATCTTTTTGAGTCGCTTTATTTCCTCTCTCAGTCGGCCATTTTCTATCTCAAGTTCGGTAATGCATTTCAAATTTTTAGCAGTGTTATTCAACAATTCAGTTATTCTATTCTCCTGGAGAGCTTTGAACTCCGTAATCATGTTCTGATATATTCTGGAATGACCGTAAAAAATAGCGGCGTTAGTGGCTAGGACGACTCCTAACACCAGTGGAGTAGTCCAGATAATGCTTTTCTTTGCAGTCGCTGTTTCTGAGATGACTGCTGTTTCGTTATTTTCAACATGTTCCTGTGTGTGATTAACCAGCTCTATGGAACTGTTCGTCTGAACTGAGTCTGATGATTCCAAGCGAAGATCTTCTCCTTCGCTAATAACACTGATGCTATCCGAAGAAAAACTTTCCCGGCAACTGTAACGGTATTGGCAAAGTAATGAAATCGTCGATCGTGTTCGATGAGAACAGAATAAATTTACCATTCAATGCTTTCACTTTCCAGCGGTTGCACATCGTTTTGCATATCTGGGTCACTGATGAATGACCAATTGTTGATATCCTCTACACTAGATACTATCGATTCACTGTCAGATGACTGATTCGGCTTAGCTCCTTCTGCTGACGAAATGGTATATTGCACAGACATCTCCATTTTGTTGTCCGAAAATAAGTCCGTAAACAATGCCACGAATTTATGTTAGGGAGCTCTGCAAACATATTTCATGTTTCGTGACACATTAGCTGACTCTCATTTGGATTTGGTGAAAAATGAACCGACCAATTACCTACCTGTTCAATTTCACCGCCCGGTCCGGGTGCAACTCTGTCGTTGTCGAAGGCAAACAATGAACTGGAACAAAAATGATGAAATGTTGGATTTCTTTCTCTTGCCAATTAATCTGCTCCACGTAAATATAAATTTGTCGGCATCAGTAAGAGGAGCAAAAAATAAACTTTGTTTTGCAAGCTTCAAGCTCTCTAGCCAGGATTACAAACAAGAATCCACTCTTGCAAGCACGTACCTACCTATTTCACTCGCGCGAGGTATTACGTATCAACAAATACATTGAAGATTGCAGCTGCAGGTTGATTTTTGTTGAATTAATATCTATGAATTTAATCACCTAGTAGCTTTTTAGAGTTTGTTTCGAACCCTTCAGCAAAAATTAGCATCGTTTAAGCTCGCTTGATAAGTGCCGATGCCGGCAGGTAAAATTAGCGTCGTTTTACGAAAATTTCTTTTTTGAGTTTCTTATTTTATGTTTTGGTTTCCCTTGTATGTTTACATCATACATACAGTCCCAGTCCAGGCAGTGTGGGAGCGTCGAGCATAAGTAAACGAACGTAAAATGTAGGTACAGTCCCACTTCGCAGTCCATGTGTTGCCTGACGGCAGCGTGTGCGTGTGCCGCTGGACTATCTAGCTTGAGTTTCCACTCCTGACAGTACCGCTGTATGAAAAGGAAACTGAACAGCAACCTCTGCTGGATAGTAGCTGTATTACTTGTGCGGTTATAAACCAGGTTGAATAAACGAATTTGGGTCTGGCTGGGTTTTGGCCAAAGGATTGAAGGATGTTTTCGCTTCGAGCCGCTGCAAGTGCGCTGTGAGACAATGTTAGCTAAAGCTTTGAGATGCAGCTTAAAGTTTTGTCATTTGTATGTTCTAAGCTTAGTTGAAACTATAAATCTGGAGTTTGATGTAGAGGCTTTTCTAACATATGGATCAAAAAGTTCCCAGATTTTTATGAAGTTTTGAAATATGAAATATGAAATAAAATATGTAGCACTGATTTAATGATTTAGGAAACAATGATTAGTGTAAGATTTATTACGACTTTTTTTTTATTTATCTTTTTGTTATGATATACCGCAAGAGAATAATAAAATTCGTATGTAAACATTTAGTATTGCGTCTTTATACACGAACATCTTATTCTCCCGACCATGGATTATCATCACGGAAGGATATAGCTTTGCACCAAATCTTTACTCATATGCCTGTCAACCAAGGTCAGATTTTTACTTCAACTCCTTCTTGTGTCTTCCAAATATTATTACTCTTCTTCATAAGTTTGCCCTTTACAATCGACTAGTTTACTCAATAGATCTTAACTTCGGCGTATGGATCAGATTCCACTCCGTTCCCAGTGGCGCCATTGTCGTTGTACCACCTTTTGGTCACATTTGAATAGTAATAGCTTGTGATAAAATAGCAATAAGAAGAGGCAGTCAACCTCGTTCAGAATCAGAAAAGGCATTTTTCTTCTTATATGCACTCGTTTTGAAAAAATTGCTGGTTCAATGTGTACGGTTCGCAGACATATATTACGGCAGCCAGGGATGGTTCGATCACTTTGACTCAATTTTGATTCATTTGACAGTACCGTCTCAACCGAGCCAGTTCTGGCAATGTTATATATGAGACATTTGTAGAACTAATTTTAATCTACAATTTTTCTGAACTAAGTTTTGCTGTATCTTTTGTAGTTATGGTGCTACAAAGCTAGTAACTCATCAGTGACTAAATGAACGATCATTTAGTCACTAATAAGGTTCTAGCACTGTAGCGCCGTAGCTACAAAAGATACAGCAAAACTTTATTCAGCAAAATTATAGATAATAACCTATTCTACAAATGTTTCACATTTAACTTTGTCATATTTGGCCCCGTTAAGACGGTATTGTTAAATGAATCAAAATTGAGTCAAAGTGATCGAACCATCCCTGACGGCAGCAAATCACCCAAAAGTGAAACAAGTGAACCTTATTCAACCTTACTAGCGGACTCGGTTTTGGCACAGGAATATGGATCCATTGCTGCTACACATAGAAGTATTTGAGTCGAAAATTTGGCCATAAGTATTGCATGTATTTTATAAGAGTAGAAAAGACGAATGAAAGCTAGTAATATCTGTTTATATGTAGGAGTCGCAGCCCATGACTCTACTTTAACCGGTACATCACATTAAGTATCACATTTACTATCAGTGGTGGTAATCACTGGCGAGCCCAGGTTGGAGCACACTGGGGCACGTGCCCTACCGTTTATAACTAATTTAATGAATAACAAAATAATTTCTCAAGTTTAATTCCCAGCCTAATTTTCTTCCAATTTCACCTTCGATTTCAAGTTTAATGTAAGTCTAATTTTAAGTCCATTGTAATGTCCGATTTTAAATTCAATTGCATGTCTAATTTAAATCCAATTTCAGCTCCGATTTGAAGTCCAATACCAAGATTAATTAAAAGTTCAATTTTAAATACAATTTGCAGTTCAAATGTGGTCTGGTGTCAAATCCAATTCAATGTCCCATTTTAAAGCCAATCAAGTAGAATTTAATTCCAGTTTCAGCTCCGATTTAAAGTCTAATTTCAAGTCCAATTATATCCGATGTCCAGTTCAATTTCAAGTCAAATTCAATTCTGATTTTAAGTCTATTTTCAAGTCCAATTTCAAGCCCAATTTGAGCTCAACATCTAGTCTAATTTAATTCCAATTTATGTTCGACTCGAAGACCAATTGCAACTTCCAATTCAGATCCAGTTTGAAGTCAAATTATGAGTTCAATTTTGATCCAATTTTATACAACACGCCAAGTCCGAATTCAAATCCAAATGCAAATCTAATGTCTAATCTAAAGTTCAATTTTGAGTTTGATTTTAAATCCAATTTAAATTTCACGGATGGTCCCACACTGGAACAGACATCCCATCTTATCAATAAAATTTAATGTAAAAAAGTCCTAATAGTGGAGTTCCAAACTTTGGAGTTGTTAATCTAATCGATCAAAAGTCTTGCTATAAATAAATTTAGGAAGGAAGGAGGTTTTTTAGTCTTCTCAAAAGGACATATGGGAAGTACCCAGGACAAGACATAATGATAGTCATCGGGGATCATAGTACAGACGCGAAGAGTTCTTTCGTCCTGTTAGTGATAGAGAAAACCTCCATCCTACCATAACCGACAATGGTCTGAGGCTAATCAACTTCACTGCAGCCAGAGGAATGGTTATCTGTAGTACCTATTTTGCACACTGCCTGGAAATACCCCAATGAAGAGGCCTGCTCTTAGATCGACCACGATCTGTTTGGTGGCTGGCACTTTTCTGATGTCGAAAACGTGCGGTCCTTCCGGAAATCAAACGTCGACTTGGATCATTATCTCGTAGCAAGCAAGATTCGCGTCCGGTTATTCAACGTATTCAAATCGAAATCAACGAGGAAGATACGACTGAAGATTCTGCGGTTATTAGAGCGGAAGGAGTTGCTGCAGCGTAGCCTCGGAAAACTGATGAGTGGATCGGTGAACTAGCTGCAGAGAACCTGAACGAGAACCTGAACGAACCAACTACTTCTAGTGGTTCGACGCACAATACCAGCAAGTGACTGATGAGAAGAAACGAGCCACAGCTCACATGTTGGCTGCAGCTGTGACGCGCCAGAACGGAGAGAGTTGCCGAAAAAAGACATCACCTTTGTAAGTGACGCCAGCACTGGGGTTGCGCTCTTGCAGAAGCAGAGAATTGCTTCGAGATGCACGATATGAGAAGGTTCTTTAAAACGATCACTGGAATCAGGAGCCGCAGCGATTCAACTCCTGTTATGTGCATCAACAATGAGGGGAACCTGATTACCAAAAGATCGGAGGTGGTCAGGCGATTAAGGTTGATGGACAAGCTGTGGATCCACCAACTTTGAACGCGGTTAAAAAAGCTGTTCCGCTAGAGAGCTAAAAACGGTAAAGTAGACGGAAGGACGGCATCGCTGCCGAATTTTTGAAATCTATCAGGTTTTCCACAAGGTATAAAAAGTATTGTTGGATGGTCTCATATGCTCTATTTACCAAAAGGATCATAGGCTCGAATGCAGCAATTATCGGGGATTGCTACTCTGCATTGTTTCATAGACTGAGACCATTGCAGGAAACCTTTGTTGGCGGATTACAATTACAGTGTGGTTTTCAGGGACGCTCCACGATGGACCAAATGTTCACCGAAATTCCGGGAATTCAAATTTCGGACTCGCCATTTGTTGTATTTAAGGTGGCGTACGATTCAGTTAAACGAAATGAGCTGTGATCGATTATGCTTGAACATGGTTTTCCAACATAACTGATTAGGCTGATACGTGCTACCCTTGATGGTTCCAAATCTATCGCCAGAATAGCGGGTGCCTCTCGAAGGGCATAGGAAGGTGCCATTCAAAGGGTAGACATGCTGTGAAGCGGTACCATCATCACGAAATTTCACATGCTCCTAGGGTTCGCTGATAATGCGTTCGTTCAAGCCGACTTGTTTGCTGGCCGTCTTCTTTTCTGGCTGGTTTCGAAAGACCTGGTTCAACCGTCTTCAGGGGTTTTGGATTACCGGTCTCGAGCTATTCTTCGATCTGATGCCGACAGACGTTGGAATTGCGACTCGAGCCTTGCTTACTCACTAGGTCCGCCAGGATTCTGCACATGCTGTCAAGATATTCCTTGTACTGCTAGGCTACCTTCTCTTCAGTGAGTCTTCCACGCTTTTCTTGCTGCTGCTGAAATGCCGTTCTTCCTGCAACCTCAGTAGCTTGGCGCAGACTTTTGCAGAATTCTGCGGTTAAGGTGTAGATATTTCCGACAGTGTCTCCACTGCATCGATCATCGGCAGTTCTATTCCTGGCAACGACTTCGGCTGCTACTTCTACAGATCGGGTACTGAAGCCGCAACTGCGGACTGCTGAACAGTTTGCGGGATCGTCAGCGTCTTAGCTGACTTTTGCGATGCTGTAGTTGAAGAGATAACTGGACTGCTACGGGTGCTGGTTACTATTTTTCGATGGTTTGATCGTTTAACGATCGGCAATCTTGAATAAAATCTTCTTCTGCTGATGCACCGTCCGAAGCAGCCTTAGTTCGCTGGGTTCATGTCAAAATCAGTTGTGCATCTTCAGCTCTTAGCGATAATATGCTCCGAAACTCCAACGCAGAAATAGGTAATACCACCCATCACATTCGTCGCAGTTGGATTCTTTAGGAGGGGGGATTCCCATACAAATATAATACAAATTTTTTCAAAACTCGAGAACTAATCAAGCAAAAGGAATCAAAGGCATGTAGGGGTTTTTGGAGGTAGGAATTCTTTCTATGGTGTATTAAGACCCCTTCCCCTTCTAAGAGGGTGGGCTCCCATACAAATGAAATACAAATTTCCTCCTAACTAATCAAGCGAATGGGACCAAATTTGGCATGCATGTGGGAGACCCCTCGTCCATGTGGCAAGAGGATAAGCACTCTCATACAAATAAAACAAAAATTTTTGCGTATGTGCCATATTTTCTGCTATGTAACAAGCGGTAAGCTGTGAAAGGAAATTAGTAAAATCTTCTCGGAGCAAGAGACAGTGAATTGACGCCGCTAACTTATTGCGATGAACGTGCTTTGGCCTTAATGTTATTAGTAACGAGTGGCCCTTTTAAAGGCCACAAGCGAGTTAAAGTAAGATTATTGAAACATGTCAAGGTACGCGTAATCATATTTATTACAATAATCTGTGGGCTCGTCATTCATTTACTATTTCAACTTTTATGATGCACACAAGTGATTGTTATAAGAAACCTCTACGTTTCAATTCAAAGCCGCCATTGCATTCAATGAAGAATTGAATCTGAATATTTTGCTCTTCTTTTTTCATCATTCACTTAAACAATGACAACTCACAGATTCTTATAAACATACATATGTCCGAAATGCAGTTTACATTAGTCTTACATGTAATGATCTGATACAGCCCTACGTTACCCTTTCGTACAACGCTTAGGGCTGTATACCTTGTAGTTTTTTCAATAAATAAATTATTTGGAAAACAATAGATCTGCCATTGTATAATAAGTTGCTTCCGAAAGGTCGGTGCTCCACATTCTGCTTATGGTTGGGTACTCCGGTGGCTACGTGGGCTTATCAGAAATTCTTTTAAAACGAAGTATATGGTGGCTGGTAGAAAGCGTGACGGCCTTCGGGTGTTGGAGTTTGTGATAGATGAAGCTATTTTTCAAGTGATTGTCAAATTTGACTACCTTGGTACGTTAGTGACATGTGACAGCAATGCTAGCCGTAAAGTAAGAAGGCCGATAGTGGCTGCCAATAGGGCCTTATACAGATTACGTAGCCAGCTAGAGTTCCGCAGCCTGCAACTTTACACGCAACTCACGCTCTATAAGATGCTAATGCTTCCGGTAGTACTCTAGACTTTGGATGTAAGAAAGAGAGGTAGAGAGATGTAAGAGAGAGAGAGAGAGAGAGAGAGAGAGAGAGAGAGGAAGAGAGCTGTAAGAGAGGGGAAAATAGATGTAGGAGAGAGATGAAAGAGAGAGAGATATGTAAGGTGAAAGCGGTATGAGAGAGAGAGGAGAGAGAGCGAGAATTTATAATTTCGTATAACGTCTTTATTTCTTAAAATGGCAAGAATGCTACTTTTTTCGATGTGTGGACACATCACTGCGACCAGTATAGTTGATCTATTGCTTGGGTGATATCGCCCGGGTGTTTGCTGTATGACCTGCTATTGAGTGAGCGATAAGCTTAATAAATTTTATGCGTGCTTGTGTGTATTGGGGTTTACCCTTCCTTCAAAGCTTGATCTGCTTTACCCACTTATTCCTTGTTGCTAGCACTATTCCATATTATAGCTGTCCCTGGCGAGGACTCCTTCGTTCCTCTGACCAGTACACTTAACTATAGGAGGGACTTTTGTACTGTCAAGAGGGTTCAGTCGGTAAATATATAGAATTCAGCATGAAGGAAGGGTAAGGGTGAGGGGACTGAGAATAAATCCATGCTAAAGTCACTTGACATCGAATGGCTTGATTCTACTAAGATTCGAACCCACGACCATTCGTTTGTGAAAGCGAAAGCAGACTCGGTAACCTTGCGACTAGGGAGCCTTTCAAGAATGCTACTTACAACACTCGTTTTGAGACTCTTAACTATCAAATGCCATCAAAGATTGCGATGAAAAGTAGTGAGAATAAAAACAAATATCATTTGAAAGTTCACAAAGTATTTGGGCTAATGTGATAATGTGAACAAATTCTACTAGCTTTTAATCAGTATATTCATTGTAATCTGTAGTCAATATCAATAAATAATAGTGCACACTCTGATTCTAGAAGGCCATTTTACAACTAGTCGATAGGAAGAACAGATCCATAGAAATGTTAAAGACAACAACGAGAATATATGGTCTATCTTCAACCCGAAGCTTGACAACTCTGTGCGGTATTTAAACAAAACAAATAGACTCAAAATGAACTCAAACTCAAAAAAACTCGAACGCATCCGGAACGACAGTGGTGTGCAATTGGAGGGATTTGAAAAAGTTTTAATTCTCCTCATTTTGGTCAGCTTTTTGACAAAAATATTCCTCTGCTCCTCTCTCTGCTGGAGCTGCATGCCCGAGCAGCAACATCAGGTTCTACAGGTTTGCCATGAGCTGCCTAATACGATCGGTCTAGTTCGAGTCTAGAATGGTGGACAAAATCTTCAGCATGCTTTTGCATAGATTTCGGTCCAAAAATAACATGCCTAAAATGACTTAGAATGTCTAGAGTCCTTCACCAAGCGTTACTTGCTGGATCCGGACACTGGAGGTGAATGGGAGAATAATTTGACGGTGGATGGATACCCTTTTTCTGGGCATGGAAAGCTTCACCTATCTGTATTTTCCGTAGAGTTCCGTAAGTGATATAACTTGGATAATTTTATTATTTTTTCTTCTATTATTTTATATCATGAGTTATAAAGTTCTATGAGAGATTAAATAATTGAAACAACCTTATGCATATTTGTATCATTGAATTAATAATCATCATAGTTTAAGAAAACAAGAAAACATTATAAGAAACGTTTATTATCAAAATTATTATTATCAAAGACTGCAGTAAAATGGTCCACGGCAAAAAGATGCTCACGCCACATTGTTGCATATTCGTCATCTTTCACATTGATAACAGAGAAAGATATAATCAGCATTCAGTCAGAGGCCACGTCGTGTGTTTTCATTTCCGTCGTAAGAGGACCCGTTAATTTCCACACCAATTACCTAGTCGTTTGTTCTACCAACTCGATCAGCCAGGAAAATCGAACACGTTCTGTGCATCTTCAGTAGAGACGAGTACGCAATCGTAACACCTAATAATGCTTGCACTAAATAATATTATATTAACTTTCAATTAGTTATAAAATCATCACATGTCAATTTGTGAAACGCCTCAAGCTAAGAGATCTTTGCAAAAAATACATATTATTTATAAACACACCACACACCAGAGCAGAGCCCAGTCTCCGGAGTGCCAGTCGCAGTCTCAGTCTCAGGTGCCCGACCAAACCGGCGTAGACTCGGAAGCAACCGACCACACCGACCGGGGAGAAGCAAGTTAGCTCTATATAGTCTGGACCTTTCCGAAACCGCAGAACGTAAGCCAGAGCGATGAAAAAAGTACCGCGATAATAAGGCAAATGCCGGCCAGACAGAGAACACGCACATGTCGAGTCGAGACTCGGTCGAGTCCAGTCCCGCAGCCAGTCGGTGGCGGTGGCAAGAAGCTGCTGCTGCTGGTAGCCCGAAGGGTGGAGGTGAAAGGGCTTTGTAAAGGAGGTAGAAACAAAACATTTATTAACATACATTCTGCATAAATTATTTAGTCGGAAAAAAGGGAAATCAAACCTGGCACAGAACATGAGATATCTTACGGGAATCTCCTGGCCGCCGCGCCACGCCACGCCACGCCAGCAGTAATGGCGATGCAAAAATAAATGCAGAAAGTGGCCTTAATTGGGTAATATCGGCTGTGTTTAGTGATGTGACCCCGCAGGCAAGCGCGCCGGGAAACAAAAGCACAAAAGTGACAATAAGGTATAATACCTGTGTACTTACTGTGTCGCTTGGTCATAGTCATTGTCGAAGTTATGGCCTCGTTATCGGGCGTATCGTGCTTCTCCACCGCATAAACTGCGGATACATTAGAAGAAAATGGTAAAAACTCGAAGAAAAACTTTTTTTCTCAAATCGTTTATGTTCGTGAAAATGATCAGTTTGTTTTTACAAATGTTTTTGCTTTTATTATACAAAATATTTGAAGTACCGAATGATTGCAGTTTGCATTTTTGTTAACTTTCTGTTACTTTTGCAAATGTATATTTACTATTGAATCTTACGATCTGGAAAATATAATCTGTCAAAAAAACTGCGTCTGTCAAAAAAACTGCGCAAATTTCGTTAATTGCACTGAGGTTTTCATCGATTTTGAGAAAAACTTTCCTTAATCGGGCTGATCTAATAAAGTCAATCGATGACATGAACATCAATTGAACTGTTGCCTATCACAGCACAGCCCAATTAATGAAAGTTTTTGTGAAAATCGGTGATAAGCATAGCCCAATTTACGAAATTTGACTGTACTGAAAAAGAAAAACCGTAGAATAAAAGATGGGAAAACAGGAGATAGAAAGAGGGGAAACGAGTCAAGAAGGGGAAAATAACACAGCAAACAAGCGAAACCAAAAATTCTTTCGAGAGAGATAAAAGAAACCAGATAGAGTAAAACGGGAAAAAGAGATCGAAAATAGTACATAAAAGGGGAAAGAAGAAACAAAAAACGGGAAAATGAGACAGAAAAAGAAGAAAATGAAAAGTTTTTTTTTCCAAAGAATCAAAGAAAAAGGTAAAACGGGAGAGAAAAATAAGAAAATCAGGAGATGAAAAAGGAAAACAGAAAAGTAAACGGAAAAAATGAATCAAAAACAGAATAAACGTGAGAAAAAAGAAGGAAAACAAGTCATCTAAAAGTGGAAAAATTAAAAAGAAAACAGAAAAAGACGAAATACGCGAAAGTAAGGCTATAAAAAGAGCTAGAAAACTGCTAGAAGCACAAAAACTGAAAATTAGAAAGGACAAAAGGGAAATGAAAAGACGGAAAATGGGAAAGAAAGTAACAAAAAAACGAGTGAAAAACAAGTGCAAAAACTGGATTGAAAGTATGAAAAAATGGGACGAAAAGCAAAGAAAAACGGAATAAAGAAACATACAGGATATACGGGAAAGGATAAACGATAGCAAAAGAGGAAAAACTGAAGAAAAACGAAGATAAGTAAGAGCAGAAACCAAAAGAAACATGGATAAAAGGAGAACAAACGGAACAATTTTGATTTGATTTGATTTTGTTGCCCGTTATCAGGCCCTAAGATATACATATAGATTCTAACAAGTAAGTAAATATCTAAAAGCGTTGCACATAGATATTAAAATACTGTTTGAGATTATGTTTAAGCTGACCACTTGACATCTCAATGGAAATAACGGATTAAAGACCGTTGTAAATAGCCATCATCCGATACATGGGCTCATTCCGGGCATAATTTGCTTTCGTTACTATCTTCTCAATGTGCTTGCTGAAGGTCAATTCTCTGTCCATTTCAATACCCAAATCACAGAACCAAGTTTTCCTTGGGCTCAAATCATCACCTTGGCGGTATCCAGGTGGATTTGCGACTAAAAGAGACCACGTTGCATTTGGAAACATTTTTTTTTTTTTTTAATATCATTTATTTTATTTGGCTCGTTTGCGGCAACTTAGCGGAGCCGAAAGGCTTTTATAAAAATAGTACACGAGGAGCACTGCTTACATCTATGTTAGGAGGTATGATCGATACACCCGATTTACTGGGGTTAGTAGGTATTTACAGTTTTCTTAATATAGAGGGGGGCTAGGAAAGGTGGATTAAGGGTTTCATTGTATTTGTATCAGTGGCGATAGTGCAGATACATTGGCAGTGTGTGGTATCCTATAGTAGTCATATTGGTGTTCTTTGGTGCTGGATTGGAAACATTTACTTTTAGTTCAAACAATTTGCAAAGGTCTAGAAAACGATTCAAGTTCTCTTGAAGAGTCGCACAATTCTTCGGGGAACGTACAGGAGTAAACATTTTTACATCATCATCATAGATTAACACGAAAACATCGTTTAGCATATCGGACAACTCATTCATGACAATAACAAACAGCAAAGGGCCCAAATGACTACCTTGAGGTACTCGTAAGCGCGTATTGAACAGTTTAGAGTTTGTATTGTGTAGTCTAACATATTGTAAGCGGTTGATCAGGTGCGAAGTTATCCATTTTAAGCAGAAATCCGTGTTGACAGTTTAGCATTAGACAATAATACAACAATAAATTCTAATGCTAATTTTAAGTAAAACTTCTTATCTAATTTTTGTCCATGACCCAATTTCAAGTCTAATTACTTGAATTAGTCTATCTAATCTATCTAGTCTAATTAGTCTATTAGTTGTCTAATTAGTGACTACAAATAAAATGGATAACTTTTGCGTAGTCAATTAAGCAGATTTCAAGTTTTATTTCATCTGCTACTTAGGCCATTGCAAATCAATTTAAAAGTTTTTGTCACCCCCCCCCCCCTTGAAAATTGGCTTGAAAAATCGGGGGGCAATAAAATAATTTGTAGGATATGAGTTAAATTTTTTTTATAAAATCAATTGTCTGCGGGCTCTACAGCCTGAAAAACTTGAAAAATGAGTGTACGAGTTGAGTTAACATGAACATGAGTTCTAGCATGAAATAGAAATGGAAATTCAAACAGCGGAATTTCCGAAAATCGGCCAAAAAAATTTTTTTTCGTTTTTGTCTTTTTTTCGTAGATTTTTGCATGGAAATTAACAACGTATATATTAAAAGCAAGAATAGATTTGGTTTTTACGTTTAAACTTAAAATAAAAATGCCTAAAATCCATATTTTTTTTTGCTCGATTAAAAAATTCACTTTGTTGTTTTTTCGCCCCCCCCCCTTCAGTGGTCCAACACCGGAAGGACAAAAACTTTTTAAAATATTTGTAATGTCCTTATGACGTTAAAAAAATCCCACCGCGATCTGGAATATCTCCTGGAAAATAGAACCATAATTTACCAGTATATTTTTCATTAAAGGCCAATCTAATGTGCTTCTTTTAAGACTGTGTAACTGTAAGTACCTTTATTTTTGATGTCGGGGACGTAAAGGTTAATATCGCTTATGCAGTATATATACACGCCACATGCGTTGTATGTAACATTCATCAAAATAGTAACATTGTATACGTCCGATCCTCAATACATTCTAGAGCTATTTCTATGTGCAATTGGGAACAATTTAACAAAATTAAGAACACAAATTATTGCTTTCCTGCTACCTTACAAAAATAAAAGAATGTTTTTTTTACCAATCGTTCCACTACGTTGAAGGGATTTTACCAATTCAATTCCATTTTATCAATAGCACATCTTTTCATTACACTTCCAATGCAACGCAAACTTGCGCATCCAAACAGAATTAAATTATAATCGAACACTACAGCTGTAACGCTCTTTTCCAATCAATTCACCTACGTTTAAACGTCTCGCCGTAAAGAATTTGCAATCTGTTGATGTAATGGACCTAAATCATTTTTTTCTGGCTCACTTTCCTAACACAGACATCAAATTGGACTAGGTTTAATTGCATTTGAAAGAAATTTGTTGGCAAGACGGGGCTTTGTCACTTTTTCTGGCGTATTTCCCAAGCAAGGACATCAAAATGGTCTAGGTTTAATCGCGGTGTTAAGAAATCTTGTTAACACGAGGAATCTTCCTCATTTGTTTTGGCTTACTTCCCAAGCATAGATATCAAGGTTGGAAGATTCTTTACGATGATATAAACCTATACCAAGGTTTATATCATCGTAAAGAATCTTCCAACCAATCACGAAGCGAGGATTTCCAGTTTAACAATGCTTCATTATATTCAATTTTTCAATAGTACGTACTTTGAAATCTTTAGATTTCATTATTAGTATGGATGCGTAGAAGATTTTCCGATCGATTGGCGTAAGAATAATTAAAATTGATCGGGAAACCGCTAAGCTCAAATACTTTCATTTCTCGTGACGCTCGCATTCTTCGATTTTTGGAATGACACCCTATCCCAAACCTTGTCGTAAGAACAGTCGATTACGGACCGTTTTCAAATGTACACTAATTTTTTTTTCAACAATGGATAATGTATCGTTAATTTCGGTAACTCAGATCTTTTTTACGTGTATTTGTCTTTTTTTTGACAGCTAGAGAAAAATTCCAAAATTTTAGTTGCCACCCGTTAGTTTTGTTTGAAATCTGATTGCTAATCCATTTTCAGCTTTAATTTTATATCCAACTAGCTGACCCGACAAACTTCGTATTACCACAAATTAACCTGTGTTGTACATAAATCATGAATCTCGGATGATCTTTGTCACAATCTCGAGTTTTGCAAGCCCCCCAGTGGAAGGCGCTCCGACGGCGGGTCACCGGCAACACTCGCGACCGTCTCGTCCTGAATGATCTAGTGTTACTATAGATAGTTTTTGTGGTCTTGTATTGACTAATGTTTTATGGAAGAGTCTCGAATTTCTCGAGTTCGATTAGTTTTTGAGTTTCTGTTTTATTTGTATGAGAGTCCATATCCCCCTACCACAGGGGAGAGGTCTCTAACTATCGTAAAATAAATTCAAGACTCCAAAATCTCCCACATGCCAAATTTGATTCCATTTGATTGATTAGTTCTCGAGATAAGAGGAAATTTGCATTTCATTTGTATGGAAGCCCACCCTCTTAAAGAGAAGATGGGCCATAACTCGCTTTCTAAAGAAGAGAGGGGTCTCAATTCACCATAGAAAAAAATCTTGTGTCCAAAACCACTTACATGTCAAATTTGGTTCCATTTGCTTGATTAGTTCTCGAGTTATGAGGAAATTTGTTTTTCATTTGTATAGGAGCCCCCCCCCCCCCCTCTTAAAGTGGGGAAATCCATAGAAAATATACCATAGAAAATATTCTTGCCTACAAAAACTTTCACATGCCAAATTTGGTTCCATTTGCTTAATTACTTCTCGAGTTATGAGGAAAATTGTGTTTCTTTGGTACAGGAGCCCGCCTCTTAAAGTGAGGAGGGGCCCTAATGTACTGTAGAAAATATTCTTGCCCTAGAAAACTTTCACCTGCCAAATTTGGTTTCATTTGCTTGATTAGTTCTCGAGTTATGAGGAAATTTGTATGGAAGCCCCCCCTTTTAAAGAGGAGAGGAATTATAATTCCCCTTATAAAGAGGGGAGGGGTCTCAATTTACCATAGAATAAATTCTTGTCACCGAAAACACCCATATGCCAAATTTTGTTCTATTTGCTTGATTAGTTGTCGAGTTATACAGAAATTTGTGTTTCATTTGTATGGGAGCCCCCCTCTTAGTGGGGGGAGGGGTTTCTAACCATCACTAAAACCTTTCCTGGCCCCAAAAAACCTCTAGATGCATACTTTCATGCCGATTGGCTCAGTAGTTTTCGATTCTATAAGGAACATACAGACAGACAGAAATCCTTCTTTATAGGTATAGATTGCATCCGAAAGTTTGGAGTTTTCAAGCAAATCGGTAGATACTTTTGAGATAAGCACAAACAGATTCACATCTTACTATTCCTCAATTTTTTTATTATTCTGAAAGGTTTTTTTATGTCTGGGTACGTTAGTCCTTCTGTACGAAATTTCAAATCGACATACGTTGTAATAGTAACTTAGCCGCCCAGTTAGCTTCGAGGTACGACGCTGGCCCAACAAGTCAGTCGTCATATGTTCGAATCTCGGCTAGGCGGTGCTTACCAGATAGAGTCGATAGGATCGTTGCACTGGCTACGCTTTTTTCCGTACTCTAACAGCCGGCTGCGAAGTCTGTCGATAAAGAAGGGTAATGTCCAAAGACGGTATAAACCCAAGGCTTTTTTTTAAATAGTAACCTCATCTGCAGAAAAGACAGCAAATTATCGACTGAAGTTTTTGGAACGTCTTAGTAGAATACGAAATCTGAAATTAAAGGGAAGAAGAAAAGTTTTTATATGGCTAGCGTTCGAGAATCTTCATGAGTAAGAAATAATTTGTTTTTTAATAAATGATTTAAATGAATGCAAAAAGTATAATTTACGTTAGCAAAACCGAACAAATGGTTCGAAACCCATCTGTTCCGTGTTCCAGGACAACATAAAACGAAAATTTAAAATCTACCTTCGTTTCCTTATCGCGAACTAATCTTTAACTTGGTATAGAAAAAAAACTGAGCTTTCCGCAAACCCTGTGACGAATGTGACACTTCCTCTAATAAATCGTTCGAAATTACAACACACATAATTGTAGGAAAGTGCATGATTTCCGGCTCGGACTGTGGTGGTCCCCCATCGGTTACCGGCACGAAGCCAATCCCCTATATCGGTTCATCAGCTTTCACCTTGCACTGAGCCCGGTGAGGGTGGCCAGCCTATACCGGGAAAACCAAAGGATCGCGTGTTTTACGACAATGACAATGGTTCCGGTTTTCTATTTTCGGTGCGCTGCTTCTTCCAGTGCAGTGGGAGCACGGGTGTGTATGATGATGCCATCGGTTCCGTTCGGTGAAAACGAAAAAAAAACACAAGAAAGGCGAGAAAGGATAAGATGTCGGTGCATTCAGTGGGATGTCCTCGGTTCGGTGTGTGGCTCCTGTGCACTTTACGTCCTAGCGCAACGGTGGTGACTTACGTACCTGGTATATTGCCATGCCATGAGAGTATTTCCTCGTTCCCTCAAAGAATGCAAGGGACAGCGTTATCGCTATTGCTTGAAACCGGCTGAGCTCGGGTCCGGGTTGGTCCCCCGTTTGACTGTACTAAACGCGGAAAGATTTAGTTTAGATTACCAGTACGCCAAGGAGAACATCTGTACGCTGTGCCTGCTTACTTAGAAAAAAAAGAATGTAAAATTTTAGGAGAGAATGTCGCAGATTGAGTTAAGCATGGTCGAAACTGCTGTCTTTTCAGACTAATTCACGGTTTTAAAATTGCTTTTGTTTTAAAAAATTCTTTTTTTTAAATTGCAGAACATAATTAAAATTTTCGAACCGCATTCTCCTCTACACAATGTGACGCTACATGACCGGTGTACTTGAAATAGGTGGAGTCAGAAGAAGGGACATGGCAAATCACTGCAATCCGACGTCGGTCGTTCCGAACGGATGTAGACGACGGACGCGGGACGCCTGGCATCGCATCGTCTTTCTCGCCTGCCAAGCATTAAAAGTCCTCGCTTGAAGTGCATTGCAACAACACACCGCATGACATAGCAAGCCATGCTGCAGCTCGATATCCTACACACATAGATTCCCGTAAGCCTGCAGAGAGGGCGTTCTTGGGGCCATTCATCTTGTCTTGTATGTCGAGTCAGAGACGTCCGTTCGCTAAACCGCAGCTGCTGGTGAAACCTCCCAGAGCACCTGGGTGCAATATCGGGCAATTGACTCCCACTGGCCGGTATTTTTCCTACTTGAAGCCATTGTGCTGCGAATGTACAGGGGTGCAAGGGAAAATAACTTCCAGTGACGGGTTTCGCCAAGAAGTGCAGCACTGTTATCGCCAGATTAGGATCGTCCCTCGAAGCAGAGCTCGTTTTACCGAAACAACCTGCAGTGGGTATAGTTTGAGCAGAGTTTTTGTTCGTAAAAAAAGCTTATGTTTCTCGGTATGTTCTTTAAAGATACATCCGGTGCATCTAGCGAACAAATTCGGTTTCAGAGAATACAACACGAATTTTGTCTGACAAGTTTATGTTCGTAAAAAATTAAAGGTTCGGAAAATATAGGTTCTAAGTACATATATAATATCTTACAGCTACGGTGATTGTGATGTGATGGGACTCTGGGAGGGAAAGAGAAGGGACCCGGATAACGCCATCAAATAGGCATTATCTTGCTGGATTACAACCGTTTCAACGATGAAACGTATTCTCCTAGCACAGGTTATTAAACCAGAGGAGAACTCCAACCTGACATGTCACGACAAAATTACCGCTGGCTGATTAGGTTTGATTGTGCCGCAGTTCATCGTCCTCCTTGCTCAAGCCGGTAATGTAGAACAAAAAACGGACAGCGGCGGACGAGGGTCCAGACGTGACCACGCAGGTGCTCTGATTGCGCAGAACGGCAACCACAACGTGCCGTATGTATCGCTGGGTGTCCAGGGGACCCGGCGGCAACGGCGGCAGCCACTTATAAGACACAAACCCAATTACGTCGTCAGTCGCGTCCGACGCAAAAGAGTAATCCCGAACCCCGGTTAGCCACCAAATGAAGCGGCAATGCTGACCAACGACGCACGGCACGGAACCGCGGTTTGCGGTAGCTTCAATTGGAATTTATGGCTAAATCTATCCCGGCTAGGCTCGGTTTGGCACACGCTGCGATCATAATACGACGGGTCTGCAGAAGTGACTGCATCCCTTTTCCATAAAGTCATTCATAAAGTCATTTAGACCGCACAAATCAAGACTTTAATCAAGATTCCCGCAATGACACTTGAACTCGAGTGGCAAGTTGAAGAGAAGTAAAAATCGTACGGATACCACCGTGTAAGTAAGAAAAGAAAAGTTTCCTGTTGGTCTACACTGTCACGTTGAAAATGCATGTTGAGGTTGAATCAAAAGAAAAATTACGTTCTTAATAGAGCAGCATTTAAAAGCTTTCGACGCTGGACAACGTAGAACTGAATGAATAAATGCATTTTTTTCTACTCTTATAACAAGTTAAACATTTAATAGACAAAAATATAATGAATCTCCTTTCACGACATAACATATTCAACCAAGCTGAATAATAACTTGTTTACGGTGAGTGAAAATTAAGAGTTTATTTTTTTTATTCGTGCGACTCGCCCCGTTAGTTCCGAAGTACGATGCTAGTCTAGGAAACCAGTCGTAGGTTCGAATCTCGGCTTGGGCGGTACTGCTAGAACCTGTTGAATCGTTGCATTAGCCCCGTATTTGTCCTGTACCCTGAAAACTTTCTGCGAAGCTTTGTCGATATAAGAAGGGTCAAGTCTTAAAGAGGTTTATAACCCAAGGCTTTGCTTTTTTCTTTATTCATGCAGGTGGAGGTGGCAAATCCTGTCAATTTTCAGAAAAGGAAATATTTTAAATTTACTTATATTATACTTTACTTTTATGACACAGTCCGAAGTATCGATCCTATGCCGAGTTCAGAAGTTGCCTACACATTACTCGGTCTTGAGGTAGCATTCTGCAATCGAGAATTCTCATCGACGCGATAGCACTAAAACCGGCGTGAGGCCTGCTTCGTGTTCAGTGTAGAAAAATATCTTCACTGATCGTTCATCCGGCATCTTCGCTACGTGGCCTGCAGACTATAGTCTACCGTGTTTTACTCCAAAATAACAGGGTTTTGTAAAAATGTAGTAATTTTGGAAGATACAATTTTAATAGCTTTGAATCTCATCTGCGAATGAAAATCAAAAATTTTCACCTCTGATTTTTTCTTCCAAGTGTCTAAAGTTTTTAGAGCGTCTCAGTGGAATACAATACCTGAAATTAAAAAAAAAGAAAACTTCAAAGATCAAACACACTTTTGGAACCTAAAATTAAAGATTAATAGTGGAATTTAAATAGAAAAAGTTTTCTTTCCTTTAGTTTCAGGTTCCAAAAGTGTGTGTGATGTTTGAAAATTATCATCCTTTTAAGAACAACAATTTAAATGTTTTTGTGCCAGTTTAACACTGAACGAAACATCATGCAGAAGAATGACAACCATTAAAACATTTGAAAAAAGTGACTTAAGTAACTAAATGAACAAAAACTGTAACTAAAAAGTGACCAAAGTAATGGAAACGTAATCAAACTTCAATGGCAAGGATAGTGAACAAATCAATATTCTAAAATGAGTAATATTCCGTGTATATTTTCTATAGTCGCATCTCATTTCCATGCTCATTACGATGTTTACAATCAAATTAATATACATAACCAATTTGCATGAAAGTTAGGACAATGACAAGATATCGTACCTATTTATCGTGGGTACAAATGTTTCATGACAACCATGCTGTTGCTTGCGAAAGAGACAAACTGTTATATGCAATAGGTATTATACGAAACAAAACCAAACCTAATCATGTCCCGCTGTGTCGGCAGCGCCAGTGTCTGGTAGTTACCAAGGTAACGTTGGTAACTTACCAGTGGTAAGCATTGTACGCCATACTTTCGGTCATCGCTAGCTAGTCTGTTTCTTAAGTTTTTTACTGTTTGTCCTTTTTGCTCAAGTTACTGATAAAGTATTGTCTTCAACCAGCCGATTTGCGATAAACACTCATTTTACTGTATACCTATATCGCCAACCTATATAACCAAGCGCTTGTGAGAGCGAGAAGCGAATATGTATCAAAATATATTCTCACCGAAAGTTATCCTGCTCATACCCGTGAGGCAACAATTGTTTGTCCCTTTATTTTGCTGTCGTGATACATTCTGGTATGTTATGTATGTTTGATTTATAGACAGAGCATAACTGATTTATCGTTCTTCGTTTTTGTCGTTCATTTCTGGGTATGAACAGTGATATTTTGATTCCCTGGTCCTGATATTGATCTGACTGTAAATTCTCATAGAGACAATGCATACGAATTTTACTACGTTGCGACAATCGAACAGTTTTTCCATGGGTTTTCTGTCAAATTTCTGCAACGTAGTAAGATCCGTATGCAATGAATCTGGGCCTGAAGAGATGCTATGCAGCGACAGAAGAATAACAAAGCAGTTACTCCGCTGAAAACACTTTCTATCCCGCGCCTTCAACTTCAAGCGGCGATAATCGGAACAAGATTGATGGATTTTATACTAAACGCGCTGGATATCCACATTAGTAAGCACTTCTTGCGGACAAATTCACGGACGGTCATCTGCTGGTTGTGATCTGGTAGTCGACGAGACCATCAATTCGTTGCCTTCCGGGTAGGAGAAATCCTCACCTTAAGCAGTGTTGATAAGTGATATTACGCGCCGTTGAGAAGAATATCGCAGATGCCGCCATAAAATGGAAAAATGGACCCAGCTTCAACCCGAACGATCCGGAATTCTAATACCACACGCAGGATTAGTAGCTGTTGGAAGCTGTGCTAAGCAGAAAACTTGGTATGGCAGCAAGTACAGGGTGACTAGCAATAACTGTCAGTAATGTAAATAACGGGTGTCAACTAAAATTTTGGATTTTTTCGAGGCCACTATACTCAACAACTAATGAGCTCAGAAAAAAATGAGAGTCTCTCTCTCCTCTTTTTGTCAATATTTTTCGTTTTGTTTATGCTTGCCCAGTTTTTCCTAAAATGGCGTAGAAACAAGAAGCATTTCGGGAGCGCGTTGTAAACTTCTACGAACCGCCACAGAAATTTCGGCAAAAAGTATACGGTACAACATTTAAAAATTGAAAATGTTGGGGCTTCGACTGTTTACCATATCCTAATATGCCCAACAACTATTCGCAAGCAAGGTAGTGGAAAACAAATAAATAATTATGAACGCAGAAGGACTTCGTTATCTTTCTCGTGCCTTCAACAACAAGCCTTCTGGTTTGGATATCAATTAAGATGTGCATTAGACGAATGATTGAAAAAAAAATTTGATCCCGTTTCTACAACAAAATTATCCATATGGACAACACATGTTTTGGCCGGATAGAGCATCATCGCATAACGCCTTAAAAACACAATCGTACCTGAATACCCATTCGATCCTATTTGTACCCAAAAACCTTTCTTGGTGTACAAAATTAGCTGGAGAGCCACGAATTGCAGACAGTTGATTGGAAGAATCAAGAGATGCATTCGCAAAGTTGACATGACGGCCGTACAACGCTACTGTTCCGACAACAAACGGAAGTTTCGCCACACAGCCGATTACGGATCGTTTTCAAATATACACTAATTTTTGTTTCAATAATGGACAATGTATCTTTAATTTCGGTAAATCAGATCTTCTTCGTGCATCTTTGTCTTTTATTGACAGTTTGAGAAAAAACTTCCAAAATTGTAGTTGTCATCCGATAATCACAAAAATAAGACGCATGCATAATTTTAGTTTTCAGTGGGACACAATTTCATGTTCAATTTTAAATCTAATTTCATGCGGATTAAATTCTAATTTCGAGTTCAATTCTAAATTAGTCCAATTTTAAGTCCGATTCCAAGACCAATTGACAGTTTAATTTGAAGTGAATTATGAATGTCCAAGCTTATGTCCAATTTAAAGCCCAATTCCAATGGAAATTTGAAATTATTATTTAAAGCCCAATTTCATATAAAATTATTCCAATTTCTCATCTAAATTCAACTCTCATTTCAAGATCAATTTGGGCCGTACTTCATGTCCAATTTCAGGTAAAATTTCAAGTTCAATTAAATGAAGTTTAATTAAATGTAGACTGAAATATGCATTGAAATTTTACAGAACATTTAATCCAATTTCACGTCCAACTTCCAGTAAAATCTGAAGTCAAGCTGCAAGGCTAAATGGAACTAAATTTAGATTCAACTTTATGTTTATGGGGTCCTGTTTTCAACCTTATCGGTCGGTATTTTTGCGATGCGTAAATTAATTGTATAAAAATAGATTCGCAATACTGCGATTACTTGATTTTCTAGAAAGAAAGGCCGATGCCGCATCATGTGTTAAGGTGGTGGCTCGACCCAAGAAGCATTTATGCGTTGATTAAACATTTTGCAGCCATAATTATTCAGCCATAGCTGAATATGCATCGAATAAAATTTATGTAAAAGATTCTACAATACTTATTCAGCCGAAATTGGGGAACTTATACAACCTAATTCATTTGAGGCAGAAAAAATACTTGTTATATCGCCCTTTATTTAATCTCTGTGTGCTTTGTTTCCAGCTTTGCATAAATTGGTTATTTAAAAACGCGCAAAAGCCTCTATTAAGCTACACTGCAGCTTCAAAGCAGCTATTAGCCAACCCAGAAGCTTGATTTAGATCTTTAAGAGCTGAAAAAAGGTTTTTATTTCTAAAAATAAACCGTAGTCCAGCCACAGGTTGAATAAATTCAGTTATGAAAGCGTTTGATCAGCCAGAAATTGTTAGTTGGGTAGATGCTTCCAAAGCTGCAATGGAGCTTAATAGAAGTTTTTGCGCGTTTTTAAATAACCAATTTGCGCTGTCAATTCTATTTTTAGAACGAAAAATAGTTTTACAATGCTTTTTCAGTCGCTTAATCAAAGTCTTATCAACTTTTATGCAGCTAAAAAATAACGTATGTTTTAATAAACAAAAATGGAACGCGTCATATTTATTTTGCTATGGCGTCGCATGCTATATTTTTAATTTCGAATAACTTGAATTTGTATATGCAAGCTAATTAAAAATGCATGTCATCTTTTTTCGGGAATTGAACCGCCATCTTCTGATTCGTAAGCACTCACTGTATGATCCGCCCCATATGCATCTGCAGAACAGACAGTGAAAATATCTTTACACTTGAAGCAGTCGATAATGTCGATAACTAACAAATATTTTTGCTGCCAGTCGAATTGCGAAATTCTATGATCTGACAGTATGTGTGCTGTGAGCAGCGTTGCTAACCTTCCAGATTTGTCTGGATTTTCCAGACTTTTTGATGCCTAGTCAGACAAAAAAGACGCTTTTCAAACATTATCTTCCATTAGGCAAAATGACAGCCAGATTTTTGTCAGAAATTTTTATTCTTGTTTTCCAGATTTTCGTAAAAACCGGTTGGCAACGCTGGCTGTGAGCCGAATGAAAGCTTGGTATTAGTTTGTAAAGCCACTTGAACACCCTTAAGCAGCTTTAAAGTAGTTTGAAAGCTATTAACCTAATGAAAGCCTCTACTGGTTTATAAAGCCACTTTAACACCTTTAAGCAACCGTAAAAGGGTTTGATGTTTATGGCTGTTTAGAAGCGGATTGTTTAGCAGAAAAATTAGACCGCCATCTGTTCAATTCCCGAAAGAAGACGACATGCATTTTTAATTAGCGTGCATATACGAATTCAAGTTATTCGAAAGCTTATGACGCCACAGCAAAATAAATATGACGCGTTACATTTTTTAAATTTAAAAATAGATAATTTTTTGACTGCATAAAGGCTGACAAGACGTTGAATTCGCGACTGAAAAAGCATTGCAAAACTATTTTTCGTTCTAAAAATAGAATTGACAGCATTGCGAAAATTGGTTATTTAAAAACACGCAAAAGCCTCTATTAAGCTCCATTGCAGCTTTGAAAGCAGATATCCAAGTAACAATTTAAGGCTGATCAAACACTTTTATAGCTGAATTTATTCAACCTGTGGCTGAACTACGGTTTAGTTTTAGAAATAAATACCTTTTTTCAGCTCTTAAACATCTAAAACTAGTGATTTTATCAAGCCATGGGCTTGCTAATAGCTGCTTTCGAAGCTGCAATGTAGCTTAATAAAGGCTTTTGCGCGTTTTGAAATAACCAATTTGCGCAAAGCTGGAAATAAGACGCAGATGAGGTTTTACAAAGGGCGATATAATTGTTTAACAAGTGTTTTTTCTGCCTCAAACGCAACAGGTTGTATAAGTTCTCCAATTTCGACTGAATAAGTATTGTAGAATTGTTTACATAAATTTTGTTAGATACGTATTCAGTTATGGCTGAATAATAATAGCTGCTAAATTATTTAATCAGCGCATTAATGTTTTTTGGGAGGGCTTTTTATTCAGATGACTAATCGTTTATTGAGCTAGTAAAGCACAATTATTGAGAATATTGACGGGTTGTGGAGAGGTTGAAGATGCGCCTAATCTGCTTAAATTATTCTGTGTCTACCACCTATTTTTTTTTTTAGAATGGGATTTGACTACTTTGTCCATTAATTTGAACTTTTGTAGTTTTGTAGTCTACCACCTATATTCAGAGTTAAATCATACCAAATCAGTAGCTTTGTAATTCAGCCTCGGTGTTTGTTGGGGAGGCAATGGTCTAACAAGTCGGTCGTCGTAGGTTCGAATCTCGATTGTGAGAAATCAATAGAAGTGTAGCACCAATCCCAGTTGGATTTCAAATTTGTCGAATGCAAACAGTAGTCAAGGAGTCTAGTTCCGATTACGGAATGTAGCCACAAAGGTTTTTTTTCCTTTTTGGAACACGTATCCTAGTGTGCACCAGCCTTAACACGCCAGCGGGGACTCGTGTAGTATCGTCTTCTTTCGAGCTGTTTCTCAATTTGCAAAACGTTACGAATTAGGTATGCTGATCTGTCAAAAACATATTAAATTACCAGATTTTCAAAAATCAACCTTTCTCCATCACTATTAAAATTTAGTTCAACAAAATTAGTTGAGTCGTAAATGGGACTTTGGCCTTTAACTTCTTTACGGATTTTTGTATTTCTATTAAATACATTTAGAGGATAGAATATCTAATCGGAAGGACCGAACTTAATTACTGATGATGGCTGTAAGTCATCAGATCAACTTGGAATGGTTTACTTCAGGGTTGGTCATAGGCTGCTGCATTCCGCCGAATCGGTATCAATACCGGGTCGTCTGTCATCGAATGGAATTCGCCGTTCGCATGGAGAAACATAACATGTGTCATTAATCATATTCTGTCACGCTTGCTCCGCCGAGAGGTTTCGTTTCCTCAACCAGAAGGCCAAATGTAACGAAACGAAACGGGATGAGTTAATTTATTATTATTTAATAGCTACAACACGCTATTTAAAGTGCGCTAGATATCGCTGCCAACTCGACTCGGAGGGCCCTAACAATGGGAAACCTGTGAAAAGATCAACCAGGTTCTGTACATTGTACTGGCCATTGAAAAATCATGTGACACTGCAGGTGGTTTAAGGGAGAAAGTGGAGTCTCGACGAATCAAAGAAATTTTACCGCCGATGATGGGTTTGTAAATTGACAAGAAAAAAATTTCGACGCCTAAGTTTGAGTTGAACATTTAGGGAACTTCGAACTGATCTGTTCCCACCTATGTCAACGTCACTCACCAGTTGGATCACGGTATTTACAACTTTGTTGTGTTTTTCGTACTACTGAAAGGATGGCAGATAATCTCAGGAAGAATTGTGGAAAATAAAAATGGGTTGCGCTGCAATATTGGTCACACACTGGGAGCTGGGCTTTCCTTCGTCTCCATGGATCAAGCACTTCCCGTTACGGAAGGGTTGTAAGTCAAATACTGTTTTCCGCAACATATCGAACAAAGTCGAAAGGTTGATAACAAGTTTGCTGTTTTTTCACGCATGACGGAGTAATGCGGATACTGGAAGTGTAAACCGCATCCAACCGAACAAGGCCACACAACCTAGTCATCCGCGTTGCAGAAAACGATAATGTCTTTCGAGTAGCCGAAGCCAGGAAGGATTATGGGAAATTCGATAAAATCCATCGGCCTTGCTGTTGCTGTTGGCAAGTCAAGGAGGGGTGAAGTCCGACCGAGAGCATACGTGGCAGGCAAGTGCAGTGGCATTCGGTACGGGCACGGGTACGAACCCTTTTTCCCGGATGCGGCAAATCCGTTCTCCCACGAGACTTTATCTTTTATTTCCTTTGACTTGGATGGTCTTTGTCCGGTTCAGTTACTGCAGGACTGCGGAAATGTTGTTGCTGCAGCCGTTGCTGCCACTGTTCTCTATAATGCTATGTGTGTGGGTGAGAATGGTCATTGTTGATCCCTTCGGATTGTGGCGTAATAACAACAAAGCATGAGGGGCGTACAGTACCGTTTGACTGTTAATGCATATTTTATGGAGTGAAATTGTCGATTGGTGGCTGTAAGTATCGGTATTTTGAGTGTTATTTGCTCTTAATTAGGAATCCTAAAAGTGGAAAGAAGTCCAACTTTCTTTTATGTTCAAAAACAAACTAGTAGATAGATATTTTATCCACCTTGAAAAAATTTGATTACGTATTTTTATAAATTCGACCAGTAGTCCAGCCTGATTGATTTATTGCCACTTGATATTTAATCTCAAGCTAATTCTGTTAGGGATAAATTTCATCCAATATTCCTGAAGAAAGTCCATTTCCACCGGGGTTAGGAAAAATTTGCATTTTCCTTTGTTTTCAGCTCATCTCGTTGTCGTTACAACCCCCTGCATCGTTCGTTGTTGTTGAATAATTGAGGTCACCGACGTGCTGGAGTTATTTATTGGGATTTATTTCTGCCTTAAATCCTACCTGATTCCGTTTTGCTGCCATTCATCACCAACGGCCTCGGCTGACCCGATCAGGGCTGGGGAACCATAAGCAGAAGTTGGCTTGTGATAGATGCCACACTACTGTTACTGAAGCAGCAAACGAGGGACCGATGATTGTCCAGTCCCATTGTCTATCCGTTTCAGTTCTCAGTTCTCAACTGCCTCCTTAACAAGTTGAAACTTTTCTTTTATCAGCAAAAAAGAACCCCTTTTTGGTTACACTTTCTTCTTCAGCTATCTACTTAGCAGCAAACAAAAAAAAAAACAAATCAACTCGAACGCAACTGAGTTCAAATATTTGAAGAAGCTTCATTAGCGTCTAAGAAAAAGACAAGCCAATCGAACCGGACGATAAGCGACTGCAGTAGCCCCGTCCCCGTTGCTGACAAGACGGCAGACCTGCCCCCTTCGATTGGCTGGTAATGACTCGAAGCGAATCGATTAAAATCTAATTCGGCTGACGCGTTGCGTCACTTGGAGGAGCACGCCCGGGAAGGGAATGTTGCTGCTTCTTGTACCTTCTTCGGCCCTTTGAGCCCCATTGACTTGTTCTTGTTTCTTCGATTAATAACTTGTTTATTGTATGCTGGTATTTATTACGGCTTTGCATATTATATCGATGAAAAGTTTGCTCGAAGCTGGCGTAGTTATGGCATGAACCCAATGACTTGACATGAGCAGTGCTATCAATGAATTGAAAGTACCTACCCTATTTCGAAATGTCTATTTGCTGCGGGCAAATAAAATTTATAATTAGCTAATTATGTAGGTATTTACTACTGGCATTGAGTATATTTCGAGACAATCGATTCAATAAAGTAGGTTTAAAAAATACGAGATAGGAAGAAATTAGCATCAAATTAAAATAACGTTGAGATTGCATCGTAAAAAGTGAGATAATATTGAGACAAAATTAAAATAAACAAACCATTAAGACACAACTGAATTGAATTCAAGCCGATAGAAGACTGACGTAATGAATTAAAAAAATGATAAGATACCAGGACAAGGAAAAAGTAAAATCTGAAAAAAATTAAGACGCAAACAAAGCCGGATATTAAGGAAATAAAGGTTGAGCACGAACTAAACTGGACATGAAAATCTTGGAGTAAAATTACTTGTTTCCTTGCCTTTTTGGCAGCCAAATTTTAATTTACACGTGAACTCTCGTCGCTTGTTCCATCTTTCTGCTGGGGATATTGGATTCCACTGGATTTAAAAAGAGTAACCACGTTCGAAGGAGTTTTATTATCAGCTGCCTTTGGTTTTGTGCTACTGTTGAGTTTGCTGTCGACATGGATAGACGTTCTTCAAAATTCATGACGGGTTTGTTCCGTTGACGCCACGATGTAAACAAATAAAATGTATTCTATCGACTGGTGCCTTTTTGATGTTGTTTACACTTTTTGTCCGGCTTTTCAATTTTTTTTGTAGAAATCAGAGCAGATTTTTAAATTTTTTCCGACGTTTCGACTTTGTATTTAAGCCTTTTTCAAGGATTGATTGTTGAATGTAGACGCCCCGATGTATGCCCTAGGGCTGGTGTTCAGGGATGGCATAATCACTTTGACTCAATTCACATTCATTTGACAGTACTGTCTCAGTCATGCAGAATTTGAAAAAGTTATATATGGGACGTTGAACGTTCATTTAGTCATTAACGAGTTACTAGCATTGTAGCGCCGTAACTACAAAAGATACAGCAAAACTTTTTTCAGCAAAATTGTAGATAATAACTAATTCTACAAATGTCCCATATAAAACTTCCCAAGTAACATTTCAATAGCAAATTGGTCTTATTTATTGCTTATAGCAGTTTTATCAGAGTATCGCAAAGTCTATCAGGTTTTACAATGTTTTTCCTCAAGTGAATTTTATCTTATTTGATTAACATTTTTGAAGAATGACTGAAGGAGACCTGAAGAAACACCCATAAAACTGCATTATGAATAAGTGTAATTCACCTTATAAGCGGTTTTAAAGGAAACTTGATTTTTGCCCAAAAACGACGCTTCTTAAAACTTAACAATAGTTTTGACAAAAATTTAGGGCATCCTTCTGTAAGATTGGCTTATCTTAACAATGCTGCCATAAAATTCTCTTAAAACCGTATATTCTTGAAAGAGAAATCATACTCTTAAGAAAGGAAATTCTAGTGTAAACAACTAATCTGTCAAAATGGGCGTTTGAACCTAGCGTAAATTGGAAAAATATGGATCTTTTAAACGAGAATTAAGCAACAATTTGTCCAATGTTTTGAAAACTATTTCATATGAACGATCGGCGATGTCACAAAACAATGAAGATATCAGGAACAACTGACTAAATGGTGTGTTAGTTAGAGTAAGCTTGGGAAGGACGGTGCCGGTGATGATGCACTAGTGGATTTGTATGAATTGGATAAATTTGGTTCGATTGTGTTTTGCCGGCGGCGGTGCGGGTTTCCTCTAGAGTTGTTCGTATTTTTTAAACTTTATTAGCCAGTGTTTTTGTTTGGAAAACGCTTGGAGGGGTTGAAGCAGACGAGGCATATTTTCTAAAAGCGATAGTAAAGATAAAGTGGGGGGCCCAGTAGCCGCAAGGTTACTTAGTCTGCCTTGACAAGCGAGTGGTCGTGAGTTCGAATCTTAGTAGAATCAGGCCATTCGATGTTAAGTGACTTTAGCATGGGTTCATTCTCTGGCCCCTCCTCATCCTTCCTTCTGCATTCTTCATTTACTAACAATGAAAGCCTCTTGCCATGACAAGTTGTAAGAGTGGTACTTGCTTGAGGTGCGAATGAAGCCTCTTGTTCAAGGGCAAATTATAGCTTGTTCCGCTTCCTGGTTCTAGAAACGAGATAGGTGATGCATAAGTAGTAAGGAACACATACATACACACATACACACCTTCACTCTGTGCTGAACTCTGCTTTACCGACCATGAAGCCTTTAGCCGGGGCTGGTTATAAGAATGATACTTGCTCGAGTTGCGAATGAAGCCTCTTGTCCAAGGACAAATTATAACTAGTCTCCGCACTACCTGGCTCTAGAGCTAGATTGGTTTAGAAGTTTTAAGAGGCTTAAATACAAAACCGAAACCTCGGAAAGAATTTAAAATTCTGTTCTGATTTCTACAAAAGACTGAAAAGCCGGACAAAAAGTAAACAAATAAATTTATCCCAACAACAAATGTCTACCGTGATTCTATACAGTAATGTTCCGATTTTGTCAGTTCCCGATTTTGTCTACCTCCGATTTTATCAGCTTTTTATCCCGATTTCGTCAGCCTATAAATTTTGTTTAACTTTTGTGCTTTTAAACATAATTTATAAAACTTTTCAGCCTGCTTGAAACTATTTTGATTCTTTGGGGAAAGTTTTTGAATAAAATGATGCCTTCTTGCGAGTAATTCGGGGTTAAAATTAGGGAATTTTTATAGTAAAAGTTCTATAGTTCCTAAACAAGCAAAGATAGAGGTATACTATATTCAGCAATGTTGTGTAGTCTCACTATTTGTACAACTTTGTAAAACTTGAAAAAGTCATACAACAACTATAAAAACAGTTAAAATAAAAAAAACTGATTTTAACGATTTTTCATTTATGAGAAACAGGATTTTTGTATCTTTGGTGAATAGATAAAAGGTTACTGTCTTCAGCAAAATATCTTGTAATAATATGCTGTAAAACATTGCAGAACACATCAATGTGTTATATTGAAACTGAAGAAAAATAAATTTTTTATTTCACTTTTAGGCGGATTAATCAAAAGTTGAATTCCGCTGGACGATAGAACTTTTAATTTTAAGAAAGTCTTCCAAAGGTTCCATCAACCTAAAACCACGTTTTCCCGCTCAAAGCTAATGCGCACCAAAAAAAGTTCTGGACCAGTGTGCTGTGCCCGGTTCATTGAGCTTTCGGTTGACCAATTGAGGGTTAAAATTTAGTTTTTTAGTAGAAGTCTTCGATATTGCAAGGTCTTGAGTCTTGATTTTTAAAAAAAATTTCGAAAAAAAAATTTCTTGATTTTGGCAGTTTCCATATTTTATCAGCCCGAAATTCAACATGGGGCTGACAAAATCGGAACATTACTGTATTCTCCTAACGTAATTCAGTGAAATTTTGAATTTTCTCATATAATAAATAAATGGGAGCAAATGGTGCCTGTTCGGATTTTTTTGTGTTCAACCTTTAACATTAAACAGCTGGAAATAGTTGAAACGCCTGATATGTTTGGTATGAGTGCTTACTGCGGGGTGTTTGCAATTCTTAGTCTTCATTTTGACGTACGACTACGTCTTTATCTGTCTATCTTCTTCTAAATATATAAAACTGAATGTGGGTATGTACGTTTCGCCATAACTCTGGAATGCCTGGTCCACTCTCCACCAAAGTTGACTTACGTGTTTCTTGAAATAATGGGGTGTGGGAGCAGCTAGAGTCAGTAGGATCGTTACAATAGCGCCGTAATTATCCTGTATTCTAACAGTCGGCTGTCGATAAAGAAGGGTCAGGTCAAAGACGTTTAACCCAAGGCTTTATTTAATGCGTTATGAAGTATTAAAAAAAATTAACACTGCCGCCATCCGGGGTGAGATTGTGCCAAAAACCAAAAATGTTTATTTGTGAAAATTTATTATATCTATAGAAACTTGTGACCCAAATTCACAATCATGATGAACATAACATATCTATTCATAGCTTAGAATGGAACACAGATAATATTAGCAAACTATTTAGCCTAAACAGGGTTTCAAAGTTCGCGATCAAAAATACTCGGAAATAACGCTTGTAAAATATGTCCCGCATAAATCAACCCAAACAAGAAATCGCATCAACTTGCTATTTTGAAGGTATATAAACTAATCATTTACAATGCATTGAAAGGTTATTATGCGTTGGATGAGTTTTGATTACGAAAATAATATTTTTCGAAACTTTGTACTTTTCGAGCTTCACGGGGGTGAGATTGTGCCAAGCCATAATGATCGATCCAATTTGTGGATTTCACATACACAACAAAAATACATCAGTATACACCAGTACACTCACATTCTTTACTATTGAGCACAATATTTTGACAGATTGGATTGCATCATCCATTTTGGAGCAAACAGCATCATAGGTCTGCTAAATAATTTAAACTAATTTTTACTTTTTCTCTAGAAATTTCAGATACTTTGAATAAACACGCTAAAATAAGACGAATATATTATACCGTGTATAAACTGCCAGTTTTAAGGAGGGGGGAGGCGAGTGGGATAGGCCACATGTTCTGCGGCCGCGGGTTCTCGAACGAAGTAATGGTTACTTTTGTTAAATGATCAAATAGGTATGCCCCCTCAGGGTACACCCTTTCATATATCTCGTCCTTGTTAACCCTAGAAACGCTACTGGCTATATAAAGGCTGTCTATTGACTACGAACTCATTTTTAGTTATTTCAGATCTCCCCGGGTTATTTTCGTTCATACTTTTTGTATGATGCGTTGTTTTTGGCCGACCCCCTGCCCCTAATAGTCCACTTAGTTCATGAACGGCCCCATATGAACTACTTTATACTGATATTCATTCATGTGATATTCTGATATAAACATGCTAATGTTCGCTGTTTAGGTTTTTTGCCTAACTTTACGTTTTTGGCACAATGTCACCCCCTAGAAGGGGTGAGATTGTGCCAAAGTTCATGCACTTTTAGTAAAACTAGGTTTCATTGTAACTAAACCATCTCTACGGTAGTTGTTAATTGAACAATTTAGTATATATTGACAGGTTTGAAATCAACTTAATTCCTAAATTGTGCGTATACTGAGCTAAAGAACAAAAACATATGCTTTTTTTGGCACAATCTCGCCCCGGATGACGGTATTAAAAAATCAATTTTGAACAAAGCCATACAACTATTAGAGAGATGTACCATATTTTGTATTCAAAAAAGCTTCCATCAACAGCACCCCGAAGGATCGTCAGGAAAAACCAATTGCAGTAAGTTTTTTTTGATGAAATATTTCATAGCTTACTGAGAAAGAGAGAGAAAGCTTCTGTATTTGACAAAGTGGTTTATTTTAGTATGTTCTACTTTTCTGAAGACTCTGTACCTTTTTGGACGCATGAAAAAACAAAAAAAAAATTCAACGCACACTGAAAACATATTTTTGTATTTTTCAGAAAAAATATTTGTAAAACTATATTCACAGACAAACAGACGAGTCACTCGCGATAATTCCATCGTCCAATCAAAAACCACTCATTTTTCAAAAAAGCATGTTTCGCAACATGGCCACACCGCGACGCGCGAGTTTTGCTTTGAGTTTTCGATATAAAACCATTCAAATGTACAAAACCCTACAGCATAAAACCCTGCAAATGCAAGCTACTCCGCAACATGCATAACAGAGGGTGCTAGTGTGCAAGCAAAATGTGCAGGACGATGGTTTCCCGATCAGATGATTCTAACAAAAATCTTACAGAATTGTTGCTCAAGTTGATATTTCTATCAAACTTTGTTATGAATGTGATAGAAAAACTTACGACACAAAAAATTTTCTACCAAGATTCTATCTCGTTCTGTTACTTATAACACGCTTTGTTACAATTTGGTTATACAGCAAGACAGAATACTAGTTTTTGTTACTCATCTTGCTATAAACTAGATCAAATTATATCATAATTTGATATATTTGTGATATGCCTAGAGCAAATTTTGTTACAATTTTTGTTATTTTAACTACTAACGAGACCAAGTTTATAACAAAACGCAGAGGAGATTTTATTATAAAATATTTGTTATTTAGAACTCATCCTGTTATAAATTTGATATTTTCATTTGATCGAGTTTTAAAGGATTTTCTTCTAAGTGTCATGTCAGTTCGTCAGTGCTATATTCATTACTGATATAAATAATTTCATACCATTTAAAACCATTCGTGAGCCTATTGTCTACCGCAAATGTTGTCATTCCGAATGAGAGCACATACGTAGTAAATCTTACTACACAACCCATTTGACGAAAGCAGACTTGTGAAAGCACGCACCGCTCCGGTAACCGTGCTAAAACATTCGCCTCCGTTCATAAGTCACATGCTCCCGGCTTCGGTGTATTTTGCCTGCTCTCGTTCGAACTAATATGATACCGCACCTCAATGCCGATATCTTCTTTTCGGTATATGTATTCGGTGTTTTGTTTGGTGCGCTCTGGGCGACCCCGGGTCAAAAAACGACGAAAGCGGGAAGGCCCCCGCTACCGTTCATATGTTTCTACCGTATCGAATCAAGCAGTTATTTAGGTTCTTTTACTTTGCGAGCGATACCGTGTCAGCTTACACCAGCCGGCACCTGATAGAGCACGGTTAGAGCACGGAACCCGAACGTCCTAACAACTCAGTCACATACATCGAATATGAACGAATAAGAAAGAGAGCAAAGAACGAAATCATGCAAGCCGTTTCCGTCGTTGGTACCGTGCTCGTCGGTGCCTAGCCGAAGACAAAGCTCCACGATCGTGTTCTTGCGTTGTCGGGGAGCGTGCCAATATGTAGCAGCGCCAGTTCTATTCTCAAAAGCACCCGCTGTCGTGCGTAACTGGATGGGTAGCAGCCGTGCCGCACCGGAAGGTGTTTATAACAAGGCTGGACGGAAGTTGTTGTCTGGCGACGTTACCGAAGAGAAAAGAGCACGATAGAAAACGTGACAAAAACTGGACAAACGGGATAGAATACGATGAAAACGCGAAAGAGAAACAACGGGATTCTGAAAAAATAAAGTGGAAAAGAAGATAATGGTAACGAAAAAGAATGAACTCGAAAATGCCAAAAAGAACCAATTAAATGGTACTTGTGAGTAGCATTACATTCTCATTCACGAACAAAAGGCTGTACTACATGTGAAAAAGAAGAAGAAACACGGGTACGAGTACCACTGCATCTCCACAAGTATCACGGGATAGGATTTGTGTTAGGAGGGCAAGGTACAAATCAGGGTTCATCTTGGTAGATGATATGATCCAATGAATCCAATTGTCACGGTTTCGGATAAATTTGGTTGTCAAAGTTGTTGCAACGAACGAGGCACGAAAGCAAGCGATGCTGATCCCTTGCAAAAAATACTCAGAACCTAGCCTCAGGACCATTAACGAAAACTGAGAATAATAAAGTGCGTCATGAATGATTAGAAAAAAATTAAATTAAGAATATTGTCCATTGCGCAACAATTTCAAATTCATCGCATTGCTAATTGGTTCACAATACCAGACAGCAAAAACCAGGAACAGTGAAACCAATAAAAACCATTTCTTAAAGCAAATGCATCCCTAGGTTGATAAGCATTTCCTCCTACCAACGCAAATATGTAGAGATATAGCGCCCTACACGCTCGAGGATAAACAGGACAGAAATGGAGAAAAACTGAATAGAGAGGAAGGAAAATAAAACAAGAAATTACGGGAGCGGTAATATGGACAAATGAGAACAAAAAAAAAGAGAAAAAACAGGACCGGAAAAGAAAAAAAAAATGAAAAGAAAAATAGAACGTAACAGAAAAGGCCAAAAAGCAAAACATAAGAAGAAGAATGGATCAGATGAAAACAAAAAGAGGGGTAGAAAGAGGGTAGAAATGCGAAAGAGAAAAAAAAACCGGAGTCAAAAAGGTCGAAACGGGACAGAAAAGACACAAAACGGAACAGAGAAAATTCAGGACTCAGGAAAGGGCGAAAAACGAGACAGGAAAAGAATAAAAAAGGGGAATAATGAGAGAGAAAAAGAGGAAAAACGATGCAAGAAATGCAATACTGACCAGAAAACAAGAGAAACCAAAAGGAATAGGGAAAAAAACTGAAAGAGAAAAGTAATGTCGATAGAGGAAACGAGGAAAGTAAGAAAATAGAACGAGTTATAAAAGGAGAAAGATGGAACAAAATATAAGAAAATGTGAGAGAAAAAAAAAGAAAAAATAAACGAATTAAAGATAAAACTAAAGGTAAAACGGAAGAGCAAAGAAGAAAAACTAAAGATTAGAATGAAAAACGATAGAACAAAGAAAACGAAAAAAATGGGACAAACTGGACAGAAAAGGATAAAAACGTTATAAAGGAGAAAAAAGACATAAAACAAGAAAATGGAGAAAAAGGTGAAGACGGAAAACAAAAGGAATAAAAAGGAAAAGAACAACGGAATGCGACAGAAAAGGAGAAACAGCAGGTGATATTACGAAGGAAGCAAGGAAGAATGTAACAAACGAAAACGAAAACCGGGATATAAAGGAAGTTAAAAAGTAAAAAAGTCGAAAACCGGGACCGCAAAAAGAGTCGAAAAAAGACACAAAATGACAAAAACGAGACAGAGAAAGATGAAAACCGAGTTTGAAAGCTTGGTTGAACGGAAGAAAAAAGACGAAAAACAGAACAGAGGTAAATCAGGACACAGGAAAAGAGCAAAAAACATGGTAGGAAATGAAGAGAAAAGGAATTGAGAAACAGAAAACAGCATAAAAGCGGAAAAAAAGAAAAACGTGAGAGACTAAAACGAGACAAAAAAGGGAATGCGGAATAATAAATAAGAAAAAGGAAATGACATGAATAGTGAGAGATAAAGGTAGAAAACCGCTAAAGGAATTGAGTAAAATAGGAAAAGTAGTCAAATGAGATATAAAAGGATAAAAATGGGCTATAAGATAAGAAATGAGACAGAAAACGAAGAAAACAGAAACAAGAAAAACTATTATCGAAAAAAATAAAACGTAAGAAAAAAAACGAAAACCAGAAAATACAAAGGGAAACTCGAAAAGGAAGACCAAAAAGGGAATCAACAACAGAAAAGAACGACAAACATACAAACACGATATCCAAAAACAACTGTATCCTTCAAATGGCACAGGGTTTCCCTTGCAACCAACTCTTTATTTTTTTTAATAAAATAGATAACAATACGTTAGCCAAGTGTTCGGTTCAAATACTTCTATGTACCTCTCTCTCTCCCGTCTCTCTTCCTCTCTCCTTCCGTCTCTATACGTGCGCGTGTTTGTGTGTGTGTGTGTGTGTGTGTGTGTGTGTGTGTGTGTGTGTGTGTGTGTGTGTGTGTGTGTGTGTGTGTGTGTGTGTGTGTGTGTGTGTGTGTGTGTGTGTGTGTGTGTGTGTGTGTGTGTGTGTGTGTGTGTGTGTGTGTGTGTGAGTGTGTGTGTGTGAGTGTGTGTGTGTGTGTGTGTGTGTGTGTGTGTGTGTGTGTGTGTGTGTGTGTGTGTGTGTGTGTGTGTGTGTGTGTCTTTCGCTCAAGTTTTAGTTTCAAGTTTTATGACAAACTGAATAAAATACCTTTAATTGATTATCAAAAGTTTGCCGGCGCAGAATTTTTGAACCCGCTTTTCGAAGAAAAAACTATTCGCTGTATGAAGCGGCATTGATGCGTCATGAATGAATTTAACGAGCTTCAAAACATAATGACTAATAATATACAATGAAGACTTTGTCTCTATCATAGCAGTCAACTACATAGTGTCTAAGTTATATGTATTTAATATTTATGTAAGTCAGTGTACTTCATAAAATTTGTAACTAATTGCCTGTAAAGGGCTATGACCTACAAAGCTAGAATTACAATTAAAAAATAATTAAAATCAATTCACTGATTCACAACTTATGATTTAAAAACAAAAGTCTAAAAGCCAGATTGTGCAAAATTTGATTTTTGAAGGATTTTTGTTGATTTTTGAAACCACCCTAAATTCAGGACGTGAGGTGCCCGTACCAAATAAAATAACGGGGGTAGAATCTTCCGAAAAGAAACAAATACACGCAAGCAATCGCAATCGAAGCGTTCTTAAATGTCGATTTATCATTATTGTACGGAATTGCTGCGTGCATACGCATCATACACACCGGTAAAAATAATTAGTAATTAAAATGTTGGATCTGTGATTACGAACGTACAAGCCCAGGCAGTTGTTTGTTACCTCAGCAAAAGCTCGTTAACCTTCACAAAGTGCACTACATTGAATATAACATTGTAAAATTAAAGAAATATTACGCCCTTTCATGCGCGTCAAGTTTACATTGGCGAGTATTGCCTATCAATAATAGCTAAACCTAGTTTTTTGTTGGTATATTACTTCCTGAATGGTTCCTTCAACGAACACTAAGTTATTGAATGAAGTGATATAAAACTAACGCGATGGACTCCGATGTATAGTAATTAGACATTCTGTTTTACCGTAATTCTTTTCTGTAGATATGTTAATTTACCTCTTAAATATAAAATGTGATGGTATAACAAAGCTGTCTTTACCATTAGGTGGATTAAATCGGGCCTTTTCTTTGTATAGTTTTTATTCAACCATACACTTTTGATTTCGAATGATATGCATAATAAAAATTCCCGATCATGAAAATCAAACAATGATTAGGACATTGAGATTTCAATTTCGATCTGCTGCTTTCTGTTGAAAGTTAGACTAGAATCAATAAACGCTAGCACAAATGGAATAAAAATGAACCAACGTCACCTCTAATGACCACACTAAATGCTGATATTCATCATTTACATTCCATACATTTTCACTCCCATGATTATTGAATGCAGCGCAGCCAATGAGCTTTTTTTTCTGCCATGAAGTCTCTTTCCACTAAAAGTTGGACGGTAATCAACATACCATAGCATAAATGAAAATAAAATGAACCAACGTCACCAATCATAAACGCTGCTGATGATTGACTTATTCTAGCGTCGTTTAAATTCCATACCTCTTCGCTCGCATTGTTGCTGAATGCAAACAAATGAGCTGTTGTATTCACAAAGCTTACTGTCAACAATGAATAAGCTGTTCATAAAATTTCAGATACCAATGACAACGAATGTAAACAAGCGTAATTAAACAAACATTGAGTGGGGAAGAAGGAAATTGCATAATTTAGATGGGTGTGGTAGCCAACGCAAACGTTATGATTCGGACGGGTACTGTGCAATCTATAGAGAAAAATATATGGGTAATTAAAAAGGAGATTCAAAGGAGGACGATCATAACTTCTGCGCTATTTAGGATTGTGAAAAGTTCCAGAGTACAGGAAAGATGAACTAAAGAATTGCTTGATTACAGTGATTTCACTGACAAAGAAATATTTTCCAAATGATATTGATTCTTGGCTGCTCGTAGAAAGAACCAGAACTTTTTTTTGCGCAAAAGTATCACAAAGGATGGTGCTTTGTTTAAGATTCTTTAGACAGTAGTTGGTGAATATTCCGCTGAGTGGGTAATTTGATTATCAATTATACGTCTTATGGACACTGAAAAACGCTTGGTAATTGATAATATATTCGCCTTTACAGCATTGCGTTACATTAATGATTATGTTTTGCATGAATTAGAAATCAGTTAAACATTTTATGGAGGATTATATTGCCCTTATTGATTTTTTGTTGGTGGACTGTAAGTTTTAGAAAATAATCAGTCACAGTCACTTGGGGCTAATTTTAGAATTTTCATCTGACTCAATGACTGACTGATCGTAATGTGCGGCGGGGTCACTAAATGATGTCCAATTAAGAAGTTATTTTGCAGTGGCGAGTGTTTTATGCCACGGACCCCGGTAACTAATGTGACCATGGCTTTAATCGGAACATGTTTAATGTGAAGCTCGGTCATTTGAATGCGTTCACATTAGTAGGGGATCAGACGTCACACACAATTGATAGATAACTTGACGGGACGAAATAGGAAAGAAGTAAAAAATTATATCTTTCCTCGTGCCCTACGGCTTTAGCCAGATATGTACCTCATGGTGACCAGACGGTAGCCATACGGACGGTTGCCATACGTACGAATGCCATAATGTATGTTTGTCATAATTCATATATTCAACGTTTCCTAGATGATTCAGGGCGAGACAGCCGTAGGCCGCGAGTGTTTGCAACTAGAAGAGATAGCCGTATCACGTTAAAGGACGAATTGTACAACGGTATCAGAGCTTTAAATTGGTAGATAACAGCAATCGACTTTATCACTCTTTTTAGGAGAAATTTGCTAACAACACCTTGAGAAACACTTCTGAAAAGTTACTAAACTTCTTGAAATAGGAAATTTAAGGATTTTCAGTACAAAATTTTCTCAAATTTAATTAAAGCTACAGAATTAAGCTAGCTGGCTTGCTTTTTGTGGATTACTTACGATTGGCCGAATCACGAACGGCCGAATCACAAAAGGCTGAAACACGAATGGCCGAATGTCATATTCGGCCGAAAATAATCACGATACCTGCACAAATGTTGGGTATATGCTGTCCTTACTCGCTGCCGCTCGTTTGGACTTAACTAAGGGATAATCCCTACTAGTCAATAAACCTAGGAAAATGCATGTACTTAAATACTAGTGGTTTCTGCGGGGGCGGGCTGCCCCCCCCCCGTAGTGGCCGGCGCTTCCGTCTCGCCCTGAACCATCTAGGAAATATTTGCTACTGACACGATCAATTGGCCTCGCACCCTATAATAAACGTAAATCATTAGCGCTTAGGAACAACTATCAATCATCTATACTATATCTACCAAAATAAAAAATAAGCCGCAGAGTATGTCTTGTTCTTCTTGGGGGGCTCTGTAGCCGCAAGGTTACCGAGTCTGCTTTGACAAGCGAATGGTCGTGGGTTCGAATCTTAGTAGAATCAGGCCATTCGATGGCAAAGTGACTTTAGCATGGGTTTATTCCCAGGCCCCTCACCAGCACCACCCTTCCTTCGTGCTAAATTCTATGTTATCCTGTTATGGCCTATTGACAGTGCAAAAATGAGACCCTTATAGTTCAATGCACTGGTTAGCTGTTCCAGGGATGGCTATAATTGGGGACAGCGCTGTCATGTTGAACGAGGTGGGTAAAGTAGAGAAAAAGCATTGAAGGAAGGGTACTCAAATTACACACAAGCACGCATAAAATTCAATAAGCATATCGCTCACTCAATAGCGACTATAGCCAAAATAAATGCAGTGCGGGTTATACAACAAGCACCCGGGCGATATCACAATAGATCTAACCATACTGGTCGCAGTGATGAGTCCATACAGGAAAAAAAATGTCTTGTTCTTCTGAAACTAAGGTACAGAATTTTACGAAAAGGTTTTTTCTTTCACCTATCAATGACGCGAATCATCACAGAGCTCCTTTTTGTAGTATAGCTAATTTAAAAGAAATAGAACCAAAAATTAAAAATGTTTAATAACTGTAATGATTGAGATTTGACCATATGGGTAGAAGGATTTTTTTCATCAAATTTGATCCTCTATCACCCCTTGAAATATTTGCACCGAGGTGGAGGTAGCTAACACCCTGTATATAAAGGTGAACGTGAGTTTGTATGTTTGTATGTATGTACATATGTTCTGTCATAATTCCAGAATGCCTCGATCATTCTCCACCAAATTGGTTTGGTTGTTGTTCCTTGACATGAAGAAATAAGCGCTTAATTGCATATTACCGCATACTTTTCACTTTAAACTGTCGGCAACAAATATCCGTCATGCGTGCGCTATTTTTGCAATGAAGCCCTTCGTCAAGTTAACAGTCAAACTGCGTTTGTTAACATTCGGATAGCTTACACTACAGTCTGACGTACAGGTGCACAGAGGTCCAGAATCGCAAAAAAGTGGACATTAGCAATTGGATAAGAAATGCGTAATTTTTCAAGGGAGGTGTCTTTGGACAAGTTTAATAATAAAATATAGCGCATATTTTTGCACTACTAGGGTGACCTTGAATTCACCTACAAGGGTGATAAAAACTTTTGTTTTTTTAAACAACTTCAAGAATATTTGTTTAAAGTTGCAGAACATATCTATCTTTTACAGGTTGCGAAATATAATGTTGCATTTAAAAAAAGCACCTAAAAATCAAACATACTCAATATCTTTGCAAACGATTTTTTATTGCTTTCAAGTGTTCTACAAAGTTATTCAGTATGTTAAAATACACATTTTCTCTGAAGACTGTTTGTCGCTAGGACCCATATTTAATAAGATAAAATATTTAGTGAAAAACGGTCTTCACAGAAAATAAACATTTTAGCATACTGAAAAATGTTGTAAAAATTTGAAAGCAATAAAAAAATTGTGTGCAAAATTATGGAGTACAAACAATTTTTAAATGCTTTTTTCAAACACATCATTATATTTCGCAACCAGTAAGAAACAGCAAAGCAAAACCTCGGGCTTAAACGTCTTTCTAAGACTTGATTCTTCTTTATCGACAGATTTCGTGGCCGGTTGTTAGAGTACAGGATAGTTGCGGGACTAGTGCAAAGAACCTATTGACTCTATTTAGCTGTGCACTGCCTAGCCGAGATTCGAACATGCGACGATTGGCTTGTCAGAGCAGTATCGTACCTCGAAGCTAATTGGGCTATATAGTTATTATATTTAGCAACGTTCTTTGTTTTAGTGTGTTCTGCAACTTTTCTGAAAAATGTTTTTTTTTAACTTATTTGGGAAAACAGAAATTAGTATCACCCTAATAGGTGACTTCAAGACCACCCTAATGGTGTAACAGAATGTACTATATTTTTAGAACTTGTTGATCCTTTTCGGTGAAATTTAAAAGCTTGAAGACGTCTGATGATGGCCGAAGGAAAGCAGTAGGGAGAAACCTCACACCAAATCAACAGTTTTTGATTTTCACCGAAAAGAATCAACAAGTTCTAATAATATTGTTGTAACGGTGATCTAAATAAGCAAAAAAGAATGCACTATATTTTTGTAATAAACTTCTTCAAAGACACTATGTCTGAAAAATTACGCATTTGTACGTTATAGAAAATTAGTGTAAAGTTGGTGGTTTCATTAGGGCGATACAAATTTTTGTTTATCTATATACGTTCAACCTATTTTGGACTCCTTCAGCAACTGTACATAATTTGGACACTTCCATTTGATTTGGCTGTAAATGTCCAAATTATGTACAGCTGCTGATGGGGTCCAAAATACGTTGGTTACCCTATGTTGTCTTCAAAAAAGTTGTAGAACGCATTAATATTTGTATTTTGTATTTTTTGTTCTGGCTTTTATAGGTTTTTTGCCCTTAAACAATAATTGAATTAATTGAATTCAAAGTCATAATATTCTGAAATCCGTTAAACTCGTGCATGAACCTGCATGTCGCTTCATGCTGCGTATAGTTTCTGCTTCGTAGAGGAGGCTCGAATGTTCTGCGCCGGCGAAGTACAGCGGGACTCCTATTTAAACTTAATTTGTCGCTTAAAACTTGGCTTCTTACTCGACCAGACAATACATTCACAAAGAAGACAACTTCCGTTATTTTATACCTGGCGGTTACGGTATCCAGATCGACAAGCATACAAAGTTGCTCATATGGAGGGAGGTGGTCGTTGTTCCGTACTAAGTTCCTTACGGCAAATCTCACGAATTTTTTCTGAATGCCTTCCAAACGGTTTATTTGATAAGCGGCCTCCAGACGGTACTAGTACAATCCAGCTTGGATCGGACTAAGCCAATAAATATAGCTAGCAAAGCATGCGGATCGGTAACTTCGCGACCAAATCGGCGCACTAGTGCAAACATCTGCAAACATTCTTTAACCAAATTATTCATATGGCAGTTGAACGAGAGCTTTTCATCGAATATAAGTCCTAAGTCTCGTATCACTGTTACTCGCGGGATATCTGTTTCTTCGTAGCTATAATCAAATACAATTGGCGCTGATCTTCTTGTAAACTTCAAAACAGAACATTTCCTGGGATTTACTGTCAACCCACAGGCAGCACAGAATCTGCCAAAGTTAACTAGATCTTGTTGCAGGATAAAACATTCTTTGGTGGTCTTTACCGGTAAGAATAGTTGGACATCATCGGCGTATACCAGAATATTTGCTTCTACGATGAAAGTGGAAAGATTGTTCATCACTAGTACAAAGAATAACGGACCTAGACGGCTTCCTTGTGGCACACCTGAGTTTAAGATGAACGGCTGTGAAACTTCGCCGTGAAAAAACAATTTTGTTAAATACAGTAACTCTCTATCTCTTTCCTTTAATGACCTCTAAAAAATTCTATTAAAATATAACACATTTTTCAATTGATTTTTTCTGTGATTCCTTTGGAGGTCTCCTAATGGAAATATTTTTTCAGGGACAAAATATAGTACTTTCACCTAATAGTTGTCTGGTTTGCGCAAAGTTGCCCGAAAATGAAATTTTTTTTTAAGTAGTGATATTCTTTTTTTATAATTTATAACTTATTGAATGTGCATCTTTCTTAGCGACAAACAGTCTTCAGAGAAAATATGTATTTTAACATACTGCTTTGGACAACATTTGAGGGCAATAAAAATCCTGTGCGAAGTTATTGAGCATAGGGTAGTTGATCCAATAGTTGTGGTAGTACCAATAGTTGCGCTACTATTCATTCATTACACATATTTTCGTCACCCTAGCATTTTAAATAAAACAATTACTTTCATTGTATAAAACAAGTTCTTAGGAGTATTGGTAGTTAGACTACTATTTTTTTGAAACGGTGGTTCTACAATTGATGAAGGGACGGTAGGGAAAAGTAATGAAAAATTTTTGAATGAAGGGGAAAGAGTGGATGTGGGGGGGGGGGGGGGGGTAATTGGTGGCTACGCTTAATAAATTGTCGTGACTCCTAACTTTTGTCCAATGCTGGAAGGTGCATGGGTCGATCCAAGCTATAATCTGAGATTATAACCGGATTCGAACCCACAACACCCGCCAGGGCATGTGGCAGATGTTATTTTTGAGCACCAGTGCTGCCATACATTTTTAAATTTACATTTTTCTCTCAATGAGTACAATTTGAGTGAGTCGCTATGCAATGTAAAAATTTTTTTGAAACGATGGTTCTACAACTGATGAAGGGACGGTAGGGAAAGAAATGAAAATTTTTGGTGAAGGTGGGGAAGAGCGGAAAGGAAGGGGGGAGGGGTATTGGTAGCTATGCTTGACAAGTAGTCATTTTGACTCCTACCTTTTGTCCAATGACTACTTGGCAAGCATAGCTACCAATACCCCCCCCCCCTTCCTTTCCGCTCTTCCCCACCTTCACCAAAAATTTTCATTTCTTTCCCTACCGTCCCTTCATCAGTTGTAGAACCATCGTTTCAAAAAAATATTAATATATATGTATGACCGCATTTCAAGGTCAAGACTAAAAACTTGAGATTAGTCTAATGTAAAAATACTTTGCCATATCGTGGAAGCATGTGTAAGTGTATGCATGCAGTATACATATAATGAAGTATTTTTTCAACACCGGAGATATAAGCAAAAGAAAATAAGAGGGTTTAACAAAAACTGGTATTTTTGCTCAATATGGAGGTGCTCCCATTAATCGAGAGAATGTTCAACCGGCTTCAAATTTTGGATTTTTACTTTTTGACTGAAAATGAACAATCTGGCAAAATTTGGTTCAAACCCGTGAATGTCGATTACAGGTTTGAACTTTTTCTCGGTCACTTGGCATGGAATGACCCATTCGCCTTACTTACTGTATTTTAGTGGCGACGGTCCATTATCGATCCTGCGCCGAACATCCTCCTGTAGAGTAAGGAGGGGTAACAGTGCGATTCACCGATTTGTCGGTGTAGATTCCTAGTAAATTGACTACATTGGCATGGATGGGTGACTACTTTGACAGCTTGAATCTAACGTAAACTTTGGTTGCTTACGAAGCATAGTTGCTGAGTTAAGTGCAAATGTTATTTTAGGGTGGTTTTGAAGTAATTTTTCGTTATACGGCAAATACGATATCAACAGGAGGATATTACTTGTTGAAAATTTGTAGCAGCGTTTTACATTACTCACATCTCTATTTTGAAAATACGTTGAAAAGAATTCACAAAATATATTTCGCTTTTCCACAATTTAATCAAATCCCGTCAAGCGCCTAGCGGGGTAAAAGTGCGATTCACGGACGGGGCAAAAGTGCGGTTCATGGACGAGGCTAAAATGCATAGTTAATTATATACAGCTTTAGGCACTATATTACAGATACCTACTACAAATGGAAGATCTGCAGAAAACTGTGTGCTCTACAGATGTTGGCCGAAGGACAACAATGGTTTTCCGCTGATGAAACAAAAAACAAACGTTTGGGAAAGTATCGATATGACGGAGGCTGCAATACACTAGAGCAAACCAGGAAAGGTGCAAATTGAGATATTCCTTACCGAAACTTACCGCAGATTGAAGATAATATGGTTTTGTTAGCTACTGTTGTGCTAATTTCATGGATTCCAGCATCGCACTTTTGCCCCGCTAGTGGGGTAAAAGTGCGAATCGGCACTTGCTCAGAAGAATGAACAATTTATTTTGCATAACACTATTATTCCAGATGATTTATAGTTGAATGCGAAGACATTGAGTTACTTCATCACTATAACACATATTTTGTTGTTGTCCTTCTTTATATCTCACGAAAATTGATGACAACTGTCCTGTGCTGCCGTTCTCCAATACCGTTGACCATCCATCGGCTGTGTAGATTTCTCCGAAGTTTATGGCCTTTGCTGAAAATAGCTACACCTTAAGACCTTAAGGCCTCTTCCACTGCTCTACGGTTGATTTTAATGATATCAACGTTCTCCACAAAGCCTAAAACCTGTGAGATTTCGTGACGATAGTCCTGTTCCTTTCTACGTTCGGCCTTCGTATTGCACCTGCCAAGGCAATGTTGAATAGCAAGATAGAGAGTGCATCCTCTGACTATAGTCCATCCAACATCACGAAAGCGATTGAGGTCTCACCAGCTATTCAGACCCATGTTTTTGACCTACCCAGCGTCGCACTAATCAGTTTAACTAGTTTAATTGGAAACCCATGTTATAGTATTATCTGTCACAGCTCATTTCGTCCGACTGGATCATACGCCGCCTTAAAGTCCATAACCGTCCTCCCGAAACTTGTCTAGTAAACTGACGCAGGGTAAACATCCGATCCGTCGTGACGCGACTACAGCATTCGTTCGCTAATTGCACGAATGAGGCGATGCGACTAGCGAATTTCGTTTTTTAATTGCATGATGGCTGCCAATATTTATTGTAAAACGTGGTGCGTTATCACCGTAAACAACTCTTCAGAGGCATTCACAAGTGCACTAGATTTTGGGAAAAACATTTAAATCTTTACAAACCAACCAAAAGCTTAATGAATAGGTGTCCAATTCGTCAAAGTTTAGCAAAATTTGTATTAATTTGTTTGTAATATATCTACGTAATGCAGAGAGAGAGTTTTTATTCAGCAACGCTGCATTTTTGTTTATAGCAACCACCTAGGAAACCACGTGTAGTTTGACAGATAACTGTTTTTTATTTGCACGATCGTGCAACTAGCGGACGTGCAATTAAAAGACAGTGCGATTAGAGGACGTGCAATTAGCGCACGAGTGCTCTATTACGAAAACTAGCTTGGCACTCGCCGATGTGGGATTCCGCTAACGATCGCAGTATACAGATACTGGGCAGAAGGCAGAAATGAGTAACGTAATGTCTCCATAGTTTTTACAATCGAGTAGATGTCCATGTTTTAAAATTGGACCATTCAACCACTCCTTCGGCAATTGTTTTTCCTCCCAGATCCTGACAATGATCCGGTGGATTGCTTTGTACAGCTGCACGCTCCTTGCTTTTAGAAGTTCTACCCGGAAACCGGCCTTCCCAGCAGACTTGTCGTCTTTTAATTCATTGTATGCCTTCTTAACCTACTCCTGTGTTATCAGGTATCAGCATCTTTGGCTCGAGCAGTGTTGGTGGCTCCACCGCTTGACCATCACTCGCAATTGTTATCCTGATCCTGCTGAGCTTCGGTGCTTCTGCCGCCGTGTTGTTAGTAAGCAGGTTGCCAGCATTATCATTATTATTTTCGCGCCAGTGAGCACATGTACCTCGTATTCGCGTTTTTTATTCGGTGGCCGCTTTTTTCTGCAGCTCTAGTCTTTTTATACCTTTCTCTGTACTGACATGTAGCCGCAGTGAGCATGCGTCTCCTGGCCTTAGAGAACTGAAATGCGTCGCACCACGTTGATCGTCTCGAACCGGTCGTAGAACTCGTCTTTAGCATTATTGGATTTATCATTTGTCGGTGCGTAAACGTTGATTAGGCTTTAGTTCTTAACACATATATACGGTCATCAACGGGCCTCCACCGGATAACTCGTTGCTTTTGTTTTTCCAACACTGCGAAACCGATTCTCTGGTCCGGTTTTTCGGCCACCGAACTTCCTGAATAGCAGCGATCTCCACTGCCAAGTAACAATTTGAGTTTTATTGTACTCTTATTTCGGTTTTAAGGACCAGTTTTGGTCACCAGAACCATCATAAGTGTGTAATAAAACCTGCATTGTTACTTGGGAGCTCCTAGTCGAGCAAGCAAACCAACTCGTTCAGCCGATTTATAAAGAGTTCGGACATTCCTAGTACCGAGACTCCAATCATTTTCTATTTATGGTGTTAATTCGCAGTGGAGTCATCTACATTAGTTACGAGTTTACGTGCAGCTAGAATAAGGACTTTTCAAAGAGTGCAAAAGATATGTTGTTGACAAATTTTCACGCACACTTTCATATGGGCAGTGCTGTAAACAGAGATCTTGTAGTGCCGTCGTTGGTTTTCCTTTTCGCAGCAGGCGTGCTTTTGTTAATTTTTTATTTTCGGGTTTTTATTATCATTACAATCAATGCCAATTTATCGAAGTGCTCGAAAGAACTTCTATATTGCGGTAGGAATGAAAAAAAAGAGGATCCTAATCCACTGAAACTAACCTGAAATTCATTTTCAGTGGCACCATGGAAATTGGAAGCAAAAATGTGTGGTCCTATTAAAACCTTTTCTGCAAGATTTGCACTACCTCTGGTTGCACGATTTCTACGAGTACGATGATGAGTTGTTGATCGTGACACTGCCGGCTGTCGTAAAACTTGGGCTAAGTTTCCTGATATTGGGAGTTGCCTTGCTGCCATTGTTCTATATTGTCGCAGGCACGTTGTTCTTTTTCGAACTGTTCTGTTATCAAATGTGGAGGTACGTTTCTAAATTTCAGATCACAGTTTCTTTTCGTCTAAACTTTTATTTATAGTTTATGTGAAGATATCGGATTGTCGAAGCAGAGTGTGCTTCTTTTTGATTGGCTCAGAAAAACTTTCCAAGAAACAGATTATCCCGAACAGTTTGTGACAAGATTCAACCAAACCGTTTATCGTGTTATCCTTCTCGGTGTAAATTTCATCGATTGGTTTGAAGTAATCTACGAAGTGTTTTGAACATTGTACTGTCCTAAAAATGATTTATGATGTAGCAAGTCGACTTGACTCACAATTCGTGCTGATAAATTTTACGTTATGACAAATTTTAATTTTTTTTTGCTATAAAAAGTGTTTTATGATAAACCCATTATATTTGCAAGTATTTCAAAGTTAAATTTGCTTGCCTGGATAATGGTAATCTGTGAAAAGCAAGCGAAAACTATTTACTTTAATCGATAAAGTTATTCATCAGACTGATGATGATAAACACATTTATCTAAGAAAATCATTTTGTCGAAATACCCACTTCAATTCACAATTATTAAAAATGGTGTTTCATTTGAGGAATCTCGAACGAGCCGCTTGTAGGTATATCAGCAGTCAACTTACCGTATAAGCGAATGACGAATTACCGAACTAAGCGATTTGTGTTCCATCAAGCGAAAGTCAGCAACGACGACAGTCGGAACATTAACTCATGACCGGAATGAAGTGAGCAATCTTACGGTAATATACTGCCTCCCATAGACACATACATACGGCAAGCCTATCGCTATCACTTTCTGACTTGAGTTGGATGGATGGCACCTCTTCGGTACGGATTATCCGATCACACAGAAGGACCCGAGCAGCACCAGAGACAGATCGCTACGGGACCTTGGCTACAAACTCCCACCCAACCCTCCGGGCAGCAAACCCGTGCACAGCTCCGCACTGATGATGATGACCTCGGTTTCATCGTCGCAAATAATGCCTACCTATAGCGCAGGGAGAAGTTGTCGACGTCGTCACCACCGTCGTCGTCGTCGTCGTCGTCGTCGCAAGTTTCGAAAGAATGCGCAGTTCCGAGAGCGGTGCGCAGAAAGATAGATCACGCCGCGTCTGTCATGGCGCGAGGAAGAAGCTCAACTCTGATGACCATGTCCAACGGTGATCCCCATAACCTCGCACTCGGATAGCATGTCTGTCTCGATGCGGCCGCTACTCGGAAAAGACACGGTCATCAACGCTGCGGCCGGCCTCCTCAACAGGGTCCGGACAACCGAGCGGCAGCAAGATCCATAATGTAACGTCCTCTGTTGTGTTTCAAGTCCTCGAGTTTGTCTGTCCTGCTGCTGCTGCTGCCCGTGTCTCCAACCGGCCACAGTAAGGTTGATACATATCTTCACCGCACTCGCTGTGCTCTACTGGTACCAAAGCAAAGGCACGAAGGACGGGGTGTCCACAGGAAAGGGTAATTGCTGAAATACACCAGTAAATACCACTTGTTATGGGGATGAAAATAATGAGAAGAGGAAAAATCGAATTAAACCAAGATTGTGCGGTCGCAGACCAAGAACCATGCAAGCTACGGGGACTACGAGACGGTGGGGCACCGCGTATGTGTGTGCATTACGGGTTAAGAATAAATTATTAAACTCTCAAGGTCACGATCGGTTGCGATCAATAAGGTGTTGACTTGCCGTCGTAGCTGGCTGTATGCAATAACGTCTCTACCAGGCGGAATGAAGTTTTTCCATTATTTGAAAAATGTTTCATTGTGGTTTGCGTTTGAGCCCTTCGAAAGGTATCAATTTAATGAACTATAAATATATTGCGTTGCCTCAGAAATTGTCCGAAATGATAAATCAAATAGTGGAATTAAAATTAACAACTTTTCAATCTCAGCAAAAAGGAAGGCAAAACAATCAAATCGTTCATGTTAATCTTAAAACATTTAACGTACACATATTTACCAAAATGTTAGCAATTAATTATGAAACTTAAATCACAGCTCCAAAGCCTGACAGCACGCATGCAAAGCACATCAAAGCATCAGCCACATCAAGCCGTTCCCCATAGGATAACCACCAGCCATTAGTGCGGTGTGATATCCCTGTCTGGTCTCCACCCTCTAGCGCTGCTGACATTTTCTGATTCCTCGCCAACGCACACTCACACGCTCTACCCATCCTCTCCGGGGGGGGATGCCGGGTGGGTGACTTGCGGTTCATGCGGACGAATAAATATACATACATTTTATCAATCTGTCTTTCATTTGTCCAATCCGTTTGCCGGAGCCGAACGACCGACCGACCGACCGACCTCGTAGAGGCTGAACTGGAGCACACATCCGCGCGCAAAACTGAAACGACGAGAAAGACATCCAGACATCACCCGGTTGTCACGGACGGCACACGGAGGACGACGTTTGTTCTACAACATAATGGCTTTTTCATCGCGCGGCCATTCCGGCAGCCCGACGAGTTGCTACCATTATTGCCTTTTTATTAGTTGTAGGCGACGGCAACGGCGACGAAGACGACGACGCCGACGACGACCCGAGCGTTGCTGTTCGCACGCCACCACCAACAACAACAGTTGTTTTGTGATACAAATTAAATCGTGTGCCCTGCCCTGCCGGCGATCTTCCACTGTCACCTACCCCCCCAGCGAGTTGACTCCAGGGCGCACATTCTAGTCAGGAATATTCTCTGGGATCAACCGAGCGTGCATTCAAACTGTGTTGACGCGCGAGGAATATATGTATGTGGAGGACTGACTTTGGTAGAATTTCAATATTTGTCATGTCACGTCGTTCGGTGCCCCGATGTGCAAAACCGGAACAGGTTTCCAACCAGTCAGTCGGCCGAAAAGGACGAACCCGCTCCCCGCCATCATCGGGACATTACTTTGTTGTAAGTGGCTCGTGGTGGCACCCGGGCAGAAACGACACGGAGGCACTGGGTGGGTGGCGCGCTATTGTTCGGTGGCCCCAGTTCCATCAGCCAGTTTAACAGCTTGACAAAAAAGTGAACGCTTGGTTTGGCATGTGTAGAGTATAAGCGAACGAAGTGCCACTCCATTCTAAACAAAAGGCGTTTTATATTCGGCTCTGCCACTGGGGTGTGTTTACATTTGCACCGTTATCGGAAAAAGGGTTTAATTGAAATGTAACAGTGGCGCTCTTATAACATATTTTGGTTTAGATAAAACAAATCTTATGATGTTTAGTTCGATATTGACATGTGAAACTGAACAACAGTTTGTGATAAATTAATCTACTACCTACTATTTTTACATTCAGTTCAGATCCATGGTTTTCGTAAAGTTCTGATACCTAATACCTGGTCAGTTAGAGAAATTCGTCGCGCACTTTGTTCATTGCGCACCATTTCTACCGTACAAATGAACAAGACTCCATTGACCAAATGACTGCATTCGGTCTGGTGCATAACCATAGCAGTTCTGTTCATCCACTTTATGGAGCATTTTGCGACTTTTATTGTACCACAATTGAGTACCTTTAATCAGGAGGAGCTACGGTGTCAGCAAGGCGGTGCAACATGCCACACCGCATGTTATGCCAGTTGATTTATTGAAAAAAACATTCGGCAAACGCGTTAATTTCTCATAATGAACCTTTGTAAATTGGCTACCAACAAGATCATGCGATTTAACTCCGATGAACTATTTTATGCGAGGCTATGTGGAGTCTCTGGTTTATTTTTGTACGGACATTATCACTGCGACCAGTATATTGTGCTATCACCCAGGTGTTGTTCAGTTCCGCGCTTCATTTTTTTGCAATGTCACTACACTATTATGTGAGCTTGTTTGAGTGACGGTGTTTTTATCTTTTTCATCGAATGTTTTTCTACTTTTCAACCAATCTTGCTTTTTAAAGCAAGGAGGGAGTGTAACAAATTATAACAAGGTTTCTTTACGCACCTCAAACCAGTGATGCTAGGTTTTGCTAAAGAAAAATCCATAGTTTTATCAGCAGCGTTTCTGTCACAGCAGAAAGGGTTATAATTTCGTTGCAAACTGAGAAAGAGGCTAGATTTATTTAAATTTTAAATCAAATTTTTTGTAGACAAACTTGTAAAATACCTGGAATTCATGTTTTTCATCCGAAATCCGCACAGAGCACTGTGCAGCTTTCAACGTAGCCTTAATTGGTTTGATCAGCTATCCAGAAAAGTCGCTGTTGGTCTGGATTTTTTTGTCTGGAGCTATTAACGGTCGCTGATATCATTTGCAGCTTTGAAATCAATGAAATAATAGTGCATGGAAACTCTGTTTTCATGCAACTTTTGGAGGATATGCCTACAGTCTAACAGTCCAGCCTGTTGTCTTTCTTGTAGATTGGGCAGATAACGCAATCCCTACACTCCTTCGGTAGCAGTTCTGTATCCAAAATTCTTACAATGACCAGCTCTGCCGAGCCATCTTAATGAGCTCCGCTCCGGTTCCAACCGATTTATTTTTCGTCAGCTGCTTTAAAGTGTTTAGCGAAAAGTTTCTTTCCCCTTTCGGTCACTTTACAATCGTCCATCAAGATGCTGCCATTCTTCATTCCTCACACATTACGGCTCGCGGCACAAATCCTTTGCGGCATGCATTGAGTTTCTGGTAGTATTTTCGTGTTTTCGAAAAACGATGTAGCTTCCCCAATTTCGCATACTTCTTCCAGGTAGCACTTTTTATCCCGCAAGACTTAGGTTCGTTGCATCTAACGGCTGTATCTTTTATGTTCTGTCGATTACCACCGCACACCTTTATCGCCAACGCAACATTTTTCTCTTCTATCACCCTGCTACATTCCTACAGATTTTAAGTTATCAAATAAGTGATCGAGATTATCGGTTGTACAGTCGGTTATCGATTGAAAACGGTTTTTATACTACTTGACGTTCCGGCCTTTTTGCCTTTCTACTATATAAATATATAGTATCGTTTGTCTTTAAATATATTTCTTGGAATCACTTAACTATAATAAAACTAAATAAGGTGTTAATAAAGTGAGTTAACTCTTTATAAGGCAGTGGCAACTATATTGCCACCAACGAAAAATATTGTTTTTGCTTTTCTAATAATATCGTTTTAGCATATTATGTACGGAATATGTTCTGATAGCCTTTGGCAACATTCTCAATGCTTTTAAATCGCTGAATTTGTAAAAATGGTAATTTACGAACTACTTTTATGAAAACAAATCTTGGTTTTTGAGTCTCAACAGTAAATTTATTTAAATTCGTAGAAAACCTTGGAAACTTTTTGGAAGGTAATATTCAGTTTACGGCGTTTTGTGACAGATTATGCGGATTTCTCCAAAAACTTAGAACCAATATTCGAGAACATGTTTTTTGCGCTTAACGGGCTGCGGCAAGCATGTTGCCACCAACGTTTTGCGCTAGACGGGCAGTGGCAACTATATTGCCACTAATTTTTTCAAGTTTTCCAGCTATTTTTCCAGCAAAAAAGCTAAATGTTAACGAATACTTCGTATAGTTATAGATTTAAATGGTAGAATTTGATCAGTTTCTTAAAAGTGATCCTGCGAGAGATTGGCAAAAATATTGCCACCAACGTTTTACGCCAGACAGGCAGCGGCAACTATGTTGCCACCAATGTTTTGCTCTAAACGGGCAGTGGCAACTATATTGCCACCAACGTTTTGCACTAGAGGGACAGTGGCAACTATATTGCCATCAATTTTTTCAAGTTCTTCAGCAATTTTCTCAACAAAAATAATATAAATGGGTTCTACCAAATATTAACATTATCTTTCACTGAACTTTGTGTTAATTCCACGCGTAGTTGCCACGGCCTTACAAAGGGTTAAATGACCCTTACAAATATTTGCGCACGTTAGGAGAGAAAATATTGCACGCAGTACGTTCTTATGAATTTTACTGTTAAGTAAGGATTTTGAAGAATAAGGAACTGATATTTAAAAATATAGCCAACTTAATTATAAATGTTCCTGAGAAATAAAAAATAATTATTATTGCAGTAGAAAGGTCAGGTCACACCGCTAGGTGGATTAATTCGGGTGTTTAAAGGAAATATTGGCCAAATCCGAGGGCCGAAACGTCAGGCAGTATAAAAAGTCGTTTTCGATAGATAACCGACTGTACTCCAGTCGATCTCAATAAATTGGCTACCATTTTGGATTTGCCAGCCATGGTAGATTTTATAATAAAAAATGCCATTTTGGTCATGAACCCCCCAATCGATTTTAATTTTCAGGACCACCATTGGTAAGTTGAGAAAAAAAGCTGCAAGAAATATTCATCAAATTCTAACTAAATTTACTAAACATTAACTAAACTAACTAAGTTAACTAAACATTAACTAAATGAAACAATAAATTAATTGCTTGCTTTTGCATGCTGCAAAAAATTAATTGCTTGCCTAGTCGGGTTAATTCCACTGCACATTTAAATTGATGAAAAATTAAAATTAAAACCGATTGAGAAGCTCATGGCAAAATAAGTTATTTTATGGCAGACAAATCCAAGATGACCGCCAATTTTTTTTTCACTTCATTTAAAAGTCATACCCTTTCTAGTTTTACCGCCATAACTCTAGAATGCCTTGACCTTTTTCCACTAATCCTGGAACTCATGTTTCTTTGTTCCTTGACATAAAAGAATCAGCACTAAGGTTGACAAAGGGGACGGGGGGTGGTCCCTATCAAGAGAGAGAGAGAGAGAGAGAGAGAGAGAGAGAGAGAGAGAGAGAGAGAGAGAGAGAGAGAGAGAGAGAGAGAGAGAGCTGATTTGGCGGGAGTCAACAGGTATGGATGAGTATGGATGTATGTTCTGTAATAACTCCGAAACGCTTGGACGGTTTTTCATCAACCTTGGCACATATGTTCCTTGACATAAAAGAATCAACGTAGGGGGTTGACAAACGAGGGGGTGGTCCCCAACAAGGGGGGGGGGGATTCTCTTGCATGTGCAACGATAACAGTTGTATAATAAACAAATAAACAAGTGGCTGAACGAGAAGAGGGGATTTCTGACAAGGGGGAATAGGGTGGCGGAAGTTAAAAATCTAAAAGATTACCGAAAAGAAAATAGATTTAGGGGAAGACTGTCCAGAACCCACCGGGGAGTAGAATAGCCCATGCTATTGATTGTTTAAAAACGCGGAAACTATTTGGTGAAATTATGAATGCGCATTTTATTTTTTTTATTTCAAAGCCCTATCCTTCCTCTTTACAAAACCATGTTGTTTGTAATTTATTTCATAGCAAATTTAGGAAATATCACGGTAATTATATGAAAATTGTGAACTTTGCAACAGACGAACTAGGGGTCCACTGTTTCGAGGTATTAAAAGTGTAATGCACATTTTTCAACCGTTTTCAACCAATCAAATACAAAAGTTCCAATATTTGAAGACCCCGTGTCAGTTGTGGTTCGTTTTCAACGAGAAAAGGCCACCATACGAACCGTTGTTTTTCAAAAGATGGCACTTTTCTAGCGGTAGTAAAATCAAAATTTCTCACTTATCTATGTTTACCTAGGGTTTATTTCTAATTCTCGTCGTAGTAAGGAAAGCCACTCGAATTTTCATCATTTCTTAGGTATATTTAATGAATACTCCATAAGTTCTGGTGCTGATTTGACTCAAACACACTTACCTTCCGATTCGTGCACTTTGAATTCACTAAAAAGCGATTAGTAAAGCATTTTATTGAATAACGTACTGGCTGTAGAATAACGACAATGCCTTGCGTGAGTTATTTTCATTTATGAATGACGAAAATTAAAACGATTAGTCGACATTTTCTTCTTTGTCGCACGAAAAAACGTAGGAAATTTGGCTGGTAGAACTTCTTTAATGATAAAAAGCATTTAAATAGATATCAGCTTACTTTGATTGATCGCGTATGATAGACAACAAACTAAAATATTAGGGAATAACTATATTATATTTTTAATAATGATTAACCCTAGAGCGGTCGCGCTAGTGTACTGAGTACACGCGTTTTCGAAAAACGCGAAAAAATCATCGAAATTTTAATCAAATCACACCAGGTTTTGGTTGTATTCGAAGATCTACTCTTCCTCTTTCTAATGATGCCAAAATATAGAAAAAAGAAATAAAAAAAGTGGTCGAAAGATGCTTGTAAAAATGGTGTGTCCGCGCGCGTGTACTCAGTACACCAGCGCGACCACTAACGTAACTTTTTTGAAATGAAAAAAGTTACGCAAGCGGTCGCGTCGTGTACTGAGTACACGCGGGCAATAACTCAAGTTTGTGAATAGATAGAAGGTTGCGACTTTCGACAAAGTTGCTTATCTAGTTAAGACACATCCCGTGATATACAACAAAATTCGGAACTGATTCGCTAGATGGCGCTAATAATGAAGCAATTAAATTCATTTAAGAATATTTTAAAACCGTAATGAGCTAAAAGGTTACTATTTACTACAAAGTTGTTTGTAAAGCCAAGACGCATTTGGTAACGAACTCTGAAGTTTGGAACTAGTCCGCTAGATGGAGTATACGGTGAAATTTAATTCATTTGGCGATATTTCCGAACCGTGACGAGATAGAAGGTTGATGTTTTCGACAAAGTTGTTTATCATGTCAATATGCTTCCGATGAAGGTAAATTAAATTCGGAATGAAGTAGTAGTAGGTGGAGATGATGAGAAAATCAAATTATTTTCGGAATATTGCGGAACCATGATGGCATAGAACACTGCTGTTCGCTACAAAGTGGTTTCTGTAGTCAAAACACGTTAGATAACGTATCGTTGTCCTTTTCATCATCGATTGCGTTGTCAATTCCAGTCAATCAACAGCTATTTTTATGGTTTCCTGAAAGAAGCAATTGATACGTATTGCTTCAACTTTTATCAAAAGACAAGATGAAGTGCACAGACTGATCAAAATGCTTTTGACGAAGCAATTTCGTCGTCTACATCGTCTATATAGAAATATCACCAGAACAAGATTCCTGGAAACCCGTGCTGCGTTTCCATCACATTCTTAAAAAAATATTTTAGAGTGTTTGAGTCCCTATTCTTCCCAGGGTCGCTAATAGGTTTATTCGAAAACCTGGCAAACACGAATAAATGTCAAAATTTGGCGATCAATTTGACCGATGGGGAGGACTTTTTCGGGAAACGTCTTGCCAGTTTTGATCAACGCCGGTACAAAATGTTGTCTGAAATTAGGAGCGATGACTCCTTTGCAGAACGGAAAAACAAAAATCTGGCAAAAATCTGGGACATTACCAAATATCTGGAAGATTTAGAACTCTGTCTGGCATGCAATAAAAAATCTGGTAAAATCTAGATTTATCAGCAAAGCAAAACCATGCATGGATATAAACGTCCTTCAGAACTTGACCCTTCTTTATCGATAGATATCGCTGCCGGTTATTAGAGTACAGGAAAATCACTGGGCTAGTGCAAAGATCCTATTAACTCTGAAGCGGCACCGCCCAGTCGAGACTCGAACATACGACGAGTGGCTTGTTGGGCCAGCAACGTATCCCGGAGTTAACTTGGCAGACAGGCATAATGGCAACGTTGATGCTTGCAATTATTAACGTATGCGTGATGATAAAACCAAAGCTATTTGTTTTGCTAACGCGACAACACGACTGAAGTGCACTCTCTTGATACTCATTTGCAAAACAGCTTGCTTTTTTCATTGGGCTCGAATTCTTTACTCTTTCCTTGTATTACGTGTGTGTTATTTCCTGTATGATATAAGTGACCGTAATAAGAATATTATAGAATTGTTAGGAATCTAATGTACATTTTTCATTCTCATTATCATAGCAGGAAATAAAACAAACAAATGCTCGTTTTGTATTGTTTTATGGTGTTTTAGTGTCAACATAATTCTAACATTCTAATGTTTAAAGCATTACCTCAACATACCATAGCAAGCTTCCCTAATAACATACTCATTATAAAACTGTACAACTAATTGTTATACAACTAATGTGAGTCATTAATAAATTGATTTAAATAAAAGTATCGTAAGTGTGCTACTTGGGTAAGTTGAATAAGTATCATGTATCCCTAGGTGATATGTGCATTATTCAGTTTGTCAACATTGTCGATGATTCACAAACTCTGTTTTGGGAAAATCGTCAAAAGAATACTATTTACAAACATTTTGGTGTTCTTTTCCAGACCAGATAAGCCATTTTACCGTTTATTCGACATAAGCTGAGATATCGCAAAAAGAAATATGATTTTACCAACTGCGACATCTAGCGGGACAGTTCTGAATTTGACCGATCATTTTCAAATTCGTCTTGTCTAGACACACAACTTTGTCAAAAACCGCCACTTTCTATCGTATCATGGTCATGAGATATCATCATAAGATTATAATTTGACCACGCGCGCCACCTACTGAGACAGTTTCAAACTTTGTTATGAATTTCCAAATGTGTCTTGTTCGAACAAATAACTTTGTAGAACACAATAACAGTCTATCTCGTCACGACTCTGAGATATTCCAAAAAAACTCAATATGCTCGTTATAAGCGCCATCTACCGTATCAGTTCCGAATTTTGTTATCCGCAGTCAGATTGATCTCGTCCAGATAAACAACTTTGCCAAAGACAGCAATCGTCTATCTCTTCTCAGTCCCGAGATATTAGAGATTCTAGTATCGAGATTCTAGAATCATTTGTTTTGGTCGCCATTTGCGCCATCTAGCGGATCAGTTTTCAAACTTTATTGTTCGTTTCCAGATGCGTCTTAAATTGATAAACAACTTTGTCGAAAACCGCAACCTTCTATTTCATGTCAGTCCTGAGATATAGGCAGTATTATTCGCCGTGTACTCAGTACACGACGCGACCGCTTATGTAACTTTTTTTAACGCGACCGCTCTAAGGTTAAATATATCAGCATTTTTATGGCACACAATGCAAAACTATAATTATAATTTGTGTTGGATAGGACGGAAATAGGCATTTACGACGAAGCAGCACATACCCTACCTAAAAAAAGCACTTAATCACTTTATTTGTGGTACAGTTACTATGTTAATAATTCTTCTGCCTAAATAATAATAAATAAACTCTGCCTAATTTTGAGAAAAATCCATTTTTTTCATATGCCTCTCCATTGCAATTTACTACCATTCTTCCGTGAGCCCGGGAAGGTCCGAAAGCTGAATTTTTTACGACATTTCAATTCGAAGAAATTAAATTTCGTGACATGGACGCATGGTTGACATGGTTTACCAACTATTTGTTGGTTTAGGTGACAAACGTAATATTGCCTTTAGCGATAAAAACAAAAGAAACTGAGTTACACCAGAGAGTGCTGTTGCCACGCGAAGTAAATTTATTGTCGCGCAAAATTGGGTTGTTTTATATATATACAATATGCGTTACTAAGTAACGAAATCTTCTGTATTTAACAGGGAAACATTGATGATTTCAAGTATACTCTCACGCATCGCACTTAATAAAACACTAGCGCCAACTTTTGTATTGACGTAGGACTACGTCCTACTTTAATAAGGTGGCATGCTGCAAAAAGCAAAATGATGACCCGAAAAAATGATAGATTTTGAACTCTAATAACTCAGTCAATTCCGAATGGATTTAGCTGGTTTGCATGCCAATCGATTCAAAAAACGTGTGCCTAGTTTATTATTTTTACAAAAAGATGGGGTTTCACTTGTATATAAAGTTGAATAATTTTAGTAAATTTAGATAAGCTTCCCAACAATCACGTGTGAGCATTTTCGGATATGAAATCGATACTTCCATTGCATTTATCAGGTAGATGCGGGAGTCTAATCCATCGTTTTTATAACCTTTCAATATAATTATTGCCATTTTATTGAATATTGGATATTTAAACTCTCCTCAATTCCATAGTTTTTCCTTTTATGCCGAGTCCCTCCAGACACACTAAAACACAAAACATTATCAGTTTTCAAAAAAAAATTCAACGTTTGATGCTAGTATTTCTAACGTAAAAATATATTACAAAGATGCGCAAATGACACAATGGTAAATTTGATCTGTGAGGTCTTTAGAAACTGACTGAGTTAAAACGTTTCCATTTTTCATACAATCATATCTTTTTCGTATCGTAAACTGCACCCCAAGAACGTAGTAAAAGTATATTTACAAATAACTAGCTGACCCGACAAACTTCGTATTACGCAAAATCAGACTGTGCTGTACATAAATCCTGGGTGCTACCCCCCGCAGTGGCCAGCGCTTCCGACGGTAGGTCGGTGACAACAATCGTGGCCTGCGACCGTCTCGCCCTGAATCATCTGGTGTTACTATAGATAGTTTCTGATGGTCTTGTTATTGACTAATGTTTTATGGACGAGTCTACAATTTCTCGAATTCGATTAGTTTTTAAGTTACGCAAAAATTTCTGTTTCATTTGTATGAGAGTCCGCCCAGACTACCAGAAGGGTGAGGGGTCTCAAACCATTATCAAATAAATTCATGCCTTTAAAATTCCCCACATGCCAAATTCGGTACCATTTGCTTGATTAGTTCTAGAGTTATGAGGAAATTTGTATTTCATTTGTATGGAAGCCCCCCTCCCCTCTTAAAAGGGAAAGGGGTCATAGTTCCCTTCCTAAAAAGGTTAAGGGTCTCAATTCACTATAGAAAAAAATCCTGCCTCCAAAGACACCCACATGTCAAATTTAATTCCATTTGTTCGATAAGTTCTCTAGTTTTGTAGAAATTTGTGTTTCATTTGTATGGCAGCCCCCCTCTTAGTAGGGGAGGGGTCTCTTATCATCATAAGAACCTTCCCCGGCCCCAAATATCCCTATATGCAAATTTTCACGTCGATCGGTTCAGTTATTTTCGATTCTATAAGGAACATACGGACAGACAGACAGAAATTTATGTTTTATTTGTATGGCAGCCCCGCCTCTTAGTGGGGGGAGGGGTCTCTAACCATCATAAGAACCGCAGACAGACAGAATTCCATTTTTATAGGTATAGATAGCTCTACGTAGTCCTACGTCAACAGGCGATAGTATCTCTGACTCTGATGCAACCTTCCATGTTTTTTATTATCAGAAACTATAGGCGGTGCCCTATTAGTCATCTTTTCGCCGTCTGTTCGTCAACCTTTCGTCGTATTTTCGCCATCTTTTTCTCACTATTTCGTAATCTTTTCAGCACATTTTTGTCACCTTTCCGCTGTCTTGTCGGGACTCTATCTCTTCGTTGGTTTTTCTACGTGTTTTTGCCATTTTTTATCGCTTCCTGAAAGCTTAAATTACTAACAGTTTTTATTTTCACGAGCAACATGTTAAAAAGTCCACTGGGAAAATGAGAGATTCTCTTTGCGTCTCGTCTTTTATGCTTCTCACGGTGTGTATAAACCGTATGAATGCTAAACATGTTTTATAAAAAACAACCTTATTCGTTTGATTTTAAAGTTCTATCGCTCTGCAGAAATCATATTAAGAACTTTTAAAATGTGGGAAAAAAAGAATCATGCTTTATTAATCTATTCGATTGTTTCTAATAACAAACCAATGATAAGGATAAGATGCGATATTTCATATAGACTAATTTCGGAGGCGATGAAAAAAAAAACTACAAATTATGTATTCGATGAAACAAAGGTTCCTTAAATCCTACGTTTATTAGGCTTTCTACAAAAATGCTTTGACGCCTGATGGGCGGTTTTACTCCAGTTTCCCAAAACCTTAGACATGACTGATGAAAAGATGGATGTTGGCATGTTCTTCAGCTCTTTCGTGGCCTTGGCGGTCAGCTTCTTCTTCGATTTGACAAAGGCCAGAACAGCTACTTGGACATTCCCCTCTCACTACTGCCAGTGTTTACCGGCCAGATTCAAGTAGGTTTCCTCATTGACTACGACTTATGACTTATGACTACGACATCGCGTTTCGCTGGAAAGATGTTTTTAACCAGGACATTCAGTTGTTCATTTTAGGTGATTGCCTGCTGTGCAGATACGGTCGGCCTTGACTAATGTCGCCGTATGAAAATGTAAACATTGACCAGGTGTTTCTTCTCTGTTTAGCCGGTTGCTCCGACCTCTTAGTTCAAGGTGCGGAACAATGAGGCTCCTTTGCACTTGGTCTTGCTCTTAAGCTTTTACTACCCTACCCTTTCCGGTCACGCAGCACCATCGGACGACCAAAAACAGGCTTCCGTTCGACGCTCCCGTCTTTCTCTAGAAGGGAGAGGATATTGTAAATATCGGATCAACTATATCCGTCGGACACGAAGTGCCTCACGTGGGTATAGCTAGTAAATAATAGCTGCACTTCAAAACTAAAACAATAGATTCCAAACGAAAGCCTCGAGGGAGACCAAAAGCAACTTGAATAGGATTTGAACTTTTTCCGCTGAATTTAGTTGTAATCTGGCGATTGGCTAAATATACTCTGAAGTCGAAACAAATAGCGGTCATGTTTTATTATATCTTAAAAATATCCCAAACAGGTTTACAAACTTCCTCGGGATGGTGTTTTCGTAGTTTGCTTCGGACTCATAGTTGATTGATTGGTGTTCATGTATTTATAAATGATGTACCTTCAATCATGTGAAATTTGCTACATTTTCAACAACTTTTATAAATATACGTAAATAAAAAGTTCAAATAACCTTTTTGTGGATTTTGGTTGGAAATAATCTGAAATGTTATACAGTAATGTTCCGATTTTGTCAGCCCCATGTTGAATTTTGGACTGACAAAATAGGGAAACTGACAAAGTCGGGAATTTTTTTTTCGAAAATTGTTTCAAAATTCAAGACTTAAGGCCTTGTAATATCGATGACTTCTACCTACTGAAAATTAAATTTTAACCCTCAATTGGTAAACCGAAAGCTCAATGAATCAGGCACAGCACACTGGTTCAGAACCTTTTTTGGTGCGCATTAGCTTTGAGCGGGAAAACGTGGTTTTAGGTTTATGGAACCTTTGGAAGAGTTTCTTAAAATTAATAGTTATATCGTCCAGTGGAATACAAATTTTGATTAACCCCCCTAAAAGTGCAATAAAAAATTTATTTTTCTTCAGTTTCAATATAACACATTGATGTGTTCTGCAAAGTTTTACAGCATATTATTAAAAGAAATTTTGCTAAAGGAGTCATGTCTAGGACACGAATGTGAGCAGACGGCGGCGATGAGCTGAATGGTGCCCTCTTTCAATGGTTGCGCCTGAAGACAAATTATTGGAATTTATTAGAATAAGCCTAATCATTCGGTAAAAGTGTTTTTATCTGATATGAGGAAGTTTCATTCGGCAAATCAGGATAAGTATTCTGTTTTTATTCGTGTATTGCTGACGTAATTTTTTTTTGTGCAAATCAATCTGATCAGCTATTGTCGATAGTTGTTAATATATTTTTGTAGTCTTTCTGCCAGACTATCGGGGGAAATAGATATCAATAAAATGAACGTAAATATCGAAGTTTCTCCATATATAGTTTGACTAAAGCCGCTAGTGTTTAGAGATGTGCAATGCACGGGTAAAAACAAGTATTGGTAATATCGTTACTTTTAATTATTGGTCTCAATTTTGAATGTATCAAACTAAATACGCGCCAGAATAATGAAAATTATTCTGGAAGTGTGGATATGTAAAAGTATTCATGCGGGGCTTATTGTTTATGAAGGCGACTTCGGAATTTACGTGTATATCCAGGCATTCTAGAAATGGGTCGCTGGATGAACAATAGAGCTGTCACCTTCCATCTCCAGGACTAAAATTATTTGCATTTGCAGAAACAAACTTTCTAACTAATAGATGCAAATAATTTTTTTACATAAAAGCGCTGCCGGTCAGCGGGCGATGGATTGTATCACACACATACACACACACACACACACACACACACACACACACACACACACACACACACACACACACACACACACACACACACACACACACACACACACACACACACACACACACACACACACACACACACACACACACACACACACACACACACACACACACACACACACACACACACACACACACACACACACACACACACACACACACACACGCACACACACACATTATTAAAAGAAATTTTGCTAAACGCAGTAACCTTCTATCTCTTCAGCAAAGATGGAAAAAATCCTATTTCTCATAATCGAAAAATCGTTAAAATCAGTTTCTCAATTTTAGCTGTTTTTATAGTTATTGTATGACTTTTTCCTATCTTACAAAGTTGTACAAATAGTAAAAATACACAACATTGCTGAATATAGTATACCTCTATCTTTGCTTATTTAGGAACTATAGAACTTTGACTATAAATTATTATACCCTAATTTTGACCCCGAATTACTCGCAAGAAGGCACCATTTTATTCAAAAACTCTCCCCAGAGAATAGTTTTAAGCAGACTGAAAAGTTTTATAAATCATGTTCAAAAGCACAAAAGTTAAACAAAATAAATAGGCTGACAAAAATCGGGATGAAAAGCTGATTAAATCGGGAGTAGACAAAATCGGGAGCTGACAAAATCGGAACATTAGTGTATTGCCCTTACTCCTGGGAATAGCAAACATAGATTATCAAACCCTTGATCAGTGTTTTGAAGTATGGTTTTGTAAATGATTTTTTGAGCATGATCAGAGAAAAGATACTAAGACAAACGCTCAACAAAATTTCAGGAAGGGTAGCTTATTTCAATGAGATAGTTATGTTATTTGTCACAGTTGATAGTCGTTATTTCAAGCACTAACACAAATAGATTTATAAAAAAATTTACTTAACAAACCTGCAAATTGTTTCAAATATCCTTTCCAAAAGGTTAACATCCGATCACTTCAAAAGGTTCGTTGGATGGCAACAATCAACAAATGGAAAAATTTTCCAAACGTCCGCTACATTTCAAAATGATTTATTTCCCGTCGACTGAGGCCATGCACACGGGATGACGGAATTCTATCCGCGCAGAACCATCGGAGCTTGTGCACGTCACCAAACCATAACAAATGACAGTCCGATGACAATTCGACCGATGATGAGGCACATTCTGTCCCTCTCTCTTCAGGGCACAGCTGAAAAATGCATTGCATTCGAAGCGAATCGATCGCTCAAAGGCAAAATGTAAATATGTGTACACGGTCTTATTACTCAACGAGTAGCATAACCGAAATTGGACAACGAATGGAATGACAAAATCCCCCCACGACGCGACGCGCCGGTAATACCGTGCACCGGGACGAGGAAGAGCGACGCAATGCGGACGACTCCGGCAAGCTCGTAAATCTTCATCGGTCTGGAATCTGGAAGACCGTGGCGAACGCGAAAACGACACTCATCACTCATAAAATCACGCTTTTTCGCGCGGCCAGCGCTGATTGCACCGTCGCCCTGCAAACTCCGGCTGTCTGTTCTTTCGACCTCTCCAGCAACGGGAACGTAGCCAGGAGGAGTAACGATGGTACTGGTTGTCACCGGAGCCCCTGCTTGCGACCCAGATCGGCCAAGTCAATCAAGATCGCCAGCCAGCGATACGTCTTCAACGGGGCAGTCAGCAACAGAATGCACCAAAGACAACAACTGACCATCCCCCCACTGGTAAAAGAGGGCGGTACGGCGGTGGGCAAAGAAAAACAAGATGAAATCATTTGTTTTATTGCTGTCGTTTTATCGCCCTTTATATAGTTTTCCGCGGAAGGGACTGTGTAAACATCAGTCGTTTAATTAAAAGGGTTGGCTGTGCATATTTCAGAGCAGTTTGTATCACGATAGAAAAACAACACTGCGAAATAGAGATGCATCCCAAACACATCAGCCAATTCTAGTCGAACATCAACAGTTAATTCCACGACGAGTGATCTCATCCGATTAGCATAATCCAATAGAAAACGCTTCCTCAACGGCCGATAGCAAATATCACGGAATATGGAATGACAAATCTCCCATTGTCAGCTGCATACGACAGAGCTGCCCTTTGACAGCGGGACATTTTATAGAAGGATTTTAAACCCCACCAGCAACCTGTTCCTAGCGAATACCTGCGCGAAACAAACGAAAACGACTCCGCTGTCCGTCCGTCCATCCGCCTCGTCGTCCGAATCACCCGCAGCCGACGCAACCCGGACAGATTGATCGACGAATGCCGAAACGTTGCTGCCGCCGCTAGTTGGGATACGGAGATAGATGGCATCGGATGGTGTAATCAATCAAAATTATGGCTTTTTGTCATTGAATTCTCGTGACCGGTCGGGACCGCCCGCCGTGTGATTAAAACTAATCGCGACGTCAACTACGATGACTCTATTGTTGATCGCCCGCTTGGTTCCGCGCGCCCCGTAGGACCCCGACAAGCCAGCGCAGCGGCCGGGCGACAGTATTCTACTTCAAATATCAGTGTCGTGTCGAATAGGATGATTACGCTCTCAAGATTGTACCGTATTCCGTGCCATGACTTGGGAACGACACGCTGGTGAACGCTTATTAGTACTTTTATGAGAGCCTTTAGGCTATTAATACCTACATACGGTTTGGATATTAAAGATTACCGGTAGTGATTTCGTCTCATGATGCAGTCATTACGCGGGTTTGCGGTCATGCTGGCAAGGACGTACATTTTTTTTATCACAATTTACTTAGATGCTGATGACAGGTAATTTTTTACATTCTAATTGAAACTAATGCGGAATTCTCAGGGATAATTCAGAAACTTGTTAACGCACCTATCATTAACAAACTAGTTTCATCCATTATTGTCAACTATAAAATACCCTGAGCTAGGCATAAACTTGAGGATTGCCCAACTACAACTAGGTGCCAGTGCTGGTCTGTATATTTTGTTGTTGTTTACTGATCTTCGACATATGAACATTGCACAAACATATTACTAATATACTAACTCTAAGTCTAAATACATACTTTGTTATACCGAAATCAAACTTATGAGCAACTTCATTAAAACGGTTACAGCACATTTCTATAGAGTTGTAAAAACAAAAGAACACTGCGTACAAGTCAGCAGTAAAGTTTCTTCAGGCTATACACATCATTAAAAAATCGTATTTCTTCTTTAAAAACCAAGCAAATGATTTGACCGTAAGTGTATAGCGATGTGTTCCGAGAATCTTGATTTGCTGTCGATGAGAATTCCTAAATCCTTCACTGTGCAACCCAAGTAACAATTTTAAAAACGCTTGGTTTCATTTGAATTTTATAAAGGATTTTTTTGCGGTATTAGTCTTTACCTGTGGTTTTATCAAGGTGTTACGTAATACCAAGATGTTTTAAGTCAAAAATTACTTATAGCCAGAGCCGTTAATAAATCAAATTTATTGTAGTTTTTTATATTACCAAGATAAAACTAGTTGGCTAACGGCTAATATTTCGTTTTAGTTCGCAAACAAAAATTCATCAAAGTAAAGTGCTTTGCAGAAAGAAAGTTTGTATCAACCGGTTTTCCTGTCACAGGAAGCAACTAAAATGATTTTGTTAGAAATTGAGATCGACTAGCTGAATATATTCATTATGGTAAAATAACTAGTTTTCAAAAATTGCAAATTTTGATGGCGCGTTGATTTTTTCTGCCTATCATATTAATATCCATGAAATTTAGTGCGCAAGTGCCGCAAAACTACGGAAACTGCTGATGATTTATTGATTATTATATTGGATTATATTTTATTATGGTATGTATGTATGTATGTATGTATGGGGGTAGCCACCATCACCTCAAGGGTTTCCCATTGTATGCAACTGGAATTACTGCAGAATGGAATTTATCTACCTAGCAACTTTCTTGTCAATGCTGTTCGTGAAGGACCAAAAGGGGTCGGGTGGATCTATAAGCATTGTCGCTTATATGATTCCACGGAAATATAAGACACTCCTTCCAGCATAGACTTCCGGTTTATAGATACATAACTTCGCCGTGCAAACTTATCTTGCGTGATAATTTGTGTGCTAGAAGGGCGCATCAAAATCCTCTCCGACCTTATATGACTTGGGCTGGCTACCACATCCCTCATCCAGTCTTCGATTCATTCGATACCCTGATGCTCCTTCCCCTTTACGATAATGATGGTATATGCCAATGCAATAAGGCCATTACAAATATTTTTTAAAGTTTTTGTCCTTCGGATGCTGGGCGAAGAAGGGGGCGAAAAAAATAAAGAGAAATCTCTTCTTAATCACGCAAAAAAAATAAGATTTTTAGGAATTTTTACTTAAAGTTTAATCGTGAATCCCGAATCTATTTTTGCTTTCTATTTTTATTTTCCATGCAAAAACCTTCCAAAATAGATTGAAAATTGAAAGAATTTTTTTTTGCCGATTTTCGGAAATTACATTATTTGTACTTTCATTTTTGTTTCGTGCTAGAAGCGTTAACATTCCGTGAACTCTTTTGTCGACTTCTTAAGGCCGTAAAACCCACAAATAACAGATTTTATAGAAAAAAATTTAATTCAAGTTTAACAATTTTTTTGCCCCCCGATTTTTAGAGCCAATTTTGAAAAGCGGGGGAACAAAAACTTTAAAAATAATTTGCAATGGCCTAAAATATCTTTTTATATAAGGATTGTTCGCGACAAAATCTGGACACCTCAATTTTGCAATAAGACAAATTTGCTAGAAGTTTAATCCATGAAACAATTTTATATCATTTATGTGTGTATCGTTGATAATTATCAAACAAATTAACATTACTTATTTAGTCTGCATGAAAAACTGACGAACTATGGAGTTTACCCTTGCCATGAGGGTCAGTGCAAACTTGTTGGCAACCAATTTAGCTGCGTTCGTCCAAGATTTTCGAAATTTATCTATAGTTTTTGCTTGTTGTTTGTGCTGGGTCAGCTCTCTCTTCACCAAAGCCAAATACCGCTCGATGGGGCGTAACTCTGGACAGTTAGGTGGATTCGCCTCCTTCGGTACAGTATGGACTCCATTAGCATCATACCATTCCAAAACATCTTTGGCGTAGTGACAGGATGGCAAATCAGGCCAAAACTGCGAGGGTACATCATGGCTGTGTAGGAAGGAACGGTAACAATCGTTTCTACAGGCATTCTTCACGGTATATTTCCTTGTTAACCGTTCCCGTAGTGATGTAACTTTTGCTTGCACGACCACAGCTGCATATGGCCTGCCATACTAAATATTTTTTGGGAAACTTGGCTTTCTTCTGTGTCCTAAAATGCTCTGCAACGCCATTCCGTTTCAGGGCAGTGTAAAAAGACATACCAGGAAGCTGTTTAAAGTCTTCTAGGACATACGTTTCATCGTCCATTATAACGCATGGAAACTTCGTTAAATAATCACGATAAAGCTTACGAGCGCGTGTTTTGGCCGTCGTATTTTGCTTATCATTACGGTTTGGCACAGTCCTCACCTTGAAAGACTTTATGCCTTGTAATTGTTTAGAAATGTGCACGAATATTGGCGACATTTTTATTTTACGAGCAATGGTACGTACAGAAAGATGTGGTCTCCTCCGTAATATTTGTTTTACCTTCGAATCTTTGTTATGGTTCCTCAGATCCGTTTTTGTTCCACTTCTCTTCTTCTTAGCTGTTGTCAAGCGAGTATCGAACGATTTTAAAATATACTGTGAACAGTGCTTGGAGGAAATCCAAGCTTTTTGGCAAGTTTTCTTAATGAGAGATTCGGATTTTCATTGCGACCGCACACAATTGCTTTTCGCACCTGCTTTTCTTTCGACGCCATTTTGCGCTGAGCGCTTGTAATATAAACAAGTGTTATATTTTCAGAAAGAACAGACATACGTCTACCACTCTGCAAACTTTTTCACTCATTGTTAATGTATTTCTGAAGCTGTGTGTGTTTAGGGGTGTCCAAATTTTGTCGTGAACAAGCCTTAAGAGGCTTGACTGTACCGAAAACCAGGTCTTTGACAGGACGTCATAAGAGGCTTATCGGTAACTAAAAACAGGTTCTTGACAGGACGTCGTGCTTTCGTAGCAATGGGTTGTATTCCCAGTCACCTCACTGGTCGACTACTGGACTGCTCGATTGCTCAACTTGTTGACTAGACTGCTCAACTGGACTAGTCGATTAGACTGCTCGATTTGATTGCTCGGCTGGACTGCTTAACTGAACTGCTCGACTGAATTGTTCGATTCGACTGCTCGACTCAACTACTTGATTGGACAGATCGACTTGACTGCTCGACTGAACAACTCCATTTAACTGCTCGAGTGGACTGCTTGACTTAACTACTCGATTCGACAGCTTGACACATTTGCTTGACTTACTACTCGACCCGACTGCTCGACCTAACTGTACGATTGAACTGCTCGATTGGACTGTTCGATTCAACTGCTCGACTGGACTGCTTGACTGGACAGCTTGATTCATCTGCTCGACTCAACTGTTTGACTTAACTGTTTGATTCGACAGCTCGATCTAACAGCTCGATCCAACAGCTCGACTGGACTACTCGACTCAACTGCTCGACTGGACTACTCGACTCAACTACTTGATTAAACTGTTCGACTGGACTGCTCGACTTGACTGCTCTATTCAATCGCTCGACTGAACTAGTCGACTGAAATGCTCGACTCAACTGTTCGAGTTAACTGCTCAACTGAACCGCTTGAACCGACTGCTCGACTAGACTACACTCGACTGAACTGCTCGACTCAATTGCTCGGTTAAACTGTTCGGCTGGACTACTCAACTCAACTGCTCGACTGGACTACTCGAGCCAACTGCTTGATTAAACCGTTCGACTGGACTGCTCGACTGAACTGCTCGAATCAACTGTTCGACTTAACTGCTCGACTGAACCGCTTGATCCGACTACCCCACTAGACTGCTTGACTTAACTGTTCGATTCGAATGCTCGACTCAACTGCTCGACTGGACTGCTCGACTCAACAGCTTTATTAAACTGCTGGACTGGACTGCTCGATTATACTACTCGACTCGACTGCTTGATTCAGCTCCTCGACTAAACTGCTTGACTCGATTGCTTGATTCGACCGCTCAACTCAATTGCTTGTCGCGATATCATGGTCGGTGTTAAATCAGACCGGACCAAGTCGCAAAATTTTACAAAATGACAGCAAGCGATCATGGATTTTTTAAGCAACATTCCACTATGGCCCAGAAAACGATTTTAGACGGACAAAAATGATTGCGCCTAAACGGAATATTCTACACACTTAAAAAAAGTGCCGAAGTCAGCAAAATTTTGCCGAGATTTGTACAGCCGAGCGTTCGGTAAAATTTTTCATGATGCCAAACGTTAGTAAAGATCCGTAAACGTCGATTTGCAAAACTAAAATTTTCACCGAACGCTCGGCTGTCCAAATCTCGGCTAATTTTGCTAAGTTTTTTAAGTGTGTAGCTCAATGAAGTGTTCGGCAACTTTTTGGATGAAAACATGATGCATCTTTTGAAAGGATCGTTCAATGTTCAGATGATACCGTAATAACAATTCAAGTAATAATTTTTTAAATACGTTTGTTTTCCATTTTTTAGTTCCAAAACATTAAAGATACTATAATTTCACATAACTTTTCTAAACATTCCAAATCTATAACTCTTACGTATTTTCAGCAGTGGACATTTGTTTATGGACGACCTGTAAAATCATATTTCCTCTTATAACTCATATATCTCAACAGGTAGTTCAATATGATGTTCCACAAAACTTTTTATACATAAGAGAAGAATATTTTTGCAGAACACAGTGTTACTTTATCTTTATGAGTTAATAAGTTATAACCGATTTCAGGTTAAAAACAGGCCAATTTTACTAAAGCATAACTCGAAAAGTTGCAAACGAATCTTGATGAAACTTTGGCGATTTAATATACACATATGCATAGAGTTTTTAGCAAAAAATGGTGAAGGTGTTATTCGGTTCGTATTCGGGTTGAGCTCCTACGATTTGGTTCTCTTGTTTGTATGTGGCGGAGTTTGAACACTAACCCATCGTATGCCGTATTGAATTTTCCACATTCTCGCTGAAGATTTTCCTCACCCAGTACTTTGATGTGGAATACCTCTGCTGTGAGTCTGATCTCCTGGTCCTCTATCCGTGCAACTATTCGAGCATCATCAAAGTTGAACAGGTGTCCTTCTTGGATAGTGTGCTGCGATAATCCAGTCCTAACCTGTAGCCTCCTTCTTCTTGGTGTCATTCTTGTGTTCCGCCAGCCTCACCTCCAGTTTCCTCCCTGTTTGACCAATGTAGACCTTCCCATCGTCCGTACCGCACGGAACTGAGTATATTACGTTCGTTTGCTTGCCTGCTGGAATCGTGTCCTTCAGTTTGCTGTAGATGTTGTTTACTACCTTATTTTTTGGCTTAAACGCAAGCGCAATGTTATGTTTGCGCATGATTTTGTTGAGTTTTTCATGTTTTGATTCAAAAAGTTGCCGAAGACTTCATTGAGCTAGAATATCCCGTGTAGGCGCAGTCATTTTTGTCCGTCTAAAATCGCTTTCTGGACCATAGTGCATTCTACTTTAATCAGACCACCTAAATGTTGTAAACAGCCAGTGTTAGAAGATGATTTTGAAGTCAGAAGAGACAAAAGAGCCATTTTGCCCACCTATAGAATCAGTACAGTGGAGATAATATTTTTATTCAGTAAAATAAAATCCATTGCGTGCATTAAAACTATTTGTTTCATTTTCCGGCTAAGACTCTTTAATGTAAACATCGTAGAGCTATATTATGCAATATAAGAACTCAAAGAACTAATACAAAGATTAAACATCTTCGCAAACACTGGCCAATAGAATGTATCCGCAGCTTTATGAATCCTGAACAGACATTTATATTTTCCGGATCGTAAAATTCGGGCTCAACTAGTGTGTTATATGAGTACACATTATATGAAGATATATGGACAAAAATAGAACAATCTCACCAGCAATCCTTCGATTGGATTAGAGTTACATCATTTAAGTTTACATGAGTGCTTCATTTATTAATTTAATTTATCCTTTTGGTATCCATGAGCATTATTTAAACTTTCTTCGGCCCGAGTTTTCACTGTACAGTAGGAGGTGCTTGCTTCATGAGCTAAAACGAAACAAATAATTAAAATAACTTATGTTAAGCTTACCTAGTAACAATGGTCGTGTGGCTCAGCCGTCATCCAAACCCACAGTTTTGAGATCAGGCAGTCGGGAACCACCCGTCATCGCTCCTCCTAGCTTGGCTACTCAATAGAGCATTACCGGGTAAGGCCACGTGCAGGCGCTAGGTAGGGGCTTGGGATGGCTGGAGCTATGTTGCACGCTTCCTCATTTGCCTTCCCCATTTCATATCCATATTGGATGATCGCTATAAACCAAATTGATCAGGATTATTTGACAATAAAACTAACTTGTCTGCTGACGAATGTATTTTTAAGTTAAAAAATAAATGATGATAATTAACAAAGTTAGCGGATTGATTTAGCTTTTATCCAGAACAAGCTGTACACTTTATAGCAATGTAGCTTCGTTAAATTATGGCGGTAGCTTTATAGTAGCGAAAAGCATAATCGGTTTTATTGCTGCTTTCTGCAGAATGTAATAAGAACACTTATAACTTGAATCTTAAACAGTTTATATAAACCTTCTGAAAAGTGGGTTTCTGGTCGGAAGGCACTTTTATAGCGGTCATCAGGAAACTCCGGTGGAGCTCATGGTTTTTAACGGTTTTCTGAAATTGTTCATGAGGACTGCAATCACTAGAGGACCTTAAGGCGGAACCGAAAGTGGCTAACGTTATTGTGTTAGTGCGACAAACACTGTATTGTACATCTCATGTGTTCGTTAAAAACCTAAACGTTTATTTGAATGTTGCATTAGTATTGGTAATATATGTCAAATAGCGGAGCTTGCAAACATAAACAGCTGATCCGCAGCCAACCGCACTGACTACAAACATCCCGAAAAAGAGTTTGTTTTCTTTATCAAGGCATTCCGATTCAATCAAAATTAACAGCAGCAACTGAATAATGCGTAGGATCACTAGGATGTTTAATTAATCCGCTTGCATCGGATTGCGTTTTTGATTCCTGCATTTGCGTTTTATTTGTTTACTTCACTCTAAGCTCATCGATGCGGCGAAAGTTGAAAGCTCTTTAAAAGCTCATTGATGTGACGAAAGTTTGATACTGTGTTGCTGCTTTTTCGGAAATCGCTAGTTCAACGAAATATGTGCGTAACCAAATATCTATTAACTAATTCCAAATTATACATTGGTCGCTTTTATGAACACGTAATGATCGATATGTTCAGTTAAATTTATTTTCCATTAGCAATTATATTTTGCTGAGCGTTTATTGATACATAGCAGATCGATAAATTGAATTACAAGTTTAAGGAAATAATAACAGCGCTGGAAGCACTGATTACGTGGCGAAAGCGTGCTCTGCCAATACAGATGCATTTTTAAGGCGCAGAACAATACATGCTTCGAATGGTAGCCATTTATCCAGCCATCTTTGAGCCACTTTCGGTTTCCCCTTAATAAAGCTTAGTATTGTTACTTGGGCCGCTCATTGTACCCTTCCAGCTTTAGCAACACTATGAATATGGATACTGATTTCGCCGAAGGGTTGCACCAGCTTGTGGTTCATCCATACATCGTTCTCACATATACCGACAAAGATGGTGTGCTTAGGCACGACGGCAAGTGCTTTCAGTTTCCCGTCGAGCATTGCTGACGTTTCGTGCCCGTAGAGGACTACCGGTCTTATTAGCGTAAATTTGGTACGGGGGTGAAGCTTACCAGAAATTAGGGTCTTGTAGAGTCCGTAGTAAGCACGACTTCCGGTAAGAATACGTCTGCATATTTCTCTGTTGCAGTTGTTATCTGACGTCAACAACGACCCGAAGTATATAAACTCGTCCACCGTCGAACTCGTCCCCTTCGACTACCACATTATTGCCTATGCGAGCTCGATCGCGCTCGGTTCCTCTTGCTAACAGGTACTTGGTGTCTTTACTAGTTATCTAACCTTTACTGGTTCACGTTTCAGTTTAATTTACTGTTAAGCAACCGTTTAGAACGTCCTTCTGACAATGTTCGTGTCGTCAGCGAAACAGATAAATTCGCTAGATTTGTTGAAGATCGTCCCCGCACGTTATAACACCTTGTAGCGCGATGTTGAATAGGAGATAGGAAATACCATGATCCTCTGCGTGTTTCAAACGGGCGTGATAACGCACCCGATATCCTCACACAGCTCTGTGCACCATCCACCGTGACCTTAATCAGTCTTATTAGCTTCCCGGGAAAGCCGTTTTCGTCTATAATTTTCCATAATTCTTCACGGTCGGTAGTATCGTAAGCGGTCTTTAAAGTATATCTCCTTACCCTGAATCTGTAGAACAAGGAGGTCATATTGTTTATTACCTTTTAAGCACTAGCCCACACAATTGTGTTCGTAAAAGCTTTTGGTAAAAATGCTGTCTAAAATCGGTCACTTGACCTAAATGGAGAAAAGTTAAGCAACGCTACCCAAATAGTTACACTCATATTCCAATAGTGAAATACGTTCCAGGAATAGTGGTTTTTCCACAGCAACAATTATTCATAAAATTGCGGAAAACGTGCCGTCTTTACAGGGATAAATATAGATAATAGTATCACCAATGGGGCAAAAGTACACAGGGGGTGGCACAAGAGTGCGTATAAATTAATCTCATTAATTTCCTTTCTGCTCGGATTTACATCCGGTCTATAAGGTAAGGTCTTGTATCAAACCTAATATTTTTCAACAAAAACCAAACCTTTATTTTATAATTCAAAAGATCAAAAATCTTTGTACCATTAGGATTAACCATTAACCATTAACCAAGTAATCAAAAGAGAGAAGATAAAATTTCGTATTAAAGGTCACCGCCCAAGTAGCAATGCCAAAAAACCATTTGGTTTTATTTGAATTTTATAATGATTTATCATTCTAATATGCAGGATAAAATTTAATGCGCATATGCTGCAAAACTACGGAAACTGTGGAAAATTTATTATATACTAGCTGACCCGACAAACTTCGTATTGCCACAAATTAACCTGTGTTGTACATAAATCATGAATCTCGGATGATCTTTGTCACTATCTCGAGTTTTGCAAGCCCCCCAGTGGGCGGCGCTTCCGACGGCGGGTCACCGGCAACACTCGCGACCGGCTCGTCCTGAATGATCTAGTGTTACTATAGATAATTTTGTGGTCTTGTTATTGATTAATGTTTTATGGAAGAGTCTCGAATTTCTCGAGTTGGATTAGTTTTTGAGTTTCGCAAAAATTTCTGTTTTATTTGTATGAGAGTCCATATCCCCCTACCACAGGGGTGAGAGGTCTCTAATTATCATAAAATAAATTCAAGACTCAAAAATCTCCTACATGCTAAATTTGGTTCCATTTGCTTGATTAGTACTCAAATTATAAGGAAATTTGTATTTCATTTGTATGGGAGCCCACCCTCTTAAAAGGGAAAGGGGTCGTAATACACCACAGAAAAAAAATTCTGCCATCTAAAACTCTCACATGCCAAATTTGGTTCCATTTGCTTGATTAGTTCTAAAGTTATGAGCAAATTTGTATTTAGTTTGAATGGGAGCCCCCCCCACCCTCCTAAAAAGGTAAGAAGTCCTAATTCATAATGGGAAAAATGGTTGCCATGCCAAATATGGTTCCATTTGCTTGATTAGTTCTCGAATTATGAGGAAATTTGTATTTCATTTGTGTAGAAGCCCCCCCTCTTGAAGTGTGGAAGGATCCTAATTCACCGTAGAAAATATTTTTGCCTCCAAAAACCTCCACATGCCGAATTTGGTTCTATTTGCTTGATTAGTTCTCGAGTTATGGGGAAATTTGTATTTCATTTGTATTGGAGCCCCCCCTCCTAATGTGGGAAGAGGTCCTAATTCATCACAGAATAAATTCTTGCCTCCAAAAACACCTACACGCCAAATTTGGTTCCATTTGCTGGATTAGTTCTCGAGTTATGAGGAAATTTGTATTTCGTTTGTATAGGACCCCCCCTCCTAAAGTGGGGAGGGGTCCCAATTCATCATTGAAAAAAAAATTGTCTCCAAAAACACACATATGCCAAATTTGGTTCAATTCGCTTGATTAGTTCTCGAGTTATGAGGAAATTTGTATTTCATTTGTACAGGAGCCCCTCCCCTTAAAGTGGGGAGGAGTCCTAATTCACCATAGAAAATTTTCTTGTTCTCGAAAACCTTCACATGCCAAATTTGGTTGCATTTGCTTGATTAGTTCTCGAGTTATGAGGAAATTTGTATGGAAGCCCCCCCTCTTAAAGGGGAGAGGAGTTACAATTCCCCTTATAAAGAGGGAGGGGTCTCAATTTACCATAGAATAAATTCTTGTCACCGAAAAAAACACCCACATACCAAATGTTGTTCTATTTGCTTGATTAGTTCTCGAGTTAGGAGGAAATTTGTATTTCATTTGTACAGGAGCCCCCCCTCTTAGAGTGGGGAGGGGTCCTAATTCACCGTAGAAAATTTTCCTGCCCTCGAAAACCTTCACATGCCAAATTTGGTTCCATTTGCTTGATTAGTTCTCGAGTTATGAGGAAATTTGTATAGAAGCCCCCCCTCTTAAAGGGGAGAGGAGTTACAATTCCCCTTATAAAGAGGGAGGGGTCTCAATTTACCATAGAATAAATTCTTGTCACCGAAAACACCCACGTGCCAAATTTGGTTCTATTTGCTTGATTAGTTCTCGAGTTACGAGGAAATTTGTATTTCATTTGTATAGGAGCCCCCCCTCCTAAAGTGGGGAGAGGTTCTTATTCATCATAGAAAAAATTCTTTCCTCCAAAAACACCTACATGCCAAATTTGGTTCCATTTGCTGGATTAGCTCTCGAGTTATAAGGAAATTTGTATTTCGTTTGTATAGGAGCCCTCCCCCCTCTTAAAGTGGGGAAGGGTCCCAATTCATCATAGAAAAAAATTTTGTCTTCAAAAACACACACATGCCAAATTTGGTTCCATTTGCTTGATTAGTTCTCGAGTTATGAGGAAATTGGTATTTCATTTGTACAGGAGCCCCCCCTCTTAAAGTGAGGAGGGGTCCTAATTCAACATAGAAAATTTTCTTGCCCTCGAAAACTTTCACATGCCAAATTTGGTTCTATTTGCTTGATTAGTTCTCGAGTTATGAGGAAATTTGTATGGAAACCCCCCCTCTTAAAGGGGAGAGGAGTTATAATTCCCCTTATAAAGAGGGGAGGGGTCTCAAATTACCCTAGAATAAATTCTTGTCACCGAAAACACCCACATGCCAAATTTGGTTCTATTTGCTTGATTAGTTCTCGAGTTATGCAGAAATTTGTGTTTCATTTGTATGGGAGCCCCCCCTCTTAGTGGGGGGAGGGGTCTCTAACCATCACTAAAACCTTTCCTGGCCCCAAAAACCTCTACATGCAAATTTTCACGCCGATTGGTTCAGTAGTTTTTGATTCTATAAGGAACACAGGACAGACAGACAGAAATCCTTCTTTATAGGTATAGATTCCTCCGAATATTTTATTATGGTCGCCATTTCTGCTCGTGGCTATATATTTACAAGTTAATAAAGCTATTTGGGTGATTTAGCTTTTTACACAGCAAGCTTTATCGAACAAAGCGAAAAGCTTCATTAGATTAAAGCGGTTGCCGTCAAGCAGCGAATAGCATAATTTGTTTTCTTGCTGTTTTCAGCAGAGTGTAATAAACCGCGTAAATTCCAAAATTCACGTAAAGAAAAACCAAAAATTCGTGTAAAAAAACTTCGTGGATTTAAACGTTTCGTGAAAAAATAGACTAATTGAGCACATTCGCGTAAATTCCGAAAATCGCGTAAAAAAAACCGCGCAAATTCCGAAATTTGCGTAAAAATAGTCGCGTAAAAAGCGACTTCAGTGTATAACATACGATTAGGTTAAGCAAAATTTACAATAGTGTAAATCAAACTTAATTGTAAGTTAATATAGATAACGCAAATGTAAATCAAATTAGCATTTAGTTTTTGATTGAGTTTCCTAGTTCAAGTTACTTTAATATGAAACTTGTAATCTCCTACATAGTGCTTGCGATTCGTGGTTCATACGCCTACGCCACTCTCCGCTATCCGTTTGTACTCCGCCACACCTTGAACGAAAGGCTACGGCTGCTGCACGTATGTCTTCCGTAAGCAAAGTTATTGTCTCAAATCCATAGAAGACTACCAGTTTGATAAGCGTTTTGTACATCGTCAGCTTTGTGCGGCGGCGTATGCTCCTTGATCGGAACGTCTTGCGGAAGGAAAAGTTGGCTCGACTTCCAGCTTGAATGCATCGTTAAATCTTTTTATTAGTATTATTGTCGGCGGTGACGAGAGATTCTAAATATACGAACTCATCAACCACTTTCTGTTCATCGCCATCAATAGTCACTGTCCGTGGAAGGCAAATGTGGCTTTCTCTGGAGCCCATATATAGTAGAATATATTGGGCGGTATCGCAACCCAAGTAACAATTCTAATGCCACTTGGTTTTACTTGAATTTTATACAGGTTTTATTGCGGCATTAATCATTACCTCTGGTTTTATTGTGGTATTACAGAATACGAAACCCCGAAAGGATACGAGTCCAAACACACTTATAGCTAGTTATAAAACCATAATAAAACTGTTATTAAAGCAAATTTATTGTGGTTGCTTATATTACCACGTTAAAACTTGTTGGTTGCACCACGTCTCTTATAAACTTACCATAAGTGTGGCGTAGCAATACAAAATGACGCACCGATCAAAATTGATCTAATCGCGGTTGCTTGTCAAACCGCAATAAATCTGTTAGTTTTATTGAGCTATTAAATCGGTAGCACCCTCACCAAACAGTTTCTTTCCTGCTATTATGAAAAATACCGCAATTCAACACCAAAATCATTGTTTTATGCGAGGCCATATTGTCATATTCTAGTTTTTTGTGTTAGCTCGCAAACAAAAATTCATCAAAGCAAAGTGTTTTGCAGAAAGAAAGTTATCGGTTTTCCAGCCACAGGAAGCAACTAAAATGAGTTGGCTACAAATTGAGATTGACAAACTGAATATATTTAAAACAACCAGTTTTCGAAAGTTGCAAAATTTTAGTGGCGCGTTGATTTATCCAGCTATCATATCAATATGCACGATGAAATTAAATGCGCACATGCTGCAAACCAACGAAATTGCTTCAATTTTTTTGAAATATTCTATTGGGATATTTTATTAGGCTCGCTATACCTAAACCAAATCGATAATAATAATCTGACAGCAAAACTATAACTTTGCTGCTCACGCATGTATTTTCAAGTTGATAATTCTGGCGAAGCTTTCACCAGAGGCGAAAAGCGAAAAGCTTTATTAAATTATGTCGATGGCTATTAAGCAGCAAAAGCTTAACCGGTTTTATTGCTGCTTTCAGCAGAGCGTGATACGACTACTTGAGCTTATGACCTGATTCTCATAACGGTTATGAAAACCTTCTGAAGAGTGAGGCACTTAGTCAGAAGGTAGTTTTATAGTGGTCATCAGAAAGTTCTGGTGGAGCTCATAGTTTCATTAGCGGTTTTATGAAATTGGTCATGAAAGCCACTATACGAACGTAATAAAACTTGGAATTGTTACTTGGGAATAGACATTCTTTGATCACCGAAATCGTGATCGTCGTATCTCTTAATGATGCTGTGATTTCTCTATTCGAAAGCATTACTTGAATCCCTTTTGACAGGGCAGCTGAGAGCCTATTAGCTGATGTGAAGGACGTGTTATCTCGAAAGCGCCTTTAATATCAATAAAAAGCCGTCTCTTGACATTTGGGCGATTTCTCAATCACCGTCACTAAGCAGTGCAGTGCGGTTAACGGAGAGTTTTCTAAAAACTCATTCTGGATATGATTGTGCGTGATTTTCTCCAAGAAGCTTAAGAAGCGTTGAAGTTAGACTTATCAGTCTGAAAGCCTTGGGCATGATTTTGTTTTTTTGCTCCAGCCTTAGGTATAAACACCACCTTTATTTTCCACCAATTATCCGGGATATGTCCCAGTATGAAACTGGCTCGAAATAGGTTGATAACCTCGGACATTATAATGTGTAGAATACTAACCGGACCTGTAGATTTCATTAGTTCAAAAGAGCTAAGTAAGTGCCCATTTGATCGAAGCTTCCGCAAAGTATCGACGCAAACAGAACCAAGTCATTTGGTACATTTGGTAATGACCCATTCCGCTACTGCCCGCCTATGTCCTGTCCAATGGTCACTGTCGGACAAGGGAACTGCGTGGTCATTTGAACTTCCAAGCTTCCCTGGTGTTAGCAGTGAGACACCCATCCTCTTTTTTTATTTGCTGTGGTCCTTCGATATCGGATTCTGCAGACGCGTGGCCCCTGACAGAGTTTTAATATTTTCGTAAAATTTAACTCTGGATTTCCTATGCAATAGCAATTAGTGTTGTATTGCCAATACAGTATTGACGAAGGAAGCTCTGTACTCTTCCCAGTTAGATTTGATTTTGGCCCTATTGAAAAGACGTCTAGCCTTCCGGAGGAGATTGCTATGCGTCTTATTCCACCAGGGCACATCACGGCAAACTGTTCGCGTGTGTAGTGGAGCGGACTTGTAACTAGACATGAAACTGAACTTAACATGGGAATTGACATTGGACTTTAAATTGGACCCTTGAAATTAAATAAAAAGAAAACTTATCCAATTTAATTATAGTATGTATATTTTATTCTTGACAGATACGTATTTCGCCTACGACTTGCAGGCTTCCTCAGTGTCTGATTTCGGTGTCTGTTTCCAGGTTTCGTATTCTACTAAGACGCTTCAAAAACTTCAGTTGGAATTGGACATAAACTGAATTTAAACTGGGTTTAAATTTGTGGGTAATTATAATTGGACTTAAAATCGGACATAAAATTGGACTTGAAAGGAAGCTTAAAACTGAGATTAAACAAAAATTGTATGCAAATTGGACTTGAAATTTTGCTTGCAAATGACTTAAAATTAGGCTTGAAATCGAAGTTGAAATTTTACTTGATGATGGACTATGCATTCTAAAGTGAATTTAGAATAAATTGGACATTATGTTTTACTTCAAATGAACATGACATGAAATTAAACCCGAATGTGGACATGAAATTGGATTATTTTTACTCAATTAATTTACTTATCGCTAAAATAGCGGTCGATTAAATTAAAAACTGCGGACAAACACGAATTATTTGGTTTTACAGAGAAGGTGGCTCACGTGCCCTAGTGTGCCCTAGTCTTGGCATCCTAGTGATCGTGGACTCATTGTAGGGCTTCAAATATAGTTGATGCAGAATTAATGTTAATGTAGTAATATAATTCATCGCCTAATGTCGATAGACAATGGTAGTAATCGAAATACTGAATAAAGCTATGAATTTTCACCCAAAATTCAAAGTAACATTGATATAAAGTCCATCATTGCCTTGAAAAGTGGACTTAATGAGCCAATTTCCCATCCCGCGAAGACCACCTATTGTCTCATCAGGGCAATATTTAAGACATCCCTCCGGGAAGGGTTGAGCGGAAACCGTCATCACACCTGTCTGGACCAAATTTCGCAATTGCTTCCGGCTGTTATCCGTCCTGTTGCACTTACTGGCTGCACGGCACGGCACGGCACGCAGAGCGACTGCAGCAGCGTAGCAGTGCGGTACGCACGACTGTTCAGCGGCTTCATAAATTTCGATTATTCAATTAGTGCATAATTTATTCGCTTCTTTGCGAGCTCGGCTCAGCCCGCGCCGGCCGCCGCACCGGCCGTGGCAAATGGCTTAAAGTACCCAGCGTAAATTGTAGTTAGTGTTGCGCGCTTGTCGACCAGAAGTGAGTTATCACTTTCTCGCGTAAACCCTGCCCAAGTAGTTAGTATTATAGGTAGTAGGCCGCGCGCGCGTAACCTTCATTTCCCATTGAGTGAGAAGGTGGCCGCTTTTGCCCAGTCAGGCCTACTGACAATCGAATGAGGAGCGGGTTAGTGTCGATTTCAATTAGGTTCGCCTCTCTCGGCGGCCACTCCTCAGCTCAGCACACTTCAACACGGTGGTGCCCGCGTGAACGAGGAAGTTTTCGAAAAGACGCCGAAATAAAGGCGCGAATTTGCCACGGAATAATACGCACTGAGCCGGAGAGTATTAGTGCAGCAGCCGCGCGGGATGGAGTTTTGGAAAGAGGACTGGGCAGGACGGCCGTCAGTCGAGTGGCACGGTCTTAAATACATCAATTTTTTGCCTCAATAAATCTATTCATTATCAGCTTACAGTGAACGGATGGAGTTCCACTGCACTGTGGGTGAATGTTGCGTAGCTTTGTGACGAGGTTATCGATTGGTTGTTAGTTTGTTAATCAAGTCTTTGAACAACTTTTGACCCATAGTGCATACGATTCGATGATAAATTCGCAACGAATGTGTTAAATGAAAACTCAAAAAACGGCCCCGGGCAATTGCGTTTTGCCAGTCAGTGCGAGGGAAAATAAAGAGTACCACTTTCCGCGTCTCATAAACGGCCAAACGCAAACTAGACATGGCAAGTAAGCCTGGTCGGCAGTAGAACTGAGATGTTTTGCGTTTAACCGGGTACCAACCGGGTTCTGCCGAAGGGAAATGCGTTGCTCGTAGTCGCCGTCATCGTCGGTGGTGTGCATTGCTCTTCTTTCTGACTGCAGCGGCAAACCGCGCGGAACCGTTCAATTGAAACAAAAACGGAAAACCGTGTGATTGTTGCTGCTTTCGGTTGGCACCTTTTTCCCGGCGTAGACACTGAGTCCATCCGTGGAACTGTAGCATGCATAAAAAGGTGTGAGAGTCAACCGTCGGTCGTCCCCGCGAGTTCCTCCTCTCGGTCGGTCGGTCGGTCGGCCGAGCGGGCCAGGGTGATCTTCAAAGAGGTCCTCGGGCGGTTCTGAAGTCGATTCTGCCGGTCGTTTCGTCCGTCCCGCTCGTAACGGGTCCCAGCCGAAGAAGGGAAAAGAAACTTGTTAACGCTTTTTATAAATGTTCAATATTTTATTTTTATTGCTCTTTTTATCATTTCGAAGACGAATTTTCTTAATTTAGTGTAAATATAATATTATAAAGTGCTTTTCGTTTCGTCGTACAGCGCAGGGCCTTTGTAAGGGTGCGTTGAAAGATGTTGCTGTCGAATAGGTGAAACTGTCGCTCGTTTCTTTTGCCAGCTGTCGAGTGTCGTATTTATTTCCCAACACATCCTTATGATTGATGACTAGACTTAAAAAATAATATCTTAAATTGATAATTATTACTCCAAAAGTAGCAATTAATATCAGTCAATTAGGTGTTTTGTATTATTTATTTATTTACACATTATTTTATTTCTGTAATACGTCTTTACCGGGGGGTCCGCATTACGTTTCGTGTATTTACAATAAAAGGTAAACTGACAAGCATCAATGGCAATTCTAGACATTTCATAACACGTTATGTTATGCATGGCCGAATGAAGGAAACCCCTTTCTAGTTTCTGTCCATCATCGTTTGACTTTTCCGGAGAATTCGAATAAATAACAATGCGAACTCATGAGGTTGATAAATGTCAAATCACTTTTCATGTTATACGACGCCGACCGACGGTATCAGCGTTTTGTGTGTTTGTGTGCTGTCGTCGTGACAGGCTAGCCACGGTCCGTACCGCACTGTCGGGATGCTGTCAAGTAACTTTTGATTGAAGAATTTATAGAGCACAGCACGCGGTAACAAAAGGCACCTCTCCTTGGACAAAAGGTGTGACAAAAGATGGATGAAGCCGGGCGAGTCAGTCCTTCAGTTTCTTTTATTCCTGAAGGCCCAATATGAATGCACGATTGTTGTGATGGGCGAGTGCAGTGGGGACAATGTCCATTGCAATAGATGTGAGTGTTTTTGTTTCTTAACAACGAACCCTTCATAATACAATCAATCTCAGTGGAACCTTCAAAGTGGTCACAATGGCGTTGATGTTTTCAAAGCAAAAACCAAACAAGAATAAATCAAATAATTAATTTCAACTTCATTTTAATTGAAAACGATATTTAGAATTTAATTCTTAAGATCTTAGCAAGCACTGAAAACTTCTACATCCACTTGCAAAGTGACCTTCGAGCACCGGGGCAACGTGTGTCTTTACCGAACCCATCAGATCGGATAAAATATTCAACCCAATAGATGATATATTAGTTTATCGAGTCTTCAACATTTACTTAACGTTTCCCTTGACACCTTCTGCCACGGTTCTCGGCGAGGAGGCTCCAAAACCCCGAACCGTTTCCTTATGACTTCCCTTCGTTCTTTATTTCGATATCATCGCCGTCATCGCAATCATAAATGCGCACACGCGGAGACACGCATGCTGGGCAAAAACTAAACGGTGAACAAAAAAAAAACTGCTCGAAAAAATCCGAGTTGACTGTCAGTACTCCCGCTGTGAAAAATGTGCCCGTTGTCAATTTGACAAATGAAGTTACGATTTTTTATGTCGACGTTGAGCGGTATATTAAAATGTTCCGCATTTCTCTGGCTGTCGTTCCGTTTTGCTCCATGCGCGCACAAAACAACGGCAACAGGTCCAGATTTCTCCCCCAGCCCGGACCAGGTCCGGCTCGGGACGGTGAACGCGGTTTACCGGCCGGTTTGATGACCCCAGGCGAGTGACAATTTATGGGATCGCTGGTCGTTTTAAACTCGTAGCATAAAATTCCGTCCGGGTCCGTTCCATTGTTCGGACAGGGGCGAAATAATCGGCTATGTGTTTATTTGCACACGATTGCTGATCGGTTGTTTTTATTATGCTGTGAGAAATTGGTTGTAAAAATCACAGCTTCATGCGTCGATATTGCGAGAAAAAGTGACTGCAAGATCTTTATGTTAAGCGGCGGAGGAATAATAATATATTTCTCGGATCAGATCCTGTTCTATTATTCATACATATGGGTGAGAATGAATGGATGCCTGAATACAGCGAACTGTTTAATAACCGATCAGTTGAAATCGGAACGTTTGCTGAACCATTTGAAATGTTTTTGATAACGTTTACTACAAATAATACATTTGACAGATTACTACTGTTGCCACCACTCGTTTATGGGATTAGTTGGCAATGTGTTTTTATTTTTTTATGTGGTTTGTGGTTGCACCCTCTTAGAAACCAATGTGCTAGTAAAGGCAATGTATAATTCCGCCTGCAATGACGGATCCCTGCCGTGGCATGCTCAGAAACCTGACACTGTTGAGAACTAGAGCAGAAGATCGAAAGCCCTTAATAGAACCAGTACAGCGGTTCAAGAAATGCAAGCTAGGTCTTTGGTAAGGACGAGACTACATGGAGTCAAATCATTCGGCCGAGGGACGAGGAGGGAAATGTGATCACAATGGAGCGCGAGACGGTTGAGAGCTGGAAGCAGTTCTTCGATGGGCAGCTCAACGGAAATGCGACCAAAAGCAGGTGGAACGGAAATTGAACAGCGTTCAGGCTTCCGATCTGGCAGAGATCCGGCGAGAAATAATACGAGAAATACGCCAGAAAGACATTTGTAGACCTGGCAGAGCTCTACAAAAATGGTAAGGAACAACTAGCAACGGCATTTCACTGGATAATTCCAAGAATTTGGGAAAAGTACAAATTACCGTAGGAATAGATGGAAGGTATGATTCGTCCTATCGGCTTGATTGCTGTAATTACCCTGATCAACGCTGCCTACATAGTGCTCTCTCAGATCTTGTTACGTCGTATATCCTCAATAGATTCCGCAGAGCAGTATCAGGCGGGCTTTATGGGGCCCCGTGCTACTACAGATCAAATTTCCACATTCAAACAAATTCTTCAAAAATGTCGGGAGTACAACGTGGCCACGCGTTATATTTTTGTGGATTTCAGGGCAGCATACGATACAATCGAACGCACGATGCACAAAAACGGTTTTCCGGACAAATTGACACGGTTGATCAAAGCTGCCCTGGATCGAGTGATTGCTATGGAAGGTGTGAGCGGCGAGCGGGCATTGAAACAAGAGGAACGATCTTTGGCAAAAGTAGTCAATTCCTAACCTTCGCAGTTGACCTTGACATTATTACTAGAATATAACGGCCTTTGGAACGGCGGAGGCTATCTACGCCAGACTAAAAACGAAGGCCAGGAGGATTGGGTTACAAATCAATAGGTTAAAAAGCAAATATATGGTAGTTAGAAGAGGATCTAAAGAAATGAAGGTTAGTCTTCCACAGACAGTGACTATTAACGGCGATGAATTGGAATTCAATTGGTTAATCAATGTACGAAAATTATCGTAAATATCTCCTAACAAATTCGAAATTGTAATTAGAACTTGATGAAGTGGTCCCAAGTTGATTTTCAATCGTATATAATGATAATAACTGACATACATACGATTTTCAGCACAAAACCGTATAGCATTATGAAGCGAGTCGCGCTTTATCGGATATTATCGTATATAAACACAAATATAGTCGTAACGCTTATAATTATTCTTAATATTAATTTGGGATCGATGGTCACCATCACCACCGACAATGATACGATTGAGAATATTCAATAATGAATACATGCTGGAAGTCGGGTCCACGTTTCCCTCCGCAAAACGCTTCGATCAAGGAGCATGTGCCGCTGTACTAAGTTGACGATATACAAAACGGTAATTAGACCGGTAGTCCTCTAAGGACTTCAGATTGTAGCTTTGCTTGCGGAAGACATGCTCTTAGAGACATTTCCATCGTTCTTACTTATTTTACTTTAATGCCTGTCAATCCATATTAGCGGGTCCAAGCCGAATGTATTAGTGATTTCCAAGATTCTCAGTTTTGAGCTACCAGTCTCCAGCCACCCTGCAGTCCTGCTGCGCGTATATCTTCCTCGATTGCACACATCCTACAAGTGTGTGGTCTACCTCGAAGCCGACGACCTCGCTCAGGTTCTCTGTTGAACACTATTTACGCTGGCATTTCTTCTGGCATTCGGGTAACATGTCTCCTGGCTACTGGCAACTGTAACCGCCGGCGCCTGCTCAGTTTCACAATGTCATCATATTTATACACCTCGTACAACTCGTGGTTCATGCGTCCACGTCATTCGCCGTTTTCCATCTTGCCGCCAAGTATTGACCGCAATTTTTTTCATTCAAATACACCAAGTATACCTCGATCTGCTTCTCTCAACGTCCCTGACTCATGACCGTAGAGGGCCACCGGTAATGTTTGTTACATAGCCAATTTTGAACGCATCCGCAAACTTCGTGACTTTAGCTGGCTACGACCCAAGCAACCAAAAGTTCGAATATTACTTGACACGCGAACTCGAAAGTTCATAATTAGTTCAGACTCAGTTCCATGGAACTTTCTTGCTGATTAGTAGTGTATATCAAGTATACGTGGAACTTAATGCTTTAAGAAGTGCTGCGAGTACTTCATAGATACTTCAAAGCTATTAGGATGCTACATGAAGTTCTGAAGTAACTTTAGTTGCTAACAATTTCTGCGTGCTGCTTTTTTGTTTATATTTCTGGTGATCAAACCAGCAGAACCTGAAACTATTGGAGATTAATTATTTTTATTTCACTTGAATAAATTTAATCCTCGCACATTTCTAATTACAAATATAAATTAGAATGTAATGCTCTTCATTATTGTGTTGTGTTGTGTAGCATATGCTGTCGGTATCTCACTATTATAGTTAATTGCCTGGTTCCAAACTTTATGTTCTCTAATTAACTCGCGCTGCATAAAGCTGCTGCAAGTTCTGAAACGAACTTTTACTTAACAACTCATTGGCAAAATTCACATCGCTTGTATACGACAAAGGTGACGCAGTGGATCGGTATAGGTTTACAACGCGGAACACCCGGGTTCAAACCCAACAGCAGGCAAATGCAACGAATGTAGAAGTTAGGTAGAAGTATAAAAATAGAACATAGAAGTGCTGCTAAATTTGTTTTTTCTTAGTTTTTGACAGTTTATTTCGAAGCTGCTTAGCGTTCTATACAGTGAACCCAAGACAGCTTGAAAGTTCGGTTAATTACTTAAAAGTGACGCTGCTTAGCAAGTTATAGGTTGATATACATAAAGCTGTTTAACCCTCGTTAGACACCATTATTCGAACTCTTGGTTACTTGGGGAAGTACATAGAAAGCCCTATTTGCAGCATCAATAAGTCTCTTCACATCTCGAGTGACGTCATAGTCGCATGTTACCAGAGTTCCCAGATATGTGAATTCATCGACAACCTCGTACCGTTCCCCATCTGTTTCCACCTCAGATCCAACATCATTCAGACTTCTACGCTCTCTGCCAGCAACCATGTACTTCGTTTTGGCAGTGTTTATGATCAGTCCGATTCTCGCAGATTTTCTTTTGAAAGGCACAAATGCCTCTACAATGTCGATGTCCTCCGCAAAGCCTTGGAGCATGTGCGACTTACTGATGATGGTTCCATTCCTTTGCACGCCTGCTCTTCGTATCACCCCTTCAAGTCCCTATTGTTCAAGTTCATATTAAACAATAGGTTAGTAAAGAGTGCATCGTCTTGTTTCAATTCGTCTAACGTCACGAGTGCATCTGATACTTCACCAGTTATTCTGACGCTTGATTTTGATTCGTCCAGCGCTGTACAACCCAGTTTGATTAGCTTGGTCGGAAAGCCGCATTCGAGCATTATCTACCATAATTCATTTCTTTTCACTGAATTGTACGCTGCCTTAAAATCCACAAACAGATGGTGAGTCCGCAAGTTGTATTCCCGAAATTTGTCAAGGATTTGACGTAAGATAAACATTTGATCCGTAGTCGATATTCTTTCTCGAAAACCACACCGGTAATCGCCGACAAAGAATTCTGATAACGGTCTCAATCTGTTGAACAGAACACAGGAGAGTACCTTATAGGCGAAATTTAGAAGTGTTATGCCCCGACAGTTACTACAATCGAGTCGGTGGGCCTCCTTGTATATCGGGGAAATGAGACCAACAAGCCAGTCTGAAGGCATTTCTTCTTCCATTCAGATTTTTTCGATCGTGGCATGGATTGCTTTGTGCAGCTGCTCATTCTCCACCTTCAGAAGTTCGGCCGGAATTCCATTCTTCCATTCAGCCTTTCCGTTTCTAAGCGCTTTTGTCATCTTTTTAATTTTATTTTTTTTTAGGATGGTTTTTCGGCTTTGCAGTCGTTTGATTGCAGTTAAAACAACGTTTTGCTTCTAGTAATCCAACGTTTCGGTGGATTTATTTCACCTTTATCAAGGAAACTAAAAATATTTTGACAATTTGACAATAATTTACATTTTTGGAGAAAGTTGATTTGACTTACAGAGGCTTTTAATTTTTACTAGCGTAGGTGGCTCTACAGCTCCGTTATCTTTGGTCGTCGAGTAAAGGCCCTGTTTTCCAATGATTGGGCGGAAAAACTCTTCCCTTCCGACCTGTGCGTTCGAATCCCCGATGATGATTTTGATGATTTGATGACATCATGTTTAGGGCACTCTTTGTACTCGTTGTACAGAGTTTCAACGGTATTATATTTTTAATTAAATTAATGATTCCTATTAACTTAATGAGTAATTCTCGTTGAAACGGGGCTACTGACACGAGGTCTTCAAATATAGAAACTTTTGTACTTGATTATTTGAAAACGCTTAAAAATGAGAATTAAACTGTTAACACTTCGAAAGCGTGAACCCCTCGTTCGCCAAAGGGACCGACAGTTTCCAGAAAAGCTGAATTTTTAGCAAACTTTGAGATCTTGGAACTGGTCGCCATATTGGATTTTATCAGAAAATCGGCGTTTTTGCCATAAGCGCACCATTTTCATTTTAAGACCATCATTGGAAAGCTGAGAAAATATTCTATGAAATGCATTTAACAGAATAGGTGTGCATTGGCATGAACTAAATTAAACAACCAACTATCTGGTTTCTGGAAGGTTCACAATTGCCATATAGTTATTGTGATATTTCCCTTAATTTGCTATGAAACAAACGAGACGGTTTTGTGAAGGAAAAGGATAACCAGGTGACAAAAAATTGGCGGTTGTCTTGGATTTAACATTCATAGAACGGTTTAATTTCTAATTGTTTCATTGCAAATTTAGGAAATATCATACAGACAACACAGAATTACAAGGCAGCAACACGGCTTTTAAAAGACCGCTCTACTGTCTTAAATCTTCTGGAATTTGTAACTTTTACTGTGAAAGCAATGGACAATGGCAATCGCATAGAAGCTATTTATACGGACTTTAGTAGGTATTTGACGGAATATAAGTACCACTACTTATCTTCAAATTAGCGAAAATTGGATAGAATCAAAACTTCTCAAATGGTTTCAGTCATATTTAACGGAACGCAAACAAATTATTCGCTTTCAAAATGTTTTCTTTGACCCTATTCAAATCAGCTCTGGGGTTCCCCAAGGTTTCCATTTAGGGCCATTTCTTTTCATTTTACACGTGAATCGTTAAAAAAATGTAACTCAATACCATTTAGCAAGAAAATTCAGACTCCCTTTATTAACATATATTTAGGAAACAATAGGCCGTGTGAATAAAAGATATAGAGCAAATGCTCCCATACGATTTAAACGGGAAAAGCAAAGTAAACTGTTTTATTCATACGGCCTAATATTGTACTGAAATGTAAAATTGCAGGGGATCTAAAAGTAACGATCTTAGACTCAAAACTCAAACATTTACAGAGCATTACAATACCATTTTTAACAAAGCTAATAGAATGCTGGTCTTTATCAAACGCTTCAGTCCTAATTTCAAAGATTCGTACACAATTAAACTTTTATACATTTCATATGTAAGATCTATTCTGGAATATTGCAATATTGAACAGGGTGTTCAATAAGTTGGAATACAACTTTGAAAATCAACGCTACGTCCTATAAGACCATGGTTCTGGAGAAGGTTGTGGCCCCAGCACTTTGTGACCTCTACGGGAAAGATTATTACATCTTTCAACAGGACGGCACACCGGCCCACACGGCGAATATCGTCCAAGCCTGGTGTCGGGAGAATTTGACTGATTTTCTCGATAAGACTTTGTGGCCTCCCAGCTCCCCGGATCTTAATCCCCTGGGCTTTTATGTATGGTCGATGGTCGTACATGCTGGTCAAACAGAGCGAACATAAAGTGAGCTCTATGGACCAATTTAACCTTCTGCGGCTGAGGTGGTAGTCTAACAGACACCGGAAATCAGAAAAATGTAACAGATGCGTTATGCAATGTATTTTGATTCTTAAGTTTGCAGTGTATTCCCGATTCATATCTGCGGTCTAATTACATCCAAAAGGTTGCTAGAGATATGTACTCAATTCTAAAATTATTAAAATCTGAATTTACATAATTCCATAATAGGAATAATTAAGTTAAGTTTGGGTGTCCAGCAGACTACCACGTCAGCATAATCTTTAAGGTTAGGGCACCTCAGCCGCAGAAGGTTGAGAAGCTCATTTCCAAGATCTGGGACGAGATGCCCATGGATCAGGTGCGTGCCGCGTATGATTCTTTAAAGAAACGGAAGGGGGGGGAGGGGGTGCTTCCACCAAATATGTCGTAAAGGTTCTCAAAAAACATTGATTCGATAAAAAATTGACCCAGAAAAGAATATCTTGTATTTTTATTTTTTAAACACATTTTTAAAGTGTCTTCGAACTTATTGAACACCCAGATTTCAACTCCAATTTCAAATCAAATTTCAAGTTCAATTTGAGTTCAATTTCAATTCAACTTCCAAGTATAATTCTAAATCCAATTTGCTTGAAATTACAAGTCCATCTCGAGTCTAATTTATGTGCAATTTCTGTAAAAAATTCAACTTCAATTAGGTACAATTTGAGTAGAAAATTTAAAGTAGAATTTTAAGCAATAATCAATCCAATTTCAGGTCTAATGTTGCGTTCAATTTCCATTATTGACATTACTCAGAGATTGATAAATCGATGAAAATGACTCCTGTTCAGTAGGAAAAATGTATTTCTCTGCAAAAACACTCACCTTGTGTTCTCTACTTTATGCAAATCATTGAACTTTTAAAACAAACTCGAAATAAAAGGTTTATGTTGAGACTAAATGATGCTCCGTGCTTATATTTCATTCAGTTACACAATAAATACGAAGTAAAAAGCTGGTGCTTCAATTGTTCGCCTTTCATTTCTTATTGTTTCCCATCGTATGGCAACAGTACACCTGCTAAGGACACCGTATCATCGATGCAGAGCCGTCTGATGATCAACCGATAAATACCGCCCCGGGGACGCCGGGAACAACGCATACATGCATACGGATCTGCATCTACATCTGCAGCCAGGAAGGAAGCTCGCCAATCTTATTAATTCATCGGCATTCAATTTGCATACGGCCATTTGTCATAGCCTGCTTTGGCAGCCACATTAATAAAAGGGCCAAAAGGGGGCGTCGCCTTTTTGCCAGCTATTACAAAACTGTTCCGCCGTGTTTCATAAATTATGCAACAAAATTAGAATCTACTCGCACCCGCCGCCGCCGGTCCGGCGGTTGCAAATGGTGGCTGGCGGTGGTGGCACTTGCCGGTTTCAAAGTACGAAAGGATATTGCCCCCACACTTGCCACCCACCTTACCCACCGCCTGATACAGCGGAAAAAAGTTCTGTGTCAAACAAAAAGGACGACCAGCCTGCTGCGATGGGTGACTGCATGCACACGTTGCCGTACGTTACGTAGCATGTAAATGCATACTTCCTTTATTGCATGCTGCCATGACACATGACACTTTTCTGGCGGCTCGACATGTGCTGTGCAAGGGTGTATTAGTGTGCATTTTAAAGACAGGTCCTTTGAGGAAAAGTACACTACTGCATCGACTACGATGACGACCACCGTGTCCCGTCCCATGTAGACTTATTGTTACAATACTTTACATACCGACCCTACCTCGGTCGTACCAATTTAACTTTGCCGGTGATGGAGGTCGCGACGACGACGACGACAACACACAAAGTCAGCTTTTCGCTTTGTTAGCAAATGTAAAAGGACGTCCTCCTTTTTGCATAAATTAAAATTCAGGAGGCAAACGAATGTTTCATTGTAGTTTGTCAGGACAATGTTCCGAGAAAATAATTGACAATACATAACAATTTAGATGTAAAAATCAACAACGCTGTGGGAACTTCCAACTATCATCATCTCAAAATTAGCAATTAGAAGTAATAAGTTAGGCTGCACTGAAATAAGGAAGTCGTCCAGAGCTTTATCACTATTAGTGAACTAATTTGAGGAGAGAGAAAAAAAATCTGCTTTTCATTATTCGCCCCGTGTGACCGGGAGTTATGGCTGCAGCCGTTACGAGCCTGTCAGCGTATGGCGGACGAAGACTCTACCGACCCAGACGGCCAGGCAGGTTCGATCCTCCACTCAAGACCATCGCTCATTACACCATTAAGCGGAGGAGATACCTGTGTAATGAGCTACCATCAGCAGGCGAACAGGTAATGTTCCCGTTGAAATATTTATCTTCATAAAATATGACGGAATGGGCTTCCATTTTTACCGTCGTCTTCGCACGGCTCTCTAACGGTGCCTGGGCGCCGGGGAAAGGTATCAATTTCTGAGAAAAAGGAAAATATATTGATCTACGACGCTGACGGGTAAACCTGTCACCCGGCGACTTAGACCGCGGACTTCACGGCACGGACACGGGTAGCCAAGGACATCGAGAAGGAATGGTGTGGCCACCCACGGTGGCTACCGATATGGTTCACTGTGGTTGTAACAACTCGCATTTATGTGGCACGGTAAAAACGAAAAATTGTCCATAAAATGAATCATCACCAAGGCACAGTCGTAAACCGCAAGCCGCGCATTCTGTCTGTGCACTTCGCCTGACTAATTTGTTGCTTCTGAAATGGGAGCTTTCGGGGAGATTTTTTTTTTGGTTAAATTATTCGGAAAGGATCATAATTCACCGATGACTTCTTCTTCTTCATCGTAACGATGGGCCGGCAGAAATGAATTTCGCGTACAGCACCGACAGTTAAGAAAACATATAAAGAACGAGAAAAACATCTACCTCCATTCTCTTGAACGCAACTCAAAAAGTCTTCTGATCTCAGACTAAAGACCACGGTTACCATTTTGCTCTGCAACTTTTCGGAAAGATGTCCCCTTGGCAGTGAACAAAAGGCTCCGATCGTTGAACGGAAGCAGTTGGATTCCATTATTATTTTGCGGTACACGGCGCGGCGGTAGACTTATTTACGTGACAACAGAACGAAATAATTGAGTGGCTCAAATTTCGCGCAGAAGCTGGAAAGGACAAATGAAATCGAGTCCCGAGTTGTGCATTGTGGTCTTACACTTATTACATAATTAATCGCTTCGCGTCAATTTGAATACAACTGTACTCAAGAGTTATTTTGATTGTTGAAAGTTGTTGAATGTTGAAAGTAGCATTGGGTATAGGGGTGAAGGGTGTTATGATTTCGGTTAAAAATTAGAATAATCATGAATAATGATTACTTACATCTTGACATAGACAAACAGACCTCTTGACGCGGCAACGTCTATAAGCATCGGGCCATTATCACTGGTCGTCAGATGAAGGGCATGTTTGCCAATGACAGAATAGAAGAATTTCTTCCTCCCGAGCTGCGCTTTTGCATCTCGGATGATGATTTTCACGTCGTGTTATGGGAATTCCTTCCGGGTTTGTCGTCTTCAGAACCAAAGTTGCAAGACTGTTTATTTTACTGTTGCACTCCTAATAGTCGGATCTGGAATGTTTCGTCAGTTGTTTGTTTGAAATGCTTCCTCGTTTAGTGCTGAAAAGTTCGTTGCGATTAAATTTGTTTCAATGCAGTTATGCTTGACGGTAACCGTGAACCGAAAATTAATTTTGGGCACCCGCTTCGGAAATCCGACGTGGTTGAAACTTTACCGCGTGGTTCCGTTCCGAGATAGACCCGCTTTTTACGTCCAGTTATTAAATGCCTCAAGCTTTAATGCCATCTTCATCTACGGTCAAAAACCGACTGAAAAAGCTGGTAAATTCTGGAGAAAAATAGTCACTTTTCATCGAAGTAGTAACGAAAAGTATTTTTATCGTACATCGTACTTTCTATTTTAGGTCGATTAGTTACTCCACAGAGAACAGACTGACAGGCTCAAAGAAAGTAATCGAGATTTTGTGTGTAAAATCTACTGGTGGTACCTTCCAGAGATAGTTTGCCAAACGCCTCGAAACTTATGTATGTACCTTTACCAATACTACTTTGTGCTGGAGTTACATAGTAGCGATGGCAGCGCCACCAAGTTTTATGTCGAATTTGTTTATTCAATCCGGGTTGAAACTGGATGAATTTTATCTGTCAGATAGGAGCAAATGAACACAAAAAGTTCATCCAGTTCCAATCCGGATTGAATAAACAAATTCGACATTAGTTTGCCACTTACAGCTCGAGGGGTGCTTTATCGTAGGATTACTCGTTGATTACCTAAAAACCTTTTACACACTTTTCGTCCAATTACCTGGTAGTCTGTTCTCTGTGGTTACTCGTCGAGATTCGAGTGACACCGGGTGAAGAAGAAGAGTTAAAAAACAATAACATGCCCAGATGATCTCAGAGCCGGAGCAAAACGGTGAAGCAGCGCATTCGCGTAAGTAGAACCTAATAAAGAGCGCACAAGTTGAAAACCTTCGACTATGCCTCTTTAAATCGGAGCGCGAAAGGGCTTATGAACACGTTAGTAAGCTGAAAATTAAACAGAAGAAGAAAACTTTTTCCAAATTAAATTCTACTATTATTGCCCTTTTTATGACTATTTAGACTACTGTGATAAGCATTTAATGAAACGTACCGCATTTTGCACTGTTAATCTGACACTAGAGTGGCGTCTTATGTGGCGTTTAATCAACTTATGAGTTTGACTTCTTTTTCCTTCTTGCACTTCTTTTTTATTTCATTTTCCTTGAGCGAACTCGTGTGCGAGATTCGACTGTGATAATCGTGTAAATCGGGGTAGTCTAAATAGGGGCAAATGTCGCAATAATATTTATTCGCAACAGATACCCCTACTGGCACAGTTGTTATAAACCAGTTATAGGCCAAACCTTGTGTTTTTTGTCTTGACCTTGAAATGCGGTCAGGTATATATTAATATTTTCCAGCGCCTCATTGGTACAAAGGTACAAGTACTAGCGAGCCACATGCCCTGGCGATTATAACTCAGATTATAGCTTGGTTCGACCCTTGCACCTTCCAGTATTGGACAAAAGGCAGGAGTCACAACGACAACTTATTAAGCGTAGCATCTATAATCCCCCCCCCCCCTCACCTTTCCACTCTTTCCCCATCATTCAAAAAAATCTTCATTACTTTTCCCTACCCACCTTTTCAAAAAAAAAAAAAAAAAAAAAAAAATAGTTGTGGCAACCGATTTATGACTAATTTCAGTCATATTTATGTTTCTGCAACCATAAGTGCGAAAAATGTGCTGCTAGGGACGTATTTCGCCTACGACTTGCAGGCTTCATCAGTGTCTGTTTTCGAGCTGTCCGAAGTTGTTATAAAGTTGCTGTGGCAACTGCTTATATTACCACTTACTTACTTACTTGGCTTAACGTCTTATGACAAGTGTAATAATTTACGTACTTCGGTTCATGGCAGCTGATGTCCAGTTCCGTGGGCACCCAGTGCTCGACAGATCTCGCTCCATCTGGTCTTGCCACCTCGCTCACTTTGCTGCGCTCTTCGTTTTGTTCCTACCGGATTCGATGCGAAACCCATTTTGACAGGACAGTTGTCCGGCATTCTAGCAACATGTCCTGTCCAACGTATCCGTCCAGCTTTAACCACTTTCTGAACACTGGGTTCGCCGTAGATACGCGCGAGCTCGTGGTTCATTCTTCGCCACCATATACCGTTCTCGTGAACACCGTCAAATATGATTCTTAGCACCCGCCGATGGAAAACTCCGAGTGCTCGTAGGTCCTCTTCTAGCAGTGTCCACGTTTCGTGCCCGTAGATGATAACCGGTCTAATTAGCGTTTTGTACAGTGTGCACTTTGTACGGGGGCTCAGATTGTTCTACCGTAAATGTTTGTGGAGTCGGGAGTAGGCCCGACTTTGGCTGATAATATGCTTTTCAATCTTACGGCTGGTATTGTTGTCGTCTATTGCCAGTGAGTACCTAGCCGACGAACTCGTCGACTACCTCGAACTCATCTTCGTCGATTACCACGGTACTGCCCAAACGGGCTCTGTCGCACTCTGTAACACCCGCCAGCATATACATCGTTTTAGACGTATTTATCTTCAACCCAATCTACTCTGGTTCTTGTTTTAGTCTGGTGTACTGATCTTCCACCGCCTTAAATGTTCAGCCGACAGCATCCACGTCGTCAGCAAAGTAGTTAAATTGACTGTATTTATTGAAAATCGTGCCCCGTAGTTCGACCTCCGCTCGTCTTATAAAACCTTCAAGTGCAATGTTGAAAAGCAGGCTCGAAAGACCATCTCCTTGTCGAAGTCTCTTGCGAGATTCGAACGGGTCCGTCAATCCACCCAAGATTCTCAAACAGCACAGGATCCCATCCATCGTAGCCATGAAAAGTCTAGTAAGCTTCGGGTAACCTATTTTCGTCCAAAATTTTCGGTAGCTCTTATCGGTTTACACTATCATGTGCGGCTTTGAATTCGATGAACAGGCGATGCGTACGGTCTTGGAATTCGCGGCACTTCTGGAGGATCTGTCGCAGAGTCAAGATTTGGTCCATTGTAGACCGACCCTCCATGAAGCTGGCCTGATAACTTTCCACAAATCTATTGGCTATTGGCGATAGTCGATGAAAGATGACTTGTGACAGCACTTTGTAGACGACAATCAGGCGTTCTCCGCTACGCTGTTAACGGCTGTTTTCACGGCATTCCAACAGTCCTCAAGAGGGGCTTCATCCAGCTCACCCTCTTCCGGCAGCGCGGTTTCGAGAGATAACGCGTAGTTTTCGGTGACTTCTGGTTGCTTCAGTCGCGCTAGATGATACCGTGGCGGGCGTCGGTATCGTATGTTGTTCACAACAGATAGTTTTTGACGTATCCTTACCATCACCAGGTAGTGATTCGAATCAATGTTAGCGCCGGGATAGGTTTTGACGTCGATAATGTCTGAAAGGTGCCGACCATCTATCAGAGCATGGTTGATTTGTGATTCCGTTTGGTCGTGTGATCACCAAGTGTATCGATGGTAGAGGTTATGCTAAAAGAAGGTACTACCACAGACTAACAGACGTCACACTTCGAACAAATTTTCCAACAAAACATCGTTTCAATGACACCCCTAAAACTTGGAAAAAACTCTAGCATCACCTGGTGCAGTCTTCGCGCTTCGCAGAATAGTTTGCTATAAATTTAGTAATGCTATAAATTTACTTGTATATTATCTGCCAACAGCGCCAGCGCAGTCGAGCGACGTTCTCGTGCAGCGACTGTTGTTTGAGTCTTGGCTTAAGCGAAAATTTGTAACGAAAGTTTTTATTGACGATGGAATGAGGCTTCAGTGTTACGTCTGTTAGTCTGTGGCAGCCACGTAGCCAAAAGGGGGGGCCCGGGGGCCCAATTTTGATTTTAACGGTTTTATATGCATACTTTTTCATTTAGAACTACAATACATTAAATGTATTGTAATGTATTATATTTATAAGCAGTAAGATATGCATATAATGTAATAGGAGCCAAGATAGGGCTCCTGGCCCCCACCTCTGGCTACGTGGCTGGTCTGTGGTACTACGTATGGAAATGTTTAATCTGAGCATTACAGTCACCGATGATGATTGTGACATCATGTCTTAGGCAGCGGTCGCATTCGCGCTCCAACTGGTACTTTTCTGGTAGATGGTATGACCATCCCTAAACGTACGTGCCATCGCTCCTTTCCAGCATACCTCCTGCAGCGCTACGATGTAGAACTTGCGACTCTTCACCACAGAGAACAGACTACCAGGTAATTGACAAAAAGTGTGTAAAAGGTTTTTATGTAATCTACGAGTAATCCTTCAATAGAGCACCCCTCGAGCAGTAAGTGGCAAACTAAATCTTGATGTCGCTGCCATCGCTGCTATGTAAGTCCAGCACAAAGAAATATTGATAAAGGTACATGGATGTTTTTGATGCGTTTGGCAAACTATTTCTGGAGGGCGCTACCGACAGATTTTACACACAAAAAATCGATTACTTCCTTCGAGCCTGTTAATCTGTTCTCTGTGTCTTCACTTCTTTGGAAAGCACGTGGGAATTTAGAGATCGACAGTTCCATGTTCCTAATTGCCAATCGTTACTCCGTTTTCGTTACCTGGGTCTTTGCCGGTTGTTCCGATTAGAGTTATTATTGACTTAAGTTTTTGAAGCGTCTTAGTAGAATACGAAACCTAAAATAAATTAATAAATTAAAAAGAAAACTTTCCAATTAAATTCTACTATGTATATTTATTCTTGACAGATACGAATTTCGTCTACGACTTGCAGGCTTCCTAAATGGAAAGCTTTCTTTTAAATTTAATTTTAGAGTTATTGTTACTTCCGGAGTTTATTGGTTTGATGTTGTTAGTAGTTTTGGTTAGCAAAGCGCGCAACCAACCCCACAGATGACAACTTTCTGTTATAAATAGGTCGCTGCAACTTGATATACCAACATTACATGTACATGTATCCAACGATGAGCCCGCCCAAGTAACAATTCCATGTTTTATTATGTTCGTGTAGTGGTTTTCATGACCAATTTCATAAAACCGCTAATAAAACTATGAGCCCCACCAGAACTTTCTGATGACCGCTATAAAACTGTCTTCTGACCAAGTGGCCCACTCCTCAGAATGTTTTCATAACCGCTATAAGAATCAGGTTATAAGCTGAAGTAGTCGTATCGCGCTCTGCTGAAAGCAGCAATAAAACCGGTTAAGCTTTCGCTGCTTGACAGCCATCGCCATAATTTAAAAAACCCGAATTAATCCACCTAGCGGCGTGACCTAGCCTTTCTACTGCCTCAATAATCATTATTTAATTTCTCAGAAACATCTATAATTAACTTGACTATTTTCTTCAATATCCGTTCCGTATTCCTGAAATTCCTCAAAAATTTGCCAATAAAATTCACAACGTATTGCGTAGAATAATTATATTTTCTTTCCTTCGGTGCGTAAATACTTGTAAGCGTCATTTATGTTACTTAATGAACACCTTATTTAGTTTTATAATATTTACGTGATTGATAGAAAAATAATGTTAACTCAAAAGATAATTTATTCAGACTTGAATGAATATATATAGAAAATTAGAAATTAACCCTCTAACGGGTCTACAGACGGCCTTAACTTTCGGGTTTCAGAGCCACATACGAAACTTTTTTTGAATTGATAAAAAAGAAGTAAAACAAAAAGTTATTTATATCCTTTAATTCTACTACTGTGCTCTATTGATAAATACGTATTTCGGTCTCGACGTGTGACCTTCATCAGTATCTAACTAACTTAGACTGTTTTGTTTTGAATTGACAATATGAAATATGTGTTCATAGCAGATGTTTTGATATTTTGATGTTAATACCATGCGTTCAAAAGTTCGCATCTTTGAAAAACAAGAGTTCAGAATTTTTTATTATACTTCGCTTTTGAAGAAAAAGGATATCTACAACAAAATGATTAATCTGAAAATTTTACTATTAGTTTGCTTGGCTTCAATTTTGCAACATATCTGGATTAGAAAAAATAACTGAATAGAGCATTAGATATGAAAAAGAGAAATTTCTTAGCTAGTGCTCCTTCAGATAATTATTTTTGCATACAAATCTAAACTTGAGCTTCTTTTGAATGTACCTTCATGAAAAGATAGTCATTAGCTTGATCGCATCGTTTTTACAATGTTAGAGGGTTAGGAAAACAAGACGAGGTCGAAGAATAGTGCAAAAGTTGCGCCATAAACATGCTTGAGAATGAAAAATATGATCGACATGATTTTCTGCGCTTGTCATTTTGGATTTATTAAAACATGATACATGACATAAGACATCTGTCCTTTAAAATGTCACTAACGAAAACAAACCTTACAAAATTACTACCGCGCAACGTTTACTTCCTATTTTTCATATAACATTTCTAAGCTCTAATATCTAATGATTGAAAAGAGCATCTATTGATGCGCAAAATTTGTTTGAAATTTCTATACATTTATTTGGTAAAATCAACACACTTTAATCCTATACACCACTTTACCTACATGCTTAAACCAACTGCTTTTTTCGCTTTTTGCTTTTCTTGTACAATTGTGAGTAACAGCAAGAGAAGAAAATGACAATTGAAATCTGAAATCAAAGAAAAGAAAAAACTTTTCGATTGAATCCTACTATTTAATATTTATTTGCGACAGATACGTAGTTCGCCTACGACGTGCAGGCTTCATCAGTGTCTGATTTCAAAGCGTATACGTATCTGTCGCGAACGAATATTAAATAGTGGAATTTAGTCGGTAAAAGTTTTTTCTTTTCTTTAATTTCAGAGTTCGTATTCCACTAAGAGGCTTCAAAAACTTCAGACAATTGACATGTTTCTAACTTTTCTTGAATTTCAATGCAAATTTAAAAATTGCAAATTGTCATCACATACACACTTACATACATACATACATACATACATACATACATACATACATACATACATACATACATACATACATACATCCATACATACATACATACTTACATACATACATACATACATACATACATACATACATACATCACACACATTGAATACAATCAACATTTGATTGATATGTTTTGATTTCACACGTTTTAACGGTTTTATATACGGTGCTCAAGTGTTAAAGTTTGAATAACTTTTGAATGAACCGTCCGATTTTCAATAACTCGGTTTCGTTTGATAGATCTCAGCAGTAATTTTCAAATAATAATAAAATGTGTGATGTTTTTCATTGAATTAATGTTTATATGTTTCAAAAATATGTATTAAATACTATTTTTTCCCATTTCTTTATGTAACTTTCAAACTACAAGTCCAATCGTCATGAAATTTGGAACTTAAGGGTTTGCAAGACTCCTCTTTCATATGCAATCAATTTTGTTCAAATCGGTTAAGGGATCTATGAGATAATGAAGTCCCATATTTTTCATATTTTTATACATAACTTTTGAACTAAAAGTCCGATCAGTATGAAATTCAATAGCGACCAATGGGACACCTAGACCTTTCATTTGACACTAAGAACATTAAAATCGGTCCAGCCATCTCCGAGAAAAGTGAGTGAGATTGAAAGCGTTACATACACACACACACACACACACACACACACACACATACATACACACACACAGAAAATGCTCAGTTTTCGAAACTGAGTCGAGTGGTATATGACATTCGGCCCGCAGGACCTTCTTTCCATTTCCGGTTTTCCAAGTGATTTCTATACCTTTATACTATATATTTATATAGTAGAAAGGCAAAAGCTTTTCGCCTTTCGCTTTTCGTGTTTCGCTTTTCGCTTTTCTGGCAAAAGCTAAATAAGTAGTCAACTTGAAAATATATCCGTGATCAGAAAAGTTTAAATTTTACTGGAAGATCATTCTGACCGGTTTGGTTTATAGCGACCAGAATAAAATATCCCGTAGAATATTTATTAAATTTTAAGCATTTACTTTGGTTTGCAGCTTGTGCGCATTTAATTTCATCGTGCATTTTGATATAATAGGTCGATATAATCAGCGCGCCACTGAAATTTTGCAATTTTCGAAAACTGGTTGTTTTACCAAATTGAAAATCTTCAGTTAGTCAATCTCAAGTTCTAGCAAAATCATTTTAGTTGCTTCCTCTGAGATGAAAACTGATTGATAATAACTTTCTTTCTGCAAAACAATTTGCTTTGATGAACTGTTGTTTGCGAGCTAAAAGAAAATATTACAATATGGCAATATGACTTCGCATAAATAAATGATTTTGGTGTTGAACTTTGGTATTCTCCATAATAGCAGCAAAAAACTGTTTGGTTAGGGTATTACCGTTTGAATAGATCTATAAAACTAACAGATTTATTGCGGTTTGACAAGTAACCGTGATAAGATAAATTTTGATTGATGCGCTATTTTGTATTGCCACGCCACACTTATGGCAAGTTTATAAGAGACGTGGTGCAGTCAAGAAGTTTAAACGTGGTAATATAAGCAACCACAATAAATTTGCTTTATTAGCAGTTTTATCATGGTTTTCTAGCTATAAGTGTGTTTAGACTCGTATCCTCTTGGTATTGCGCAGTACCACAATAAACCCAGAGGTAATGATTAATACCGCAATAAAACCTTTATAAAATTCAAGTAAAACCAAGTGGCTTTAGAATTGTTACTTGGGCGTAGCTGTTGCAAGAGGCTTGAAAGTGAAGAAGGCGCCAGACCCAGACGGAATTCCCAACGTAGCTCTACAAGCTGCAATCCAAGCGTTCCCGGACAGAACTGTCTAGTAGAAGGTCACTTCTCGGAAGGAAGATACAGATGTTCGGTATTAGCCAAAGCCGGAATTGTCTCCTGGATATAGATCATTCTGTCTGCTGGATACACTAGGAAAACTGTTGGAGAGGGTCATCCTCAACAGGTTGACGAAGTTTATGGAGAGCGCACAGGGTCTGGCGAGGATACAATTCGGATTTACCCGCTAAGGGGCGATCGACCTTGCGCGATGATAACCATCGATAACTAAGACGCCTTCAATAGCGCCAACTGGGGGCCTATAGCCGAGTCTCTGCACAGAATGAGAGTCCTGGACTACCTGTGCGAGATCTTGATAAGTTACTTCCAGAACCGAGTGTTGTTGTACGAGACGGTCAAGGGGCAGCGATCGGTGAAGATTACGGCGGGAGTCCCTCAGGGCTCTATTCTCGGTCCAAAGCTATGAAGCGGGATGTGCAACGGTGTGTTGACTCTAAAACTGCCCAAATGGTTAGGGATCGCAGGCTTTGCGGGCGACATCTTACCGCTGGCCACGGAGGCAATCGGTACGGTTGAGGGGCGCAGCTGCAGATAGTTCATACCAAACGGAAGTGTTGTTGGTCAGTTACTGCAAAGCGGTGCAGCAGGTGGAATAACTATTGGCGAGCATGCCATAGCCTCGAAGCGAGCACTGAAGGATCTAGGAGTGATGATCAACGATCAGCTGAATTTCAATAGCCACATGGACTTGGGCTGCGAGAAGGCGGCAAAGGGCATCAATGAATGTGTTGGCTAGAATTATGCCGAATAGTTATGGATCCAGCACTAGCAAGCGTCGACATCTGGCTAGAGACCAAACGAAACACACTCACACTTTGTGGAACAGAAAAGATGGTCAAAGATCAAAAATTAACATTGGTGGCCATTTTGAAATTCAAGATAGCGGACTTTTATTTAGCATTTTGCATGAGTACCCTTATAGGGTAGATAATCCAATAGTTGTGGTAGTACCAACAGATTAGATAAAACAATTACATTCATTATATAAAACAGGTTTTTAGAAGTATTGGTAGTTAGACTACACCATTTAAAATTAAAGCATTATTTGCTAAAATGCCAATTTTCCAAAATCTAACGCGCAGTTGGAGCACACAACTTTAGGCGCTCATCTATAGTTTTGCTACGATGTTTTTTCACTTAGCAACCTAGCAATTTATTCCATATTCAATATTCAATATTCTATATACAATAGCACAATTAAAGGAACATCAAACTTAATTAAGGAAACATTAGCGCAACTGTTGGTACAATATAATTGAATCGGAAAATTCATTTTTTCTTTATAAAGCTTCTAGTACAATGCATTGCATTGCAATGGAAGAAATTGTCTTGCCTTGTGACAAATACCTTGTATTTGATAAATTTATATCCCACAAGCATTAATTGAAGCATATACCTCAATAAACAAGCAAAATGAAGTTATATTGTGCTTAGTGGCGCAACTAATGGATCTCTACCCTAATACAAACTTTTTTAGAACAGGGCTGTCTGTTAAAAGTCGAAAATTAATGTTTGACGCTATTTTGAAATCCAAGATGGCGGATGGGTATCCAAGATGATTTGGCTTTCTTGAAAACCTATTCAATACGGACTTTTTTTGGAAAGGGAATGACTGTTAGAAGCATGTGAAAAATTCATTGAATTCATTCATTTGGTTACCGTCAAACACCGATTACTACGAAACTGGCCCTACCCAAGTAACAATTCTAAAGCCACTTGGTTTTACTTGAATTTTATAATGGTTTTATTGCGGTATTAATCATTACCTCCGCTTTTATTGTGGTATTGCGCAATACCAAAAGCATACGAGTCCAAACAAACATATAGCTAGATAGAAAATCATAATAAAACTGTTAATAAAGCAAATTTGTTGTGGTTGCTTATATTATCACGTTAAAACTTGTTGGCTGCTCCACGTCTCTTGTAAACTTACAATACAATACAAAATGGTGCACCATTCATAATTGATCTGGTAGCGGTTGCGTGCCAAATCGAAAGAAATCTATTAGTTTTATAGAGCTATTAAAACGATAAACACCCAGACCAAACAGTTTTTTTTTTGCTGCTATTATGAAGAATACTAGAGTTCAATACCAAAATCATTTTTTTATGCGAGGGTATTTTACCATATTGTAGTATCTTGTTTTAGCTCGCAAACAAAACTTAATTATAGCAAAATGTTTTGCAGAAAGAAAATTATTATCAATCGGGTTTCCTGTCACAGGAAGCAACTAAAATGATTTTGTTAGAAATTAAGGTTGACTAACTGAATACATTTATTTTGTTAAAACCTATCATCACCTATCATACCGTGAAAGCACCTAATTCCACTGAAAAATATAGCTTTGATATTTATTTACACGGTATGTGTCTTTCGCAAGTATTTTTAAATATGTTTCATGGAAAAATACTAAAATGCTTAAATTATTTACCGAAAGTTAAAAAAATGCATCAAAGTATCAGTGTACCTAATTCCGATCATCAATTATAAGGGGTGACTCTAATTCCGATCACAGGTGTATCTAATTCCGATCACGTCATGATCAGCTGTTTATGTATAAAACTATTGTCAACTCGTACCAAATGGATCTGAAATGTATTGCATTTATGTAGTTTGACGACAATCTCCCTACCAGTCATCTTCTGCTTGCGTTAATGATCATTATTATCATTAGCTTAATATTCATAAAATTTGTGTACTCAAAAGCTCAGCAAGCGGATTATGAAGCTTTCCTCTTCTTTTATCTTTGTTCAACTGTTACAATTACAACAAAATTGGGCCACATTCGACGTTTTTATAAACCTTTGATCATAAATAATAGTAAAAATCAAATCAGAAAAGTTATGCTCCAGACATGACCGCGTAGTTGGCGTATAGAACTACGTGAGGCTGGTTTTCGAGAAGAAGCCTCGGGTATTAAAAAAAAACTTTTCACACCATATTGATATATGTGTAGCGTAAAATAGCGTAAAGTGAGAAAAAACAAACAATATAATAATAATATTATCTTGCTGTACCGTATTTATGGTAGGTGAGGTCAAAAACGAATACAGGGATACCTCGATATAAGACAACCTCGTTATAAAATAATCTAAATAATAAATATTTTATAACAAAGTCTTCTTTACGTTTTGTCATAAACTTGGTTTTGTTAGCAGTTCAAATAACAAAAATTGAAACAAAATTTGCTCTAGGCATATCACAAATATATCAAATTATGATATAATTTGATCTAGTTTATATCCATATGAGTAACAAAAATCATTATTCTGTCTTGCTGTATAACCAAATTGTAACAAAGCGATTTATAAGTAACAGAACGAGATAGAATCTTGGTAGAAAATTTTGTGCGTCGTAAGTTTTTCTATCACATTTATAACAAATAGAAATATCAACTTGAACAACAATTCTGTTAGATTTTTGATAGAATCATCTGATCGAAAAGCTAGACGTCACATGTTCGAATCTCGACTGAAAGAGTTAAAGGATTTGTAGCACTAGTCCTACAATTGTCCCGTACTCTTACAGGCTGCGAAGTCGGTCGTATAAAAACAGAAGATCAAAATTTCTAATCGGAATGTAGCACCTAGGCTATACTGTGCTCTGTAGTAAGCAAAAAACACGCAAGTTTATTTTGCTTCTTTGTCTTGAATCAGCAGCAGCCACAAGCTTGGTGTATGTAATGGTCGTCCGTGTCTGGAAGCAACACTATCATACGGAAAATGTATGTAGCACAATAACCAAGCATGCTCATTTACCACAGATTTTGGCTCAATTTTCTAAAAATTGACCATTTGAGGTTGAGTGATCGGAATTAGGAGCTGATCGCAATTATGTGCGGTCACGGTATCAATATGCACGATAAAATTTAATGCGCACATGCTGCAAACAAAACTAATACTGCTCAAAATTCATTATTTATTCTATGTATTTTCAACGTTCAAGAACGTTCTGGTGGAGCTCATAGTTTTATTATCGGTTTTATGAAATTGATCATGGTTTTCATGATCCGAGCTATACGAACGTAATAAAACTTGGAATTGTTACTTGGGTGGGTAGCCCTTCCATCGCAAAATTACGGCTACAACAGACCTTGAGCCCTGAGGCGAGCCGTGACTAGTGACTTCTTTCTCTTCTTTTCAGCAAACTTTCTATACTTTACACACGTTGCCTAGAAATTTTACCAAAAGTTATCAATATGTTGTTCTTGACAAAACTGTTGAGTGTTAATTTTTTTATTTTTTCATGCGTGCATAGCAATCTAATTCGGCCAATCAGCGTCTGGTCTAAAATGGTCTAAAATCTGCTACGAGTTGGCACGTCTCGTCTCAGCTTGGGCCATGTGCTGCCATGTTTTCAATAAAGCTTGTGAAGTCTACGATTTTCAAATAAGTAGGACTGTTAATAGGCTTAGCATTTAACCATTAAATTTGTAGGTTTTCGGTGTAACTCTATGGTAAAGTTACTTATGCGGTTCTAGTGTAAGTTGAAATTTATCTTCATTGGCTTAAAATAACTGCAAATTTAACGTTAAAAATATAAATGTTTGTATAAGTCCATTATTATTCAACAGAAAAAAATGCATGAACTTGTTTTTTTTTGCAACAATGTTTTATTACGATCAAGAATGGTCAGTAAAGTGCATTGATATCACTTCTCAACATTTTATGTATCTACCTAAAATAGCCAATACATACAGCGATGATAATAATAACCTCTTGCTTATTTTATTTCAATCGATCCCACAAAGATTGGCGTTCTCATCCGATGGGTTCTTAAAAGATTCTCGTTCGGCTCTGCAAGAATCGCTATGTATGATAGGTATAAACACGAATCTTGAGGTGAACAAGCTGCGGGATCGCCCGGAGGAACGCAGTTGGTCCGTTTAACAATACAACCTGTCACATATTTCCTAATTCGTCTCGGCTCGCGAAGATGAATTATGATTGTTTGATTATAGATTGTCAACGTCGCGTCGCATCGACCGACCGACCGAACGAACCGATCAGAACCGCCGTGGCCGTGGTTGTTCTTCTCAGATCTGCTTTAGGCATCCATTCCACCACCGCACCGGGGCGCGGGTTAGGTTCGGACAATTTGAAACTTTGTTTCTGTGTGTCTCTCTCGGGTGATCCTCTCGGGCTGCTGGATCAATCGTTCGAATGGCGGTGAGGTCGCGCGGCGCGGGTGATCATTGCGAGTTAGGTTCGATACCTTAATTTATCTGGCGAACGCTGAATCACTGAAAGCTACGACGACGCTACGGCGTACCCTGTAATTAAATTTGCTGTGGGACGATAGAGCTCGACATTTTTTTCTCTACATTATCCGAATGATTATAGTTCTAACGTCAAACGCGGACAAGAATGAAATGAAGTGGGGGCTCGAAACACTAAACTAGCTGTCGCCGGAGGGAATGATTGTCATTTGAATTGGTTTTTAATGGACGTTTAAAGCCGGCACCAACAAAAAGACACATTTTTTACGGTCCCGGTTGTCAACTTTTTTGTTTGGAAGTTCGGATGCCAGGGCTGTGTGTGTTGGTTATTTCATTCGATCTCTGACAAATATGGTAATAGATGACAAAGGTGTTCTAAGTCACCCTGGTGGCCTTGGCCTCTGAAATGAAACACAACAATTGACAGGAATAATTGCTTGCAGTGACAGGCAAAATGCGCAAACACTTATCAATGCGTAATAACGTAAAGCTCAGATAATAAACATAATCCCACAGAATGATTACTTTTGTTTAACCAACTTATTCTTTGTTTCGCTCGGATTATATCCATTCTGTCGCCATAATTAAGGTGCAATAATCCAAATCGGTTCGGTAAATCAAAGAACGCCGGATGGACGTGAGCAGACGACGCAGCGAAGAACAAGACGAACGAAACCGTGAGTCCCGTGGCAGTGAGGTTCCAGTGGGACAATTTTTTTTCGTGTCCGAGTTGTTAAGAACGCGACGCAAGACGATGCTGAAGTTCGACCGACAGAAATTCAATTTCGTGAAACACCAGCCATGATCGAGCAGCACCAGCAGCGTGCGCGAGTGAAACGGACAAAACATGATTAATTTTCCCGTCGCGCGCTTTTGTCGTCCGCGCCAAATGCCGACAAAATATTGTTCCTGGCCGGCTGGGGACCCACGACGAACGGCGACGAACTTCGGACCGGCCGGCCGTGAAACAGAACAGGATGCTTCGCTGCTCTCTACGGGAATCCAGGATTACGGTCATCTGCGGCGTACCGCGTCGTCCGTACCGGAGATCATTGGCAGGTGATTGGATTTTGGGGTCGCCGCCGCCATGAGTTATTACCGCGGAGTAAAGGGCCAGGGGTGGAAAGGACAGCTGTAATCATCGATGTAGGACACTCGTAATTCGATGAAATTGTAAGATGGACTCAATTGGAAATGTGCACCCAATGAGTAATCACGTTTTGATGAATTGGGAACAGAATTTTTTCGCTCAAAATGCCTGATTAAAGGATCCAATTGAAATAATTCGAAGTTATAAAGTTCAGTGGCAGCTTCTCTAATATAATTAAAGTAAGCATCATAAAATCAGCCGCTAGCAAAAAAAAGAGAACAACCACTCTTGTCTTGTGCCGAAACCCGGGATTGAACCGGGGACATTTAGATCTTCAGTCTAACGCTCTCCCAACTGAGCTATTTCGGCTTGTTATTTATAGTCGCCAGCAACAAAACTGTTCGTTTGCTCTCATGTCTGGGACTCCCGAGCAGCAAAGCGGAGGAAGGCGAGCGATATGAATGAACGATATCGTTCAACGAACGAGAAGAGAACGCAACTGCAAAGGTCACCGGCGGGGCGAGAACGCAAACATGTGGCAAAAGCAAGGTGCGGTGTTTCTCTATCTCTGTCGTTTGCATCGCGTTAGCTTAGCTCAGAATAGAAATTATGAACCGATGACCGAAGTGACAAAAAAGATAACGGAACGGGGCGGATCACAGCAGGCGGTTCGTTCGTTCGTTGTCAGCGTAGCGTAGCAATGATGCGATGGCGATGTGGTGTGTGCACAGCCGAATAGTAGTAGGTACATTATTAGGTTATCGCGTTTGTTTTCGGTTGATTTGCCATCGCGAACTCGTGAAAACTCGTCGCTGTTTTGACTGTCGTTGTCAGGCTGTAAGCAAGCCACGCAAGATTACGTTTCATTGTCGTTTTATTTCTTTGTTTATTGAGTCGCAAAGCCATTATCAAATCCAGTGTCCAGTGGGAACAAGTAAAGGTTATCAGGAAAGTACGACAGTGCTATCATCAAGGTTTAATTTATTATTAGCTGAGGTTAGGCGATGTCTGATTAATGCGTGCTACGGCTACGGAACAGCTGTTTCTGATTAGTAAGGAATTTTCATATCAATTTGTCATCACTGGCTAACAAAAAAGTTTCCCATACCGGGAATCGAACCCGGGCCTTCTGGGTGAAAGCCAGATATCCTAGCCACTAGACCATATGGGATGTTCGGAAATTGATAACCTCAAGGTCAAAGCAGTTTCCATTTGGAATTGATCCGGATCACGACAGGCAGCGTACAGATTTAGTTGCATCGTTTTCCTTTGTGTACCTCCTGACTGAAGCAGCGAAAGAACACCATCCCGATTGGATGCAACATGTAGTTACATCGATCATCCCGTGCTGTACATCATGATTCAATTAACGATAATCGTGTTCCTAGAAGTTTCTCTCCCGGGTTTGAACTTCGGCAGCAGAGCAAAAAATTTATCGCTCTTTTCACTCTGCTGTGCCCATCGCAGTGCTGCGCTGAACATAACCTCTAATCATCTGCGGTAGCATACTTGGCAATGGAAAAGACCACAAATCGTTCACTGCCGCCAATATATTGCAGTTTCTTCCCGTTGATTAGTCCCGCTCGCATGCATACATGAACGGTAAGTTCTAATTTCTGTGTGACCTGAGAAGGTTTTTTAGGCCGTATGTTTTTGCTTCTTATCATCATCGGCCAGGCCAAGTCAAGCCAAACCAAGTCAGGCCAGCTCAGCGTGCAGATTTAAGGCCGGTTTTTATTTCGACCACGTACGTCATAACGACGCTCCGTAATAAGAGGGAAAATTTATCTCCGGCCGCAAACTGCAGTTTGGGACTGGAAAAAAAAACTAAGTCCTTTTTGCGGTGCAGACAGAAGTTCGGGCCTTTTGCGGGAAACCGATTTATTTCGAGCCGATAATTGTGACGTTTGGCCTGGAAGCCGCGGCCAGCCGGCAGTATTTATGCTGGACGGATTGTCTAAGCACGAGATCGTTCCTCTTGAACGTATGGAATGAATAACGTCGTACTGTATGTATAAAAGCATTGCATATATGGAAATTTTCAATTTTTGTTATAGAAAAGCAAATTATGAATTGACTGAAGTTTTTGGAGCGTCTTAGTAGAATACGAAACCTGAAATTAAATAAAAAGAACTATTCCTATTCAATTCTACCTTAACTATTTACTATTTAATATCCTACAGATACGTATTCCGCCTACGACTGGCAGGCTTCCTCAGTGTCTGTTTTCGAACTGAGTTCGATAAATTGAATCTAACTTGTTTACTAACCGGGACGACGAATACAATAGACGAAGAAAGAAATACAATTGGTGAGTTTGAAGTACGTCGTACGCTTAATAAGAGGCTGATGGAGTCTTCCTTTTGCCCAGTCCGCTGTGGTTCAAAGGATCATAGTGATAACCGGCGAGCCACAGGGCCTGGGAAGGACTGTGATGACAGGTTTTGTTAAATAAAAATCCGTAGTTTTACCATCTATGTCTTAATCACAGAGGAAAGCGTTATAATTTATAAAACTTAATCAAATTTTAAATCAAACTTAATTTAAATGGAAGTTTGGCCGACATTTGTTCTTTATATAAAGTGTTTCTCAATTTTGCTAAAAAGTGACATTTTTTATCGCATAGGTATTCTTGATTGCATTTGAAACCAATTACCCAGTTAGCACCAACTCGTATATCAATGTACGAAAATTGTCGTAAATATCTTTTAACAAATTCGAAATTGTAACTGAAGCTGGATAAAGTGGGACCAAGTTGATTTTCTATCGTATATAATGATAATAACTGACATTTTCAGCACAAAATCGTATAATAGTACGGAACGGCTCGCGCCTAATCGGATATTATCGTATATAAATACTTACATGTATAGTCGTAACGCTCAAAATTATTCGTAATTACGTATATCGCCTCCAAAATGGTACGAATATGCCAATTTTACACATCAAATACGATTTATTAGCATGTATATCTGAACGTAACGCTGATTTTTATGTTTTATACATATGAAAATGCTAGCTGGGTAATACTTTTTTGAATCGAATCAGTTCATAATACTTTTCAAAGTTTCTCTATATTATTCAAGAACGCATAATCTTGACTTTCGTCATTTGCCTTTATTTTCCGAATTCATTTATTTTTCGTCGTTTGGTTATACTGTATTTTGTCTTTAATTTTTTGTTCCTTTGTTTTGCTAAGTGTACTCCGTCGCCTTTTCCGCCATTCCTGTCATCTTCTCGTCGTTTTTGTCATTAGTGTCTGTTTTGGCATAGCCTGTCACTGTTTTGCTGACTTTTAATTGTTTCTTCAATACCTTTAGTCAAAGGCTACATCTATTTATAGTCTTTTCGTCGTTTTGTGTTGCTTTTTTGGCATTTTTGTCACAGTTTGCAACGTTTTTTGGCGTCTTTTAACCGCATTTTTGTCGTCTTTCGGGTTTTCGCCTACTTGTCTTCACTTCTACGTCATATCTTGTCGCAGGCATTTCACTGCCTGTTCTTCGATTATTTCCTGTTGTTTCATTATTCTTTCATCGTCTTTTCGTCAACTTGCATTATCTGTTCGTCATATTATCATTGCTTTTTCGGAACCATTTCATCGTCTTTTTTGTAATCTCTTTACTGCCTTTTCTCCGTATTCGTCATTTCATTGTCATTTCTCTGTCTTTTCATGGTCTTTTTGCCATCTTTCCATCATATTTTCGTTTCACGACATATTGCCGCCTTTTCTTCGTTTTCATTGTCAACTTTTTACCATCTATCGTCTTGGCATGAACCAAGACAACAAAATTGTTGTCTTTTTCTTGTCTTTTCGTTGTTCTTTCGGCGTCTTTTTGACGACGAATATTCACCATCTTTTCGTAGTCTTTCTTGCATGTTTTATCGCCTATTTTTAAATTGGCAATTTTTAAATGTCTCTTTCCCATTTTTTGTCGTGTTTTTTGTTACAATTTTTTATCGTCTTTTTGTCGTATTTTTGTCATCGTTTTATCACAGTTCCATTGACTTCTATTCACATTTTCGTCAGCATTCCGCTGTTTTTCGCCGTCTCTTCGTTGTCTATTTATTGTAGTCATCTTTTTATCGCTTTCTGAAGAATTAAATATCCAAGTGTTTTTATTTGTCACGTAAAAAGAACATATTGAACATGAATGCATATAGAACAAGGATTCCATATACTTGATTATAAAGAACAACTTTATTACGGTACTGCCAAAATGTGGGAAAAAGTATTAATGAAAATATTTAGCCATTTTGCCGTACTCCAACCAAGAAAATATCAGTATTACTATAAATATCGGCCGTCTAAGTAAAAAATGCTAGATCTTATTGACAGCATAATAGCAATAAAGCAAATCTTCCATTTTTAATACACTTCTCATTAAAGAAAAATATTCTATTCGCTTTTTCTCAGAAAGCATAAAGTTATGCTCTTTGGAATATTATTTATTGCATGTAGCGTACTCGTACTTTTTGTCACTAAATGAAACTTTCAATCTTTTCCGCAAGGTTTATGAAAATCCGTAGATTTGAGCACTTGATCCGTAGGTCCGTAGAAAATTCCTAAATCCGTAGAACTACGGATAAATCCGTAGATCTGGCATCACTGGGAAGGAGTAGTGCATTTGAATCCGGTTGTAATGCTCCGATTACAGCTTGGTTCGATCCACGGATTCCCCAGCTTGGGCAAAAAGGAGCCGGACACAACTTCTTAAGCGTTGCGTCAATGAACCTCCTTCACCTAATCCAAAAAGCAAAGCAAACAGTTAAAATTTAGTGCGGTTGTGATATAACATGTGACGGCATGGTTGACGTAGAATTACGTTGGTCTCGGTGGTAAAATTATAATGGCAGAAGCTAACGTTTGATCAACCTGCAACCAACTCTCCAATGAAACTATTTTGACTCAACAATGTTTAGTATTTTACAGCTAGTTGAGCTCGAATCTTACGATCCGGACAATATAACTGTCTGTTAAGAAAACTGAGGATATATTCCATTTGCCAGTGCTTGCGAAGATGTCCAATCTTTGTATCAGTTTTTTGAGCTTTATATTAAATTTATTTGAATCACGGCTTGCGAAGATTTTATGTAATCGTAAGATAGCTAGATAATATAGCTCTAAGATGTTGTACATAAAAGAGTCATAATCTGAAACTGAACAAAATAGTTTATATGCTCGCATGGGGTTTTGTTTAACTGAATAAAAACATCCCCACTGAGCTGATTCTGTAGGTGGGCAAAATGGCTGTTTTGTGTGAATGACTCAGCCGTCCATTTTCTACACCGCGAACCAATTCAAATGAGCGGCACGTTGATATCGCGACGAGCAATCGAGTCGAGCAGTCGAATCGAACAGTCGAATCGAACAGTCGAGTCGAGCAGTCAAATTGAGTAATCTAGTCGAGCAATTGAATCAAGCTGTTTAGTCAAGCAGTCCAGTCGAGCTGTATAGTCGAGAAGTCCAGTAGAGCTGTCCAGTCGAGCAACTGAGTCGAGCTGTCAAGTCGAGTAGTCTTGTCGAGCAGTTGAATCGAGCAGTCGGTTCGAGTAGTAAGCCGAGCAGTTGAATCGAGCAGTTGAGCCGAGTACTTTATTCAAGCAGTCGAGTCGAACAGTTGAATCGAGCAGTCCAATCGAACAGTTGAATCGAGCAGCTGGGTTGAGCAGTTGAATCAAGTAGTCTACTCAAGCAGTTGTCTCGAGCAATAAGTCGAGCAACTGATTATAACAGCCGAATCGGGCAGTTGAGTTGAGTAGTTCCGTCGAGTAGTTGAGTCGAACAGTTCAGTCGAGTAGTCAAGTCGAGCAGTTAAATCGAGTAGTCTTGTCGTACAGTCGGGTCGAGTAGTAAGTCGTGCAGCCGATTCGAATGGTCGAATCGGGCAGTTGAGTCGGGTAGTTCAGCCGAGCAGTAGACTCGAGCATTCAAGTCGAGCAGTTCAGTCAAGCAGCCCAATAGAGCAGTCCAGTCGAACAGTTGAATCGAGCAGTTGTGTCGAGTAGTCCAGTCGACACAACTGAATTGAGCAGTCGAATCCAACAGTTTAGTCAAGCAGTCTAGTCGAGCAGTTAGGCCAAACAGTTGGATCGACTTTTTAAGTTCAGTTCAGTCGAGATGTCAGTCGAGTAGTCCGGTCAGGTAGTTAGTCGAGCAGCTGATTCGAATAGCCGTATCGAGCAGTTGAGTCGAGTAGTCCAGTCGAGCAGTTGAATCGAGCAGTCGAAACAGTGTAGTAAAGCAGTTTAGTAGTCAGGTCGAGTGGTTAAGTCGAGCAGTGAAATCGACCAGTCATGTGGTCCAGTCGAGCAGTTGAGTCCAGCTGTCAAATCGAACAGACGAACCGAACAGGACAGTCGAGCAGTCGGGTCGAGTAGTAGTAAGTCGAGCAATCAGGGGTGACATTGCGCATCTCGTTTCGAGTGATTTTCGTTCGTTTCGACCACGTTAAACAAATGGGCGTCTCGAACGAAAATCACTCGAAACGAGATGCGCAATGTCACCCCAGGTCGAGTAGATAAATCGAACAATTGAATCGATCAGTCAAGTCGAGAAGTCCAGTCGAGCAGTCGGGTCGAGTACAGTGGACCCCCGTTCGTTTGAACGATTCCTCATGCAAACTAACGGGGTTAGTTTTTAATTTGAACAACTGGCAACCCTAAATATGCTGAAACTTGTACAAACTGACCGTCCTGCTGTTTGTTATTGTTTTGCTGGTTTGATTTAGTTCGCAGTTGCAAGCAGCGAATATTTCATTCTTCGACCGGATTTCTATCACAATCGTTGGGAAAACGGAATGTGAAACAGATAAAACACGCTAGGTCAGTACCAACAAATCGTGTTTATGTGCATTGCTGCATAAGCAAATGATGTCATATTGAGAATGACATTTGAACCATTTTTAATTTGCACGTAAGCAATTTGCACGTTGTGCAAACCAGCGGGGTTCAAATTAAAAAGTGTTCAGATTAAAAGCGGTCAAACGAACGGGGGTCCACGGTAGTCGAATCAAACAGTCCAATCAAGCAGTTAAGTCCAGAGCAGTTAAATCGATCTATTCAGTCCAGCGGTCAGGTCGATCGTCCAATCGAGCAGCTGAATCAAACAGTCCAGTCGAGCAGTTCACTGGAGCAGTCCAGTCGAGCAATCAAATCGAGCAGTCTAGTCGACCAGTCCAGCCCAGCACACACTGGGACCATTCTGGAAAAGGCGGTCAAAAGTCTTTTCTCGCTTTTTCTGACGTTTTCGAGCTTAGGTGTCTTAGAAGAAGTTTCATAAAAAAGTATCCTGTATCTAATAACATTTTCATATAATTAGATATTAAGGGGATAGCAAATTTGAAAAAAATTATTTTTTATAGGAACTAGATAGCATGATCAGGTGTTCGGCAAAGTTGTACAACTTTGAATTTCATTAAACTTTGCCGAAGATACTAAGTATCTGCAACATATGGTTTGCGAGTTATAATTGACTTTCTGTCGTGACCCCCTTAAAATCAGTTTTTTAAACTTTTTGTACACAAAACCTCATCTGACAGGTTCAACATGTTCTACAAACTTTTGGATACTATCAAAATACGAAACTTTCTAGAAGGTGCAAATATCATAAGTTGTTTTATTTGCTTTAAAAATTGATTTGAAGCATAAATTTTTCTGTTTTTACGAGTAATTTTTTCCGTAAATAGGCGTAAATAGGCAGCTAAAGTTAGCATTGCTTGAACCGACATAGAATATAGTATAAGTGTGCCAAAAATCTTAACCGGGTCTGGTCGGGCATTTTGGTTATTTCAATTATGAATTATATACATATATGCTGGTTTTAGTAAGTTATCAGGGATTTATTATTCGTATATGTTAATAATAATTTCACAGGACCTCGTCCACGACTGTTTCGCTATCTGTTGCAGAATTATTTTCGTTCTGGTACTTTTGTAAAAGTTTGTATGCTGCTGTTGGTCTTCTTAAAGTTAAAATCAATGGATCCGACGTCATTAACAATCTTCTAAATTATATGCCACAATCGGTTCATAGAATTTTAATTCACGGTGCAAAGCGTGCACGTAAATGTTCAAGGTATGTTAACAGTAATGAATCATGATTGTAAGCAATTATTCAAGTAATCTGATTTCTGAACAGAATATCAACAAACGAAGATGTTTTCAGAAAATTTTTAATGACGTCGGATCCATTGATTTTAACTTTAAGAAGACCAACAGTAAAAAAATCAATGCGGTTGTTGCCAGCAGCATACAAACTTTTACAAAAGTACCAGAACGAAAATAATTCTGCAACAGATAGCGAAACAGACGAGGACGAGGTCCTGTGAAATTATTATTAACATATACGAATAATAAAACCCTGATAACTTACTAAAACCAGCATATATGTATGTAATTCATATTTGAAATAACCAAAATGCCCGACCAGACCCGGCTAAGATTTTTGGCAAACTTATACTATATTCTATGGCGGTTCAAGCAATGCTAACTTTAGCTGCTAGTAGGTGCCTATTTACGAAGAAAATTACTCGTAAAAACAGTAAAACTTATGCTTCAAATCAATTTTTAAAGCATCATATGATATTTGTACCTTCTAGAAAGTTACGTATTTTGATAGTATCCAAAAGTTTGTAGAACATGTCGAACCTGTTAGATGAGGTTTTGTGCACAAAAAGTTTAAAAAACTGATTTTGGGGGATCACGACAGAAAGTCAATTATATCTCGCAAACCATATGATGCAGATACTTAGTATCTTCGGCATAGTTTAATTAAATTCAAAGTTCTACAACTTTGCCAAACACCTGATCATGCTATCTAGTTCCTATAAAAAATAAAATTTTTCAAATTTGTTATCCCCTTAATATCTAATTGTATGAAAATGTTATTAGTTGCAGAATACTTTTTATGAAACTTCTCCTAAGACTCCTAAGCTCGAAGACGTCAGGAAAAGCGAGAAAAGATTTTTGACCGTCTTTTTTCAGAATGGTCCCACTGTGCAGCAGTCCAGCAGTCGACCAGTGAGGTGATTGAGATAGAACCCATTGCTACGAAAGAATGACGTCCTGTCAGGGGCTTGTTTTTAGTTACTGATAAACCTCTTATGACCTGCCCTGTCCTGTCAGAGACCTGGTTTTGGCTACAGACAAGCCTCATATATATATAGAAGATAGTAGTTAGAAGATAGAAGTTAGAAAATAGAAGTTAGAAAATAGAAGATAGAAGATAGAAGATAGAAGATAGAAGATAGAAGATAGAAGATAGAAGATAGAAGATAGAAGATAGAAGATAGAAGATAGAAGATAGAAGATAGAAGATAGAAGATAGAAGATAGAAGATAGAAGATAGAAGATAGAAGATAGAAGATAGAAGATAGAAGATAGAAGATAGAAGATAGAAGATAGAAGATAGAAGATAGAAGATAGAAGATAGAAGATAGAAGATAGAAGATAGAAGATAGAAGATAGAAGATAGAAGATATAAGATATAAGATAGAAGATAGAAGATAGAAGATAGAAGATAGAAGATAGAAGATAGAAGATAGAAGATAGAAGATAGAAGATAGAAGATAGAAGATAGAAGATAGAAGATAGAAGATAGAAGATAGAAGATAGAAGATAGAAGATAGAAGATAGAAGATAGAAGATAGAAGATAGAAGATAGAAGATAGAAGATAGAAGATAGAAGATAGAAGATAGAAGATAGAAGATAGAAGATAGAAGATAGAAGATAGAAGATAGAAGATAGAAGATAGAAGATAGAAGATAGAAGATAGAAGATAGAAGATAGAAGATAGAAGATAGAAGATAGAAGATAGAAGATAGAAGATAGAAGATAGAAGATAGAAGATAGAAGATAGAAGATAGAAGATAGAAGATAGAAGATAGAAGATAGAAGATAGAAGATAGAAGATAGAAGACCATTCTGTCATTACTCCGGAACGCCTAGACGCTTCCTAATCAAACTTGGAACACATGTTCTTTGACTTTGGGGGGCGGTCTCTTACAAGGGGGGATGAAAGGTGTAAATGGGTAGAGGGGTGCGTTTCTCTTGTAGTTTTGTCTTGTCGATAGATTTTTACAATTAACGAAGAGGGCGGTATAAGAAAGTAATTAAACAAAGATGTTGAATGGATCCAACAGAATGGGTGCAGGAGTGAAGGGAAAAGAGCAAAAGACTAGGTAAGGAAGGGTTATCGTCATATGCCTAGAAAAATGAAATGTAAATGTAAAGTTCCCCATGGTTCAACAAATCATTAGTTTTGAAACACAAAATTTTCAAACTCTTCCAGTAGCTATATCTTTATAGTATGTTAATTACATTCAGTAATAAATACATTAATAATATAGGTTATTTTCAACTAAAACTTGCAATTAAATATGAATAGAACCTTTACATTTCGTGTCCGCTCGGATGCTGTCTCTACCGAGGCTTCACACTTCAATCGTGAAATTTTCCCGTCAGACTTTCCGCCATGCATGCCGAGCGAGACCCACATTGAAATGTTAGAAAATCATTCGTTTGCGTTTTGACCTGCCAATTGAGGCATCTCCGATGCGAAGAATCGCTCGATGTCAGTATAATTTCAAACCAACAACGCACGAATCTTCGGAAGCTGCGTGCCCATTGTCGTTATTTTTTGCTCGTGTTGCTCTTTGCTCGTCGCAAATCGTCAGGTTTTTTTCTCACGATTCCTTGAGAGACCACAGCAACGACGGCGGGTCTTGGCAGTGGTCCTCATCGTCGTCGTCGTCGTCGTCATCGCCGTCGTCGTTGGAGAATGGAACCCTCCTTCAATGGCGCTCTCGGTGCGCTCGGCGGCGGCCGCATGCAATATGACTCCTGGATAATGCGGCGCGAGAAGCCACCATCCCGAAACGAATGGCTGCTGCCAGCGAAGAGCCTCGAACAACGAGAGGATCATCCATTGCCGGATCGGTTTGAACACCGGGGAAAACTGGGGATGCGGTCGTCAAACGCGGGGGCTCCCGTCATATTCTTGCGGTCGCGCCCAGGAAAATTGCCACGGTGTACGTATAATTTCCGAGTTCAAAGAGTAATATACATTATGATTTGCCCGGGTTCTGCCTCACCAGAAACTGCATTCTCTCAAATGACGATCGTCTGGTTTTTTCTCGAGTCGGTTTTTCATCGCCAAAGTCTCAGAGGAAAGTTTGACTCATGTTCGAGTACATTTTTCAACAAAGCTTCAACATAATAATTAGATTTATTAAATCATATAGAGCAATTTTTATCGAATTGAAGTCACCACCATTTCGGGGAGTTGGGGGAATTCAATTCCAAAAGACGGGCCCATTCGGTGCTGAAAGCGGTCGGTCTAACCGTTCGATTTTCGTTAGATATTGAAGGTCGCGATCATCTCAGCTAACTGCGAACCCCACTGGAGAGAGAAAGAGAGAGCAAGTGAGTAAGAGAAGGGCATTCAGAAGAGACCTCGCACTGATTAAGTGTGGCCAATATGTGATTTGCTGTAGTTACAGCCATAAAAAGATGCTTCTGCTGGCTGCCTCATCTGTTGAATAAACCGTCGAAGTCGGCAGCCCCAACCAAGATGATGACGACGACGACGAGGATGACGATGGCGACGACGACGACGACGACGACGAGGATCGCGGCGTATGCACACAAACGGGGTTGTGGGACGACGGTGATGATTTTACGGTGATCCTCGCATGTTCTGGCGGTGCGCATATACACGGATGCATACTTTCATTGGCGTCGTTCACGGTTCTCGGTAATGCTATTTTTTATCCTAAAGTTGCTGTTGTTGTTGTTGTCGTTGTTATTTTCTCGTGTCCGTGTATTATCTTTGTCGTGCAGGTCCGCAGCACAGGTTCCGCAGCGAGGCGCTGCGGCTGCCGCTGTTTGGAAAACAGAAGGGGTGGTTCAGGTCACGATCGTCCCGGCTGCAGCCTTTATTTTGCCCGGTCGTTGTAATTATAATGACAGTTGTCGGAAGGATCCCGGGGATTGCCTGAGAACGGTTTCGCGTTTTATGGGCTCCGCTCAAAACGTTCGGAATGGGTTTTGTGTGTGTCTGCTGAATGCTACAATGATGAGCCATTAAAATTAGAAACGCAATTTCGAAGGAGAATTTTTGCTTTAATTATTCGATCACTGCCGACCCGACGACCACTGCGTTGTGTATTGAGAGATTTTCAGTACAAATCAGGTCCGAAGCTGTACATACCACAGGATTTGCTTTTGATAAAAAGTGGATTAAAGCTTCTCACGTGCAGTTGGTTCAATCAGCTTATATCGATATGTCGATTCATTTCAACACAAGCTTTTGGACGTTTTGATGTTATAAAAATTCTTCTTCAGGATTAATGAGTTTCGTCTTCTAACTTAAATTTATATTCTCATTAATTATTGTAATGGAGACTAGAGTTCCAATACATTAAGAGCGCGGTATGGATAGTAATTGGAATGAAGATGAATAGATTTGCTGCCTGCAATAAATAAAAGTTTGCAAGCCTTGCTCCTTCATTCTGCAAACTAGTCACTCTACATTTAAATGATTTGATTTCTTTGTCTTTTTATGTAGCGGACAGTTGCCAACAGTGAGACAACGAAAATCAGGGGGAGGAGCTTCAGGTTTAATTTTACTGCGACCATTTTCAGGTGATTTTCAACAACAAAATGTCGGTTTTTGGAAAGTGAGGAAGTGTTTGATGCGAAGAATGACGAATTGGAAAATTACGGTAAATAGGCCAAAAATATATTGGGTCTTTTTCTTTAGTCACGCTCTTTCGGTTGGTACCCGAATGTTTTACTGACTAAGCTACTGCCGCTAGTGTTCGATATCGGAACGAAAATTGAAGTGCGGGTTCCGGTCCGGATAAAAATCGGAACAAACTTTTTAGGTCCGATTTGGCTTGGTCCCGGTTCCGATCCGGATGTCCGAAATTGTCCGGATGAAAAATTAAGCAGTTTAAGAAAAGTAGGTAAATATCAAAGTTTCGAATGTGTGGAACCTGTAATTTTTAACTTATAAATTGGTAAATTCCAAAACGAAAAATGTGCTAAAAAGAGCTAGAATATGGGTTTTCCGGCATTTCTTTAGAATTCGTCACTGTTATGGAAAATTTTGTGAAAAACTACAAGGTATACAGCCCTAAGGGTTGTACGAAAGGGCGACGTAGCACTACATCAAAGACTAATGTAAACTGCATTTCTAGCATATGTATGTTTATAAGAATCTGCAGGTGCCATTGTTTAACTGAATGCTTAAAAGAGAAGAACGAAATATTCAGATTCAATTCTTCATTGAATGCATTGCATTGCATTGTGTTAAATATGATTATGCGTAGCTTGACATGTGTCAATAATCTTACTTTAACTCGCTTGAAAAGAGTCATTGGTTACAAATAACATTAAAGCCAAAGCAAAGTTTATCGCAAATATGACGTGCCATTCGAATGTCCTTCTCTTTGGACTTGAATAGCAACAGACACGTAAGTTAGCGGCGTCGATTTACTGTCTTTTGCTCAGAGAAGGTTTTACTAGTTAACTTTCACAGCTTACCGCTGGTTACATAGGAGAAAATATGGCACATACGCAAACATTTCTGTTTTATTTGTATGAGAGTCCCTCTCCTCCTACCACATGGGTGAGGGGTCTCAAACCATCATAAAATAAATTCATACCTCTAAAAACCCCCGCATGTCAAATTTGATTCCATTTGCTTAATTAGTTCTCGAATTATGAGCAAATTTGGGCTTCATTTGTATAGGAGCCCCCCCTCTTAGAAGGAAAAGGGCTCTCAGTACACCATGAAAGAAATTCTTACCTCCAAAAACCCCCACATACCAAATTTGGATCCTTTCCTTTTGCATGATTAGTTCTCGAGTTTTGAGGAAAGTTGTGTTTCATTTGTATAGGAGCCCCCGCCCCCCCTCTTATGCCCTCCACAAAATTACTCTCTTACCACCGCCCCTCCCCATAAAATTGCTGGTCATTTTATCTATCCAACATCATAAAAATTGTTCAGTTTTGTTCAGTAGTTTAGTAGCTATTATCATTTGAAATCTTTCATTCAAACGTTACATTTCTTTTTTCGTTTTCACAAAGTGCTACCCAGTCCCAGTATAGTAAACAAAGACGTAGACCTACGTCAAAACTTGATGCAACTGATAGTGTTCTTGGATCGCCGAGAAAATGTTATTGCATTTTCATATGAAAATTTGTCCTACGATGCATGATTTAAATGTTATAAACTTTAAAAATAAGCGACGTCCGAGACAATTGAAAAATTTCTTTTGAATTTTTCTGTGAAAATAGGAAGACTCGTTTTTTTAAATATTGTTTTTATTAATAAGTCCATATCCTATGTTCGTAAGCAAAATTTCATGGAATTCTCCAAACATATACGATAATTTTGAAAAATCTAATCCTATGAGACTACAATAGTATCTTTCAGATGGGGCAATAAGCTTAAACATCGGTTACCTAAGCTTACCTAATTTAGTCCTATAATTAACTGCAAAACTAACATACAAAAAAAAAACGCATACCAGTCCCATGTGACTTTTCACCATGGAATTATCTATTTATATTTCAATATTTCAAACAAAAAAGTTATGTTTGTTCCCAAAATGTTGAAAATAATATCAAACTACGTCAGTCCCAGTCACAGTAGTAAACATATATTAATAAGCATCTGTTTTTTGGAATTATCTGAACAGATTTGACTGCAACAACTACCAGACGGAAAATTTTACGGCCTAGAAGAACACTATTTAACAAAATTGTGATCGGATCGGCTCCGAAGTTAAAGCGGGAACAAGTTCCGGAATATATAGAACTTGAACATAGAAGCACCTTGAATCACAACAAACCCATTGTGTGACACCACAAATGTGCAAAACTAGGCTACTAGTCGTATAAAGTATTCAAGACGTCATTGGCCACATCTAAACATGTCCGGAAATGTTCCGGATACCTCTTTGGGGATCAGTTACTGAATTTAATTAAAATACAGCATCTTTAAGTACTCGAAATTGTAAAACTAGTTCGAACTAGACTAATCTCAAGTTTTTAGTCTTGACCTTGAAATGCGGTCATACATATATATTAATATTTTTTGAAACGATGGTTCTACAATTGATGAAGGGACGGTAGGGAAAGAAATGAAAATTTTTTTGGTGAAGGTGGGGAAGAGCGGAAAGGAAGGGGGGGGTCTTGACAAGTAGTCATTTTGACTCCTACCTCCAATCTCAGATTACAGCTTGGTTCGACTCATGCACCTTCCAGTATTGGACAAAAGGTAGGAGTCAAAATGACTACTTGTCAAGCATAGCTACCAATACCCCCCCTTCCTTTCCGCTCTTCCCCACCTTCACCAAAAAAATTTTCATTTCTTTCCCTACCGTCCCTTCATCAATTGTAGAACCATCGTTTCAAAAAATATTAATAGTTCGAACTAGTTAATTTGTCGTCAGATAAAGTGTCCAAGATTACATTTGTCACACCCGAGCACGTTCAGGAACGTCTGGATACATCCAGGAAAGTGACCAGTTTCTAAGTTGAACGAAATCCCATTATGTGACCTCATTATAAACTCAAAATAACAAATTATAAATAAAAGAAGAAAAGGCTAGGAAAAGATTTGAGCCTAAAGGGACATTTTAAACGAGCATGTGAATTATCAAAATCAAAACGACGCGTGACCTTGAAAATACTTCCGAGTCACAGGCAACGCAAGGATCAAGGCAAGCTGTGACTGTTAGGGGAACTGGGGGGAAAATGAACACCCTTAGCAATTTCGCCAATGCTGTTTAAAAAAGGACTATTTGTCATGAAAAATTCCTTTTTTTTTCGAAAGCGTCACATTCGAGCCTGATTTTTTTCATGTGGGTAAAATGAACATTCAGTGAGGGCAAAATGAACATGTCATAGAAAACTAAAGTTAACATGCAGTTTGGATAAATTAAACATTATTTTACATTATCATTGTTCTACATAAGCCGTAGGTATTCAACAGGGAATGTTGGAATTAAAATGGGACTCCACAAAGTTAACATAATGTATCTTCGCCACGTTCATACAATGTTTGACTTTTAGCTCGCAGGATTTTCCAGCACTCGATCATTTTCCGTCATTTTTCGAGAGACTTAATCATTTTTATTGCTTGAATTGTAATTATTTCGTAGATGCTGATAAATGTAAAATAAAACATCTTTTTACACACTGTTAATTTTGCCCCCATAGTGAGGTGTTCATTTTACCCCCAAAACACTAATTGTTTTCAAGTGTTTATTATAAACAAACAGTTGATAAAAATACTTGGAATTTTTGACAGATCCACAGGATAGTGATAAGCAAACTGTTGGCTGAATGATACCAATAGTCGAAATTTAATTTGTTTCGCCAAAATAGCTTATTTACTAATAATGGAAATTACCATCGGCGTCAGATTTCTGCAAATATTTTTTACTTTTTCCATTTTTTTCACATTGGAAAGATTATGATCACCTCATATTGTCTCAAACAGCTTGAAATACTTTTAGGAGAAGATACCTATTGATCTGAAACAGATTTTAATCGGTTTACTGGGAATTTGGCTGCCTGTTCATTTTACCCCCCCCCCCCCTCTGTTCATTTTACCCACAGTTTCCCTATGCGTTTATTCTGGCTTATTCACGCACAAATAAACGCATATCAATAACTTGGGAAGTTTTTCTAAGTTTTGGAACACATTTTAAGCCGCTTGTGAACAAACTGCTTGTAAAAGTATTCTGTTAGGTACATTCAAGTGATATTATGACGATTTGGATGATTTGGACGATTTGTTTCCAAAATCGACGCAATATTAAAGAAAAATTGTCGCGGTTTCAACAATGTTTTTCGCAGTTGCACATTTTTGCACGTGTGACTGTCTTCCATTTATGGGCAGTACAGATATTTGCTAATTTTCCAAAACTATATCGATTGGCTGGACTTGTTTGGGAGCCTTGAAAAATACAGAATATTGAGTGAAATAATTGCCTTTCCTCCACAACGACCTCAGTATTAAAAGAAATTAGCTTTAATCATTTAACCCTTTATAAGGCAGTGGCAACTATTTTGCCACCAACGAAAAATATTGTTTTTGCTTTTCAACAGATGTCGTTACTTTGTATCGCATATTGTACATTTCGGTAACAGCTCAATTTTGCGCGACAATAAATTTACGAGAGAGAATTTGGGCAAGTATCGACGAGCGCGGAATGATTTGACCACGATCCTGAGGAGGAAAAAGCGCCAGAAGGAGGACAGAGATCGTGAGGAACTGGAACAACTATTCCGGGCTAATGACAAACGCAAGTTTTACAAGTCAACCAAACTCGTAAGGGATACACACCTAAACCTGACATGCGTAGGGATGAGGGAGGGGATCTAATCACAAACGAGCGCGAGGTGATCGACAGATGGAAGCAGTATTTCGATGAGCACCTCAACGGCGAAGCAGCAGGAGACGCAATTAAAGTTAACTGTGGAGTGCCTACAAACGACAACAGTGTGCCGGCTCCCGATCTCGAAGAGATCTGGCGAGAAATTTTTCAGCTAAAGAATAATAGAGGTGCCGGAAAGGACCAACTCCAGGCCGCTAGCACCGGCACTTCATTGGATAATTGCTAGGATTTTGGAGGAAGATTTTGTTGCGTCGTCTATCCCCAATAGCAAGAGAACTCGTAGGGCAGTATCAGGCGGGCTTAATGGGAGCCCGTGCTACTACGGATAAAATTTTTACTCTCCAACAAATCCTCCAGAAATGTCGAGAGTACAACGTGCCCACGCATCATATTTTCGTGGATTTCAGGGTAGCATACGATACAGTTGAACGAGAACAGCTATGGCAGATAATGCACGAGTACGGTTTTCCGGACAAACTGTCGCGGCTGATTAAAGCTACCTTGGAGCGAGTGATGTGCTACGTGCGCGTTTCGGGGACACTCTCGAGTCCTTTCGAATTGTGCAGAGGGTTGCGGCAAGGGGATGGACTGCCCTGTATGTTATTCAATAACGCTATTAAAGGTGTGATCCGACGAGCGGGCATCGAAACGAGAGGAACGATCTTCAGCAAGAAGGAGTAGCAAACTCCTAGTCTTTGCAGACGACCTTGACATCATTACTAGAAACCTTGGGACCAGGGCTTGAACAGGGATCGCAAGTTGAATGTGACTGCCGTGAATGCGATACTTTCCGCATTCAACCTCCGCTTTTTGAACGATCATTTGACTGTTTTTTGAATCCAGTCAATCTGCCGCTTACGCTGCTGCCGTCTTACAATTCATGCGGCCTCTCTGCAAAAGCAAACAGTCGTACTCCTGCTTTGCCCCGCTTTGCGCGTTCATATGAAGAATCTGAGCTGCAAACTGACTGTAAGCATAAGATGACGTATTTTTTCGTTTCTCTGTTTGTCTCCAAATCCGCTGCGCACAGTAATAGTTTGTCACGCGGACGTCGGTCCGACGCAAGCAAAATATTGGTTTGTATTGGACGGAGTCCGACCGACTTCTTCCATGCACATGTAGTGGTTGTTTTTTTGTAGTATTGAATCGTACGATTGTGCAGACTGCCAGTCATTTGACTGTTTTGCAGTCATTCGCTGCTCCAAACGGTAAAGGCAACTGGATTGAAACGACAATGTTAAAAAGCTTTAGAACGCGTTCGTTCTACTGCGTGCAATCGGTGTTTGACTGAGCAAACTGCCAGTTGTGTTATGCATAGCGTTCGTATTCCACCACTAAACGGACGGTGCGAACTTGAATGCGCGTTGGTGTGACTGCGGTAGAAAAAAAGGATCGGTCGAAGCCCTGCTTGGGACAGCGGAGGCAATCTACGTCAGACTAAAAACGGAGGCTAGGAGGATAGGGTTACAAATCAATGCGTCGAAAACTAAATATATGGTAGGGAGAGGCTCCAGAGAAAGCAACGTTTGCCTCCCATGGATAGTGTTTATTGATGATGATGAACTGGAAGTGGTTGATGAGATCGTATATTTGGGATCTCTGGTCACTGCCGACAATATTCGTTACTCGGATGAGTGAGGTGATCCAACGACGCATTCAAGCTGGAAATCGAGCCTACTTTTCCCTCCGCAAGATGCTTCAATCTGGAAGCATACGCCGCTGCACAAAGCTGACGATGTACAAAACGCTAATCAGACCGGTCCTTTGATCAAGTCCTCTTCGGACTCGAGACAGTAACTTTGCTTACGGAGGACATACGTGCACTAGCCGTATTTAGAGTCCAAGCGGAGAGTGGCGGAGGCGTATGAATCACGAGCTACAGGCACTGATTGGAGAGATTCCCATCGTACACCTGGCGAAAGTTGGGAGACAACGGCGGGCCGCCACGTCGCGTTGGATGCCGGACGACTGTGCAGTGAAATCCCTTCTTTTCAAGAGCCCTATCGGCACCAGGAATAGAGGAGCCCAACCAGGGCCGGCGGTTCCCTTAAGCAAAATAAGCAACTACTTGGAGCGCCACTTCGAGGAGTGGTTAATATTATAATAATAGTGGCCCTCATACACGTACGAACATGTTGGTCGAAAATAGTGGTGAATTCATGTTCGGTCAACACTCTTGCCTGTGTATGAGCGCCACGAACCAAGCGCGCAAAAGAACATGTTGGGTTTGTCGCTCGACCTAAATGACCCAAGTAGCACATTTTGGGTCTATTTAGTTGAAGCAATCGGATTACGACTGAAATTAGTCATATTTCGGTTACCACAACACCTTTGTAACAACCGTGCTAGTAGGGCAACATTTTATTCGTTTCCAACCCAACATATGCGTACGTGTATCGGGCCCTTGAAGCAGATGGAGGTCTAGAAGAGAACAGATTCACTGCACGGTCATCCGGTATTCTTGCGACGTGACCGAGACTGACCCATTCTCCTAACTTTCGACAAGTTTAATTTGAGACTCATTCCAAGCAGTGTCTGCAGTGCATGGTTCATACGCCTACGCCATTCTTCGCTTTCCGTTTGCGCTCCACCTCCACCTGATGAAAATCTATTCGAAGCAAAACACAATAATTAAAACACTCAGATAAACGTGGTCGGAAAGTGGCATTGATGATATTAAATTATTTAGAAATTTTACGGGAGAGATTTTCGAATTTCTTCAGAATCCGAAATCAGAAGATTCATCTTCGATGAAGTAGCAAGGTATTATTAGGACGAAGTTTTTGAAGGAACAGGAAATATGAACCCAACTTCGTTTTTGAAGGTTTACCATTCTAATAATGGGTTTCAAGAAACCGACAATTATTCAAAAGAAATGGCAGTTGACTGTGACCAGTGTAGCGATGCCTCCCGCTCTTGTTTATTCATGCACTGCAACGACTTTTACGAGTGTATATTTAGCTAACAGCCACGGTCTCGCACGTCATTGCAGCCTGAGTAACTAATACCGATCACTCGCGAGGAAATGGAGGGCGTAAGATGAAGAAGAGAACGAAAAGTAATGCAAAATCTGTATCCCAGTGTGTCGCTAGCTCTCACGGGCAGCTGGCTGCTCACGAGTTGTTTGCCTCGTGAGTAGTTATACGAGACCGTGCGTTTGCGAGTGTGTAGGTAGTAAAATGTCTGCACACAGCAACGTCGGGTGTTTTTCGTTTGTTCTGGGAGCGTTATTTTGAGAATTGGCGAGGAGTGACAAATTGTCTAGCGCCGGCCCTGAGCCCAACGCGTTAAATAGCTCGACCGGGTTGAAGCCGACTTGCGTGTGTCGAGACGCGCAACGAATTGTCGACGAGTAGCCCAGGACCGAGTACAATGGAGAGGAATTCTTGATGTGGCAAGAGCCACCTCGGCTCTCGGCTACTAAAGTAAGTAAGTAAACTTGGCATTCGAGAAACAATTGACGCAAACATTGAGTTAAACATTAATAATTTTAAATTCCTTATTATGAACGGTCCACTTTCGTAGTCCAACAGCAGTGATGTTTTTCGTTTAGATTAGAAATTCAACCACTACCCAACCCTTTAATTTCATGAATTAAAGTTGATTCATTATGAGGTGAGTATTGATACAGAAGCAGCTGAAAACCTTTTAAATATAAATAAATTGATGATAAAAACTCGAAGTTGTATTTTTTCCAAGAAACCTCCAGCTCGAGAGAACACTGCCCACAATTGATCACGCGCTGGTTAATGGAGATAGGTGTTGCTGCAAATGGTATCATTAATTAGCCACACGGGCAAATGATCTGACGAACCGATCCTTTTAAGGTAGCTTTTTTTTCTTGTTGGCGAAAAAAACACCATTTGTACACAAACTGCTATCACGCTTCCGGAGACAGTTCTTCGGTCTTCGATCAATTTATGTCCACGAATCTCACTTTTACTGCACATCATCTTCTCCGCAAGAATGCAATCAATAATAGCGTTCGATTACGAGCCGTTAAATGTCATTGAGGAGCAAACGACAGTGTTGTTCAGTGATTATACTGTAAACTGGAATTCCCGATAAAAACGCACGATCGATCCCTGGACGCACGTATTTTATTTGCAAAACTGATGAATATAGCTATAATAAATAAGTGAGGGTCGTTACTTCCTCGCATGAATAACAACATCTATTAATATGTGAGCGAAGCGACACCAAATGAATTAGGTTTAAAACGAAACAAATTTATTGATCATCAATCTGGATGTTTTCTTAAAATTTAATTTATTTTATGTCAATGTCCAAAAAGCCTACTGTGATGAAATTGAGTTTGAGCGATTTGCTCTCCTCGCCACGCACAGCAACAGCAACAGCAACAACAGCAGCAACAACAACAACAAAAAAATCGACTCCACCAGACAGAATGACCAGCGAGACTTTAAATTAGCAGTTTCACCATAACCCTACACCTTCTCCGATTCGATGTGAAAGCGTGACGACGATCGATGCAGAAATATCGATTTTTTATCGCGGTCAAATATTTTATTGCAATAATTTTCCTTATAAACGGTTATTGATATAGGCCTATAATGAATAACAAGCAATAACCTTTCACCGACTTGCACCCCCTCGGGCTGAATTCTAGTTTAATGACATTAATGAGTACTAAGAAACCAGCGAGACAGAAAACAGTTAAAAGGAATGTAAACCAGTTACTTTTAAACGATAAATTTATTTGTATTGCTCCATATAGCGATGATTTCTATTGGTTAATAAGAAAATAAGCTATAAATTTCATACGCAATTTACATTCGCTAAGAGCAGGATATCAATCAGAAATAAAGTGCTCATGTCCATGTTTACATTCCAACATCTATTTTCACTCGACGATGATTGACCAGAGATACATAAATTTAACTAGATTTGCATCTAAGTGCGTACAAAACGGCAAATTGGTTAGTATCAAACTGTGTGTGCCTTAGCGGTTTGAAATGGGAGGAAAAATTTCACCGTAAAAGAAATTCTCTCTTTTCCTGATCGAGGAAGGAAGGAATACCGAAGGTTACACCGAGACTACCGAGGGTTCGGGGAGAAACCTTTTACCCGGCATTTGCGTTGTGCTCATGGTCGTAAGGGGCCACTGTGCATTTTGCCTCGGAAGAAGTGAAAACTAAGACTGCAAGGTGTGTGTGCGTGTTGCAGGAGGTTATTATGAATGGAAACTGTAAAAAAAAGACCTGCACGCAATAATAGTTGAAAGTTTTTAGAAACATTCTCTGCACAGCACAGGCATGGAATGGAATGAAAACTGGAATTAATCTCTGGTCTGGTCTGGCAGTATAAAGAACTTTTGTTTGATCAGCATAACACTTCAGCTTTCTAACTAAGATAAGAAACTATAAAAATATAAAGCCTTCGAATGCATCAAACTAAAAACAAAAAGAGCAATTTAAGTTTAAAATTGTATAAGAACCGATGAAGCGAATGCTAAATTACAGAGAATTATAAGGAACATTTGACGTAAGCTTTTGTCAATGAAAAATAATGACAGCAACATGATTGACGTAGAACTACGAACGTTTTTCGAGCATTCGCGATGTTCGATAAAACGAAACGAGGTGAATGTTGTTTCAATTTCTCTTAACGTCAGTACAATGCCGAATACAGAGTTTGAAGACAAGTCTGTTCCCAAAGCGATTTATTGGAGACCTCCAACCGCCTTACCAACATTAACAATAGCAACACCTTGAATGTTTCTGCCAACACCCAAACCAGCGCTTAGAAAATCCACCCATTTGTGCAAATGACTCAGTGACCAATCAAAATTGTAGTGCTGCAACTTCGACCGAACTAAAAAAGTCCAACGAAGCTCCTTTTGTGATACATTATCAGAATGTTAGAGGATTACCAACAAAGACAAATGATTTTTTCCGCGCTTACTTTATCTGACTACGACGTACTTGCCGTTACAGAAACATGGCTCAACAGCGACATTGCTTCTTCTGAGCTATCTTCGGACTACATCTTCTACAGATGCGACAGGAATTCATCGACAATTCATCTTTGCATATTGGTATGAAACCAAATCTGGTCAGAGAATCGTGGGACAGTTGTGAGACTTCAGAAGAGAAACGAATCGCTGCTGGAGATAGTTTTCCAATGCACCTATCCATTCATGGTATCTGTGGTCACGAAAGGTGTACTTCGCTTTCCGCATAAATTGCATGCCAAATCAGAAATATCTTGGCAAACCTAGACATCTTCTGTTTTCGGAGGCTCTCTGGAATATCAAACTTATCCTTGGCAGTGAATTACTGTGAATGTCTGCTTCCTCGTAGGTCTCGGCGTCCATAATGCAGCAGTGTGGTCTTGTTAGCTTTTGATCGTATAACTGCCGGGCACGGCTTTTCGCGACCATACTCTGCTTTTCGTTTCGTTGCGGTTTGGGGCATTCTGATCGTTGAAATTGAACGTACGTAATACAGCTCGAGTTTCCTTCTGCACGAAACCTTCGCTCAGATTCAGTTTTTTTGCCACACCTCGAACGGAGAAGTTTGGTTTCCTGTCGAAGCCCCCACCAGCGCGGGTGTGATCCTTAACAGTGTGCGGGCGACTTTTTTCCCGCATCTTGGCTTACGACGGTTTTCGAACCGTTTTATGACACGAGAAACCGTAGAATTCGGGATTGTCAACTTTTCATTTTTGATGTCTTGTGCAGAACTTTTTCGCGAATGAGCTGTTCTTTTGAAACCATTTTTCAGATCTTAACACACCTGATGGAAAGACTAACAGAGTGTGAACAATGCACTTTGAAATTTCTCCGTACAACATTTCTTTAAATTTTACCAAACGGTTAAAAAATTAGAGCAATTTATATGTGTTGCAATTTTACCGTAGATGCCTTTTACTTGGCGGAGCTCAAACTATCCGCGGAGAGTGACGGAGGTATATAAATCACGAGCTACAGGTACTGCCTGGAGAGATTCCCATCGTATATCCGTTGAAAGTCGGTAGGCTACGGTGGGCCGGACACGTCGTAACGACGCCGGAGACGAAAATGATTCTCTTCAACAACCCTACCGACACCAGGAAGAGAGGGGCTCAACGTGCAAAATGGCTCAACCAGGTTGAGAGTGATTTGCGATTTTTGAGACGATTGGGAAATTGGCGACGAGTGGCCCAAGATAGAACTGTAAAATTAACATGACATAAACGTTTTGTCTTTCTACAGTCACTGTAGTTGATGTGGTATTTTAAAGAAGTGCCTACAACAGGGTCTACTGCACAGAACTGCCTTTCTCCAGAATTTGGTTACTGCACTTTTTGAATTGAAAAGGGTACTCAAGAGCGAGTGATCCCAAGTAACAATTCAATTCAAGCAAATTGGTCTTATTTATTTCTTATAGTAATATTATCAGAGCATTGCAAAGTCTACCAGGTTTTATAATGTTTTTCCCCAAGTGAATTTTATCTTATTTGACATTTCCGAAGTATGACTGTAGGAGACAAAAATACCTGCAGTAAAACTTCATTATCAATAAGTGTAATTCACCTTATAAACGGTTTCAAAGAATACTTGATTTCTGCTTAAAAACGACGCTCCTTAGAACTTAGTTTTGACAAAAATTTATGACCTTTTTCTGCAAGATTAACAATACTGCTATAAAACTCTCTTAAAACCGTATATTCTTGAAATCATATTCTTAAGAAAGAACATTCTAGCGTAAACAACTAATCTGTCAAAATGGGTGAATGAACCGGGAGAAAATTGAAAAAAATATGGATCTTCTAAACGCAAATTAAGCAAAAATCTCTCCAATATTTTGAAAACTCTTTCATAAATATGAACAATCAGCGAAGTCATAAAACAATGAAGATGTCAGGACCAACTGATCTGGGGAAGAACGGTGCCGGTGATGAAGCATCAATGGTAGATTTGTACAGGGGCGGACTGGGAGCCAAAGGGCCCACCGGGTCTTAGAAGTTAGGGGCCCAGTCTGCAATATTCTCATGACAATAAATTAACACAAAAAACGGCATCTACTCAAGAGACATCAGCGTTACAAGGACAGTACATCGAATAATTATGGGCTCTATTTTGTAAGTCATGTCGTGCAACTTGACTCGACTCAGTCATTGTCGAGAACGGGCAGCATAACGGCTCGATGCACGATCGAAACAAAACAAACTCACTCGTCATTAGGACCGAGTTACCATCTTTTTGCGTGTGCGTCATATTAGCGGTTCACGGTACTTTAGTTTGGACGCATTTTTCGTCAATTCAATCTTCGCTACTTTGAGTTTTAGTTTGTTCAGCCATCACCACAGATGTTGTTCTATCAACAATATCCATTTCATTGGCAAAGCAGATGAACTAACTAGATTTGCTGAAGATTGTGCCTGTGTGTTGCTCCGTTCATAACATCCTGTAGCAGCATGTTGAACAGCCCACATGAAGGACCATCACGTTGACAAAGTCCCCTGCGAGGTTAGAATGGCCATGATTTTACGGTCGATGGTATCATACGCAACTTTGAAATCAACGAAATAATTGTGCGTTGAATTCCATATTCATGGACTTTTTGGAGGATCTGTCGCAGCATGAATATTTGATTCTTTACTGACCGTCCTTCAGCGAACCCGGAAGAGCACTTTCCACATTCTGTTGAGTGCCACTGTGCATCTTTGTCGCCAATGCAGCGGTTTCCTCATCTACCACCCATTTATATTTCTGCAGATTCTAAGTCATAGAGTTAATTACATACAAAATTGCAAGTATCAAATAAGTTGATTTTATAAATGATAGCATCTGAACAGTTCAATATATATGAGTAGCTACCTGCGCCTACACGTCAGAACAGAGAAAAAAATCGAGAGACCAGGATTCCTGCTTTTAGAATACACAGGATTCTTATTTCATAGTGCAGGCAATTCCCGTACCGAGTTATAACTATCCCCAAGTAACACAATTGGTTTTAAATTAGAATTGATAACGGATTTAAAACAAAGCTAATTGCTGATCTTACGTTCTCGCATACTCATTTAAAACCAATTTCCGACTGAAAAAGCGCAAGAAACGAGCTAAAATGTAACATGTTTGTGAAATATTTTAAAGTGACGCCTATGCGTTGCATGGCTTTTGTACTACTAACAGAAAAGCGCAAATAACTGTTGAAGGGATTTTTTCCTGACATTTCCCTGAAGTTATGTATTTACAAGCAAAATAATGTCAGACATTTTTCGCAAGAAATGGCTAAAGTATTTATATTTTGGTAATTCATCAATCACTCAAAGCAACATTGCAACAAGCAACAGCCTTCACATAATCTAAACTAAAGTGCGATTTCAAATTTATCGTGAACTCTGCCATTCTACTTCCGATGGCTAATTGATGCGCTCAAGATTTACTTTTATAAGCAAAAGGTGAGTGGAATAAATATCATTTTATGACAATCTCACAAAACATGCTCATCTCTTTGAAAACGTGTGGGATATTTCATATTAATTATGTTATCTGTCCCTTTTATACGTAAAATCAGTCTACGGCACAAAAATATTGATATATTTCATTATATTTTGGCGCAGTCATCGGCCATGTTTATACAAGATTGGGTACAAATGAGCACACTGATAGCCGTAAAATTCGATACCAATGAATAGTTGTACTGTATGAATTTTGTTTTGCGTTAACTTACAACTGATTCACAGTTAATTTTTATTTGTGAAAGAACTTGAATTGCGCTCAAAAAATACTCGGAAAACTCATAAATTGGAGCATTTAAGCTCAATAAAATATTGCAATCTTGCGAAAATGTGTCAAAGTTATTGATCTGCGTAGAGTGACTATATACAGAGTGGCGACAATGTCAAAATTGGAATGATAATTATCTGTCAGTGTCATTCCAATCGAGCAGACGACCTATCCATCGCGTATGCAGGAAAGAGAAAGAAAAATCTTTGAAAAACCGCATTGCATACATTTGGGATGACTTGTCGCCACTCTGTATATAGTCACTCTAGATCTGCGCTGTACTCATCGTCATCACTCCGCCCGCTGTTCAATGCCGACAATTCGCAACTACGAAGTTGCTGATATTTGTTTGATTTTTGTGTGACACAAAAAGAGAAGGAAGTATTATTGCTTTCGTTTTCACGAAGTTTTGACAATTCGGCATGGGTTTTCGTGTGAGTGCGAACGGCCCTTAAAATCTCTTTTGCTCTTTTGCGTCGCGAATACTCAGTTGTAAATGATCGATAAAAGCTTAGCTGTACAAACGAAATACAACTTTAACCTGTCATTCTGGTTGAAAACATCGGCGTTTGAAATAAAACATTTTTATAACATCTTGTTTTCCATTAAACTTATTTATGATTTAAATGCAACTGTTTTCTGACTATTTTTCTAAAAACCATGTTGCAAGTGTTACTTGGGTCCCTGGGATTCAACTCTTGGATTCTCCTATAAAAATCCTGCTTCTATAAGCAAGGTATTCTGTGCAAATCTTCTGCAGAATTCTTTCACATGATTTCAATGGGAGGAATCCCAGAGACTCTGTGCGAATCCTTTTGGTTCGTTCTGGTAGAACTGTGGAAAAAACCCACCGTCAAAAAAACGCCAGTACGAAGAGCACGTGCTCGCCAGTCCAGAGGAGAGGTTCGCCAGCAACGACACTCGGAGTTTCTACAAAACGGTCAGGTGCAAGAATTTTGTCATGCCTGTGATGTGCAATGATGTGCAACCTGTTCACTAGCAAAATGACGGTCACAGCCAGGTGGAAGAGTATTTCCAGACGCTGTTGAATAGAGAAGTAAACACGAAGATCAGCAGCTACAGGATAAGAATTGAGAGCGACGGCCAAGCTGTGGAGCCACCAACACAGGAGGAGGTTATAAAGGCAATCAGTGAGCTGAAAAACGGTAAGGTTGCTGAAAACGATGGTATCCTGGCTGAACTTCTACAAGTGGGCAGCTGTACGAAACAATGCGCCGCATCATTGTCAGGATATGGGTGGAAAATAAATATCGGAGCAGTGGTTGATTGGCCTCATTACCCATAATTTTAAAAACGGACATCGATTCGAGAGTAAAAACTATCGAGGCATTACGTTGCTCAAATTTGAGTTGCTCTCCCTATCCTGTGTTGTAGACTGAGACCGTTAGCGGAGTTCTTCGTCGGCGAGTACCAAGCTGGTTTTCAGAAGGGTCGCTCCACGATGGATTATATATTGACCCTGAGTCTAGTAACTGACGAGTTTTGGGAGTACAACAAGCAGACTCATCATCTTTTTGTGGATTTCAAAGCGGCATATGATTCAGTCAAATAAATGAGCTGTAGCAGTTAACGCTAGGACATGGTTTTCCTACAGAACTAGTTACGTTGATTCGTGTGACGCTGGATGAGTAAAAATTATGAGTTATAATAGCGGATGAGACCTCACATGCTTCTTGATTTTGCGGATGACGTCGATATCACCGAAATTGGGAAATTGGGACTTACCATTAACACCGCCAAAACGAAGTATATGGCTAGTAGGGAACGTGGAAGTCCAAATGGTGGTGGTGCCGAAGAGGAACTGAATGGGGAACGATATGAAGTAGCTGATGAATTCATATATTTTGGTATGCTCGTGACAGGTGACAACGATATAAGTCGCAAAATAGAACGACTAATTGCAGCTGAGAATTGGGCTTCCTACGTATTACGTTTTGTAGCTGAAGTCCCGTAGCTTGCAAAATCACATGAAACTGGCGCTTTAGAGAACACTAATCCTTTCAAACTATTAAGCTCTGTGGAAGTAGTATAATCAATATATATATATATAGAATGCCAATGTCGCTGCAGTGCGCGTGGTAAACATCACACATGTTCAGATGATGTATTTACATTATATGCATATGTGTGTGTGCCTGAGATTCATTAAAAGGGGAATCTCATTGTCAAACTTTGACAACCAGTTTAAAATTTCAAATATGGCTGCCAAGTAATGTGGTTGGAGACTTCGCTGTCTTCAAATTTCTGAAAAAATCGGTGTAAAAGGACGCAGTTGTGAGATTCAATTCATCCAGACGAAAAGAAAAAGAGCGTTTAAAAACATTTCACTGGCATGAAAACACAGTGATGAGCGCACTGATGACAGCACCAGCCAGCGCACAGATAAAGAACAGATAAATAACAATGAGCAACTTTGACAATGAAGTTCCCGATTCACAGATTTGATACAGATTGTTAGCATCATGTTTACCACAATGAGTCCTGTAGAAAAACAGCGACACTGGCATTCTATATATATTGATTCTACTGTGGAAGTATATGAATCTCCAGCACAAACAACACGTTACGTCAACACTTCGCTGACGTTTTCTTCGTTTGTAATAGAATGGTTACAAGAAACCAAGTGCCCTTAAGGGAGCATAGTGCTTTTTCACTTAAAAAAAAAGCGGTTTTTTATTAATCGAAAGATTAACATTTTAAATTCCAAAACATGACAATTTCAATGCCGTTTTTCTCGAAACCAGGTTTTCAAAGACGGTACCATAAATATCTCAAGAACGACTCAAGCAATTCACTTGCTTCTGTTTATGTATTTGTATTCTTTAAGCGTTCTTTAAGAAGACAACCATAAAATCATCAACACTTGTGGTGGTTTTCTTTTTCTTTCAAACTCTAGGAAGTCATTATAAATAGATATCGATAAAAGTTACAAGTTTTAAAGCGACCTTTGGAAATATTCCTGAGAACTTTCTTTCATGTGGGCCGCCCAGGTTTTATAAAGATTTCTTAACTGTTTAATTGCAGTTTTGTAGAAATACAAGATTTATGATCCGTTTTAAGGAGCTGGAAACCTCTTTAAGTGCACCTTAAAATTGAATTTGTTATTTGGTAAAGGCTACGGGCGTGTTCCGGTGGCAATCTAGAGTTCTTTCGAATCGTGCAGAGGCTGAGGGCTATTGCAAGGGGACGGATTGAAGTTGTGATCCGGCGTGCGAGCATCGAAATGAGAGACACAATCTTCCGCAAAACTAGCCAACTTCTAGCTTTCGCGGACGCGGAACTTTGACATCATTACTAGAAATTTGGGCATGGCGGAGGCAATCTACGCCAGACTAATAACGGAGGCTTTTGGGGGAGACAAATTAATGTGTCAAACCTCAAATATATGGTAGAAGAAGCCAGTCTAAAAGTTAATCTGGAGGCATAGATGAACCTATAATTCAGGACTGGAATGCCACCAAAAACATTTACCTGACTGCATTGCAGTATTTTTCTTTAGTTTTAAGTTTCACAGTATTATATTATTCCATATATCTTGTTCTGATAAAATCTCGAACTTTTTGTCTAATAGAACACATCATACCCTGCACAGTTGACGTTTTCTCCACTTTAAACGCATTTCTTTAGCAATGTTGACTGTCTTCCCGCTTCGTCGAAGTCGTTGTTTGACAATTGTCCAAAATTTTACAATGGGGCGAAACTCCGACAATTTGTAGGGTTTATTTCACGACGGTACGAAATCGACATTATTAGCTGCATACCAGTTTAGCACCATTTTAGAGTAGTGACAGCTATCAGGCCAGAATATAACGTTTAGGTTTACGAATTAATGGTTAAATCCGTTTCTTCAAGCATTCTTTTATACACTTGATGTTATTGTTGAGGAAGTGATGAAAGACTCAGTCTTCAGTTCGTAAGTACCTATTTCTTGACAGTTCATGGCATCCTTTGGGAATTTATCAGCAAACACGGACTTAAGGCCCAGACACAATGCATACGGATTTTACTACGTTGCGGCAATTTGACAGTTTTTCCATGGGTTTTCTGTCAAATATCCGCAACGTAATAAAATCCGTATGCATTGTGTTTGGGCCTTTATACTTGCCTACCGCATCGCCACGACCAGTTGCATATTAAAATTTTTGACCAGGAAGATGCCAGGATTGGACTTTACGCACCTCAATATTTTCACCCTCAGCTCTCGGTTCCCAGTTCCAATTTTCTAGAAAGTTCCTTGCCGCCTTTCAACAATTAGTTTCTCCTTATTATAATTTTTCAGAACATTACACACTGATTCTGGAATTTTTAGCATTTTAGCCAACTTTGATCTACTCTGTGTTTTCCAGATATTGGTGCAAGATTTTTTTTGTACGCCGTGCGAGTTCCATTCTGTACTGTTCCTCAACGTGGTGGAAAATTTGACGAAACTTGCACCAGTTGTTCTTCATGAACATGTAAACAATGTTGTGTCTAATGGTTCCAGTTCCTACCACAAGAGACGTGCTGGTGACGCACGAGGGGTGTTCAGAATTACTTAGCGCCAGCCATTACACAATGTGATTCGAATTTCAAACACTTAAATTTACCGAATACCGTTTAACTTGGTAAAAGTAGAAAACTAATTCTAAACATAAAATATACTGCCAGACTTGCCTTTTTCATTTATTTTATTTTCTACCCAGTAGAGTAGTTACTGCCTGGTTTGGTAACTAAGAACGTACTACCTACGTATCAAACCAGTGTGAAATATTGTTTCTCAACTAAAAAAATCAACCAATGAAGTGGGCTGGAAAAATACCCGTCAAATCAGATATGCAATAGATATGATAGAGCTAATCAAACTCAATAAAAGTTCCCTCCGTCCTGGTGTAGCCAAAATGCGCTGCGGAAACCAATCAAAAGTACCACTTAACTTCCGATCACTTGTGAAAGCCCATTCCTACCATTACTCGACCCTCTACCAGCCCCCCCCCCCCCTCCAACCGCCATCAACCCTTTGAAAAACGAGCACACATTGTATTTTAATTTAACAAATGAAAAAATAAATATTCAAACGAATCCTTTCAAGCCAGCAGCCCTTGCACACCGATGACGATGCGATGTTATACAGCTCCGTATCCTGGCCTGCTGCCGAGAGGGCATGTGTCGCCTTGCGCCTGGCCACATCATCGACTAGCAGCGCCGGGGTGCATCTACATATGTCCTTTTCGAATTCAAACCGATTGCCACTCGGCTGAACGAAAAGCGAAGCAAATGAAGGGGGGTTTCAGACCGTTCGGTGTGCCTGCTCAGTCAGGTAGTTTCTACCGGGGGGAACAAATTGATGGAATGCTTGCTACTATTCGTTCGCCCTCCTGGGCGACATACCCATGCGAACCGATATTGGTGTGATTTGTGTACTATCCTATGCATTTATTCATTGCCATCCCGGTTTCCGGCTCGTGCGCCACCTACACGGAACAGATAGCGGTGCCGTTTGTCTATGCATAACTCGGAAGTCACCATACATATCGTTGTTGGTCCGGTAAAAATTCCCTTCCACCAGTTCTCTCGACTGCTGGCCAGCTTCGGTATGTTCAATTTGTGATGCGTAAACATATCGACAAAAGCCTTTCACATCGATTGAAAGTGCTTGTTTGCATAAAATCGAGAGAACGATTGCGGAAACCGGCCGGTGCGGAGACGAAATTGTTGATGCTGATGATCCTGTCCACCGAGCAGAACGGTGTAGGTGGCATTTGCCAGTACCTACTAACGACTAGTTCCAGTTCGAGTGCGAGTCCGGGGGAGAAGCAAATCTGCTCTCGAGTGGTGCGAGGACCGTTCAACTGGTCGTCGCGTCGTCGTAGCTACGTGTCCTACGACAAGGGGTGCGTAAATTGAATGTGCATTTGAATTTCAATAATGAGCAACAGGGGGCAGTCTGTCATCTCGTCCCGGACCGGGAGGATTTGTTTGATTATGTAGTACCGGTTCGAGTGCCACACCGCGCGCCGCGCGAAAAAGGGGTTCCGCACGTTGCTGGACCGAGCGCTACCGGAGAATGGGGATTGCAATTTCCGCAATCATTTCGATGGTTGTTTGCTAATTGAAATTGATTCCAGCACAATAAAACCGGCAAAAACGATTAATCAAATGGATTTGATCGCTTTAATGCTGTGGTGATATCATTGGGAGGATGAAGACAGGCTGGTTTCTGCATTGCTTTTGATTTATCTAATGAGGTGATTAAAACGTCATGAACGCACGGATTCTATACTAATCTCCAAATTTTTATGAATAAAGGTATATATTATATCAAACGCAAACAGTAGCTACAGAATTGCGCCCCCAATTCGGAACAACTTCATTTCGTGCAGCAAAAATTGCTACTCGATAATCACAATAATGAATTTAATGAATTCCGATGATATGATATACCCATTTGGAGTTATTATTAAAGGGATTTAATAGTTAATTACAGTCTGGAGGAAAAACTCTTTAAGCCGGTACCCACCTTCTAAAAACCTGGCGCTAAGACCACGACAGGTACCTCACGGGAAGCGTTTGGAACCAGTTTAGAGCTTCAGTTCGGATGGCCATCGCCGCTGCTCAATTGTCCGATCTCGGGAGAATGAAGACCGAAGACCTTAAGAGGCTCAGCTAATAAAGGCGCGGATTTTCGAGACCAAGACCGGCCCCCATTGTGTATATCTTTCGTCTTTGAAGGAAGCTTGCGTTTCTACGGAATTCGGCTTTTTTCTCGATTTTATAATAAGCGATATAGCTGCAGGAGGAGCAAATCATGAGAAATATGTTCGCGCTTTGAATGACCATCTGCGTTTGCGTTTGAGGACTCTCAGCGGCAATAATGAAAGGCTCCAGCTCGAATCGGGTGCAAGACTCGGGCATGTTTCGAAGGTAGCTATTTGGCTTCAGACGCCATCCACCATCGCATCGCGTCGCCTCCGCAGCACGAATCCAACCGCAGACAGTTAGGACATTGACTGTCTCGTGGTGCACCGTGGCTACCGGCAAAGCCGAATGGCGCTAATTTCCATCGGTTCACTTTTGATTGTACGTTCTCTTTCACTATTTTTATTGACTAGTGATGACCATTTGCGCGAGACCACCGCGTCCCCGCAGATTTGGTCGTGCAGTTCGGTAGCCGGGGCTGGGTTGACTTTCTAAATGCCGCGCTCATCTTTGACAATGAACTGTTTCGCTGAACTAGGTTTTGCTGAGTTGATTTTGTATTAATTAAATTAAGATTTATTCGGCAAGCTTCCTAACAAATATTGAAAAGAATTGAATTGCATCGCTTACAAATTCATTAGCTTATCCTTAGCTATGGCAAAAATGTTTTAAATTGGCAGTAGGTATATTATTTTGAATGGAATATTCTATTTAAAACTAAAGCGAACAAAAATTTAACCCTAGCCACAGCTTGTGCATACCTCTTACGCTACCTATCTGGCACATTTTCACACATTTTGCTCCATGTTCAGGTGTGAATTTAAGAAGGTGTGTTAATATTCCATTGACAGAACAGTAGTTTTCAGTTGTTTGTTCGAAAGCCTGGAAATCAGAAATTGCTTCTTGTAGATAAACAATCCATTCACTTTCATTAGTACTTACAATGGCCGTGCGTTGAGAATTGACAAAACAGGATATCTGCCCAATAAAGTTAGGTTGAATTAAATTTGAAATAACTGAACATAACTGTGAAAACGGCGAAGCAAAATATAAACCAAAATAGGCAGTTAAATAGAATAAAAGTTAGATACTAAAACGGCTTATTCTAATTTTGCTTCTGTTTCTGTGTTCTGTGTCCGGTTATTGTGACACTATTGTTTCAGCAAACTAATTCCTGAAGACAGTTTGACATTCTTTGCTCCACCTTTTTTCGCATTTGTTTGGCATTTAAATTTCACATTTTCTGCAACTTCTTGTCGTCGCTTTCAGCTCCATCTTTCTTCTTCAGTTTGACGACTAGTGTTCCTTAACTGGCTACTGCTTGGGAACCACCTTGATGCCATTGCAATGCATTGTCGTTATACCGCTACCCAAGCAACCAGAAGTTAAAAAAATTGAACTAGAAAGCAGATATTTGGTTCAAACTGAATTAGACGGAACTTTCAGGCTGATTAAGCGGCGAATACAAGTACAGACACAACTTAAACCAACAAGTATCATTAAGGTTTGTATTGACGTCATTAGAAACTTGAAAGTACGAATAATTACCTAAAAGAGACGCAGAATGAGCCAATAAATAATCCCCTTCAATCCAAAATTTAGGTTGCTTGGGTGTAGTCGAATTTGAATAGCTTTGACGTTTTGTCATGTTGGGCTAGAAAAGAGAGCAAACTTTTCTTAAGGTAATGCTTTTGATAGATGTCCATAATAGTTCCAGGAGTCACAGAAGCGTCACTTTTCGGTCTGGAACTGTTTCAGTAACTTAAACCTTTTTTTTCATTTTGATGTTTTTTGAGGAACGCTGCCGATCGAACATCGAAAGTATCACACACTTGTCCAGAAACTCGTCCGAAGACAGCCATCAATCGTGTTTCGTCAGCAAATTCTCGTAGAACTTTTCTATGCTATTAGATTTTGCTTCCGGATATGATCAGTGTTGCCAGACATAGCTGAAGAAAAATCCGAACTTTTACTGTCTGTGTGTTATTACCGAAGGAAAGGTAATTTTTACTGCTTTTTCGTCGTTCTTTCGTCATATTTTCGCCTTTTTTGCATGTTTCGTCATATTTTTGACACTTTTTTTCATTTCTTGTGGCTGTTTAAGCGTTTTTCACATTTATACAAATTGAAGTATTTCCAAGTATGGCCACGTGGAGGCGCTAGGCGCTGAAGTGGCGTGGAGGCGCTAGCAGAAACATAACCAACCCATCATTATTATTTTATAACGGTAGTTTTTACAATCGACGGAGTGGACGGTAGAACAAAGTAATGAAACAAAAGTGTTTTACCATTTACCGTTTTACCGGAAAATCGGATTGAATAAACAAATTCCCTATTAGAGATAACAAGCATCACGAACTGGTATCCCGGAAGCGAAGGCATTTCAATTCCTTCAGCGCGCCACATTTCGGAGGCTCTTGGGAGGCAGTGGTTCGATCTGCCAAATCTTATCTACCTCGAAACGGCACGGGATAGTCGTTAACCCGCGGTACATTTCCCATCCGAACGGGATAAAGCCGTTAACATCATCTAGCGTCGTCATCGTCGTCGTCGCAGCAGCCTAAAGCCAGGGTGGCTCGTGCTGTTTCAAGTAGTCGTCTTGAGATCTTGGGCCACTCGTCGCTAATATCCCGGTTGTCTCAGAAGTCGCAAATAATTTGCGAATAATTATTATTGCTCTCGACTTGGTTGAGCCATGGAGGGAAGCCATGGTGCGAATTTCTCCAAGCAGGCCTTTTAGCTCATGATCAGTTTATCAGTTTAAGCGTCAACCCGACTAACTCAACTAAGATCGTTGTATTGTACTGCATTTTAACACCTGGCTGCGAAGTTCGTAGATAAGGAAGGGCCAAGCCGTATAGACGTTTAAACCAATGACTTTGCATACAACATGTGAAACAATCTGAGGTCTAACAAGACGTCGTTGCGTCAAAGTGCGTTTGATCGCCCAGAGAATTTTCTACTCTTTAAAAAGAAATTTAGAGGAGCGTAGCTTGCATTTGCCAACTGATTGACTTGTAGGCTAAATATTGCTGTTGGCCACACTGGCCTTTCCGCACCTTTCGTTAACTCATTGGTCGCGGATCCTGCAGGATTGTTGACAGTATCTGTCAACCGCTAACTTCATTGATAGAATCTTTGCTTACAATCTGAAATCTAAGCGTGCACTGAGCTAAGCCGCTATCGCTTATTCTTAAATTAATCTTAAATTATTAATTGCGAATTAGTTATTCTGTGCTTACACTAAAGAATTCTAACGCTAATTCTAATTGGTAAGAGTATAAATAAGACGAAGACTTGAATAACTTAACGATACAACTTAACTAAAAAATGAACTTCAAATAGGTAACCTACACTTACTATCATTCCCGTGCTTAAAGCAGTATACATAGACCGTTACAATTGGTGAGTGTTTACATCTAAATACTGAACAAACAACTTATTTAAACTATTCGCTAGGACCTATCGTTAATCGTTAACTACTAGCTACTTGCCCTGCTAGAGGTGATAAAGAATTTATAAAGCGAACTAAACGTGGAAATGGATTGGAAGTGGAAAGTGGAAGGATAACAGTTACGAGTGCTCCCAAATAACATTCAAAAACTTGTGAAATACCTACTTGATTCGTTTTAATTGGTCAACACTGGATAGCTGAATACAGGCAGCTGGGGTCTAAACTGTCCATTTGAGGTAATCGTAACCATAAACCAAGATTTTCCGGTGGATTTCTGACTCACTGAAGAACAAAATTTCATTAAAATTGCTTTATTTGAGGAGAGCCATTGTTTCCAATATTACGGCGAAATTACATTGTTTACGTTCTGTCAAATCGGTTTGAGTGAAGTGCGTTATCTCTTGAAACATCAGAATAGCTGGTGCTATCGACGTTATCAACGTTATCAGTTTTATGCGCTTATACCGTACTACCTGCTGCCTACCGCAATAACAAAGTAAGCAAAACAAAAGAGGAAAAACGAGAGTCCGCTGGAATGGAATCGGATAGCGATGATAAAATTATATGCTACGTATGTGAAAATCCAGAGGAAAATGCATCGCGAATCATCGAATGTGCCCAGTGCAAGAAGTCCGCCCATTTTCGTTGTAAAAAGATATATGGGAATGCAATAGCGAAAGTGAAGAAGCATCCATACTTCTGCTCTGTTGAGTGTAGTGACATTTCCGCGCATAGTAAGAGGCAAGAAGGTAACTACGATGACGTCATAGCTGAAATTCGTCTACTTGGGCAGTCCGTTAGAGATGCTAATGAAGAGTCAGCTCATGTTCGTCGTGCAGTGGAGAAAACTCAATCACAAATGACGGTCCTGATACAAACAACCAAACACATTGAGGAGTCGCAGGTGTTTCTTGCAAGGCAATTTGATGAACTGCAGTGCAATTTTAACATGTTTAAGCAACAGCTAAGAGGTCTATCGGCGGAAAATAAAAAGATAAGGAAGGAAGTGGATGTTCTAAATGAAAAATACACCAACTTGTTGTTGACATATGAACGACTGGAGATGGACATGGAAAAAGTTAATCGATCCTCAGTGTCTAAAAATGCTGTGCTCCTGGGAATTCCTATAGCCGAGAACGAGAATGCTAAGGATCTCGTCTTCAAATTTTCGAATAACATTGGATGTGAATTGCAGGCAGGTGATGTACTGGATGCTCCACGGTTAGTGAAGAAGAATGCTGTAAGCCGGTCCGGACCAATTCTGGTTTCGTTTGCTACAGAGCAAATTAAGGAAAAATTCTTCGCACATAAACAGTCACGTGGTATCTTACCAACGGCAGCTGTTTGTAGTTCCTTCACTGGTTCAACATCGAGAATAGTTGTACGGGATGAATTGACGGATTTCGGAAGAGAACTCTACAATGCAGTCAAGGAGTTTAAAGCATCGACTGGATACAAATACGTCTGGCCTGGAAGGAACGGGAAAATTCTGTTGAAGCGTCAAGATGGAGCGAAAGTAGAAGAAGTCAGCAGTAAGCACCAGATTCAGGAAATGCTAAAAAAGTCGATGAAACGCGCTTTGAACTTGTCATCGGATAGTGCAGGATCTCCTGAACAGGGGCCATCGTCCAAGAATCAAAAAACTTCCAACAAATAATGTGACATTGTACTGTTAGTAGTAAGGCCATTATTTAAGTATTTTCGATCAAATTAGAAATAAAAATTTATATTATGATACTGTTGGCGAACTGAATAAAAATGTCTCCACAAGCGGTACGAATTTAAGAATTCTTCAATTCAATATCAGAGGTATGAACTGTTTAAATAAATTTGAGAGCAATGGGGATTTTCTGACTTTGTATAAAGGAAACATCGACGTTATAGTGATTGGAGAGACATGGATCCGAGAAATTCATACTAAATTGTACCAGATAAATGGATATAAAAGCATATTTTCTTGCCGTCCTGATGCATCTGGCGGAGGCTTGGCGATGTATATAAGAAACTCAGTCGTTTATGAAGAATGCAAAAATCATCATGAGTTAGGTTACCACCACATTCACATTCGAATGAAAGTGAACGAATCTTCATTCAACGTTCATGGAATATACAGACCGCCTTCTTGTGACTGTACAACTCTTTGGGCAAAATTAGAAGGAATGTTATCAGTCGAAAGATCAAATTCATCTTCAGTTATTGTTGGAGATATCAATATACCTCTGAATCTGATAAATAACAATGTAACGCGGGAATATGTAGACCTCCTAAATTGTTACAACTTTACAGTAACAAACACGATCCCCACAAGGCCTGTTAGCAACAATATATTGGACCATGTGATATGCTCAGAATCTGTAAATGAAGTTGTTAACGAAACGATCGCAAATGACCTTAGCGATCATAACATGATCTTATCAACGTTTAAATTAGAGAAAACTGTTGAAATTCGAAATCTCGAAAAGATTATAGTAAATCAAAGTAAGCTGCATGAAGCATTCCAGATCGTTACCCAATCCATTCCACAAGGAACAGCAGTAGATCGTTTAATGTAGGGGAAGGGCGGTAAAGACGGACACTGCGGGAAAGATGGACACTTGTCATATTTCATAAACAATAATTTTTTGAAGCAAAACAATGATGGGAAATGTTTCTATAGACTGAATTAACACTTTTGAATTAAACTGCCGATTTTTAGCAGCGCAGCTGTCAAATTTATAAACAAAACAAAGAAAAAATGCGAATATTCACTAACCGATGTAATTTTGTGTGTGAAGAAAATAGCTGGTAAATCGCTAAAAAACAACATATTCAAGCTAAACCGACGACATTGCGTTAGTTTGATCCTTCACTGAATATCCATTGGAAACCTGGTGAATTTTTGAATATTCAGTAAAAAGCTATTGAAGTTTGAAAAAATGGTATCCAAGTCGGGAAAGACGGACACCCAACGGTAAGGAAAGACGGACACACAGATTTTGAACCCATTTTGCCCAACAACGATTGCAAATACTTACATATTATATATGTAAAAGTAACCAGAAGTCATATAACAGTTGGAATAGGCCAACTTTTAGAAACGATCAATTCGTCACCAATTAAAATATTGAAGGGGAACCATTTTATTTTCTCGCTCAAAAGGCGGATCGGGAAGGGGGTTTTCCCAAACCAATTCTTTCCTAAATACACGATGAAATATGTTAATCATTCTTAATACTGATAATTCGACGACGCGTGACACTTTTTTGCGAGTGTCCGTCTTTCCCGCCCATGCGTAGAAATGCTGATTTATACATGATGTTTTGCCTTTCTGCTATATAAATATATAGTATAAAGGTATAGAAATCACTTGGAAAACCGGAAATGGAAAGAAGGTCCTGCGGGCCGAATGTCATATACCATTCGACTCAGTTTCGAAAACTGAGCATTTTCTGTGTGTGTGTATGTATGTGTGTGTGTGTGTGTGTGTGTGTGTGTGTGTGTGTGTGTGTGTGTGTGTGTGTGTGTGTGTGTGTGTGTGTGTGTGTGTGTGTGTGTGTGTGTGTGTGTGTGTATGTGTGTGTGTGTGTATGTGACGCTTTTAATCTCACTCACTTTTCTCGGAGATGGCTGGACCGATTTTAATGTACTTAGTGTCAAATGAAAGGTCTAGGTGTCCCATTGGTCGCTATTGAATTTCATACTGATCGGACTTTTAGTTCAAAAGTTATGTATAAAAATATGAAAAATATGGGACTTTATTATCTCATAGGTCCCTTAACCGATTTGAACAAAATTGATTGCATATGAAAGAGGAGCCTTGCAAACCCTTAACTTCCAAATTTCATGACGATTGGGCTTGTAGTTTGAAAGTTACATAAAGAAATGTGAAAAAATAGTATTTAAAACATATTTTTGTAACATATAAGCATTAATTCAATGAAAAACATCACACATTTTATTATTATTTGAAAATTACTACTAAGATCTATCAAACGAAACCGAGTTATTTAAAATCGGACAGTTCATTCAAAAGTTATTTAAACTTTAACACTTAAGCACCGTATATTAAACCGTTAAAACGTGTGAATTCAAAACAAATGTTGATTGTATTCAATGTGTGTGATGTATGTGTGTATGTATGTATGTATGTATGTATTTATGTATGTATGTATGTATGTATGTATGTATGTATGTATGTATGTATGTATGTATGTATGTATGTATGTATATATGTATGTATATATGTATGTATATATGTATGTATGTATGTATGTATGTATGTATGTATGTGTGTGTATGTGATCCCAAGCAACAATGTGAGTTTGATTGTACTCTTCTGGTGGTTTTCATGACCAATTTTGGTCTTGAATGTCATCATAAGAGTGTAATAAAACTCAAATAGTTACTTGGGATGACAATTTTTTAAATTTGCATTGAAATTCAAGAAAAGATGTTTCTCACTTTTCTGAATCAATTGTCTGAAATTTTTGAAGCCTCTTAGTGGAATACGAAATTTGAAATTAAAGAAAAGAAAAAACTTTTACCGACTAAATCCCACTATTTAATATTTATTCGCAACAGATACGTATACGCTTTGAAATAAGACGCTGTTGAAGCCTGCACGTCGTAGGCGAACTACGTATCTGTTGCAAATAAATATTAAATAATGGGATTCAATCGAAAAGCTTTTTCTTTTCTTTGATTTCAGATTTCAATTGTCATTTTGTTCACTTGCTGTTACTCACAATTGTACACGAAAAGCAAACAGCGAAGAAAAGCAGTTAATTTAAGCATGAAGGTATAGTGGTGTATAGGATTAAAAATGAGTTGATTTTTCCAAATAAATTTATACAAATTTCAAACAAATTTTGCGCATCAATAGATGCTCTTTTCAATCAATAGATACTAGAGCTTAGAAATGTTATATGAAAAATAGGAAGTAAACGTTGCACGGTAGTAATTTTGTAAGATTTGTTTTCGTTAATTTTAAAGGACAGATGTCTTATGTCATGTATCATGTTTTAATAAATAAATTTAAAAAAAGACAAGCACTGGGAACCATATCGATCGTATTTCCCATTCTCAAGCATGTTTATGGCGTAGCTTTGGCACTATTTTTCGACTTCATCTTGTTTTCCTAACCCTCTAACATTGTAAAAACGATGCGATCAAGCTAATGACTATCTTTTCATGAAAGTACATTCAAAAGAAGCTTAAGTTTTGATTTTCATGCAAAAATGATTATCTGAAGGAGCGCTAGCTAAGAAATAGTTCCATTTCTCGTTTTCATATCTAATGCTCTATTCAGTAATTTTTTTCTAATTCAGATATATTGCAAAATTGAAGCCAAGCAAACCAATAGTAAAATTTTGAGATCAATCATTTTGTTGTAGATATCCTTTTTCTTCAAAAGCGAAATATAATAATAATTTTTCTGAACTCTTGTTTTTCAAAGATGCTAACTTTTGAATGCATGGTATTAATATCAAAATATCAAAAAATCTGCTATGAACAAATACTCGCATATTGTCAATTCAAAACAAGTTTCGTATGTGGCTCTGAAGCCCGAAAGTTAAGGACGTCTGTAGACCCGTTAGAGGGTTAATTTCTAATTTTCTATACATATTCATTCAAGTCTGTAAAAATTATCTTTTGTGTTTACATTATTTTTCTATAAATATTATAAAAGTAAATAAGGTGTACATCAAGTAACATAAATGACGCTTACATGTATTTACGCATACAAGGAAAGAAAATATAATTATTCTACACAGTACGTTGTGAATTTTACTGGCAAATAAGGATTTTGAGGAATACAGAACGGATATTTAAAAATATAGTCTAATATAATATCTATACATCTACAATTAAGTTCCTGAGAAATTAAATAATGATTATTGTGGCAGTAGAAAGGCTAGGTCACGCCGCTAGGTGGATTAATTCGGGTTTTTTTCATTTCTTGTGGCTGTTTAAGCGTTTTTCACAATTATACAAATTGAAGTATTTCCAAGTATGGCCACGTGGAGGCGCTAGGTAGGGTCTTGTTCGAGAATAATTTGTGCAACGTGACCAGCAGAAACATAACCAACCCATCATTATTATTTTATAACACCTGGCTGCGAAGTTCGTAGATAAGGAAGGGCCAAGCCGTATAGACGTTTAAACCAATGACTTTGCATACAACATGTGAAACAATCTAAGGTCTAACAAGACGTTGTTGCGTTAAAGTGCGTTTGATCGCCCAGAGAATTTTCTACGCTGTTAAAAGAAATTTAGGGGAACGTAGCTTGCATTTGCCAACTGATTTACATGTAGGCTAAATATTGCTGTTGTCCATACTGGCCTTTCCGCACCTTTCGTTAACTCATTGGTCGCGGATCCTGCAGGATTGTTGACAGTATCTGTCAACCGCCAAGCCAGCATCACTTCATTGATAGAATCTTTGTTTACAATCTGAAATCTAAAAGTGCATCGAGCTAAGCCGCTATTGCTTATTCTTAAACTTATCTTAGATTATTAATTGCGAATCAGTTATTCTGTGCTTATACACTAGAGAATTCCAACGCTAATTCTAATTGGTAAGAAAATAAATAAGACTAAGACTTGAATAACTTAACGATACAACTTAACCAAAAGATGAACTCAAAATAGGTAACCTACACTTACTATCATTCCCGTGCTTAAAGCAGTATACATAGACCGTTACAACTGGTGAGTGTTTACATCTAAATACTGAACAAATAACGTACTTAAACTATTTGCTAGGACCTATCGTTAATCGTTAACTACTAGCTACTTGGCCTGCTAGAGGTGATAAAGAATTCATAAAGTGAACTAAACGTAAGTACAATAGTTACTGTTACTTACGGAACGCGAGTAACAAAGAGGGTGATTTGGCTTTTCCAAATTCGTAACGTCGCTTTATTCGTTCGAAGCTTAACGAGCGTTTTAAATTCCTGAATAGTACATAAGTTTTAATTATAACATAAATTTTAGGTTAACTTGGTTTAAGCTTACGTTTAGTGCCCTTTTCCTCGTTATTCGTAGAGATTCGAGTCCACTGTTAATCTACCGCTTTGACCTTTAATTTAGATTTATATTTAGATGTAAGAACTAGCATTTTTTTTAATATAAATTTTCTCACCACTGATTCGCTTTAGCGAACCCTTTTTCGTTCTTCTGCACTATCGTATCTAGGTTCGATAAATCGACGACTATAAATTTAAGGCAATTTTTTACTTATTTTAAGCGTAATTTTAACTACAATGCATGTTTTTACCTTTCGTTTACTTTTAGTTTGTAGGTTTTCACAATTGAAATATAATTATAATTTTAGAACTAGATTTAAGATACAAATAGGTTTTATCGCACGTTTCGCGTTTTGTGATTTTTCCGTATCTTTCGTTTGTGTTTTTCTGCTTATCCTCTTCTGTCACTTTGACATTCTTCACTTGCTATATATGGCTATGCTTGTTCAGTGAGCGTTAATAACAAGGTGAGAAAATAGCACTGTCATGGTAGTGCTTTATACCGAGGTGCGTACAAAGTCAATGGGTTCTGGTGACAGTTACATAAGCTACAATAGTTAATCCGGTGATTCAAGACAAAATTGTCAAAATTTCATGCTGATTAACTTGAAATATGTATTTATTTTATAATTAAAGGAAAATTATATTCTCTCGTTGCTTAATCGTTGTGTTTTAGTCGAGAATAATAATTTCGGAAACTTCGCGTTGAATTAAATTCAACAATTGTCTTCGGATAAAATATATGGCTTCTAGCTGTACCATACGTGGTTTGGATAAACTAAAGGTAGGGTGATGGATGTTTTCGCTCATACCACATTTTCGTGCACGTTCCTATCATAATGACGAAATAAGAGCATTAGAACAAACTTTGATGCGAATTGCATGTACCCAAATAGTGGATTATTTTTTCGTTATCGATTCATTGAAATTGATCTTGCCCTAACCTTGTCTCGTTTCAAATGAAGGTTAAGATATTTTCAACAGCATTAAGCATTAGCGTTTAATTTTGCATCTACCAACTACTTGTTAATTGGAATCCGATTTCTTACAATATTCCTAAATTTTTACGTTAATCAAATAAAGTGAATCGGCATTGTAGATTAATAGTATTCGGAGAGTCATTCGACACGTTCGTTTTGCTAACCGAAACAATAAAATTTGCTAAATTAATACCCAAGAATACGAGTTGTACAACTTTGCTCGTAGCCATAACTTCCGAATAACCAGAAGGCATTCCAGCGGCCGACTGAGCCATAACTCATCAGGTCAGGAGAAAAATCGAAAAATATCGGAGCGGACACAAAACATTAAAATTATGTTGTCGCATTTCATTTTAATTTATTCCCCATCGGACGCGAATCGCTGTAAAGACATTTTCCCCGAAAAAAATGAAATAAATACCTACCTGCTGCATACACGTACCAACATCCCTTGCCCCGAGAGTGTCTTTACCGTGCGGCCGGTCGTGTTCGTTCGTATCCACCACCGAGCTCTGCTCCTAAACGGCCTCAAAGATCCGACAGAACATTTCAATATCTGTTCCTTAATTTGAATCCCCAACCGTGAGCGGGGAAAGGCGCCAATGTCTCGCACTACATGGGGCTGATGATTTTGGGGGCTCTCTCCCTCGGAACTGCGAAAATCGAGGGGATCGTAAAATGCTAAATTTTGAACTAAAATTCTATACTACAATTTCTAGTAGATTGTTTATTATAAAAATCGAATCAAGTGTTAGAAAATTCGCGTGCACTATTTGCAGAAAACGTTGGGCCGGAAATTTTTTTCGACGTTTGTTCGTCCCCCGTTCCGAGCCATTAACGAAGAATGGCCACCGAGTTGTGCGCTGATTTAAATCACAGTACGTACCATTCGCGTATTTACATGAAGTTATGATTTCCCATTTCAACTGCACGTTACCACCGATCGGCACTGCTTTCGGCTGCTGCCAGGTCCTACCTGCCAGGGGACCTGCCGACCGACATGGCATTATCTCGGAGTAAATTTACCGACACAGTCGAGAAGTAAAAAAAAAAACACTCAGAATCACTAAAATCCGGCCTTCGACTAAACGAAACGACAACAAACGCGATAATGTTTTGATGCTCCCACAGGCGGGGGATTTCCGCGCACCTGCCGCCGTCTTGGGGATCGTTTTGCGTCAAGGCTTTTGCCGAGTTTTGAACGATTTTCGAAACTTGTTGTCCGTCGATATCCTCTCCCGGGTTGCGGATGCTTGCTGCTGCCGCTGATCAAACATATTCAGGTGGTGGAGGACAACCAAAGGGTAGGAATATTGTGTCATTTTTTCGGTCCTGTTACCACTCGACTGGAGTTATGATTTATGCGAGCCCTGGGTCTAATTTATTGGATAATTTCCACGCCGAGAGCTGTGTTGTTGCCCGATGCAGAAACATTGCAAACCGATCACGGGATTTGTCGCAAGGTTTTCGGGACCAGGCCCCAAACAACATCGTCGTCGTCGTCGTCGTCGTCTAGACGGTGGATGTCAGCATTAGTTAGGATGAGCACAACCGGCGGGATGTATTTTATGGACAGTTTAGGTGAACATGAAATGCGATCGGAATTTGGTTGTGACTCGATTTCCGATAACGGGCGTGCCAAACATCGAAGATCATATCCGCGATTAAAGATAAATTATGCAATAATATTTCTAGCAAATAATTTTTAAAAGCGTATCGAGATAACGTTTTTGCGTGACTGATCAGGTCCCTCGGGTACCTTTTCGAGTATTTTTAACATAGGACTATGTCTTTGAATATTAATTATAACTCGGCCATTTCTTATCAAACCTGCAGGATATTTGTATCAATCGATCAAAGTATTTTTACGCATTGTTAAAAACACAGAGAATACTATAAACATTCAGAAACTCACAGCCCACATTTTGCTTCGTACTTAATTTTGCATTTACCAACAAAGAAGCCTCTTGCCAAGGCAAATTTATAAGATTGCCCATTTATATTTTACTAGCTGACCCGACAAACTTCGTATTGCCACAAATTAACCTGTGTTGTACATAAGTCATGAATCTCGGATGATCTTTGTCACAATCTCGAGTTTTGCAAGCCCCCCAGTGGGCGGCGCTTCCGACGGCGGGTCACCGGCAACACTCGCGACCGTTTCGTCCTGAATGATCTAGTGTTACTATAGATAGCTTTTGTGCTCTTGTATTAACTAATGTTTTATGGAAGAGTCTCGAATTTCTCGAGTTCGATTAGTTTTTAAGTTTCGCAAAAATTTCTGTTTTATTTGTATGAAAGTCCATATACCCCTACCACAGGGGTGAGAGGTCTCTAACTATCGTAAAATAAATTCAAGACTCCAAAATCTCCCACATGCCAAATTTGGTTCCATTTGCTTGATTAGTTCTCAAGTTATAAGGAAATTTGAATTTCATTTGTATGAGAGCTCCCCTCTTAAAAGGGAAAAGGGGTCGTAATTCACCATAGAAAAAATTTCTGCCATCTAAAACTCCCACATGCCAAATTTGGTTCCATTTGATTGATTAGTTCTCGAGATAAGAGGAAATTTGCATTTCATTTGTATGGAAGCCCACCCTCTTAAAGGGGAGATGGGCCATAATTCGCTTTCTAAAGAAGAGAGGGGTCTCAATTCACCATAGAAAAAAATCTTGCGTCCAAAACCACTTACATGTCAAATTTGGTTCCATTTGCTTGATTAGTTCTCGAGTTATGAGGAAATTCGTATTTCGTTTGTATAGGAGCCCCCCCTCTTAAAGTGAGGAGGGGTTCTAATTCACCATAGAAAATATTCATGCCCTAGAAAACTTTCACATGCCAAATTTGGTTCCATTTGCTTGAATAATTCTCGAGTTATGAGGAAATTTGCATTTCATTTGTATAGAAGCCCCCCTTCCTAAAGTGGGGAGGGGTCTCAATTCATCATAGAAAAAAATTTTGTCTCCAAAAACACCCACGTGCCAAATTTTGTTCCATTTGCTTGATTAGTTCTCGAGTTATGAGGAAATTTGTATTTCGTTTGTATAGGAGCCCCCCTCTTAAAGTGGGGAGGGGTCCTTATTTACCATAGAAAATATTCTTGCCCTCGAAAACTTCCACATGCCAAATTTTGTTCCATTTGCTTGATTAGTTCTTCAGTTATTAGGAAATTTGTATTTCATGTGTATAGGATCCCCCCCCCCCTCCTAAAACGGGGAGGGGTCCCAATTCATCATAGAAAAAAATTTTTGTCTCCAAAAACACCCACGTGTCAAATTTGGTTCCATTTGCTTGATTAGTTCTCGAGTTATGAGGAAATTCGTATTTCGTTTGTATAGGAGCCCCCCCTCTTAAAGTGAGGAGGGGTTCTAAGTCACCATAGAAAATATTCATGCCCTAGAAAACATTCACTTGCCAAATTTGGTTCCATTTGCTTGATTAATTCTCGAGTTATGAGGAAATTTGCATTTCATTTGTATAGGAGCCCCCCTTCCTAAAGTGGGGAGGGGTCCCAATTCATCATAGAAAAAAAATTTGTCTCCAAAAACACCCACGTGCCAAATTTTGTTCCATTTGCTTGATTAGTTCTCGAGTTATGAGGAAATTTGTATTTCGTTTGTATAGGAGCCCCCCCCTCTTAAAGTAGGCAGGGGTCCTTATTTACCATAGAAAATATTCTTGCCCTCGAAAACACCCACATGCCAAATTTTGTTCCATTTGCTTGATTAGTTCTTCAGTTATGAGGAAATTTGTATTTCATGTGTATAGGATCCCCCCCTCCTAAAACGGGGAGGGGTCCCAATTCATCATAGAAAAATTTTTTGTCTCCAAAAACACCCACGTGCCTAATTTGGTTCCATTTGCTTAATTACTTCTCGAGTTATGAGGAAAATTGTGTTTCTTTGGTACACGAGCCCCCCCTCTTAAAGTGGGGAGGGGTCCTAATTTACTATAGAAAATATTCTTGCCCTCGAAAACTTTCACATGCCAAATTTGGTTCCATTTGCTTGATTAGTTCTCGAGTTATGAGGAAATTTGTATGGAAGCCCCCCCTTTTAAAGATGAGAGAAGTTATAATTCCCCTTATAAAGAGGGGAGGGGTCTCAATTTACCATAGAATAAATTCTTGTCACCGAAAACACCCACATGCCAAATTTTGTTCTATTTGCTTGATTAGTTGTCGAGTTATGCAGAAATTTGTGTCTCATTTGTATGGGAGCCCCCCCTCTTAGTGGGGGGAGGGGTTTCTAACCATCACTAAAACCTTTCCTGGCCCCAAAAAACCTCTACATGCATATTTTCATGCCGATTGGTTCAGTAGTTTTCGATTCTATAAGGAACATACGGACAGACAGACAGACAGACAGACAGACAGACAGACAGACAGACAGACAGACAGAAATCCTTCTTTATAGGTATAGATTGCCCATGGGCAAATTATAACTACTGTACGCACTTCCTGGTAAGAAAGATTAAAAAGTAGTAAGTAAAATATGGAGGAAAAAATGGGTGCAAACATCGACGCTTAAGCACGGATAATAAGCAGATCGCTTAATCAGTAGCGATGCTTCAAAAAGAAGGAAGTGCGGAATACAGAAAATACACCTGGATGATATCACCTGGATGATTAAAAGACAAAGAAAAGACAATACACAAAGTAGTTCGGGGAAATTACCAAGTTGCAAAACAAAAAGATCAATATCCGTAATTTCGCTAATCACTCACAAAAATTGGAAAAGGATTTAATAAAGATCCAAGATGAAGGGCTTTCGCGTACCTGAAGTTATAAAATAGACCCCACATCGGTCATTGGCCTCTTATTCAGCAATTTCTATCCCTACCGCAATACGAACAACCTTAGTGGAGATCGGGTAACCAACCCCGGTGGAAACCAAGGTTGTATATCGACAGGGAAGGTGGCACTCATTGTTCCGCTGTGTATTGGCAAAAGGAACAGCCTTGCCAGCTGTGAGCGCCTGTCTCCAGGTGTTAGGCGCGTCTCACGACGGTGAATCGCAATTTCCGTTCCAGCAATGTGACTATATCCCAGGTTAGGAGCGGCATACAACAGCGACTGATCCGAAGCGGGCGGGTGAATCATGAAACTTTGTGTCTCTCCGCCATACCCAAGATGGCAGTCCGCAAGATGAGGAAGCTCCAGTAAAGTAGTAAGGCGGCACGCTTAACTTTTCTAATCCATTAGAAAAAAGTTAGGCCTTATGTATTGGGTCGAAAACGAGCCAAGTTTTCAACATGCTCTCATTCATCCATTTTCAATCCGAATTTCGTTTTCTTTACCTCGTTTCAAAGTTATAAACCATAACTGGAACACAAGGTATGTTAGGAAATATTTATTGAATAATGGCCACTTTAGCGTCGGTTCCGGAACATTCATTACCAGGTCCCGGGGGACATTTTTGTAGTTTGAGATAATTCATTTTGCGGCACTTCAAATCATATCGGTTTGATAAAATAAGACTAAAGGTACTAAAGGAAGTACAATGGAAACATTTTGGAGCCAAATGACCACTTCACATTGGTTTCGGACGGTTCGGTACCCGGGTTTAGGGGACTTTTTTTTGGTTTGCAGGATAATTCATCTGCCCCGAATTGCCGGATTTTATGCGACTGACGCTGACGTGGCTATTTGTCTCCAAAATGTCCCCACTGTACTTGTATCAGTGTCATTTCATCAAAGCGATGTGATCTGATGATGGATTACCCCAAGAGCCAAAAATGTCCCTCGAACCAATGGTAAAGTGGCCATTTGCCTTCTAAATGATCCTATTATACTTCCATCAGTCTTATTTTATCAAGCCGATTTATCTTAAAATACAAAAATGTCCCCAAAATCTGGTTGCCAGATGTTCCTGGATCGATGTTGATGTGGCCATTTGCCTTCAAAATGTCTTTATTCTATTTTCAATGTCTTATGCTATCAAGGTGATGTAATTTGTCGTGCTATGTATTTCTTGGTAAATTTTGAAAGTTTCTGCATCCTTACTTCCTCCGGAACATCAAAATGGTGCTGGGCTGTGAAGTTCAGTAGCCTTGGAAGCTGCCGAAAATCCGCCTTGACATAAGTTTCACCATCCATGATGAGACAATGAGGCTTCGTCAGCATCTGGGTATACCGTTTCCGGGCCCGTGACTTTCCCATCGTATTTTGCGGTTAGTCACGATTTGGAGCCTTCTGCACTTTGTACGTATGCAATTCCTCCCGGTCCTTGGCTCTCTGAATGAAGACTTGGACAGATTCAACTTTTTGGCCCGACCGAAACATTGGTATTCCGCTTAAAAGCTTTCATGACACGCTTGTGGTGTTAATCACTAATAGAACACCCATTTTGACCGCATTTCTCCTTCCATTCGATGCTCAGAGTTTCGTAATAACGTTTATCCACACCACTCACAGTTGAGTGTATGATTCAGAGTTGTTTTCCGATGTCCCGATAAGATCGTTGAGGATTTTCCAGGTGCTTACGCAAAATCAATTCGCGACGTTCCTGGTCGGGTGACACCATTTTTACAATTTTCAAAAACTGACAGCGTAAAAATACAGTGTAAGCAATACACTTTAAACTACTTCTAGCTTAATTTTCAAGGGAAAATACTCAAAGGGTAATTTTCTACAGCGTTTCTTCCGTGGTCCTATTTCATGTGGGACACTTTTTAAGTTTGTATTACTTATTTTCCTTTAGTCATGCTTGAGAATCCGTGGATCGAAGCAAGCAATAGGGGAAGCCAATTATAACCACATTCGAACCCACTTTTCCCCCCAGGGCCAGTAGCTGGCCTTTGCATAGGTTTTTTGGAGCTGCTTGATAGGCTATACACCATATCTACGATGCTTTTTCCAAGCTCTCCTGCTTCTTTTCTTTAGCTTCGCAAGATCACCGTACGTCACCGTTATGGTAGGAACTGGAAAAATTTGATATAACTTTGTTTACATATTTATGAAGAACAACTGATGCAAGTTTCGTCAAAATATCGCACCACGTTGCGGAGCAGCACAGAATAGAACTCGAACGACGTGAAAAAATCTTGCACAAACACTGAAAATTTGTGTTACGCCCTTTTAAGTGCGTAAGTACTAAAAGCAATGTAAAAACAACAAAACACTCATTGAAAACCACATGTTAAACCATCAGTTCACATTTCAGATACAACATTTCAAGATCTTTACAGCTGCTGGTAAGCCTTATTTGAAAGTTTAAGGGGCGTAAGTACATTTTATTAAATATCTGATAGTTTAAATGTATAAATTCGACTACCATTAACGTTAATCAGTTCTATATAGAAAAGAACAATAAAATTTATCAAATTTCACCTTGTAGTAAGTGTACTAGTGCCAGTGTTCATAACCTATAAATTGAATTGTTCAATTAAACAATCCAATCAATTTTCAAAACCATAACAATGCATGTCTGGCTGAGTGCGGATTTCTTCAGAATAAACACGTAATAAGTGCTGGTATTTTGTTTCAGTATAGGAAAGCACTGTTAGTATACCTAGCGCTGTTCCTCCATCACTTAGTATCGTGAACGTGATTTTCAAAGTAGTAGGAAAAGTAGATAAAGATCGGGCTAATATGTGGGTGTACCAGAGCCATGTCAGAAATCAGAAGACTATCAAAAATGAAATTCTCTTTCCTGATTGCTGGGTCGATTTTATGATTAATAGCACAAATTACACAGAAATCATAAAGGTTCAGTTGCTTGATAACCCATTACAAGAACAACACGTTTGTTTATAGCAGTTTTAGTGCGTTGTTCACTGCAAACGCGGTGTTTTCTTCAGATCGCGTTTAATTTTGGGCTAATCTCCCAATAAACTAAACTGGATGATTAATATAACGTTTTGATTTGACTACTAAAGTGAAGTATAATTGAAATAGGCCTTTTACTGGAACAATTCAATTAGTAGAATATGACTATAACTAGTATACGTCCTAAGCAGAAGGTGAAATTTAACAAATTATATTATTCTTTTCTATACGGAACTAACTAACATTAATAATAATCGAATTTATACCTTTAACATATTAGGTATTCAATAAAATGCACTTACGCCCTTTAAATTTTCAAACTAGACTTACCAGCAGCTGTAAAGATCATGTAATGTTGTATCTGAAATGTGTAAAGCATTTTCTTCAAATTTTTTCGTGAACTGATGGTTTAACACGTGATTTTCAATGAGTGTTTTGTTGTTTTTACATTGCTTTTAGTACTTACGGCACTTAAAAGGGCGTAACTCAAATTTCCGCCGTAGGAGGATTTTGAAAATTTCACCAGAGATGCAGTACAACCTCACGAATCGACTAGTGAGGTCCGATTTCATGGAGCATTGTTTTTGATAATAACGGTCTGCGGGAGCTCCGTGGTGCGGAAAGGTGATAAAGAACTGCCAAGAAAACAGGAACAAGGGACCGAAAACTTATACGGAAGGTATTGAAAGCGTAAGTCCAATCCCGGCATCTCCATCCGGGATGCGGCTAGAAGGTATGATGCCAACTACACTCAAAATATTCTGCACATAACTAATAGTAAATTTCCATATGAAATTCCATATGATTATCATGAGCCGCATATAAACAAAATCCTCCCAGAAATACACATAAAAATTATACGCGTATGAATAGTATGTGCTAATTTTTCGCTTGCACATAAAGATCAATTACTGAGCACATTGCAAAAATCTATATGTGGGACACATAGAAACTATACGAAAAGTTTTTTCAGTGTATCAAACTACGCGGAATATTCTCGCTCTAGAAGGCTTTAGAGCTTAAAGTGCCAGTAAACATCCGAATCGGCACTTTAAACAGAAGTTGGTAACCAAGACGCGTGCTAAGCGTTTGTTCTAGCCAGTTTTGTCGCAATTCAATGGATATATTTTGATGGGAATCTACGAGAAAATGAATTTCAACCAACTTGCCGGCCAAAAATTTTATATTGCAACAGGGCGTGGCGATGTGCCAGGTAAGTATAAGTTCGTGTTTGCAGATAATCTATTTATATAAGAGGCTTATGTCTTTACCGAAAACCAGGCCTTTGACAGGACGTCATAAGAGGCTTATCGGTAACTGAAAACAGGTCCCTGACAGGACGACTTGCTTTCGTAGCAATGGGTTGTATTCTCAGTCATCTCACTGGTCGACTGCTGGACTGCTCGATTGCTCAACTGGTTGACTAGACTGCTTGACCGGACTGGTCGATTAGGCTGCTCGATTTGATTGCTCGACTGGACTGCTTAACTGATCTGCTCGGCTGAACTGTTCGATTCGTCTGCTCGACTCAACTGCTTGATTGGACAGATCGACTTGACTGCTTGACTGAACAACTCGACTTAACTGCACGATTGAACTGCTCGACTGGACTACTTGACTGGACAGCATGATTTATCTGCTCGACTCAACTGTTCGATTCGATGCTCGACTCAACTGCTCGATTCAACTGCTTGATTCCACTGCTCGATTAGACTACTCGATTTGATTGCTCGATTCAACTGACAGCTTGATTCAACAGCTCGACTAGACTGCTCGACTTAGCCACTCAACCCGACTGCTCGACTAGACTACTTGAATCAATTGCGCGAATAGATTATTCGATTCAACTGCTCGACTGGACTACTCGACTTAACTACTCGACTAGATTGCTCGACTAAACTGCTGGACTCGACTGCTCGGTTCAACTGCCCAACCCGACTGCTCGACTCAACTGCTCGGCTTAACTGAACAGCTTGATTTAACTGTTCGACTAGACTGCTCGATTTGACTGCTCGATTTGACTGCTCGATTTGACTGCTCGATTTTACTGCTCGATTTGACTGCTCGATTCAACTGGTGGACTGGACTACTCGACTTAACTGGTCGACAGCACTGTTCGACAGGACTGCTCAACCGGACTGCTTGACTGAACAGCTTGATTTAACTGCTCGGCTAGACTGCTCGACTAGACTGCTCGACTCGACTGCTCGATTTGACTGCTCGACTTGACTGTTCGACTCGAATGCTCAACTCAACTGCTTAACTCGATTGCTTGATTCGACTGCTCGACTCGCCTGCTCAACTCGATTGCTTGTCGTGATATCATATGGTCGGTGTTAAATCAGAACAGACCAAGTCGCACAATTTTTAAAAATGAGTTAATGACAGCAAACGATCAAGAATTTTCCAAGGAACATTTTACTCTAATCAGATTATATAAATGTTGCAAACACCCAGAAGTTTTTATTCAGTTAAATAAAATCTAATACGACCATAAAAACTATTTGTTTCTGTTTCCGGCTATCACTCTTTTATATACAACATCTTAGCGCTATATTATGCACTATAAGAACTCAAAGAACTAATACAAACGTTAAAGATCTTCGCAAACACTGGCCAATGGAATGTATCCGCAGTTTTTGGAATTCTGAACAGACATTTATATTTTCCGGATCGTAAGATTCGGGCTCAACTAGTTTCTAAATAAGGGTTTGATCTGGTAAGAAGAATGTATCTATGGACAAAAGACTGAGTCTTTAATCACTTCCTCAACGATGACATCAAGTTTATATATGAAAGAATGCTTGAAGAAATGAATTTTGCCATTCATTCGTAATTCATTCGTTCATTTAGTTAGCTGTCACTACTCTAAAGTGGTAGTAGAGTGGTATGCAGCTAATAATGTCGACCCAAGTAGCACACTTTAGGTACTTTTGATTGAAGCAACTGGATTACAACTAAAATTAGTCATATATCGGTTGCCACAACAGCTTTGCAACAACCGTGCTAGTAGGGGATTTCGTCTCAAAAAAGATGAACCCTCCAAATTATTTGAAGTTTCGACATATTGAAAAATTCTAGGCAATTATCAAACAACGGTGGCATCACTGCACTATGGGCCAGAAATTAAAATTTCGGGACAAAAATATTTGCGGTTGAACGGCATGTCTCAGTTTAATGTGGTCTTCGGCAACTTTTTGAATAAAAAATTGATGCATATTTTGAAGGGGTCGTCCAATATTTAAGCGTTACTTAAACAACAATTAAAGTAATAACTTTTTGAGTAAACTTTTTTTCATCTTTTTGGTTTCAAAATATTAAAGATAAACCAATTTCAAGTAATTTTTCTGAAGATATGAAACTTCTACCTTTTACCCATTTTCAGCAATAGACCTTTGTTTATAAACGACCCCTCAAATTACATTTCTTCTTGTAACATGTTTATTTCAACAGACAGCTCAATGTGATGTTCTAGAAAATATTTTGCACATTAAAGAGGAATATTTTTGTTGAAGACTGTTTAGCTTTATATGCATCAATTAATAAGATATAACTGATTTTAGGTTAAAAACCGTCTGATGAAAAATCCGAATATCTTAGCCATCTGCAAGTATCTGCAATTAGTTTGCATACCAATTTGTAGGAAATTATTAAAGCTATCTGCCCAAATGTGTATTTCAGAGAATACCTGAGAATACCATGGCTGGGAATGCCTGGGAATAGTGCGGATTTTTTTTCATACATTTTATAACTTAATAAATATGCGTCTTAGCGTCAAACAGTCTTCACAGAAAATATGTATTTCAATATACTAAATACCTTTGTAGAACATTTGAAAGCAATTAAATAATCGTGTGCAAAGTTATTAAGTGTAATTGATGTTTAAGTACTCTTTTTTAACACATTATTATATTTCGTAACCGGTAACAGATAGATAGTTACTTTATTAAGCAAAGTTGCTTATTTTAAGATTTTCTGCAACTTTTGGAGAAAAAAATTTTTTTTTTTAATTTTTTAAGAAAATAAAATTTTGTATCACCCGAATAGGTCAAGCCATGGTCACCCTAGTAGTGCAGGAAGATGCGCTATATTTTATTATTTTACTTCTCCGAAGACACCACCCTTGAAAAAATACACATTTTTCATCACACGGTTTTTAACCTAAAAACAGTCATATCTTATTAATTAATACAGAAAAAGCAAAACAGTCTTCAGCAAAAATATTCCTCTTTTATGTGTAAAATGTTGTCTAGAACATCACATTGAGCTGTCTGTTGAAATAAACATGTTACAAGAAGGAATGTGATTTGAGGGGTCGTTTATAAACAAAGGTCTATTGCTGAAAATGGGTAAAAGGTAGAAGTTTGATATCTTATGTAAAAATACTTGAAATCGGTTTATCTTTAATATTTTAAAACCAAAAAGGCGAAAAAAATGTACTCAAAAAGTTATTACTTAAATTGTTGTTAAAGTAACACCTAAATATTGGACGACCCCTTCAAAAGATTCATCATTTTTTCATTCAAAAAGTTACCGAAGACCACATTGAGCTGAGACATGCCGTTTCACCGCAAATATATGTGTCCCGAAATTTTAATTTCTGGCCCATAGTGCACTGTCTACAATTAGCGGTGCAGTTTCGGCGAGAATTCAGTTTCTCGCTGCGTTTTTTAAACCGTAGCACGGAGTAGTATGCAGTAGTATGCAGAGTAGTAAACGCTCCTATGGACATCATCCACGACGAGATCTACTGTGACTGCACAAATATTTCGAGCTTAGTTAACTTCAGATCGCCCAGAATATGCAAGATTCCGATGAATTCGTGCTATAGGTCGTTTTGACATGATTTTTCACAATTTAACAAGGTCTGATTTTCTTAAAATACCACTTTGATATCGGTTCTGGCTTCGAATCCATTGAATCTAATATTTTCTGGAAAAGTTTTCCATAAACTTGAATGAAGCGTTCAATGTAGGTATGTTAGATTTTTTTTCCGAATCTCCCTAAGCTTAGCTAAACGTTGTATCGCACGAGAGCAGACTGGTGCTTATCTGATTAATTGGCTCTCACACGACAGGGTCAGCGAATCCATCCAGCCCCTCACGGCACTCACCAGGCACTAACCGTTGTCTGTGGCCGACCCGCAGCCACAAGGAAACATAATAACTAGACACTACAGACCAAACCAGTTCCGTTACGAACTTTTTGGAGCAAACCGCAAATTTCACCTCGCAAGGAAAAGGTGTAAAACTTGCTTCCTACGAATCATCCTCCCTGTGTGTGACTTCGGCGGTGTAGTTTTCCGTGGATGCAATTTTGCATCGACCGGCTGGCCGGGCCGGGTCGGGCCGGGCCGGGGGCTTGCAGTCGAGCTGTGGAACGATAGAAAAAAAGGGGATGGTCCGATATGCGGCGTGATATTCTCTGGAGGCAAACGACTGACTGACGCGACGGTGTAGGTGGCGGTAGACCATTTAACGGCCACGGTTGGCCCCGGATAGGTAGCCGGCGGAGATTGGTTCTCCCCTTACAGGTTGTTGTTGTTGTTGTTGTTGTTGTTGTTGTTGTTGTTGATACAGCAGAGGGAAACGGTTTGTTGCTGTGGTATATCGGTCGCGGTGCGACGTGGGCTGAACCTGGACCTGAACCTACCTGTGCCGGAGCACTGCGAGGGATCGAGCTGCGAAAGACAGTTTCGTGTCATGTTTTAATGAATTAATAATGTGCTGCTGGTCGGTGTTACGGTATTAGTTTCGGTGTTCTGTTTCCTTGCGCCGTGGCACCGCTGGTGCTGCTGTTTGCTGGTGACGACGCAGTGGCTACCGTGATTTTACGGGGGTGCTCCGAGCACAGGGACTGCACTGCAACCTTTGTTGGACAGTAAAATCCGCCATGTCTTGATTTATGTGCATATATTTCAAACAGTTTTGGTACGGTTTTGCTTGGAATATTATTGATGCCACGCTACAGGACGAGTTTTTTCCCGTGACATCGATGAAATTTATGAGGGCTGTTCGGATGTTTCCTCCATGCTTTGAGGTTAGTCCAAAAATATTGAAGACGCTCCCCAGTTTGGTGAGAAAGTTTTACGGAATGAGGCCAAATTGGTGTTATTTGCTACTAAAATTAGTAATATTATAGTACTTAGTAAAATATCACTTTACTGGTGAGTCACATCGCATAATTTGTTGCTATTCCGATTCCTCGTGCGGTTAATTCTCACGAGAACCAAAAAGGTTCATACAGCAATAACCGAAAAATTAGCAAGACATGCCATAAACATGAAATTATTCCCCAAATATTATCCTCGATCTGGTGCTGGTCTCTTCTAAGCCAACCAAAGAGACCGGGCCGGCTTCATTCATAAACCCAATTTTGTTCCCCGCGGTTAGTTTGGGGCAGAAGACCAGAAAAAAATCATTTGCCAATAATCAACAAAAACTATCCAATCACGAATCCCTGAACGAGTCCGCTGAATCACCGTTTGCCGCCCGGTTGCTGCCGTGTTCGAAACAAATTCTCCGGCCGGTCGGCACAGAACCGTCAATGAATATGATCGCCTGCATGCAAGCAGGCCCCTTCCTGATGGGCTGAAGAGGCTCATCCGGACTACATGAGAACGACAGTTTATCGGCGTTGAACTGGGACCGGACCGGACCGAAAAAAGTCACACATACACACGAGCACACATGCACACATTCTCACCCGGCATCGAACGAACGGGGCGTATTCGAGGTGGCGAAAAATAAGAAGCGAAAATACTCGCGAGGATCTCCAAGTCACACTGATTCGTTCGCTCATACGGTTCACAGGTTGCATAGCAAGTTCGGCTACGACGGTGCGGCTGCTGCTGCACCGTATGCCGAGTGATCGAGTGGCAGTTGGAAATGCGTGCGTGGGAACGTTTTCACCCCGTCCGGCTATCCGGCCACCGCCCGTTCGCTCGGCTCTGCGACGATCATTCGAAGCGAGCAAGAAGCAACCAAGCAGGGCAATCGGCGCGGGGCGACAAAAAAAATCTCGGAACTTACACTCGGCCAGGCAGGCAAGGCTAATTACAGCCGGTCCGGCTAATGATAATGTTCAGCTAAATCCTCACGGAGCAAGCAGTGCGTCTCTGCTGTGCGCGAAAGACTATTAATTGGTGGTCGCCAGTTCGAACCTCAGCACCGTTCGAGCTCAGATTGAATATCGATCAACCTAAGCCGCTGACCAGTAGCGAGTATCATGAAATCGGGCTTCCTCCCCGCTTTCCCCCCGGCTTGGTGGATGGCTTCTGCTTTAAGTTTATGTGAATCTCGTAACATAGAGTATGTTTTATGGTTTACACCGGTGAACCTCGCTGATTGGCGTGAGTCAGACGTCATCGGGGGTGATCGCTGCAAGTAGCCTATTGGTAATAGAGAAAGTGCAGCATTGTTAGCGTAAATTTGCTGTGATAAAAAGTGAAATTATTATTCGAATTAAGACCGAATAATGTTCGGATGCGGCAGAGCTCAATAAATCTTTTCATTAGGCGACTATATTACATTCGCCGGAGTACAAATCTGAACAGAAATGATTCTCGCTCAACACGACTCTTCCTACCGATTCGATGATGATGATGATGATGGGAAAAATTCATCAAACTTTAAAATTACTTTCCAATCAGTCCGGATTACAGTTTGTCTGTGCGTTAATGAAAAAAAAAGAAACCAAACTTGTACCTAACCGTAACGAATTTCCAAAGTATTTTTTTAGTACATTTTGCACTGGCTAAACTTTCCGCCAAACGGTAATTTGATGCATTCAGCGATGGAAACGGGGCAACCTTGAGTGCCGGTACTAGGCTAGCACTAGCATTGCACTTTCGCATGTGTCCATGAATGGTACCGCGCGCGGGAATGCACCGACACGGGGAAAACTTTTCCTCTGCTGACATATGTGCCGCGCGCGCGTATTCGTCCCGAAAGTCATTTGATCGCAATCTTGTGTGGTTTTAATAATTTCTCAAGTTTTAATTGTTTTTTTCTTCTTCTTCCCGCCAGCTTATGTTCTCATGTTCTCATGCTCATGCTTGCATTTGGACGCCATGACCCGGCAAATTACTGACGGATGCACTCTCACTGTGTTCCGTCTTCTGTTCCGTTGAGCATAGCAAAAGGACTCCCGCTTTGGGTGGGCGGGGGTAAATCCGTTGCACAGTTTCGCCGCTGGCATTTTCTACGAAAAGGGAAAACTTTTTCCATCGCCAATCAGTGCGACGCCATATTGACTCGGATCTTTTGCCAACGCTGCCGCTGCGCTGCTGCTGGCAAAGAGCTGCGACGTGCCGGTACGCAACAAAATGTTGCGCTCAAAGGGACGGTGGTGGGTCTAGGGGTGATCAAGTTCGGTTCGTCATTAAAAGTTGGTTCCTACTTAATTTGAATAAAAGGAGCCTGAAGCATCTATTTTCTTCCAGTTAAAAACAAAACACCACGTATCTCCATCATATTTCCGCAACTATACTCGACTGCAACTTTCCTAGCCTCTAAAGCAAACAAAATTGATTTCTGTAATTTTAATTTAGTTAAGTCAAAACTTCATGATTTTCTAGAAAAAATATAAAAAAATGCATCTTTTTGATTCTTAAACCGAAGCACGATTATTTTTATTGTGGTTACAAAAAAAATTCATCTGATAATTTTATTCCATCGCTCAATGGGCAAAAACGAGCTCGTAATCCCAAGTATTAGAAGCCGATGGTTTGCTATCTTACAAGATACCTATTCTTATGTAAAAAATGCGAGAAATCGATTGGTGATGGTTTCATCCTGCGCAGACTTCAGGAAGTGGTCCATTTTTCCCTATTTTCCCCAAAAATCATGATAAAAGCTAATTAAACAATATAAAAACTTATATGCCGCCCATGAAACGAACTCTAATAGCTTCCAATTTTTGTCAAAACATCAGATGAATCAAATTCCATCCATTCCATACTGTGCGAAATGCAAGAATAGTCAATTTTGCCAATTCACCCCCATATTCAGAGATAACTTAATTAAAGCAATTAAAACTAACTCAAAGGCAAAAACAACCTTCAAAAGAAATGTGTATTTTATCATACTGAATAACTTCGGAGAACAGTTGAAAGCAATAAATTAATTGGATGCGGAGTTATTGTATAGAATTGATTTTTAGGTGTACTTTTTAAATAGATCATTATATCTCGCAACTAGCAAAAGATAAATAGTTACTATATTCAGAAAAGTAGCTAATTTTAGTGTGTTCTATAATTTTTCTGAATAAAAAAAATTTTTTGGATGAATTCAAAAAAACAAAAGTTTGTATCACCCCGATAGATGAATATTAGATTACCTTGATAGTTTGAAAAGATGCGCTGTATTATATTGATAAACTTCTCCGAAGACACCATCGTTTAAAAATTACGATTTTTTACGCAACAGCAAAAGAACGTGTTTTTGTAGATCTAGGAGAGAATCAGGCAAAACGGACCGATTGTGAATTCATCACGCTACTAAATCGATGACAAACAACTCTCCAGATGTCTTTCGAGTAAACTGGTACTATCCCCCTGTCTTTGAATTAGTTTTAATCGCTTTAATTAGGTTTTACTATGTATTTAGGGGTGAATTGGGCAAAATGGACTATGCCTGCATTCCGCACAGTATGGAATGGATGGGATTTGATTCTTCTGTTGTTTTGACAAAATTTGGAAGCTATTAGAGTTCGTTTGACGGGCGGCAAATAACTGTTTATACTGTTTAATTAGTTTTTATCATGATTTTTGGGGAAAATAGGGTAAAGTGGACCACTTCCCTAAGTTTGCGCAGAATGAAACCATCACCAATTGATTTCTTGCATTTTTTTACATAAGAATAGGTATCTTGTGAGATTCCAAACCAGCGGCTTCTGATACTGGGGATTACGAGTTCGTTTTTTCCCATTGTGCATCGCCTTATTCAAGGGATTCCTGTAGTAAAATTCTTTTCTTTGGATAGTACAACCATTAAAATTGGTTCGGTGGTACGGGTTTTAGCGTGCCCAGACATAAACAAACCAGATCCCTGTCACGACAGCTGTCAGCTGAAGCCGCCTCCGATAGTGGTGGTAATAGAGGTAGACAACAAATTTTGAAACAAACTTTATACGAGACAACGCATGTATTAAATGCTGCGCATCAGAATTTTACATTTCTAATGTTGCCGATAACAGAAAAAACGAACATGTATCATCATCTACATCCCACATGCAACAAATTTTCTGAAGCATAAAACCGTATGATAGCGCAATTCTTACAGCTGCTGTCAAATTTGACGTAAAACCGAGCCAGCAAGCCTGGCTCAAACGGCTTGTATGAGAATGACGTTCGTGCCAGGGATGTGTGGGACATTCGATCTTTCAAAAGAATAGACACGTGCAGGCTGATGTCAGTGTGCTTTTTCCGTCCGACAAAAATATGTGCTGTCATTTTTTTGCTCCGGAAAAGTCGGACAGTTTCCGATTTCCGCAGACAGAGGGTGTAAACTACAAAAGCAACCAAAATAAAGAAGATAGTGATCAAAGTAAACGACTTAAAAACCAGAAGCTAGATTAGGCGCCCTGCACCAGTCTATGTTTTTTCCGGGTGCAATTGGATTTAAAATCAAAGTTGAAATTGGACTGGAAATTAGAGTTTAGGTTGACTTGACATATGACATTAAATTAGACTTGAATTAGTCTGATTTGGGCTTGAACTGGAAATTAGACTTTAAATTCGAATGGAAATAAGACTTAAATTTGGAATAATTTTGACAGGAAGTTTTACTTGGAATTAGACATGAAATCGGATCAAAGAAAGTTTGAAGTTTTTACTTGAAATTGGAATTAAATTGATTGAAAATTAAATTTGAAATTATGCCCAAAATTCATTCTGTACCGTTTCTCTGGTTTTTGATTTCGGTTTTTTTCTTTTTTCTTTCATTTTTTCCGTTTTTATCTCGTTTTTCTATTTTCTGTCCCATATTTTTTCTTATTTTCAGTCCTTTTTTTCCTCTTGTTTCGCACTGATTTTTTCATTATTTTTCTTTTCCATGTTCAACCTTTTCTCTTTTCTTTTCCTTTTTCGGTTCCAGTTTTCGTTTTTTTAACTCTTCTGCTTCTCAGTTTTTTGTTTGGTCAGTACCGTTTTTCCTCTTTTAGATACCTTGTTTTTTCTGTCACGTATATTTTGTTTTTGGCTCCCTGTGGTCTCATTTTTCTCCTGTTTTCCTTTTCTATTTTCCGTTTTTTGTCTTTTTCTCTACAGTTTTTCATTTTTCTGTGGTTCGTTTTTTCTGTTTTACATTTCTTCTGGTTCTGACCCATTTTTCCATCCCATTTCCATTTTGTACCAACTTTCTATATCCGTTTTAACCTCTTTTTTCCGTTTTCCTTGTTTCCTCCGTTTGGGTTCCCTCTTGTTTTTGCTCCGTTTTCTCTTTAATGTCTTCCCTCTTTTTCTTTCCCGTTTTTCCACCTTTTTTGTAACGCTGATTTTTCTTTTTCTGTTCCGTTTCCTTCACGTGTCTCGTGTTTCCTCTTTTCTATCCGTTGTTTCCTCTTTGTCTTTCTTTTCTCTCTCGTTTTTCACTCTTTCCTCTTGCTTCTTCCATTGTCATGCCCGTATTTCTTCTTTACCAGTCTTTTTTTTTATTTCTGATGTTTTGTTTTTTATTTTATCCCGTTTGTCTTCCGTTTTTATTTTATCTCCGTTGTTCTCGTTTCTAACTTTTATGTTTCCGAAATTTCTCTTTTTCTTTTTCTTTTTTTCTATCCTGTATTTTGCTATTACTTTCTATTTTTCTCCTTTTCTGTTCAGTTTGTCCTCATGTTCTTTCTCGTTTACTTCATTTTTCCTTCTCTTCCCTAATTTTTCTTTTTTTCTTTTCCGTTCTACCTGTTTCTATGCCTCGTTTTCGCTTTTTCCTCCTCTACTCTTCCTTTTTACTTTTTTCTCTTTTTACGTCCTGTTTCCCATTCCATTGTGTCACGATTTTCCTTTCGTTTTCTTTTCTTTTTTTCATGCTAGTATTTCTTCTTTTTCTCTCTCGCGTTTTCCCCCTTTTACTATCTGGCTCGTCCACACACACACACACACACACGCGCACACACACACACACACACACACACACACACACACACACACACACACACACACACACACACACACACACACACACACACACACACACACACACACACACACACACACACACACACACACACACACACACACACACACACACACACACACACACATACACACACACAATGACGAGTGAAACGATGCACTTCAACGGGCAAAGAACACCTCTGAGAGAGAGGCACGGAGAATAGTGCACCGGGTCGCCAAGGCAGTACTGAAACGGGCAATAATACAAAGCAAATCCAACTGCTTTAAGGAACTTTATCGAACTTAACTTGCAATGGCAAGGATAAGAGGTCCGACGACGCCCACTGAAACGTGTCCAGAGAGACTAAAGATCATCATTGAAGCGCTTTTCCCGGAGCACGATACAACGATCTGGCCACCTTGTCCATACGGTGTTGTTGAGGAGGTTGACGCCGATGAAAGATGAGTCTCCAACGAGGAACTCGTTGCTGCCGCGAAAAGTATGAAAGTTAGGAAAGCGCCTGGCCCAGTTGGAATCCCCAATGTAGCGCTGAAAGCGGCACTGCAGACTGTCAGAGAGGCAATTCGGATTCAAGAAAGGAAACTGTATGGTAGTCGCCATACGTACAGTGATCGAAAGAGCTGAGAAGGCAACTAATCAGAAGAGAAGAGGAAATCGACACTGCACCGTAATCACGAAGGGCGTTAGGAACGCTTTCAATAGCGTCAGTTGGCAAACTATCGCTGCACGCAATGAGGGTCCCGGCCTATCTGTGTAGGATCCTCAATAGCTATTTCCAGAACCGCTTTCTGGTTTATGAAACAAACATCGGCCAGAAGGCTTTCAGGGTTACCGCGAGGGTTCCACAAGGCTCACTGCTCGGCCCATCGCTCTGGAATGCTATGTACAACGGCGTACTAACACTGAAACTGCCTAGAAAAAATCGTCGGCTTCGCGAACGATAACGTAACAACGGTAATAGGCGAGACTTTGGAGGAGGTTGAAATGTTGGCATCCTAGACAATAGACGCGATCGAAACCTGGATGAAAGGAGTAATGTTGCAAATAGCCCACCACAAAACAGAGGTACTATTAGTTAGCAACTGTAGAGCGGTTCAACGGTTGGAACTCAACGTTAGTGAGCACGCTATAGCCTCTAAGATACTTGGGTGTGATGGCCGACGATCGGCTGAATTTCAACAGCCACGTCGACTATGCCTGCAACAAGGCGGCCAAGGCCTTCAACGCGATTTCCAGAATCATGCCGAACAGTGCTGGTCCAAGCAGCAGCAAAAGGCGTTTCTGGCTAGCGTATCCTGCTCAATCCTGAGACATGCGGGCACAGCAGGAACGCAGCGCTGGAAACCCACCGTATTAGGACAAAGCTGATCCGCACCTTTCGGTTGATATGAGTTGCTACTGCCTACCGAACCATATCGTCGGAAGCACCTTGTGTTATCGCCGGAATGATCCCTATTTGCATTACGCTGGCCGAAGACAGTGAATGTTATAGGCGGAAAGGTACTAGAGGAATACGTAAACGGATGAGAGCGGAGTCGATAGCCGAGTGGCAAGAAGAGTGGAACACTGCTACGAATGGAAAATAGACGCACAAGCTGATACCGAACCTGGTCAGTTGGGTTAACAGGAAGCACGGAGAAGTGAACTTCTACCTGACGCAATTCCTATCAGGGCACGGTTGCTTCAGGCAGTACCTGTATCGGTTCGGGCATGCAAGGTCCCTCCTATGTCCCGAGTGTGATAATGAGGAGGAAACACCAGAGCACGTAGTTTTCGTCTGCCCAACATTTGTGTCTGCGCGCCGCGAGCTGCCATCTCTTAACGTAGATAATATTGTCAGGGAAATGTGTAGAGATGAGAACATATGGAATATTGCCAACAAGGTGATAACACACATCTTGTCCGATCTGCAGCGAACATGGAGAGCTGAACAGCGTTCCAGCGGCACCAGCTAGCGTCAGCAATCTAGTAGTGCTTACATCCAGTCGGGGTGGATAATGATGCCGATGCAGCCAATTGAACGAACGTCCTTGGGCCGCATATGACATCTTAATCCAAAGCAACGCGATTCTGGGCGCGGTAAAACCCTTGACCGGAGACATATGTGTGGAGATGGGCTTCGTACCCTAAATAATCCCTGTACCCATTTTGTAGAAATGTTCATAACTGGCGGAGATCCCTGCGAGGGTGGCTGTGACGAAGTGCGCGTCGTGATGGAGGGCACTTTCCAATCGCTACACGTCTTGATGGGAGGCCAGGTGCCCGTGAGGTTTTTAGTGGGTTAGAGTGCGGTATTTGAAGGATTTCACTCCTTGTGAACCACAGTGACACGTTGTCGTTGTACCACTATTTCAAGCAAAGCCATGGATATAAACGTCCTTAAGGACTTGAATCTTCTTTATCGACAGACTTTGCAGCCGGCTATTAGAGTACATGATAGCTACGGGGCTAGAGCAACAATCCTACTGACTCTATCTAGCAACCTCGCCTAGCCGAGATTCGAACATACGACGACTGGCTTGTTAGGACTGCATCGTACCCCCGAAGCTAATTGAGCGGCTACATAGTACCACTATTTAGGAGATTTTAAATAGTGGCAGCTTATCAGAAAAGGCAATCTACTTCATTCTGCTCCATCTTACCGTTCCTCTTCTGAAAATATTCTTCTTTATAGATTTCCTGGTTCATTATTTTAGAAGTTTCTATCTATAGCTGTTTTTAATTTCGTAGTCGTTGAAGCGATTCTGTCGATCCTATAAGGTATGAAATTTTAGTACATACAGGAATTTTTACCTTGCAGTACGTTTCATGATTCATAATAACAAAATCCCATTGGGTCAGTAACTTCTCGTAGAGCTTCCTCGAACATTTCTTTGCTACCAAGTTTTGCTTCATGTTAGATGTTACGGTTCGATACAATTTGTGCATTAAAATTTCTTGAAGAAGCCCTCGTCTTAGCTTAAATAGTAGAATTTGATTAGAAAAGTTTTCTTTTTTATTTAATTTCAGATTTCGTACACCATGATATAATCAAAGGAACTTATCCTGAAAACAAATGCCTACTCGGATTCTATTAGTGAGCAGTATTAACTGTTTGTTAGTGTTTTTCGGACATGTTTAATCAAAAATGGGTTAATCACAAATTTGTCTGCATATTTTTCGTTTAAGAGTCGTGGTAATCATAGACGCAAAGAAGGAACTTGGGTCTGTTTTTGAAAAATTTAAGACCGTGTGATATTTGAAAGAATCCGCTCGGATTAAACGGAATACCATCAAGCGATACAAGGAAACCGGTTCTTCAAAGATGCTCTCCAAACTTGGGCGTAAACGCACTGTAACGACACCGGAAGCGGAAATATGCACGATTTGACAGAAATGCAGAAGGTTGCCGGAGTCGAAAGATGATTGTGAAAATCTATTTTCGGACGAAAAAATGTTCCTGCTACAGGATCACCACAATCAACAAAATGATCGGAAATATGCAGCACATCTTGCTGGTATTCCTTGGGACAAACTGGCTGCTCAACGGTTCCAGAATTTTTCCAAGGTGATATTATGGGAATGTTTCTACAAAAATTTGAAGTTTCCATTGCTGTTCATTGAACCGGGTGCTCAAATCAACACCAAATCAACACCGATAATGTTTTGCAGAACAATTTGGTTCCCTTCATCAAAAAACACCACAAGAATGCACCCTACTGCTTCCAACAAGATTCTGCACCGTCTCACCAGCTGAAAGCTACACATGTTTGGTGTTAGGACAATTTTCCGCATTTAATTCTTCGAAAGATTGCTATGCGTGGGGTTACCTGCTAGGCTAACTATGGTGCACCAAAGGATTGACAGTGGATAAGTAACGTTGGGAGAAGATTTGCGATGAAATGCCTAAGGATATCGTCAGTTGACGTAGTCATGTTGTAACATGTCTGCCAGTGTCAAACCTTTAAATTCATCCCTTGAGTAATAGAGTCTAAAGTCGTTAAACCGATGGATGTGTCTGATTGTTCTGATTTTCATACTAGACTCTAATAAATTTAATTATTCTTCGAGGAACAGCCAACATTGAAATCATAGCATCCCTTGCAGCCGTCGACTTCGTCGCCACGAAGAGAGGATAAAGTTCCACGGGTGGGAATTTTTTCGTGTCCAAAGTTTGTTCATTAAACTTCTCTTACTATCAAAATTGGAGCAATTTCATTGCGCTCCGGTTGCATTCATGTGTATGCGATACGGATACGGGATCCGGCCGGCCCGGGAATGACTTGATTGTGAGCCACCACGCAGCTCATCTACCGCGGTTGGTGGCGACGATGTCGACGACTAACACCGTGATGACGCCTGCCGCCGGTGCTGCATCGGCCGGTGACGGTGACGAAGAGGGCAGGCTGACAAACACTCGGTTTCAAATCCGCTCGCTGACGAGCTCGCTAATAAAAGTTTCGTACCAAACTTTCGCCAAACTGCCATAAAGATGACTCGATAAATGCATCCAGAAACGCATTCGCACCCGCGCGTCGTCCAGTGCATGAATGCGTAATTGTGTTTCGATCAAACTTGCGAATGAGTTCTTGGCCTCACCCGAGCAATGGAACCGTAAAGTAATGAAACTACCAGCTGCTGTATAGGTTCATAGGTTAGGTAATGACCAACTTAAATTTTTTTTTCTGTTTCTTAAAATCCGCACAGTCTGACAGAAAACAATCCTAATCCAGTCGAATCGTTTAATCAAAATTTTCCTAATTTCAGGTTATAAATGAGTTTTAATATCTGTTATCCACTAGCCGATGCAGCAGTGGTAAGCTGCGCAACGTCCGGTCGTGACCCGGGGGTTGAATACACATCGCCAATAAGCGTAAGCGTATCGAAATTCGCAACGCGAAATGTGCTTTTTTTCCTTCTGTTTACCATAATTTTTGGGACCCTCTTTATTACGATGCACGATGCGATCGCGGCTAAGTGCCGTGTGTGCCTCTAAGCGAGCGGGGTTTTGTTGTTTCGCGTCACAGACAAAAACAAAACAAAATCGGGGAGGAGCGTAGCTGCAGAATCACCTGCCAAAGGTTTTTGTGTCTGCTGCCGTTGCTGTTGACGTACGCCGGCCGCGGCCGTACCCAACTAATGATACGCTGCTGCGCGATGATCGCTTTTGATGGGCTAGCAAAAGGTGACTTCCGCGGGTTTGCAGACGACGGTTTAAAGTGAAGCCTCTAGTAATGACCCTGAATATGGCGACGATAGCGCCATATTGAACATAACACGTAATTATTCGGTCGGTTGCTGATCGCAACTGTCGAGCTGAAAGGGTGGTCAAGTACTATTGGTTGTATACGAAATCGAAAGTCCATCGTTTTTCAAAAGGATATCCCAAGAAGGCATGTTTCTCAATAATACTGGAACTAAGATGGGCTTTGTTAGCTGTTGTATATTAATTTTTTAAATTCATGGAACATTTCTCATCATCTGTTACCTAGCAGGAATGATTTCAATTTATTTGCTTCGATCTAAAAACGATCAACTGATGGTTACCGACAATTGCCTCAAATTTTTCACAATTTTTGGGAACTCAACTAAACCGCCGAGCATCGGCAAACGGTTTTATCATGAGAAAACATCGACGTGAGTGGTTCAATTCGCCTATAACAATGAGTCACATACATTCACGCTTCATAGCAACGATGAATATACGAATTTCGTGTGCAACGCAAAATTGCGAATTAACACCTTCTGCTGCTTGTAAAGCCACTAACACCACTTTAAACTACTCCCTTTTCGTGGTAATATTATTTTGAATACTTTCCAGGGTCCCCAGGTATTTTATATCCGCTAAATCGAATACACTCACTGTTGAATATTCAATATTTGAACGAATTTTGATGTTCTCAATGAGGTTCTGTTCGTGACAAAATTCAAAGCTGATGCGTGCATTATCGGCGAGGTAGGCAAATAGTGTATGTTCATGAGAGATGTTCATCGATTCAAATGATCACTTTTTCGTGAATTCTCCAACCACTGCGATTCACGCTAGTTGTACTTCTTACTAGGGAGTAAATGTGTTTTTGTGAAGAACGAACATTGGAAGAACTGGGAAAAATGATACGCAATCTGTGAATAATAATTAACTGTCTCGGTGGAACTTGAACCCACAACTCTCAAGTCCCACCTAGACAGATAATTATTTTTCACAGTTTGCATATCATTTTTCCTAGTTCTTTCAATGCTCGTTATTCCCAAAAACACATTTACTTCCTAGTAAGAAGTTCAAATTAACTTGACCAGTATAAGTCAATATCAAAAATGATAAAAAGTTGCACCTTACAACGTTACGTTACAAACTAACATGAAAAGTTACAATTCTCTGTCAATTTCTACCTTTGACGTTCGGTACATACAGTAAGTTTAAAAATAACCTGGCGTCACCATATCACTGGAATTGATGGAGGCGCCTTATTCAATACGGCTATAAAGCTTTTTGGTAACAATAGATCATTGCACGGCTCGGAACCCGCCAACCTCACTTTTTTGACACTTTTGACGTAGGACTACGTCTTACTTTAACTGGGTGCCGTGCTGCGAAAACAAAAATGATCGTGACACGAAAACTGCTAGATTTTGAATTACGGTTGGGAGTACCGACAGGATTTTTGACAACCGGTATTTCGGTATTGGAAGGATCAGTACCGATAATACCGGTACTGGTACCGGTACCTAAAGCTTTAAAAAGAAAATCCTTGTTCTTTAAAAAATCTGCTAATACTTTTATTTGAGGTCCAATTCTTAAGTCACTTCACCTCACCTTGCAGTTACCATTTCATTTGTACTGTCACTTAGGTAACAGGAGTCACCCAGGTACTTTCACAATCGCTAATTGTGTTCTCATCTAAGATCTATGAGAATTGTGCCCTTGTAAAAATGAACAGAGTTAGCGATTGCAAAAATTGGAGTGATTCCAAGCGACATCTGGCGAAAGTCGGGAGGCTACGATGGGTCGGCAATGTCGCAAGGATGACGGATGACTGTGCACCGAAATCTGTTCTTTTCAAAAACCCCACCGATACCATCAATGGAGGGGCCCAACGAGCAGGTTGAAGCCGACTTCGAGCAGCTCAATGAATTGGTGACAACTAGCCTAGGACCAAGTACAGTGGAGACAAGTTTTTGATACAACACGACCCCCCGGTTGTATGCTGCTAGAGGAGAATGCTGCTTGCAAAATTCAACTTTAAGATGCACAGAATATTCAATGTACTGTTCACCAAGCGAAAGCGAATCTGCCAGACGCTGAAAATGCTTTCTCAGAATGTATCGCTGAAGAACAGGCTGTACTCAGGGTACCGAAAGGCATAGTCCAATACTTGATCTTCAATCCTTGAGTTACATCGAAGCGAGTTCATTCCGCAGAGTGTTTTGGTGTACAGGTCTAATCGAACTCCTTAAAGCTTTAACTGCTATAGGCGTCTAAAGTCCTTTCTAATTTTTCCTTCATGATCAGCTAGCCATATTCATTCCAATAACTAACGCTCAAAAATTTTCTCAATCTCGTTACTGGTGTTAAATCGATGTAGTAACTCATCCGCTGGCTTTATCAAAATATAGCGCGTAGTTTTAGAAATTATTTTAAAATTGTTATCTTCGATTTTAAGGCCGAATGTTAGAAAAATTGCATAATTGATCAGTACCGAAAGTACCGGTTTTCTCTTGTGCCAGTACCGGTATTTCGGTACTGGAAAATCAGGCGGTAGTACCGGTATTCCCGGTCCCGGTACTACCGGTATGCCAACCCTATTTTGAATGGTAATAGCTTGGTCAATTCTGAGTGGAAACGTGTGCCTTTTCTGTGGTTTTCAAAAAAAGATGGGGTTTTACCTAAAGTCGAACAATTTTCGTGAATTTACATAAGCTTCCAACCAATCACGTTTAAGCATTTTCAGGTATGAACTGGTTACTTCTATTGCATTTATCAGGTGGATGTGGAAGTGAAATCCATAATTTTTATAACCTTTCAGTCTAATTATTGCCATTTTATTGATTATTAGATATTTTAGCTCTCAATTCCGCAGCTTTTCCTTTTATGCCGAGTCCTTCCAGACACACTGAAATGCAACACAAAACACTATCATTTTTCGTAGGTACATGTTGCAAAAACAGTGACAGTTTCGCGGCTTGCTAGTAGTGTGTCGACAAGTTACGCCCTTTAGTTACGTAGATGATGGAATGATAGAATTGAAAAAACTTTGAATCCCATTTCTGATGAAACAGTGATTACTTGATCACATAATAAGTTTCTACCGTTCTGATTCAAACTTCGAACACTTAAGCTGTGCCGAAACTTTCTTCAAAAAAAATGTTCGAAAATATTTTTATTCTACTCCCATAAATGGTTTAATAGCATGACAATTTAATTATTTTCGTGTTAAAATTTTAATTAATAAAATGTTAATTTACATTAAAAACACTAAAAAACTGCTGTTCGGTTTTGATTTAAACTTCGAACACTTTCATGGTCGACATTCAAAGCTCGAATATTTCAGTCTCAGACATCGAACACTTGTATTACTTTGAAAATTATTAATGTTTTTAGTGTCATTCAACTTAAATAAGTGAAATTTCATCCTTTTTCTAAACACTATCTTTTTAAATCCTCCTAACAGTATGATTTAAATTTTTCACACAATAATTAGTTTCAATGCGTATTTCTGTAGTCAATTGCTAATATTTTCAAACTCTATATACCACATCTAAAGCAAGTTAACTTTGTACAGCAGATTTACAATGCAGATAATTCATTTTCCCGAAAAAAAGTGTTCGAAGTTTGAATCACACCTCAAAACGTGATTCAAACTTCGAACACTTTTTATTTATCTAATATCTTTGAAATAATGCATGGAATATTGTATTTTAACTATGCTTTAGAACGTATATATCTTGCACTTACCTAATAATCGCGAAGTGGGAAGGTAAATGTTCTAAAATTGGTAAAATAATGCAAAATTGGTAAAATAAAAACAACTAATTTTGCACCAAACGCTAAGAGTATGCGAACGAAGTTAAAATCTAAGTTCTCACTTTTTTCCAGCGCCTGCTGATTTCTAACAAGGAGTCCTACAGTTCAATGTTATACCTCACCGGATTTAGGACATTCTAACGAACACGGTGGTGTACAATAAGCATAATATTTTATCATATTAGTGATACTACGAGCATTTTATTCTGAAGTGTTCGAAGTTTGAGACTGTTCTAAGTTTGAATCAGAACGGTACAAAGCGTTCAAACGTGTGGCACGTGAAATTTTGCCGATTAGCTCCGAAAAGGAGCTGCTAGGAGTGGGATGCAAAATGAAGTATGCAGATGATCTGAAATTATATTCGGTGATTTGCTCTATAGATGACTGGGTTCGGCTGTAGAGGCTCTTGGATTTGTTTGTCGATTGGTTCAGGAAAAACTGGCTTGTGATCAGTATCCCGAAATGTCAATTAATTCGTACCGAGACTTCTAGTCTGACGCCTTACAACAACCGCTCTCAAGGGTCAAACCTCTGGAAATATACTGCATCCAGGAGACTTGGACAAGCTCGTCATCTCTCAGCATGAACATGGTAGCTGTTAACCGTATGTTTGGTAACTCTAGATGTTTCAAAACATGTTTTATAAATCATCCAACAATCGACCTATTTAAGAGCTACAGAATGATGGTTGAAGCTGTCTTTGAACTAGTTTTCTTTTTACTCAAAATAAGTTCTGAAGGTATCACCGAAACTATTTAAAATTGTTCATTTACGTTTGTACCCAATTTGAAGTTGGTTTTCAGTTATTCAATTTTAGTTGTGTTTTGAATTTGTTTTAAAATGGGATCGAATTGGTAAAATCCTTTCAACGTGGCACTATGGGGCAGAACCCGCAAAAGATCGGACAAAACCTCAAAATTTTTATTTGAGATATTCTGTCAAAGTTAATATTCTACGTATAGTAGACATCCCAAGTAACAATTCCAAGTTTTATTACGTTTGTATTGTGGTTTTCATGACCAATTTCATAAACCCGCTAATAAAACTATGAGCTCCACCAGAACTTTCTGATGACCGCTAAAAAACTGCTTTCTAACCAAGTGGCCCACTCTTCAGAATGTTTTCATAACCGCTATAAGAATCAGGTTATAAGCTCAAGTAGTCGTATCATGCTCTGCTGAAAGCAGCAATAAAACCGATTAAGCTTAATTTCGCAGCTTGACAGCCATCGCCATAATTTAAAAAAGCTTTTCGCTTTTCTGGCAAAAGCGAAATAAGTTCTCTGCTTTGTCAACTTGAAAATATATCCGTGAGCAGAAAAGTTTAAGATTTACTGACAGATCATTCTGAACGATTTGGTTTATAGTGACCAGAATAAAATATCCCATAGAATATTTATTAAATTTTAAGCAATTTCGTTGGTTTTCAGCAAGCGCGCGTTTAATTTCATCGTGCATTTTGATGTGATAGGTCGATAAAAACAGCGCGCCACTGAAATTGTGTGATTTTCGAAAACTGGTTGTTTTACCAAATTGAAAATATTCAGTTAGTCAATTTCAATTTCTAGCAAAATCATTTTAGTTGCTTCCTCTGACAGGAAAACAGATTGATAATTCTTTTCTTTCTGCAAAACACTTTGCTTTGATGAATTGTGTTTGCGTGTTAAAACAAAATACTAGAATATGGCAATATGGCTTCGCATTAAAAAATTATTTTGGTGTTGAACTTTGGTATTCTTCATAATAGCAACAAAAAAAAACTAGTAAGGGTGTTACCGTTTTAATAGCTCTATAAACAGATTTATTGCGGTTTGACAAGTAACCGCGATAAGATCAATTTTGATTGGTGCGCCATTTTGTATTGCTACGCCACACTTATGGTAACTTTATAAGAGACGTGGTGCAGCCAACAAGTTTTAAGGGGACATGAACGACTAAAAATTTTGAAAAATTCATTATTTTTTTATTTCAGATTTTTATTCTGTAATCTTTTCCGCTTATTTCAATACCAAATTTGTAATTATCCGACCACGAAAAGTGGTCGAAAAACGATCATACACATAAGCATTCCAGTGCGGCGTGGAACAACTTCGGCGGAATAAAACGCCGCTCCTAGAAAACCACGATTTTCAAACTTTATGTACTTTTTTCTCAGAAACTACACAACGTATTGGAACTTTTTTTGTTTTATTGGTAGAAGCTTGGCAAAGACTTTTATAACTTTTCAGTTTCGTAAACAAAACACAGCTAGAGAAAAAAGAAAAAGAAGACAAAATTTTGTTTTTTCAGGTATCTATTTTTCTTCTTTTTCGTTTTTCTCAAGCTGTGTTTTGTTTACGAAACTTAAGGGGGCATAGTACTTTGTACACCATATTTTTTGCCTTATTTCAAATATTTTTTTCTCGATAACGCGAAAAGCGAATCGATTCGGGTTGTTTGCATTCTAAACATTGCACTTTATACTAATATTTACAATTTTGTTTGCATATATGAACCCCTCTCCCCTACCGCTCCTTGAACATGATTATTCGAAAAAAACATGATTTGCGGTACCATGGATTGGCGCTGGGGGGCTTATCCGAATTGAAAAATTCCAAAACGACATGAAAGTATATTAAATTATCTCGTGTTTGACCCATCCTTTTTTTTAAATTCAAACACATAACAAAATGGCGGACATTCAAACATAAAAGTAAGGTTTTTAGTCGAAAAAATTGACTTTAAACCAGACATTGGGAGTAACACTATTCTCTTACAGTGCAGCACACGGTCTGCCGAGACTGCACAATATATTTTAAAGTGACTAGTAGGCGCCTATTTCTTTAAGCAAGAGACAGTCGTGTGCTGTGCTTTGCAAGGCAAGGGATAACTGAAAACAGCGTAGTCACATCCAAGTATGCAGCACATGCTCTCGCACAGAAATGTCTCTGAGTAGCTCCTTCATAAGCACAGTGCTTGGATCTACCACAATAACGTTCATTTCCGTGGAAACCGCATATGTTGTGGGCTTGTAGAAAAGAAATAACCATATAGGTATGCGGGACATACCAAATCACATTTTTAACAGCTAAGCTGTTGGTGTCCGTCCTTGGCTTTTGGAAGACCATATGATTCATTCCAAAATTGGTGGGCACTCACGTGTTGTATGGTGCGTCAAATCCAGCCATAATCTATAATTTCTCTGTCTGTACCATGGGGCACCAAATTTAAACAGCTTCTTAGCGGAAACGACGTATTCCGAATTTTTAGATGTTTCAGAAAGATAATTTAATGGACTAAATGATCGCTTGGTTACGGATTTTCGCCTATAGTTTGATATTAGTATAGTTTGATGGCATTGAATGTGAGTATTTAAAAGTTTTAGATCAGGTTTCCAATAAACCTACCCAAGATCTAGAACTATGATCCTCAGGAGACGTAAAATTTGCACCAGTAACTTTTTAGAAAGATATTAAATGAGCACTGTTGCTGTCTGTTGTATTAGCTATCGAAAAATGATTTGGTCATTTGTGAAATAGTTCTGGAACCGATTCCGGAAGAACCTTTTTAGGATATCGGATGTTCTTGTAGAAGCTAGGTATGGACACTGATAGCTTTATTGTCGAAAACTCATATAAGTCACATCATAAGTGCTAAATTCCTTTTCGATCCAAGCTTGTAACGGATTTCAATCGGTGTTCTGTAAAATGCTAATGTTTTTCAATATGCAACTAGGTGGTACTCCCCCAAGAAACATCGGTATTAATCAGGAATTAAGTGACGAAACTAGAAGTTTTTAGGAAGAATACTTAAACTTGGTGAAGGATGGACACGGACGATCTGTAACCTAATCGAAAACTTAACTCTTAATACTTTGTAATGTTTGGACTGTAATTTACTAGCAATCGCTATCAGGTTTTAGTTACCGTTTTTAAAAGATGTTTATGTAAATATAAAATTCAGTATCCTGACCAAGTATTTCAGTGAATCGAAATGTTGCATTATGATTGACGAAATATATTATAATCGTTAGAACTAGAGGATCTAATAAACATACTAACGGTTAAAATTTGCAAAACAAAAAGCTTTAATAAGCACAGTGCATTGCACGGTGCTTGCTAGGAGCTTTTCAAACACACTGCTCACTATGTGCGAGTGCTAGTCAAAGGCATGTCTCTCAGTTTTAGTCAACATCTCGAAACATACACTTGCTCAGGCGCGAACATAGGAGACATAGACAAATTGCGTAGATACACGTTTGTTTTCTGCACGTCTCTGTGCTATATGACGATGTCTGCTTTAAACATTTCTAAAAAATACAAAAATTGTAATATCGAAAAAAGGATGGGCCAAACACTAGATAATTATATTGGCTTTGAAACAGAAAAAGAATCATGAGAATTGCTTGAGCCGTTCTTGAGATATTTATGGTACCGACTTTCAAAACCTGGTTTCGAGAAAAACGATATTGAAGTTTTTATTCGCTGTATAATCGCTCCAGACATGCGCGGTACAAATAGCTGTAACTTTGTCAATTTTTGGAATTCATCGAAATGACTTGAAACACATATGGTCAAAATGTTAATCTTTCGAAATAATCAATAAAAAAATTTGGATTTTTTTAAATTGAAAAAGTACTATGCCCTCTTAACAGCTTTTTCCCAATTAGCTCTGTTTCAAGTCAAATTGGCAGTAGAATATGTTCGGTTGGACTTTCAGCTCGATTGAACTAGCCTCCATTTTGTTTTTTGCAGTCGAACATGTTGATACGTGTTTGCAGGATAAACAGATTGCTACTCTGTCAGTTACACGTTATTTTTGTGCTGTCTGCCATGAAACAGAACATACTAAACGTAACACACATTTGAATTTATAAAATTTTAGCTTCATTTCATTATCAATGCTTTAAAATCGACATTTTCAACAAGTGAGGGTCCATTATACGGTTAACAATGCAAAAAATGTCGTCATTAGCGGACCCTCTCCATGCAAAATACACTAGAATTCCGATAATGGACCCGGTCGTTATTCTATTGTAAACCACAAGGTTCCATAAAAGGAAAATGGACTTCCACATCTGTTTTAAAAAAATATGTAAAATATTTTGATTTAGATTTGCAGCATAAATTGAAATATTTAGGCTTATTCGAAAGTTACTAATTGTAAATGCCATCGGTTGGGTGTTTAGCGTTACGAGTTCAAAATAATGTATGGAAAGGTCCACATATGGGCTATACCAGAATAATAATCCTTAATTACTCTCGATATATAGATTGCGATAATTTGTACAGGAGGTCGTCCGACTACCAATTTCGACTACACACTGAAAAAAATGTGTTTGAGTATTTAAAATATTTATAACTTGATTCCCGTAAGTTCTACAATTTTGGTATGTTCAGTACCTTTACGTAACTTTACAGGACTAACAAATTTTCTGAAGACACAACATTTCTAAAGTCATTATTTAAAAAGTTATACTTCAACGCCATCCATAGGAATCAAAATACAGCTACTTAAAATTTTAAAAAGATGTGAAATTTTATAACAAACAATGTTGCTGAAGACAATAAAGCTCTACGAAGCATATGAAAGAAGTTAAAAGGTTTTGTCTGAGCGTCAGGTCAATCTGCCAGTGGGGAGAAAGATTGGTAATAAAAACAATCTCCAATTTCTGTAAGGTAACAGGAAAGCAATAGTGTGTGTTCTTGATTTTATTAAATTGTTTCCAAATGCATATAAAAATAACTTTGAAATCAATTGAGGATTGAACGTATGCAATGTTAATACTTTGATAAATGTTACAAGACAACGCTGTAGCATGTATATATGGTGCATGTATACTTGAAGAACAGTATTATGATATGCATGGATATATGCTGCTAAGAGGTGAGGGATCTCCACTCACCACATAAAAAATTCTTGCCTTCTGAAACCCCCACATGTCAAATTTGGTTCCATTTACTTGATTAGTTTTCGAGTTTTGAGAAAATTTGTGCTTCATTTGTATAGGAGCCCCCCTCTTACGCCCTCTTCAAAATTGCTCTATTACCCCCTCCATAAAATTGATGGTCATTTTATCTATCAAACGACATATAAATTGTTCAGTTTCGTTCAGTAGTTTAGTAGTTTATTAGCATTTAAAATCTTTCATTCAATCGTTACACTTCTATTTTCGTTTTCACAAAGTGCTACCCAGTCCTAGTATAGTAAACAAAGACGTAGTCCTAAGTAAAAAAAAAAGAAAACGAAAATGGGAGTACCTATTTTTTGTAATGTTATTAATGTTTTACATACTTGCGTGAAATTAATTTGAAAATCTATGATTTCCAAAAGTTTCTTCCATTCTTTAGGAGTTTGTCACAGCAAGTTGAAAAATAACCACGCGTCCCCTTTATTTGGAATCGGTGGAGGCGTCTTATTCAGTACGGTTGTAAAGCTTGTCGGAATGCAGGAATCCCCCGAATAACGCGATGGGTGGTGCTGTACGCCCATCGCGATATCTCAGCGGTCCATTAACCAATAAAGTTGATTTCTGGTAGTTGACTAGGTTGTACCACATAGCACATACTAACAATGTACCAAAAATCAACTTTATTGGTTAATGGACCTCTAAGAAATCGCCATGGGCGTACACCACCAGTCACCGCGTTACTCGGGGGACTGCTGTAATAAATGCTCGGAATGCCAAAAAGAGCACGCAAAAAGAGTTACGCACGCATTCATTGGTTGGTTAGTGAATGGCTGGGTAATGTGTTATACAGACTCCATAATGATCAGTTAGAATCAGTTAGAGTTATGAACATCCAGATCAGCAGGGAAGCAATGTTTAGACCAGTGATCGGGCCCATTGGCTGCACAGCGACACAAACGATAACGACTTGCGATGCATCAACTTCGCAGCTTTTCGAGGCCTAGATATCCGTCCTTTCCCCGCAAAGTCATCAGCAAAGCCATCAGACCTATGCACGTTGAACCAAATCTAACATGTTCTAATCGATGGCTGGTTTTTCTCGAGCATCACCAGCAACGGTTATCGACTTGGATCATTACCTAGTAGCAGTACATGCCATCCTTATCGGTTAAACATTCCGCAATTAGGGGGCATTCATAAAGTACGTCATGCTCATAGTGGGGAGGGGGGTTTAACTAATCGTGACGATTTGTGACGTAGGGGGGAGGGGGGGTATGAAGTTATGTGACGTCACACGAAAAAAAAAAATCAAATGCAAAATCTATTCTGGAAATTTTAATTTAGCCTTCATTTTAAGATACAACTATTGAAGGCTTCTATAAAATTAACGTACTGATAAATTTCAAAACAAATAGTTAAATTTTTTGAGTGAAAACATTTTTTAAAAAACATATGTGTGAACAGGACTAATTTATTCTTCTATGTAGTATGAACTCTCCATTAAGGCTTTACAGAATATGCAGTACACCGCTGAAGAGCTGCTTGAGTACCGTCCTACCTAAAAGGTTTTTGCAACCGCAAATAGCAGTCGCACAAACTCCTGAAGGGGTACGGGGTGCTACCAGAGACCCATGGCAATGCTTTCCCTTGATATTCGTGCTGAACTCAATCAATGAACATAACCTCATACCGAAGTTTCACGGCTGCCTTTAAGGTTTTTCGGTGTAATTTATACTGCCCCTCACTCAAAAGCTCTCTGAAGGATAGAGCTTATGCCACTTGCGGATTAAATTTCGCATCTAAGGTAGTGTTGAATGATTGCACGATTGAATGAATACACAAAATGACAAAATCCGTCGGAAAAGTTCACGAATATGTGACGAAATGTGACAAGGGGAGAGGGGGGTTGATTTTGGTCAAAATTTGCGTGACGTACTAAATGAATGTCGCCTTAGATAACTTGCAGGTTGCTGAAAACTACGCGCGCCTATTGGATAAAGCTCTACCTTGCCCTGTGGAGCTAGGCGCTTCCTAGACCCCAGAAGACGAATAAAGCAGGATTCGCTCGGGCGTCATCAAGACCGCAAACGAGGTGAACCTTGGTGAAGAAATCTCGAGTGCATGAAATAACTGGTTTATCGTGGAATGCCAGCAAGCGACGCAGGGGAAAGTTAGAGCTTAGAAAAAATATCTAAGCATAGCAACAAGGGTGAATTTGGTCCTGATTCTCGCCTCGCCGGTCCTGATCACCGAGAGATTCGATTTGAAACCGGACAGCTGAAGACTAATAGAGCCGCTGGAAATGACCGACTCCCGGCAGAACTCTAAAAAAATGGCTAGGAACCACAAGTGATGGCATTTCTGTGGAAAATATCTGTGGAATAAGAGAAGGAGTAACTGCTGGAGGATTGGAGGGAAGAAGTGGTTTGTCCCATTTACCTCTCAATTGCTGTCATTATCGCGACATTACGCTGATCAACGCCCCATACAAGGAGATCTGCTAAATTTTGATACGTCGTCTATCCCCAATAGTAAAAGATTTCACTAGACAACACTAGAAGTAGGCTCCAGAACTGTAGGCAGTTGAGTAAAATTTGACATACCACAAAGTGGACCATCTACAAAACTTTGATCATCAATGTGCCTCGCCTCCATGGATCAAGCACTTCAAGTCGACGCGCTATACTCCGACCTTAAAGCAGTCTTTGATGGGGTCAACCACTATATTTTGCTTGCCAAACTCGATCGTCTGGGGGTGTCATCAAACCTTGTCTACTGGTTCGAATCGTATCTGACGACGACTGTGCGCCAAATTGGGAACAACGGATTCAGATGAATTTTACAATCTCTCAGGTGTTCCACAAGGCTGTAGAGTGTTTATCATATTCTTTAATGACGTCTGCCATGTGCTACCGAAAGGTTGCAAATTTTCATATGTTGATGGTCTCAAAATCTTCTGGACTATCAGTGCTTCCAAAGACTTTCAATTGCTACAAAAGGTCATTAACTAGTTTTACGACTGGTGCCAATGCATTTTCGTGATTATCAGCGTGGTGAAATGTAATTACGTTGATGAGGAAAAAGAACCCAATTCAATGCAGTTACAGAAAAGAAAACGAAGAGAGGAAAGCTCAAATATTTTACGTGATCTTGAGATTATGACAGACTCAGAACCAACATTCCGGGACCATTAAAGTTACATCCTTGATAAATCTCGACGAAACCTTGGGTTCATTTCCCGCATTTCAGCTGAATTCTGCGATCAATGCTACGAGCTTTGTACTTCAGTTATCGTTTGGAGTCCGTTCTGCAATAAATCCGATCCAAAGAAGGAGTCTTAAGGTTTTCAAATTGAGGAATCGGTAAAATTAGCGGGGGTCCACGGAACACGTTTTGACAGTTCTTTTGGATGCAAATCTACCCTCTTCTATCTATCTATCTCATCTCTACTATCTATAGTACAATGTGGCTCTTTACTTTGCGGCACGTAAAATGAGTTTACTTTCATTTTGATCTAGTCGTCCATTTTTTACAACGGAAAGAACAGAAGTTTCCTCAACCACTACACTAAATACTGGTCACCTACCGGTACGGTGGGCGCACGCACCATATTTATTGGCAGTTCGGATCGACATTTACCGACCGCAGTGCCATTTTACTGGTCAAATCGGCGTGGTCGCGGTCGCCGCCACCACCACCACCACCACCACCGGAAGACATTGAACTCACCGCGAGTCACGACACAACGCGGGGTGTAGGAAAAAATAATATAAATATAGTATACGATACCACCCGTGTGCCGTGTGCATATAATTCCAGCGTAAAATATTGTCGCTAGTATATTAATTTTGCTCCGCCTTAGAATGAAAGAGAAAACAGAGAACGGCGTCACCGCCGCGTCCATCTGTCGTCGCGCCGTCGTCTTTGTCGTCGTCGTCGGTTTCTTTCGTGTGCTAACGTTAGCTACTCGTTGTTGCCGTAGTTCTTGTTATTGTTGCTATTGCAGTTATCCGTTGGGGTTTCGTGTATCACTCCCGTTTCGTTTTTTTGTCTCACCTATGTGACAGTTTGCTCTCTAACACCGTCTTAGCACGCACACAATCAGCGCGAAAAGTGTCACGTTCCGAAGCAAAAGTTTGAAGTTTTTGCTCCCGCAGCAACCCACGACAAATTAATATGCAAAAGTAAGTACGTACTAATAATAAAACGAAAAGCTATTTCTAAATCATACCGTTCGACTGCACAGCACACGGCATTGCGAAGGAACAAGGTCCGGTTACAAGGTAGAATGTTGTTATTTTTTGCAGCTCACCAGGGAAGAGGAGAATAATGACATCGTCACGAGTGCACATTCCGATCGATGTCGGTGCACGGACGTAAAAATCCAGTCAGCTAGAGCTAGACGGGTCGGTCACTGCTGCTATTGAAAAAATGTACGAATGGAACGCAGTAAGTAAAAATGGTGAAGTGTGACAGGTAAATCTGTACGGTACGGAAGGAAAAAGTTTTCCCATACCGGGAATCGAACCCGGGCCTTCCGGGTGAGAGCCGGATATCCTAACCACTAGACAATATGGGATGCTTGATGTTGATTTAGCGAGGATAAAGAATTACGGGCGAATTATTTCATCAATGTTTGCACCAACATCGTAAAGCTGTGGAAATCATTTTCGTCGTTTTCTTACGCTTATTGGGCGGCTTGTGGACACTTGGCCACCTTGCGGGGGCTCCAATGGAGAGGGGTCAACAATTATCCGTCGCCGAGCGAGTGATGAGCTCCGGTCGGTTGCTGCTGGTGGCGATTACTTGCGCGGATGATTGCGGCGACCCCGGCCGCCGCGTGAAATGACGATGCTGCGATTGCGTAAAACCGATTGATGCGGTGTCAAATGAGGCGCGCATGAAGCGTTCGTCGTAGTCGACGTCAATTGCAATGGCAATGGATGGCGGTGAGGAGCAGCGTCTCCTCATTCGTTGTCTACGCGGGGCACTGTGGGAAACGTGTAGTTTTTACACTGCTGAAAGCGGCGGGATTTAAAGATAGATAGCTTTCCAATCGGTCTGTGTTAGATGGAGTTGAGACATTTGAAATATTATGAAATAATGAATGGTCGAAATTGAACCATGTTAGTCTGGTAAAGAGCATCATCATAAAATAAAATAGTTAATGAAGCAAACCAGTGAATGCTGTCAGTGCAGTGTGAATGGTTTTGCTTACATTACTAATTTTTTTTAGCTAAATTGTAGCTCAAATGGTTAAGAATTTAATTAAGCTTACAGTTTTAAACAGTTACACAATGTTGCTTGACACGTGACAAGCCTTCTTCATCGGGGTAAGTTTCGACAGGGTCTAGCACTCAAGCTGTCAGCGCGAAGACCTGACGGATCCTTGTAACATATCGACTGGCACGCCATACTTCGTAGGTTTTACCGTATCGCCTTTCCGACAACTGTCGTTTCCTATAGTCCTGTTTACAAGCAGTAAAGAATAAATTTTTTTTTAAAGGAAGCATTCATCGCAAATGACAGCTACGACTACAAATCAATCCTTTAAGGCCTTTTGATTCCTTTGTGCCATTTGTACAATCAAGCTTCTCTCTTAATAACCGTTTCCAGTGTTGTTTTACGTTTCGTTCTGTATTTACTGGCTAAGACGAATGAAAAAAAAGGAACGAATCCGATTGAGGTCTGCACGAAATAAAGAAGACTGTCCTCGTCATCATCGCCGTTGCAGTCCCCGCGTTCGTTGTCGTTCACTCGCTAGCTAGGAATCGTGTTCCCAAAGCTGTCATGGTGTCACGTCGGTCGTGGGGAGGGGGGGGGGGGGGGAGGGTTCGATGGACAAGCAAGGAAAGCCTATAACCGGAGTGAGTGGTGTAATGTTTACAAATGACGTCTCGAGGAATTGGTCTGCACGGAAAGACACTTGAATGCCATAGTTTTCCGGGTTAAAATCAAAACGAACTGCAGTAGATTACTTTTGCCGTTTCGACTTTGGCGCAAACGAGTCGAATTCTTTCGTTTTTCGAGCAGTTTCAAGAATTGCTAGAGTGCCTAGAGTGACGTGAAAGTTACACGTCACACGTATGGTTGATGTTCGGACGGAGTTGGCCTTGACAAGGTTGACAGCAACGGGAGTTCGAGTCAATTGTTGTGGTGGAAAGCAAATGGTAATAAAATTCATCAGTGGACGCATAATGGGGAACTGTCATCTTTTGTGCGACGATGCACTGGCGCGGCAAGTGAAAACAGGTTGGTTATTTTTTTTTTGTAATAATAAAATAATTTATTTTCACATAGTTTTTCTTTTCGGGAGGGGTTTTCCGCTCGGCAGCTCGCGAGCTCATGAGAGTAAACCATTAAAAATAAATATAATTGATTTTTGTTTGTTATCATGAAAACTGATAGAAAAATCACGAAAATTTTGACGTTTGTGCGGCGCACCGTTTTCTTTTGTGTGTGTGTGTGTCAATGCCGTGTGATTATGGTACACATATAAAAATAAACGAAGGAAAATAACAGATTTGTGAGCGCCTGTGGAACTTTGCTTCGGGAGGGTTACCTTACCGATAGTGTTTTTTTTCTTCTCCGTATTTATTGATATTTTTGATATTCAAATTTGCTTGCTTCTTTCGTATGGGTAAACTTGCTTGTTGCTATTTTACATTACTGTAATTTGTGATGTGATGCGATGCCTTCATTTTGAATGAAGTGTTTTAGTTTTAACCATTAATATCAATTGTTGTAATTATCTACGGTTTTATAGCTCAATATGTATAGACTATGTACAGTTATTTGTTCGCTTTGTGTGTTGATTTTGTATTGATCATTTTTCCTAGAGAGTAAAATATGATATATTCCATATCGTTTAGGTTTTTTTTTGCTTAGTCTGATTAAATCTACTATTTTGTTTTGTTGTCCTTAGCCACTAGAATTGTGAAAGTATATTAACTATGCGTATAATTATTACCCTAAAAGACTATCAATTATCTAGAGCACAAAAGAGGACGAAAATATTGCACATTTCTTATTGATTTTTCTCGCATCATCTCTCGCAATGTTTGCGTTCCTGTTCAGTGTTTGCAAATCAAACGAGCGGCTTGCCCTTTTCTTTAAAAGTAGTAAAGGTACACATAAATGAAAGTTGGATGCACTGTTCATCCGTATAATGCTTCTGCTTCAGCACTGCTTCGAAAAAAAAATTACATTATCTTTAGCTTTTGCTTCGGTCGATAGGATGTTGGCTGTTGTTGCTCTTTGTTCGACCTCGCCTTCTCTTACACTAGGTTATGTTTCTTTTTACGTGGAAGATTTTGGTGTTGGTGACAGCGCAATGAAATTACAATGATTAAACAAAATAAAGGTACTACTTTTTCGAATTAAAATCAATATCATTCTTCGTTGATCAGTTGCTTTTACACGTTTGTTTGTTTTTTTTTGGGAAGTTTCCTCTTTCACGAATAAATTACACAGCGCAGCCTACTAGGAGCAGAGTTTTAGGAACTGGAGAAGCTTACACTTACGGCCTTACTATAATAGCTACTTGATTCACTGTTAATATTTTTGCTCGCTACTAAAACGTCTAAAATTCTATTCGTATTTAAAAAAAAGGAATCAATTTTTGTCCCACTTCTCCCACGCACCGAAAAAGGAAAAAAATAAGATTAGCCCTGCAAGTCGCAGTATCTGCAAACGAGACTTAATTTTTTTTTGTTTGAGTTTGTCTGAAAACATTAATTAAAGTTATATCACTGGGCACTTTAGTAAAGTGTGATTTATGCCTAACCTCAATTTGCCGTTATCGCTAACAGTAGCTACACGTACTTCAGATATTAACGAGTTGTGTGTCTGTGTGTGGTTTTTTTTCTGTTCCGTTCTTCGCCATAACTACGGCTTGGCTTACGAATAACCAGATAAGCACAGAACCTAATTTACGATAAGTTTTAATTACAAAATAATAAAAAAAGAGAGTCAAACGAGATCACGATTTTTTAGAAGAGAGACTTCCGCTTGCTTTGTGCATACCCATCAATCGCTTTTAAATTGAATTATCTGTCTGTTTTTATCATAGTAGTAGTAGTGGTTTTTTTTTCTCGAAACGCTTCATTGCTGTGAGATAACATAGCTTCGCGCACTCGCGTCGCAGCGCCCGGGCGCGGAGATGCCGTGACTCAATTAAATCCACCAGATTATTCCGGCTCGGGCTCGGGCTCGTCATCGAGTGTCGGGGTGGCCAGGAGGGAAAAATAAGCGGTTAAAAACGAGCGGGGAAGGGAAACCGGAGAACTTTGGGACTACTGGGGGTTTACCAGAGCTTTACCAGATGGTCGATTCGGCTGCATACGATGTAAAGGACGGCATTGGTCACGACAGGGAATCCGGCGTCTTTTGGCTTTTGCGTGCCTCCTCGGCTGGGGTGGCCGCCGGTGACCGGTTGTGGCTTAGCAGAGCGGCCGCCGCCACCGCTGAATGGTGCCGATCCTGGTCGTGATCCTGATGTTGTGACATTGGGGATGGAATGTTGATGTTCGATGGTGGTGAGCACGCCGAGATGGGTGAATCCGAGCGGGACATGCGACCTCCCGCGAGCTGCGAAGATAGTCCGTTCAGCGGATGCGGCAGCAAGTGGGAGAATTGCGACAGACCGGGAAATCCGGCCAGTCCTCCGAGCGGAGGAAACAAAAACGGGTTGGCGGCAGCTGGCGGGAACCGTTGGCCGGCACCGTTCAGGAAGTGATCCGCATAGGCACCGGCATTCGGGAAGTGGTTCTTGAATGCTTCCAGGTTCATGGGGAACTTCTGCGAATCTGCGTACAACCTAGCGAGGAACTCGGTTTGCAGAGGTCCTGGGAAGCCGGAAAACTGCTTGTCCATGGTTAGCACCGTATCGTTACTGTCGGAGCTGGTGGAGAGCAGCTTCCGGTGTAGATTCAAGTTCGAAGCATGTCGGTCACGGCTGCGCTTCGATGGGAAGGCCGCGTTGCAGCCATCGATATTGCACTTGTGCAGCAACTTAAGGTGCACGTTTTGATAGTGAGTCTTAACGGCAAAGTGATTCTGGAACATCCGTCCGCAGGCGGAACATTTCTTTGGGTTATCTTTGTCAAGAGGTACATTGGGATCACTGAAGCAGTTGCCTTCCTCGCAGTAGTCTACGTTGTCATCCGAATCGACGTCCTGCTGATGACTGTTGTCCTCCGGGTTCGGTGAAGAACTTCGCGATCGGGCGGGACTCGGTGGAGCGGCATTCATGAGGTAGCTCAGCGGAGGAAACTGTGGCAGGCCGCCGCGTTGCATCATCATCTCATTCAGCGGTCCGTGAGACAGATTCTCCAGACGCCTTAGGGTGTTTGCCGAATCCAAACTTTCGGCACTCTTTTTGCTATCGGCCGAGCCGGGTCTCCGGAGGTCTTCCGCTTCCTGCTCCGGGTCGTGTTCCTTTTTCGGATGCACCAACGGGACCGGTTTCTCCATCAGCTCGGACGCCGGCTTCACATCGATCGAATATTTGGTAAACTTCTCATTGGCGTTAACATCCGGCGTGGAACGTTTCTTCGACAGATCGAGTGATAGGTTTTCAGCCTCATCTTGATGTTCGCTCGGTTCAGACTTAATCTTAACGGGTGTTTCCTCTTCGACGTGATTGCTTTCACCGTTTGGCTTCGGCGAAGACAGCTCTTCACGTTTATCATTCACCAGCGCTAGTGCTTCATCCTGGTGCTGCTGCTGATGCTGCTGTTGTTGCTTCTCCAATTTAATTTTCTTAATCAACGGTTCCGGTCGTTCTTCTTCCCCATCCTTCTCCTCATTCTCATCGGACATGTGCCCCGACTCGGCAGACATGCGTTCCGAAGGAATCGCACACTTGATGGGATTCATGCTCTTTCGTTTACGCTTATTGATCGAAAGGAAGGCGTTCATCTCATCCCGTGCGGTCTGAGAGTCGTGCACCGACGAATCTTCGTTGCTGTCGACATTACTTGCGACTTCATCGCCGTCGGAGGAAGTGGATAGTTTTTCCGACTTCAACTTCGATATACTAAAGTCCTGTGGTTCGTTTTCACTACCCATCGCATCGTCCCGTCGATGGATCTCCCTTTCATCCTCGTACTCCGGCTCCGGTGTACCCGAGTGGCGGTAGGATTTAACATCTTCCGACTCCGAGCTGAGCGACATATCGAAACCGTGTACGTCATCATCATCGTCATTACCATCAATAACGATTCCATTCGGATCGTCATCGTCGTCGTCATCATCATCCAGGTGACTGCCAACCGAACTTCCACCGCCTAAATGCTGTCCGGGGGAAAGATACTTGTCGGGAGTGTCACCAAGCGGACTTCGGTAACGGTAGTTCTCCGGGCTAAGCGATTGGCGTTGGCTTTCGCGATGCTTTTCTTGCTCCTGCAGACGACGGTGCATGCTAGCTTCCATGTTGGCTTTGAATTCGAGGGCGGACAGCGATGGGTGGCGCATGTCACCCGGGAACGGGAACGGTGCAAACGGATGCAGCGGATTGAGGCCGTTCGGTAGCGGCATACCGGCGGACGGCAGCAGAATCGGGTGAGGTTGGGCACTGCGTCCGTCGTGTGGGGAGATTTTCCTCCGGAGGTGAGGCGAGTGAAGTTTCGGGTTCGGATTGGCGCTGTGCCGATTGCGGGAACGTCTGGAACTGAACATCATGCTGCAGCCCTCGACGGTGCATTTGTGCATCTCTCGGAGATGAACGGCGGAGAAGTGGATTTTCAGAGCTCCCTTATCACAAAAGGTTTTGAAGCAAACGTTGCACTGGACTCGTTTCTTGCCGGTGGCAGGGTTCACGAACTGGGTTCCCAAGTTCGGCGGCAGAGCCCCCCACTGGCGTTTATTGGGCGATTGCGGTTTTTTAAGGTGAACCCCGGGAGGTAGTCCGGCAGCAATGCGGCTGACATGTCCCGGCAGTCCTTGTCGGGCCAAATGTTGATTGGCAGCCGCCGCTGCGGCCAGATCACGGCTGAGGTTCAGCACATTCTCGCCGCTTCCGTGGTGGTTCTTCTCCATGTCGGATTTGTCGGAGGGTTTGTCCGATTTTTGCTGCAGTTTGTGGTGCGAGGAAAGTGGAGATTTGCTGCGAGCCTGCTCGCGAGCAGCCGAAGCGGCCAGTAGATTTGGGAACGATTGCGCAACGAAGCTCGCCGCTAGAGGGTTTCCGCTCACGGCAGCAGCCATTGCGGCCGCCGAATGGTTCAGCGAGTTTGCCAACGACATGGCCACCGAGGTTGGCGGCGGTGGCGGAGGGATCGGGAACGGCAAACCGTGCCCGGCCATCGACAGGTTCATGAAATTGGCGGCGGCGGCAGCGTGATCGCGCGAGCTTGGCGAAGAGTCCGAAGCTTGCGAATCACGGCGCTTGGCCGTGGCATGGGAGTACGCTGCCGCGGCAGCAGCGTGCTGCTGGTTGAAGTGATGCTGGGCGGCCGCGGCCTCCGGACTCAATCTTGGCGGCGGTAGACCCGCTGTGAATGCACTAAGTCCTGCGGCTGCTGCGCTCAGCTTCCGGAAGTCGAACGGCTGCATCGATTGCAGCCGATTCAACGGATGTGTCGACAGTTCCGTCGCTGACGGCATGTTCGCGGGCGTGCTGTGATTGTTGCTACTGCTGCTGTGGTTGTTGTTGTTGTTGTTCTGAGATTTGTTACTGCTGTGGTTGTTGTTGTTATTATTGCTCATATTAGCATTGGCGCTGCTCGGTGAGGTCGATGGACTCTTGAAAAATCCGCTCATATGATTCGGCGTCAGTCCGGCGGCCAACTTCTGATGCATTTGAGAGGACAATTGCAGCTGGGAGTGTTGCAGTGAGCTCAAATGCATATTCATTGGATGCGTGGCGATTCCTGGCGATGATAGTCGTCTGCTTGGCGACATAACCATTTGGGTCGATGTTTTGGGCGGATGACCTTGCTGCTCTGATTGCCGATCGGGAATCGTTCTGCGGGAAAAGTTTCCACTCTCTGCGGGCGGGGGCGGGGTGCTTTTCTCGGCGGGACGTTGTTGGACGGGATTAACCGTGCAACAGCTGCTTGTCGTCGCTGGTGTGTGTCATTGTGCTGGTACGCGCGAAGGGTGCTCTGGAAGAGAAACAGAAAGCGCAAAACGAGGTTCGGTTAGTTTGGAGAAATTGATATTGGGCTTAAGTTCTAATTTGGCTGCACCATACAGGGTGACTTGCAATTCTCCTACATGTCGTTAACTCAGTTTGACATAAGGTGAAATTCGCTGTCATAGAAACGCGGTCCTCGTCAAACACATGTTTACTTCTTTGAGTGATTGAGCTCAATCAAATGCTCGATTTCGAAAATGGTTGTTGGATGGAAGAACGGCCGAAAGACTGTGAAAAGGAAGCAAGCCGTAAACGAAACATTTTAGAGTGTCATCTATTCCCCTTTTTTTCTTCTACGGACGGTCATCAGTTTTTATGATGTTTATGCATTCGCCGGTGGCGGCGGTGCTGCCCCAGGAAGACGGAAATGGATTCTGTTTATGGTGACTTCTGCGGCAGTGCTGGCTTTGGCTTAACAGTTCAATAAAGATAAGACAAATTAAATTGATATTTTCAGTAATAATAAACAGCGCCCGTCCTCCGGAAAACGAAGGTTGGTTGGTTGGTGCCACACGTTGGTCCACGGTCGGTTCATGCGACCGGAAATTTGATTGATTGAAGCGTTAATGTGATTTAGATGTCCCGGGCCCGAATCCGGGGAGCAAATGGATTGTCATTCTGCGCTGCGACCGACTGCGACCGATGACTGTTTGTTTAAAATAGTTCATCGCATGCGTCGTGGCGCGAGTGCGCTAGGCGGGATTAGAAGCAGGACAGAATGAGGTTATGTTTATGGCGAGCTTCCGTTTCGGGTGCTGTAAACAAAGCTGTCGCTGTCAGCAGCAGAATCAATTCGGTTGAATGGAGTGCCGTTGGATGTCGCTCCGGTTGCAGTCTGTTAATAATTGATAACGTTTGTCTTTCCCGGAGTGGAAATCTTGTAATCCGGGTCGGAATTTCTGGCGGCTATTGATTTAGCCGCCCGCCCGCTCGGGGATGCCGTAAATTAAACTAGGAAAAGGGTTCGTCTCACGGGAGCTGCCGGATTCGGACAAACGAATGCAAGGATCTAATTGAATGAAACTATTAAGGTTTCAAGCCCGGCTGCTCTGGGAGCAGGCGAGCAAAGGTAAATGAAGAGAAATGAGATTATATTAAATATTTATTCGATTTTGCCCGTCGCGTTAGGGTGGTTGGTTGGCTGGCTGGCTGGTTCGAGTAGTAAAATTAAAACGAAAATGAGTGTAATCGATCAAAGGCGGCTCTGGCACACGAAATCGGCCTTTTTCTTCATCCATGGCGGCTGCCTCAGCAGCTCTTTTTCCGAGTTTCGTGCTTTCTGGAAGCAACGGCAGCAGCATGAGCGTGATGTTTGTAGAAGGCGAATAAGTAATGAGAAATAATTGCATTTGCCCGTCGGCAAGGATACGTTGTGCTCTATAACCCGTTTAAGCGAGTGAGTGAGTAAACATGGTCGTGGCGTGCTTTGTTTTGTTGATACCACGAGCGGAGCTTTCTTCGACCTGCTGTGGTGAAGGTGATTAGAAAACGATGCTCGCAGAAATACCGCACTGGGCGGAGCTGTCAAACGATAGTGTTTACGATGGTTTTTCACAAGCGTGCAATAGAAAACAGCCGCGCGTGGGGACCGCGGGGACGCTCAAGAGCAGTGACCTGTCAATGGACGCCATCTTTCGCCACTTGCTGGGAGCTGATTAGCGCCCGTTCGCCTTTATTAATTGTTCAAGCATCGTTTATTCATCACATACCTTAATCTGATGCGATCATCACCGTCATCATCATTATCATCATACGTGAGATCGCTTTTATTGTTTTCCAGCTTGTCTCGCGCGTTACTTCACCGTGCTGATCTCCATCGGAAGACAATGCCATCGCAGTGCAATCATCTCGAGAAAAGTCGCACATAGTTAATAGCTATTAGCATCTCCTCTCGGTTATTATCACTATCGCGCGACGCGCGTAGTTTCAACCGGCGGCGCCGCCAATGGCGGTTACGTACGAGGGGTGTGCCACTGGCATCGCAGTGTAGGTTGCTGCGATGACACTTTCAGGTAGATCACCGACCTGTCATATTAGTGTGCGACTGCGGTTGCATGACTGTCATGATTTTTCGCCCAATTGGAAATGAAGTGAGTTCGAATGAAATCGAATTTGTCACACATTTTGCATTCGCAGCAGGTTGCAGCGGAATCATTCGCAGAAAGAGAGGAAGCCAAAGTGGGATTGATAAATATGACAAATGGATAATTGAAGCAACCGAACCGATTTGAAGAGGCGGTGCTGGTTGGTAATTTGCATACAACAAACCGTCGTTGAGTTCACGATATATCTGCGTGCGATCGGCGGCGGTGTAGTTTCCCCGGTCCCCGGCCTGGGTTGGTCGGTCGGTCGGTTGGTGGATAATGATGATAATTTCACATATTTGCCTGGCTGACAGCATGAAACCGACGACGACCTGGTTCCTCGGGGTCGATCGGGGGGTGTACGTGTGTCTGCTGAGGGGAGGTGCAAAACGATGTCATTCGAGTTTTGTTCGAGGATCTGACATTTTGTTCGTTGTTCGCAGGTAAAGGAGAGCAATTGCATGTGACTGCGGAAATAGAGAGAAAGAGAGCCAAGAAGCTGCTGCTGCTGCTGCTGCTGCAGTTCGGCCGAAAACATCGGTTGTCGTTAGCGGAGAAACTTGACACTTGACGAGGACCAGTGACAGTTGCATTCGCGCTGCGGGGCTTTTCACCCGATCCGGCGTAGGATGTTTAAAATTTTTAATCGTCGTCCGAAATGAAAATTTCGTTCGACACTGATTTATTCGATCGTACGAACCATCGAAGAATTCATTCCGTGACAAACTATCAAAATTCTGCGTAAATTGTTCGGCATTTGCTCGCCCCTCTCGGGTCGGGAATCACGGGCGGCACTGTTTAAACAGTGCATTTCAATTATTCCCAGATTACCCGTCGCCTGGCTGTGCGGTGGTGCGATGCGAACGGGCTATGAAACAGAGCGGGAAAATAAACAAATAGTAACCTCGACGACGTGTAATGACATTTAAAAGTAAATCATTTTCCCCCGTGGATAGGTTCGGTCGGAGTCGGTTCTTCTGCCTGCTTTGCCCCACGGCACGGTGGAAGAGGCATGAAACTATCGGATGGCTGGTACGGATATAAAGTCCAACACACAAGATCAAAGTTCTGAAACGGCTTCGAAGCATGAACTGGTACCGAAGGTACGCAAGAAAATGGCACTGCTGATTGAGTGGCTATTAATAAAAATGATGTGACTGCTTTTTCGCGTTTGTAATGGCCGAGCGCCGCATGAAATGCTTGGACCGAGAGAGGTTGACAAGTCCTCTTCTGCGCCAATGTGTCGCATGTCATCGGTATTGAGTGGAATAGTTGATGGCATGTAATTATGGAACCAGTTCGACACTCGCACAGTATAATGACAGTGGTTCTCATGCGTGACACGCGCGAATGGATCTCCAGGAATCTGCAGTCGGTTTGCAGTTGCGTTTGGCGCAGTTGTCGCTGCGTCCGATACGCTGTCATCGTAGTCAGTGCAGTGGCAGCGAGAGGGCAGGACAGTACGAGCTGGAATTGCAACTTTTTCATACCGTGCAAATCGCAGCAGGCTAACCGCTCGGTGGAGATTCCGAATGATGATTATTATTTGTTATTGCTCACTCTCGAGCGATGAGCGAAACGGAGCATAAGCTCTCGAAGCTCATAAAAATCAGGCTTCGGGGTTGAACCATCCCGGCGCAAACCTGTTCCTGAAGGTGGATTGTACATTTTTATTTACTCTTTTCATCCAGCGAGTGCCGGCGGATCATTACTTCATGCTTGCTCATTATCCGCGCGGGGTGTAAGAGACTGTGTGCTAACCCATGCGTACTGTTTCGTATGAGTGCGAAGCGGTTTTGATCGATCGATGGATTGATCGGGCCTCGAGCGCATTGCATTTTGTCCTCCCACCGTAACGATTGAAGCGGTCATGGTCACTCGTGACGCGCACAATGATGGACAGTTCAAAATTCATCGCCATAAAGCAATAAAAAAGAACCGGGCTCCGCTAATGACTTCCAGCTTCGGTTTATGTTGCGGCAGAAGCACGGAACAAAAGTACTGGACTGACACATCACGAAACGGATCGACCCAACTCTCTCGAGTTGACATTTATTGTAATTGGATCTATTTTGACAGCTATTGTGCTCCCGCGAACTCGCGAGAAATCCAAGCGGCGATCTGGACGATTATCACACAGCGATACGAGCAGAAGCCTAATCCGAAAGGGAGAAACCCGAACCAGGAAAAGCAGTAAAAAGTATCAATCACTGGATTCCGCTTCCCTCTATGCAGCGAAGCAAAGACAACCGTTTTATTGCCGTCGAGAGTACGCTCAACGCTCTAGCAGCCCGTAGCCTGCCGTAGGCTGTCGAGTTGTCGACAAAATCGAACTTGTTTCAAGCGATCTCGGGGGAAAACGCGCGCGCGCGGTCTGTGGAAAGGACTCCGAAACGAAGCAATCAATAAAAGTGGATTTAGCGCTTCCGAGGCCGAACGCCAGAAGTTAAAAAGTGTCAAACGCTGACGATCAAACGAAAACCAGAAATCTGCTCGTAAACTGCTTACCTAATCGAGCCTAATCATCATATCAATGGGTTTTTAATTGAATTCCACTAATCCACTTTCGCTAGTTGGTCAACGCGAGCTTTGGCGACAGTGAAGTGCCCCTCGTTCGGTGGTTTTTCTCGCTGAATTCGATTCTGGGATCGTAAATCATGGAATCCGTGCTTGAACTGTTTGTGAATATTGATTTACATAAGAATTAAATCCTTTTCTCGCTTCGCTTCGGTTTTCAACTGTTTCCTCCCATCCCCGTGAAGCGCACCGGAGAAGGCTCCATCCACAACTGGGTCGCAAAACACGCTAAGAATAACATTTTCTAATTCATTAAATTCAGACACCTCCCACGTCTCATAGTTTTGCTTTTTTTTTTGACAGCTACTCTGTGTCGCCGTGTCGTCGACACGATAAATTCGGTCGTTTAGCCAGCAACGTCTCCAACGCCACCGCCACAGTTTTCTAATAATAAATAAAGAGGAATTATTTTTTGATAACTGTCTAACAACCAGCCGCCTTCAAAGCGGCTTCGGCCTCCGGTGCGGCCTGTCACCATCTCTTGCCAATTTCTACGAAATTAAAATAAATATAGATCGGTCCTCGAAAGAGGACTGTTTTTCATTTATTTTTTTTGGTCCGGTCGGGCTCAATAACCCCCGGGCTAGAGAGCCGACATAAATCAAGCATTGACATCGATAACATCACTAGGCAGGCACCAGCAGGATTGGGTTTCGCTCGCCATTTTGCTTACCTTTTCGCTGCCGAATGCAGGATGACACTTGACAGCTGCCAACCACCAAATCGGCGCACAGTCACTCCTGACTTGACGGTCACTCGAAGACTTCTAATTAAGTGTCATCTTCTCTCATAAATCAGAACATTTCTCGTTTCCTCTTCTTCCGAGGTTTCCAGCGGTGATAATCTCACTCGAATGTGTGCTGCTGTTGCCTGTTGCTCATCTTAATTTTCGAGGTTATGTTTTATGGCTCCGACGGCGAAGACGAAAACCAGACCTTGGCAGGCCATTGATTTGTGTTTTAAAACGAAAATTACGTATAATTTGATTGCTCCCTAATCTGAGGGGGAAAAAAGTGTCGTCTCTGTGCTCGCAGTCGTCGTCGTCGTCGTCATCGTCGTCTTCTAACCTGTGCAGCATTAAAAATCAAAGCGCTGGGAAACAGAAAACAGATGTGTCGCTGATGGCTGATGGCTGGGTTCACTTTGCCTTCGAGATTAGAGACAATTACTGGTGATTGTTCTTCTTGCTGGCAAGCAGCACCTTAAAGACAACAGACAACGGATAATTGCCTTAATGTGATGTACTTAACCCCACCAAAACAAGCTCGGCAGAACCGTCCTGCCGTGCTATTTAGGGTAGCAAATGGGATTTATTTCCACTCATTTCCGGTGGTTTTCGTTCTTCTTCGCCAGCGGGACTGCCGCTATTAGAACCGATGACAAACGCGATTGTTTCTTTTTTGTCTGCTCCGCATGTGTCAATTTACGAGCATGATTTTCCCTGCGCCGCGCACAGTCAAAATCAATTCGTACACACTTCATTAGTGATATGCAAATTGTCCACACATCCCCCCCCCCACTTTTCATGCTCCACTCCACGATAGAACCAGGCCCAATCCTAACCGTTTCAGCCACTCTTTTGATATGCAAATTCAATCGACGAAAATTTGCCCTTGGTTTTCGTCGGTTCCTTTCTCTTTCGATTTTCCACTCCACGTTCAAAAGTTTGCGTGCAAAATCAGTAAATTCCAGGAACCTCTGTGGCAGACCGAGCCGGCGAGCTTCGGCCAGACAGATAGTGCCAAAAAAACAGACAAAAATACAAAAAAAAAAACAAAACAAGTTCAGAAACAAAACGGGGAGAAAATCTAAACAGGTATTAAGTTTATTAAAAAGCACTTCACATGCAAGCTCATTATAAAGCGATTCTTTCCCATCCCCCCGATCGCCGCTTGGTTTTGCGCCTTCGACGACGACGACGACGACGACGATGATGACTGCAAGCGCGAGCGGGTGCCCCCTCGTGCGCTTGCTTTCGCGCGGCGCCGCTCGCTCGCTTGCTCGTTTCGCTTCAATTTGACAGCGCTCTGCGCGGCGCATCCATCACACATCATCATCGCCGCCGCCGCCGCCGCCGCAACAAACAGTAGGCGACGACGCTTCATGCGCCGGGTATTATTTTCGGTTCGGTTTCGCCAGCAGCATTTTTCAAGTTTAATCAGAGAGTGCTGCAGAGTGGTGTGTGGATGCGAGTGAAATGGCACGAAAAAAAGAAAAACAAATGGATTTTGGATGAAATTTACTGTGGTATCACGTCAGCACACAGCACAGGTTGCAAGGCCTAGAAGTTGAGTGACTAGTGACGAAATTACGACGGCCGCCTCGAAAGTCACTGCTGCGGCTGGTTCGGCGAGTTCCAATTATGGGTAATTTACGCTTAATAAGGCTTTTAATTTTCGCCGTTAAGGCGCCAGGGGTTCACCAATGGATGTGACAAGCGGCGATGGGTAAGCCGAAAATTGCTTTGTTTACACTCTCTTTGTGCTTTGTTTAGGAAGTGATACTAAATCGTTGCTAACAATTAGCAAAGAAAGAAACAGTGCCTGCTATGATGGGTTGTGATTAAGTGTGCCTTCTTCTCCGTGTTTTTAACGCGGAGGATGAGGAGCTGTCTGTGGCTGTTCGGTCGGAACTAAGAGAGTGAGACAGATGAAGCATAGCTTTCAGTACCATATGTCGTGATTACCGGTTGCGTTCGTTTCGTTCGTTCGTGGTCGCTTTCCGCTTGCCGGACGGCAAAGGGAGATTTTTTTTTCGCGCTCCGGTGCGCTTGGGTTGAAAATGATACCCATTCCGAGAGTGTTAGTGTGTGGAAAAGGGAAAAACTAATTTCACATATTAGATAAATGATAAATTTTGCCCTTGCTTCTTGCTTTCAGAGAGCTGAAGCACCCGCCGATGAAGCGATCCGCTGGAAGTCGCTGGCTGGGCTGGACAGAGATTGCCAGTCAATCGGTGCCGGGTACGCGATTAGTGGCCACAAAAACGGTGTTGGAAAAACGTACGGATGGACTCGATCGGGGCTCATGTCGGTAAGTAAAATGGACGCTTCTTCGCCGTCGTTCGAGTGTCAGCACAGCGCACGAGCCGCGTCCGTAATTTACGATCATTTATAAAAATCTATCATTTACCGCCATAGCTCTTTTTTTTGTTACTGTTGTTGCCTAGTGCGCGCCTTCTAATTGCAATCCGTGCAACTTTCGGTGAGCTATTGTCGGCCATAACTGTTAATGTTTTTTCCAGCGTTTCTGGCGCATCCAAAAGTCCATCAAATTTACGAACTTTTCCACACTGAAATAAACTCGTGCCGTAAAAGGTCGATCGGTCGGTCGAGGGGGCTAATAATGGCAGCATCGCGCGAAAGATGCGTTGAACTGTGTGTGGATTGCGAGCTGATGGGGTGAGGGGATTTCAAACGGTTCGCTAATTAAACTCGATTACCATCCTTCCAAATGGCAGTGACATTTGACAGTGGCAGCGTGCGGCCGTAGACAGGCTGGCAACCGAAAAAAAAATGAGATCGCGGTCAAATTTGATGGCCGGTAATTTTCGACCCGAGCGTGACATTAGCTGAGAGTGCGATCGCTATGGCAACCCGAAGCGGTGTACTTTGCCAAATGTGAAGCCTAATTAATTTAAATAGTCATTGCTTCACTTGCGGTTGCCGAATGATACTCATCACCAGCGAGCGAGCGAGCGAGCGCGCACCGACGAACTCTGGCCCAACCTAGCGTGCGTGTGTGTGGCCAGAATCGGCAGTCCGTTCGACCGAGGGACAAATCAATCATTTGTCATTAGCGATCGACTGTTTGGGGATCAATTTGCTGCTTTTTTCTGCTGCTTCTGTACCGTTTCTCACCGTCGTCGTCGTCGTGTTTTTTTTCTTCGTTGCCTTCTATTTTTACAGATCGTCAACCCGCTCCATCATCGCCGCCGCCGTGGCAGTAGATTGACCGCATCATCATCCCGATCGATCGAAACATCTGTTGTTTTTCGATGGCATCAGCCATTGATGATTGGTCAGGTCTGTGTGGTTGGATGATTCTGCGAAAAATGCGTGAATTATTTGCGGGCTTACTGGCGTCACCGCCGGTGCGATCTATTGCGCATGACGTGCGCTGGAGCTGGAGCCAGTTGCTACTATCCGGACACTTTAGGAGTGGTAAGAAGGCTTTGAACAGTTTGCAAACTAATGTTTCCCTCTGGTTTTTTGGTTTGGCGCGATTTAAGCGGTGAGTTCAGGGACGTGGTTAGTCAAACTAATTGTTATTCTCAGTAAATTACCACATATTGTAGAAGGGGTTCCAAATGTTCTACAAGCGAGGATCTGAAAAGTGATTCCTGGCAGAACCGACCGCGTCGATAACGATGCCAGACAATAATCATGCCTAAAATGCGTTGTGGTGCACAATGTGCTACGAATATGTTCTCGTATCAAATACGAATCATTCGTAGTAACAATGTTTGCGGTAGAGAATAATCCTACGAATGCTAGTTCAGGCCAATCGGAAAAGGCGAGTGACAGTGAAGTGGAAATTTGGTGGAAAAATGAATGATGAATATTTTTTTCAGCTTAACAACTTTGCTGGTATGCATTGCCATTCGGCGATCCTTTTGCGTTCCTGTGCGAGTATCGATGGCCTTTTGAAGGCTTCACACGACCGAAATGTATTTTATTCTGACCGTAAAACATACTTTGCAATATCTGTAAAGCACTAAATGCACCGGCCAAGGCACTTGCAATGCCAAGCGAGCGCTCTCGACAGTTGTTCGAAAGCGTCAACCGGCGGACGACTCCATTTAACGAGCATTCCGGAGAATACTAATCAAGTCCGCCAACCAACAGACCCTTGCAATTAACCCTGGCCAGATTTCCCAGCGGTCCTCCAGAGCAGAAAAGGAACCTCCTTCGCAAAAAAAATCAAGCTGCACACGATCTGACTGACTGCAGCCGACAGCCGAACGGACAGTAAAACTCGATCAATTTCGTGCATTTTTATGGTTCAACTCTCGGGAGTCGGGAGCACTATCGGTGTCGCCATCGGATCGGATGCATGTCCGTCCGTTCGGTCGACTGATGACTTTCGGTTTCACCAACTGAGCTGGTCCGGCGGCCGCCACCAATTTTTATTGGTTCTCGGAAGAACAATGTGCCTGGAATAAATCACCTGATCACAGAAAAAAAAACTGTCCCCCTTCTTTTGCAGCCCCGCGATCCCAAACGGACTAAGCGATTCCAATCGGGTGTTGACTTAATCCGATTCCGGGCAGGCTGCGCAGGTGAAGGCGGCTGTTTCGCCGAACGAACGCGAGAAGAAGGAAAAAATGAGTTACGAGCCGGTTCTGTTTTATGACAAATGAGCCGCTTTCAGAGGTGTAATCAAACAATGTCCGACCGGCAATCCAGCCCCAGAAGGTGGCAGGACGAAGCAGCCGGCCGAAGTGAAGGAAAAAATATAATTAATAGGATATTTATGCGAACGTCAAGTCGGTGCAATAGTCCGACAACAAATAGTTAGTGTTAGAAAGAAACCGCGCGCGCCAACCGATGATCGTTGTGTCACTTTGACAGCGTCATTTTCCCATTCGTCCCGGTTGATTAAGTCATGAAATGATTAAAATGCGACCGTGTCGCTCGAACCAGTTGCAGTGGCTAGCGCTATTAAAATCAATTGAGGAAATTCAATTTGGCGTGTTGGTTGGGAAGCGAGCGCAATTTTCCTTCTGGGTAGCCTTTGTGTTGGCATTTTCCATTGCCTTTCTTTCTCCACAGTCCACACATCTCGATCTTCGGCCGTCGATGTCGTTCGTTCGGTGCGATTTGGGCATGGTAGACTGGTAAACCGGCCCGTCTGTGGCCTGACGGTTGATTAATACGAGATTGATGAAGCGTACCATTATGGAGTTAATTTAATAAACCGCACACTTGTGACGGGCGGTGGTGATCTAGGAAGATCTTGTCGCCAATCAGTGTTAGTCACGGTGTCGGTGCGGTCCACTGCCATCACAGCACGCAGTGTGGGACTGCACGGAGCCAAGCTAAGAAAATGCGGAAGATTGAGCACTTTCTGGTGTCACTGAGCTGGCTCTTAGCCTTGGCATTGTCAAAATATTAGACGGATCTCTAATCGAACGGAGGTATTTCGGTTCCACGGACTAGGCGCGATGATGTTTCACTCGTTTTGTTCCCGCTCCTAGATCGTTCCATGTCGTGACCATCGTCACCGCGACGGTGCCGTGTTCAGAACCTTCTCGATGGCCCACTCTTAATTATTTGATAAATTGTCTAATGGCCGTAACCGGACAACTAATCAAGAGACGCTCGAGACGTTTTCGTGTGTCTTTTTTCGCCTGACGACGGTGTTTCTTCTAGCTTGATTTTTCGGGTTCTTCCACGGGTCGTGCTCGCGAACATGGCCGAACATGGAGCGTGACAATCCCCACCCCGAGGCGCAGAGGAAAACGAAACACGTTCCCACACAGAGGATTAATTGTTAAACTTGTCAATTCTCGGACCTAAGAGATCAAACGGCGATAAGCTGCGCTGCGCGAGCGGTTGTTGTCTTTCGGTGGCGTCACTGCTGCAAGTCGCCATTTTACCGGGGAAAAAATGGCGCCCGAAGACACTTGAGAGTACTCCGGGAACTCTCACTTCCTTCCACCGAAAGAACGTACTCGGATTTCACCAAAAATAATAAAATAAAACTTGCTTATTATGTGTAATAAATTGATGATGATTTCGTTTTTTTTTTTCAATTCTTGATTCCTCTGTCTCGGTGAATCGCCCCTTGACCGGGGCGGCAGAGCGAGAAAAGTTATATTGTCGTAGCCAATTTAGATGATTGCCGATTCTGGCCGGCTGGCCACTTTCTTTGCACACAGGCTTTTTTTTCGTCAGTTCGTCAGCTCAGCTTTTTTTTTGTCACGCAACTTTGTCTCTTTGGAGGATCGGATTGTCGCACGGGAAAGAGCGCACAGCCATAAAGGAATAAAAATCACTTTTTATGGTCTCAACGGCAGCAGCAGCACCAGCAGCGGTCGAAGAAGGCTTCCAGAACAAGTCACACAGGAATTAAGCATTGTTCTTTATTCTACCGAACCATGCCGGAGACCCAGAAGCCGCTGGGAACTTGCGCTGCGCTCATTTCGGTACACCGAGCGAGTGAGTGTCACACATCCGCCACCGAGTGCCCGGTGGCCAAACGGCGGTGGCTGACCGGCCCGGAGGTGTGTGTTATAAATTAAAAATTCCGACGTTTTGTTATAATCATTTATTTTTCTTCCTTCGTCGTGCCGTCCTTTTATGATTGGTCACCAATCCCGCGAGAATCTTCAACGGCCGTGCAGACTCGTCCGAAGCGTCGAAGACGACGACGACGACGGGCTCTCATGATGAATCGTCTGTTTTTTCCTGTTCGTACAATGGAGGAACTGTCATAAAAGGCTTAAAAATAAAACGACATTCTCAGCTTTTCGGGTCGTCATTCTGGCTCTCTCCCCCCTCGGAGAATGTCCGTGCAACGCTGTGCTAAGGAAGCAAACAAAGGTTAGTGGAGAGTACCGAACGGAGATGATGGGGTCGAGCTCGAGCTCGAGCTCGAGGATAACGTTCGATCGACTGCAAGGAGTTGTTCGGTAAAATATTAATAAGCTTCACTTTCATCCTGTCACTTCCACAGGTAGAGAAGAAGGTGACGCAGTTCATCTCCAGAACTTGTCACAATCGGAAATCGCAGAAATTAGATACCGATCGAGATTGCACCGAAAAAAAAGGCGATCAACAAATTGTTCGTTGTTTTATGTCAATTTAATGGCGGACCGGGCGGTGAGACACTGCTCTCCGTCTTAATTACGGCTGCGACGCACGGTGACGGAAGCCCGGTTGGCTTCAAGGTCGTCTCGCTACCGCGGCGAGTGTCATCTGACACCCAGTCTGTGGTGTGTGAGCGTGCAGGAAAAGGCACTACCCACCGAAAACACGGTAGTTTCGCTTAATTTTATTTCACAGTTTACCCAAATGCGGCACGAAGACGGCGCGGCGTGATCGTAAAAAGAAACAATAACAACAGCAGCATCAGCAAGGTAGCCTACAAAGAAACAGATCTGAGCGACAGATTTTCGGATCAAGCGCGTTTTTTTGTCGTAAAACTTCGGCGGAGGTCTGCGCTGAATCTTCGATCTTTTCTGACGACGACGACGACGACGCAGGCAGACAGGTCACTGCAGCGAAGCTGTGGTGGGAAACACTTGAACACGTTTCTAATGATGGTTGATATTTCATTAAATGTCATCGCGCTCCGTTTGGTCGTACAATGACAAGTCATATTTTGTGTCCCATTCTCAATGTGTCGATCGATGTCGTTTTGGGAATCGATTCCCAGAAACAGATGGAAGCTGGATGACATAGGAAAAATTACTTCGTCGTTTGCTGGGTTCAGTAGTGCAGGCGTTTCTAACATGACGACGACGATGAGGACGATTGCCAAACCCGTTCCACGGGCGAAGAACAACCGAACCATTTAATACACCTCGACGAATCATCGTTTCATCAAACGTAAGTAAACGACCTAAATGACATTACACATTTTCTTCCCGAACCCGGACTTGACAGAATACGTCTCCCTGGCAACGCAACAACGAGCAACTATCAGAGCAGTGACAGACGAAGACGACGAAAAGCAGAGAAACCCCCTAACAATAACAAATCAGCAGTAATAACAATAACAAATCAGTCGGAATGCATGCGGTTGTCGCACTGACTGTACCTCCTCGATTCTGGCCTGACAAAATCGTCGAGAACGGCGACGAATAAATAAACACAATGAGACACACATTTGGTGACAAATCAAAACAACATTACATCATTTTTTTCCTCGCACTGCCGTTGCTGCTGCTGCTGCTGCCCTATTGTGGGCAATGGATATTCCTGTCACATCATCTCACGAGTTTCGAGGCTCTCGGTGCTCGGTACCCCGTGTGCGTCACATACATGACCTGATGTAAAAGGTAAGTCCGCGCTCCGAAGTCGGGAAGATGTCGTGACTCTCCGTGGCGGGCGGGTGGCACTTGAACCCGTTCATCCGTTTAGTTTACCACAGACTCAAGTGTGGGATTTGATCCAAACACGGCACGGCAGCACACGCGAACGTACGCTTGAACTGTCAAAGTACACTGTCAAATGACGATCGCTCGCTTGCTCGTTCGCCCGCACACCGTGGCGGCGCTGTCACTTGAGTTTAGAGGTGTAATTCAATTTTTCCATTTTCGAGTGTCATATTCGCGTCCTCCTAGCGCGCTCCAGCGTCACGCTGGAAGTTTGGCCAGTTGCTCGGTTCGCGAAAGGAACGCACGCTAATTGGTAGCAACGGCAAGGTCGTGGCGAGTGTGGCGAATGATTGCTGGTGCTCTTTAATTATGGCACAACCTCCGATATGGGTGGACAATGACAATATTGATTGACGCGGTACCCCGACGCGCTGATCGTATCTGGCTCAAGTGTCATTGAGATCGCACATTAGCCCTGTGGCTGTTGAGCTGAAGCAGGGCGCTGTCCACTCGGCGTGCTGCTTGCTTTGATTGATTTCCGGCACTTCGTGCGCGTCAGCTCTCTTGATCTAGATCGGCAGCGGCGATATTGCGGCAAATCGAAGTGCCGCGAAACAAACAGCCGCTTTGTTCGGCCTGTCGTCGAGCTCTTGTGCTCGCGAACACTCACTCGCGCGATAACCGTCTCGTTGACCCCGCAGCGCACAGTGTCTCGGTCCGGTCCGGTCCAGCACGATGCGACGGGGCAGCGCTGCAGAACTGTCACCAGTTGGCCGGTTTGGCGAGCGTTCGGACGCGTGGTAATCGCTGAACCTAATTTAATTTTTATTTTTCCATTCAGTCGGAACGAATCGGACATGATAAGTCGTTTCTGAAGAGATGCCCTTTAGCTGAAAAGAGGCGTCAGCGGTTATCGCGGTGCAGTCCAGCAAAAAAAAAATCTGTATATGAATAAAACGCCGCTGAAACAAATATGTCACTCTCTCGACAAGCGGTGCGCGATAGTGGAAGGAAGGACGCAGGGACGTCGTCGGCGTTAAACAAGATCCGGGGACCGATTGACAACTAATACAACAAGCATCGTAAACTGCTCCGTTGACTTGTTTTGCCGTGCACTGTGCTGATAAACTTTCAATTTGACAGCTCTGTTTGTACAAAACACAACAACACATTCATCTTTTTTAGCGCAATATCAGCGATTAGCCGCCTGCTTGTTGCTATAATACACGATCGTTTGTTTGTGCAATTAAAGCGGCAGTAAAAGCGACATATGCGCTCTCCGGCATCCCTTGTTCCGACGTGGAGAAGCCATCCATCAATCGATCGCGACCCACGGCAGGCACTGTTTTAGATTAGCTCGACCCTAAGCCAGCCAGCCCATCAGGCACTCTATATATGTAGCTTTTGATGCATTACTACACTGCCGACCGACGATGCTGATGGCCAAGCTTCTTGACATTAGAGTAACCTAGCCTCATTGGCAACGGCATTTGTCGTTCATTTTTTTACCGTTTTCACTGATTACCGCGAGTGCCATTTTGCCCCGCACCTCCTCCTGGCACCGACCGGCCGCTGGTGGCGGCCGGCGGTAGAAGCGGTGCAGTTTGCACTTTCTTTCTCTTGGGTGCCTCGGCTTTTTTTTGCTTCGTTTTTCGCCTGTTTGTCTACCGACCCAACAAGAGGCACGGTATGTTATTTATACGGCTCCGCTCGAACTTGATATGTCAATCATGGTGGAAATTGACATTTTTTGCAAAACACTTTGACGGAGTGGGTCATTCCGTCAAGTCAAGAGGACGCGCGCGAGAGTAAGCCGAGGGGAAAGACACACTCACACACGCCGTACGGTCGTGATCGGTGCGCGATGCGAAAGGTTCCGATTGCCGTGCCGACTCGCAAACGGCAAAATAAGGGCTGTTTCGTTTACTGCCTGATGGGCTTCCGGTTTGGAATGTGCTTCTTTGGTGCTGGACAGTTGAGCTTCTGTATTGTCTGTGGACCAGGAGCAAATGATGCAGCAGGGAGAAAGCCCTTCTGTTCTAGTTAGAGATGAGATGGGATTTGTCCACCTCATTTAGATAAAGCTAGAAGACAATAACTTCCCTTGATTTAAAAAACGACTCCAGGTCAGCTGCTTTGCACGAATGAATGTCTTAAAAACTATTTGTATGATGCAATTTATGGCAAGACCAAGCAAATATGTCGCAGAGAACGTTACACGCGAATGTTTTTCGTCTGTAAGTAAGCGACATTATTCAAAAAACGTTCTATTAGTTATAGTACAAAGTATATTGACACAACGGAAATGATTTGTAAACGTCCCAAGAAGTACGTGAGTGAGTCCCTTATCGCCTACGTGCCAAACTTATCAAAGATTTCTCATCTAATTTCTCTCAGACAAACTGGGCAAAACGTCATAGGAACACTGTCAACACATAAAGTCATATTCACGTCGAACTTATTTTGTAAGTAACATGTTGTCAATAAAGCAAATATTAGCTGGGTTTCCTTTGAAATGGACCGAAATCAACGGCCGAAACGTCGGATATACGTACAACAAATATCGTTTGAATTTACTTTCGTGGACTGAAAAATATAATATAATATAGATTCTTACAATGGGCGTAAACAAGTATAAATAGTACAGTCACAGTCGCTCGTTACGCGAAGGACACGTTTCGCGTAAATTCAAATTACATCAATCCGTAATATTTTCGCATATTTCAGTGGCAAATTCGATTATGGAAAAAGTAACAAATGAGCTGTTATTGAATAGAAATTATCATATTGTTGATTCCAGCTCACCGTTACTAAACAAATACAGGTTCGCTTAGGCTACTACCGTGAACCCCCGCTAATACAAATGACACGTGAACGTTCACTGAACTACTAATGAGCTAGCAGCAGCATTGTAACACCGTAAATACAAAAGATACAGTAAAAATTTATTCAGCAAAACTATAGATACCGTGACCGTTCCTAATTCTGCGCAGTTTCTAATTCTGTTAAACAGTTTCAGTCATTTTTTAAACAGAAAGAGTGATTACATGCAGTGCTTTTCTTAGAAAAATGCAATTCAGTTTTCATTATCCTGGAAAGAAAACGAGAAAGAATATGCAATCTCACCCCAATGGCCGAAACATAGAGGCTTGAGCGTTCAAGTAGAACCTTTAACTTGCATTGAATGGAATCCTGGCCAGCGTTCTGGGGGTTAAAACCTACGAGTGCCAATCCATGGAACCATAAAAACCCGAATCAATTCGTACTTCACGTTCTCGAGTGGAAAATATTTAAAATGAATCAACTAAAATTCTTGTGCCACCACACAAGAAGGCCGGATTATGGATTTAGTTGTGGTAATGGCTCATGTCGGCTCTTTGGTGTACTTTCAGCGTTTAAAGGCAGAAACAACATAAGTATTTATTGTTTTACTTTTTTGGTGCGTAGAATTAGGAACAAACTTGCGCAGAAATAAGAACATGTGCGTTGAATTAGGCATAAAATAGCTAGTTCTACAAATATCCCACACATAACTTTGTCAAATTTTGCTCGACTGAGACGGTACTGTCATTTGAATCAAAATTTAGTCAAAGTGATCAAACCATCCCTGGTTCGAAATAGATAAACGAAGACAAACAAACATAACAAATAGAAGCAGATTTATAGGATCTGCTTCTATTTGTTATGTTTGTTTGTCTTCGTTTATCTATTATCTATTAACTATTATAAATATTAAATTAAATAATAAATATCAGATTACATATTATTCCAAATATTAACCTTCAACAGGAGTATTTCTCGGCAAACAAATGGTCTTCTCCTCTTTTTATTAAATAAATTCCATTAATTACGAACACTAAATCTCGACCTACATGTCAAAAGGTGCAACGTGGAAATGAGTGATTCTTTTTGCGTCTCCTCTCTTCTGCTTATCATGGCGGCCTAAATGCATTTCAATCTAATTTTTCTTAAGAATTAACTAGCCAATAACTCCAGCAACCGTTTTATGTTTTAACCGTTTTAACGAATTCAAGTCCATTTTTGCTGCCGTGATAAGCGGAAGAGAGAACAGGTAAAGAGAATCTCTCATTTGCACATATTGGACGTTTTGAAATGTTGCTTGTCAAATGCAAATTTTAAACGACTATCGCAGAGTTACAACCTGTGAAAAAAGTGAGTAAAATTGCAACTTCTTTCATATTTTTAATCGACTCTACTGGTCAAATCACTTTTTACTTTCTTACGGGGGAGTAAATGTGTGTTTGTGTGAAAAACGAAAATTAAATAAATCAATTATTCAATTTCGATTCTTCACAAAAAAAACAGAGGACTTTTTCATAACCATGCTTTTAAAAGACTTTCAGAAGGCTCTCAAAAATGACTTTCAGGCGATCTTCAGGCAATATTAAGATGTATTGCGGACAACTTGCGGCGGCTTTCAAACGTCAAAAATGCTGTTTAAATATTACGAACACGTTCGCCATTATGGCTCGTAATAAGCTGGATAGATTTACATTTATGTTTCAACTGAACGTAGGGGAATGTCCTCGTGGTTGGGCTACGTTTTGGTACACGTACAGAGACTATCACGAATCACAAATAAAGGTAACTCTCCGTTATAATTCAAAATTTGGTGGTTTTTTGAGTGCCTTGTCGCCTCGGTAATCTATAGTCTCTGTAGGTACACGTCATAATTTCCGCTTTGAAAAGGTAAAGGTTTAAGAATAAGATAAGTTTCGAGAAAATCGCGAACTGAGTGCTGATTCCATAAAAAATAATACAGTTGTAGGCATTTACGTAGAGGAAACAAATGTCTAAAAAGTCGGGCCTTGCCGGTTGCCGCGGAGAATCGAAGTAATATGGTTTGAAATTGTAAATGGAGACATGGCAAGAAAAAAAATCAGTAAATTACTTAAAGTGTAAAGTGTAAAAGCGCGGTGGCTCGACGTTAAGAGTTGCTTGAATTTAACGGTGTTAACCTATGTATTTGTTTTAACAATTTTTCGTTAGCTTCTTTAAGAGCTCGCAATTTCCAGAAAAATTCTGTGTTACCTGTAACAATGCTCTGACCAGCATTTAAATACACGATAAAAAAAGTAATCAATGTGAGACACTTTCCAGGGTTCCGGAAATTCGTTCAGGTTACCAATAAGCATTAATATAAGTAGTAAATTAGTCGGTTATTGACATATCTGGTATTTTAACTGCCCTGGTTACTGTGTATTAATATAAATTGCTGATATAAATTGGCATCCAAAACTCTATTCTAATTCTTATTGTCGGTAATTGGATGTAAATTAGCATTATCAGCACTGTAGAAGGGTTAGCAGTAAAGTAACCGTATGTTTTGTCAAAGTAGCCTTTGAAACAAAGCTATTCGGCTTTTTAGAAGCCATAATGGCGGAAAGCATAATCCGTGTTCGCAATATTTGAACAGTATTTTTGTCATTTTTGTATCCAGCTTTTTACGAGCCATAATGGCGGACGGTATAATTCGTGTTCGTAATATTCCAACAGCAGTTTTGACATTCCAGTAATACATCGCACGTTTTCTTTCCGCACATTCCTTTAGTTTTACCGTGAACGCGCGGAAAGAAAACATGCGATGTATTAGTGAAGTATCAAGAGTGCTGGGAAAATATTACGAACACGGATTATGCCGTGCGCCATTATGGCTCGAAAAAAGCTGGATACAAAAATGACAAAAATGCTGTTCAAATATTACAAACACGGATTATGCTTTCCGCCATTACGGCTCCTAAAAAGCTGAATAGCTTTGTTTCAAATTAAAAATACTAATCGATGCATTTAAAGTTCAAAGAATATTACATATTGGTAGAAGCGATTCCAACTTGTTTCAAACTGTACTCAGAATCCTCTACAAGTGCATTCCAAGTAGTTGTGAACCAAAAACATGGACAGAAAGAAATGAATTGGTTAGATTAGATGCAGAAACTTCATTTCCGAGGCTTTCAGCTTGCTACCAATCCGTTCTTTACGAACTAGTTAGTTAGAAATTGCCGGCTTAGCCTCCTTCCCAGTAAGAATTATCCAGACGATGTTGGACAGACGCAAGCAAAGTTCTGTTGGACGACGTCTGATAGACTATTCTTATCGGGTTAGTTTGCATATATACTTCGAGAGAATTCTACGTGGTTTGAAGCTATAAATAGCATTAAATAAAGTTAATTATTTGGTTGATTCAACCTACTTATAAGTTCACAGAGGCTTCCTGTGGTATACAACAAATCAATCAAAAATGATTAGCAGGTTTCTAGTGGGTTTCTATGTTTCATTTTTAAGGACAAATATTGAAAGTATAATATTGAAGACATCACGACCTAAAAAGATTGAGGATCATTCGCAACTGTGTTAGAAGTTTCTTGGTTTTTATGACTAACCGGCGGTTAGTAACTGCAGAGCACTTTTAAAATTCCGTGGTTGAATTTAATTTAAATTAATAATAATTTAATTGAAACATATCTTATACATTTTAACCTATTAGTTTGTCGAAACTACTCATACACTTTTAAAAGGCGTGTACAAACTTAGGAATACTCAGAATACTAGACATACGCGGAGGCGGACACCTTGGGGCCCAAACGAGAGTATTGCCTAATGATTGATTAACAAGTATTGAAGCAGTGCTGAAATCTACTTATCTTGATTATTATACTCCGACGCACAGTGCGTACAAAACTTAGCAGTGAACTTTATATTTATTAAATTGAGAGATAGTTCGCTGGGTAAAATTAATGTAATAAAAACAGAAGTGCTCCGCAGCATAGGCTGGCAGTTTTTGTACACTGTTGCCAAATCATTGGATTTAGTTTTCGCGTATTTCGGGTACTGGGAGTATTTCTACACAAATTTTGTTTCTGAGTATTTCTAAGTTTACAAATCTGTAGGAGAATTTCAAAAGTAAGTTATTTAGCGCCCTGAAAGACATTCGATAAAGTTCTTAATAGTTCGGCATGTGTTTTCCATCGTACATTCTTCGTACATTCTTACATTGGTATAAATACTGCCGCACACGGTAGGAAGCAGGTTCTTTTCCATTCAGCCTTTGGCAGGAGCACACGCTAGAAGCGCAACGAATAGATTCAAGAAGATCCAACACTAATGAGAAGGAAGGCCCAACAAGCGGAAATGTTTAGGAAGAAAATTAGGAACAATGAAACATAAGCAGGCGCTGATTGTCGCCCGTCTCGCAACGAATTCCAAATACTTTTCAAAACACTCGATAAAATTCTGATGAGTTCTATCAAACTATCAAACTTTTATACAAGCGGAACAATAACCCACGATATAATTAGGATGTCACCCAAGTTTATTTGCGAAAATGGAAAAGAAAAGGTACAAATACTGCTCAATTTCAGTGGCCAATTTCAACATGGGATTGAAATGCCAAACGGATTCCAAATCTGTAAAACATTTAATTGACTTGTCATGAGATCCGGACCAGCAAAAATAAAGCTGATGAATATTTATTTGACTAAAAAGCAGGTTGAAGAATAGAAACGATATACTAACTTTGCGTAGTTCTACGCCAAGCCTGCGTTAATGTCTCCCACAGAGCCCAGACCTTTCTGCTTGTTTAGTCCTTTGATTTCTGGAAGAAATTCGTATTTTTGTGCCTGTTAGTTACTAACAGGGGGTTCAGTATATTGATGGAAGAGTCGCTGAGAGTCATTAGTATACAATCTAAAAGTTCCCTAGTAGCACAGTTGTTATAAATTAGTTGTGGTAACCGATTAATGACTAATTTCAGTCATAAATAGGTTGCGGCAACCAGAAATGACAAAAATGTGCTACTAGCTACTAGGATTGTTTTTCCATGTGGTGCCGACTAAGGAGGTATTCAGCAATTAATTATTGACATAAGAAATGCTCGATCGTTAGCATTTCTGATGGAATAGTATTTATCAGCAACAGAACCATGTTTATATGGGAAAAAATCAGGTTCCATCAAATCGAAAAAACTATTCGTACCGACAGACAATAGTTCGAATGCTGACTTTCAAGGACATCAAATGTCTCGAAAGACTGAGGAAAAAATTCTAACGGCCGGTCAGGCCAGCGGCGGGACGAGCAGAGAGTTTAAGATTCGCGCATTTTATTACGATTCAACCATTCAACAACTCGGCTGTTGTCGGCTTGTAACTATTTAGATGGCCGAACAACAAATTCTACCAGTAATTGGCCGGTTGATTGCCTGAATTCACCAGGCTCTGTAATCAATTTCCACGGGTTTGCCAGCAGAAAAGAACCGTTCGTTGGTAAGCGCTATTCAGCAGTGGATTGTGTGTGGATTCATTCATCGCATTCATTTCATCGGAACGCACCGGAGAGGATTAAATGAGATGTGAACATTTGTGAATAGTTTTGCCCGATGGTAGACGCGTTTGATTTCACAGAACTAAAATACTTCTACCAAAGTAAGTCGTAACTTAAACGTTGTAGCACATTTCAAATATTAATTTGAATTTTATTGTACTTTTGGTGCGGCTTTTCAGATTCAATTTTGGACGGTAGAAATGTTATAAGCATATAAGTCTGTAATAAAACTTGATGCTTGAGATGGTAATTTTGATAATCAAGTAAACTGTCAGATTGTTCTACACAAGAAAAAATCGGCACGTCAAATCTATGTGAAAACCTTAGGTAATTCTTATTCCTTGCACTTTTTCTGTAAAGTTGTTTCTTAGTAGTTTCCACTCATACGAACAGATTCACGAGCAATCCCTTTAATATAACAGTGCTTTGGCTGCATTTGTTCTACTTAATTTTGGCAGCAAATCATTTCAGCAGTTATATTTTTGCCCAGGAAGCTTAATTCAAAAGTTATGTATAAAACTGTTTGTCCAATGCAATGGAGGCGCAAGTATTTTGTAACAGAGTGAAGGAATCACCGGCTTGTAAATGAATAAACTTATGTAAGAATACACTCTTGTCACACAAAAGAATAACACTAAAAATTTGAAATTTGATCTTCTGTTTTCAATAACGATACGCTCTCCGTAGCCAGCTGTCAGAGTACAGGACAATTGCGGACCGAGTGCTATGATCCTATTGCATCTTACAACCGCTCCCGGTCGAATTTGGATCATGCGACGATCAGTGCCATACCTCAAGGCTAATTGGGAATGTTTTGTCTGTTAATGTTTTTCATTCCTAGTTTAGCTGGAAGCATTATCGAATTTTTTAGACATCTTTTTTGTTATCAGCAGACATAGCCTTAGTGAATATGATGCTGCGAAATTTTGCTTGGCTTGAAAAACTAGCGAAGACATTACCCAAGCAACAATCAGGGTTTTATATCACACTTATGATGGTATTTATAACCAAAATAGGTAACGAAAACCGCAATAAGGGTGCTATAAAACTTACATTGTTACCTGAGTAGGGTATTTTGGACGGTGCGTTACGCATACTTTATTTTGGACACTTAGCGTACTGTCCAAAACAGGTGGATCACCATAGCTCAAGGGAAACTGTTCAAACGTGAATGTAAATTTTTATAGAACCGTTATTGAAGTTGTTTCAACTGCATTTACTATAACATGTTCGACGCAATTATATTTTGCAGGATGAAGGCTATGTGACGCAGGCACAGACAGACTGTATTTGATTGGATTAAGGTTAGAGTCTTCTGTTGGAGGTGAGGCAATAAAGTTTGCCCTAGTTGAATGTTAATTATCGTGAATTATATATTTCCTTGTTCTTTTGAGGTGTTGCGATAAAATAATGTCACTCAAAATAATGGACGTCGTATCGTCAAGAAGATCGTTAACGTGTGACAAATTTAATGTATTTTGCTTCCTAAATTGGTTTTGCTAATAATCGGAGGATCGGAGGAAGACTTAAATGCCTTGCAGTAGAAATTTCCTCGTGTCTTAAGGAACTGAAAAAATGCACCAGGTTAAAAATTATAAAGCTTATGTTTTCGAGTTTAATTCATGTCACTTTTAGTTTAAAATTATTTGCGACTAAAACTACTGAACGCAAAATTGGAGTTTGTTTTGGCTAGTTTGAAGAACTATAATTTTTCCGTATATATTTGTATGATAAACAAATTAAATGAGGATAGAAAGTTCCCGGAAAATTTTCCAAACCACCGTCTACACGAGTGAACGCCTTTCATTGACGTTACAACTACGTACTGTAGCAAATAACCATTTTTATTGCATTAAGATTGACTTGAATGACCAACGAACGAAAGAAATCGAACTTATTAATTAAAGTAAGCTAGTTAGGGCACCTTTGTAGCGACTTTCCTTGAGCGAACGACCACGGATCGCGTCCAACCCAAATTAACTAGTTACACTCTACAGAAGTTTTCGGTCGTTAGCCGAAATTAGACAACTTATGTGGCATTTAATGGGGAATTGAATTACGCTCAATTTGTCCCAATCTAGCATTTGTAAAGGATCACATTAAATAATCGGAGCTTAATCGTTTAGCAATCAGAGCCAATTGTTGAGGAATTATTTCACCAGTATTTAGTTTGACTAATTTGTAGTTGTGTTTTGCTTTATAGCACCGCATCGCCTCTCGGAAAGAGACTTTGTATTGAGTTTTACCATCCAAATTTATCACAGACTAACAGAGTTTCAATTCAGTTTTAGTCAGAGAGAGAGATAGTTTTGTCTATCAGTGTAATATGTTTTAGTTTAGAAGGAAATTCTGGTGATATTTTTTGACATGTCGAAAGTCCAAAAGCCTTGTCGGAACAAGGGTAAGTGTAATGAACTATTACTTGTAATCTTCACCGATAACTGTCAGTTATTCTTCATTTGGACAGTTTTGTCACAACAAGTACAAGAGGATGAAAGTAATTGAAATCAATTTGAAATCTTTACTCCAAACAGAATCTTGTTGTTTGATTGAACTTTTCACTGAATTCTATAGTCTAGAGATTCTTTGAAGCTGCTTTAATTGGTTCGACACTAAAAATATACAGGAAGTTTTTGCGGTTTGTCCTCCCACATGTCAACTGACATCATACAGCCAGCTTAGGGTACCTCCAAGCAGAATAGAGACCCAAGAATCTTTGGTTACCAGATCACTTTGTAAGTTGGCACTTAGTTTTCTTTTCAACTAAACAAAGTTACGCAATTAGAACGGAACCACTGAACCTCTGACAACACTAACCCATCAAAACGAAAGTAAAACAACTGCAACTCACCTTTGCCAAAAAACTACTCGTTCTTCCGGGGGGATGGGGGCGGTTCGCGCTACGGCTAACTGTTGGTGTTCAGCAAACAAATTCGTCCTTGCACCGTTTTCATCAAACAAAAGAAAATTGCACTCGTACACACACAGTGACACGAAACAAACGAGAAAAAACAAAATAGTTTCCAACACTCAACAATCCCTGCACTGCATTTTCCCGTGTTGTCCTCTTGTGTTCGGGAAGACCTTTTGCACTTGCCAGATGGTTTGCGTTTTGAGGTTCTCCGTGTGTTTAGGCTATACTTCTTGGTGCGATCAAGAAAAAAAACTGGACGCGTGTTTTGCTGCTGCACGGGTTTCCAACCGGGACGTCAACACTTTTCAGGATTATCCACAAACTTTTTCTTGTGTACTTCAATATTATTTGTAAAAAAAATTTTCACTGCTCTTTGCGTTCTACGGCTTCACGAAATTCACTTGTTCACTTGAATCTGTACGCCTCCACACTCACTGTTGATTACGGGCTGGTGCACTACTGTTACGGTTTGAGATTTTCGAAAACTTTTCAATATCTGCGGAAAAAGCACTATCGCTCTTGGCCGGAAACACGATTGCGGGTGACACTGGCGATGGATGTTTGTTTGTTTTTTTTTCGTTTTAACTTTTCTCGGTTCAAGTGCCTCCTGCGATTGATATTTTTTCGTACGACTGCGTTTTGTGCGTTTGGTACGATCGCGAGTTACGCGAGTTCGCAAAACTCCGTTCGCCGCGCTCTCCGTGTGTACACTAAGGTTACTTCGCCTACTGCTATTGCCGCCGCGGTCACTGGTGCTGCTGCTGCTGCTGCGGTACGCGTGTGTACAATCAACAGTAACGAAATACACAATAAAACTAATATCGGACCGGAGCACACTACCAGCCCCTGCTGCACCTCGCGTGGCTGGATCAGCGAGTGATGAGCGAAAACGGCAAGTCCGCGGAGAGTGAATAAGCGACCGTGAAGAAGTGTGCTGCTGTGAGGCGATTGATGATGATTTTTTCCTTCTTGTCCGTTCCTTCTGGTGTTGGCTGCGAGATAGGGAACCGATCGTTTTCTGCTTCTTCAACCGAACCGCTGGTGTGGTGTCTGGAGAGAAGGACCGTGTATGTCTCACTGGCAAGACGGGTTCAATAATACTGTTGAACTTTCGGATGTGACGAAGAGAGCCAAGTCAGGTGTCGTGTGGTTGCCGCATACCCACACAATCTCACGGTATCGTGGAACGCGACCGAAATAAAGAGAAGCAAGTGCGATAAGCGCACACATGTACAGTGCAAACCGGCAGAGCAGAGACACGCTCGTTAAGCACTGAGCGAGAGAGCTTACCAGTATAAGCACAAGCAGCGGAGGAGGCGAGGGAGCTATGGTTATGTTCTCTTGCGCCCACACTAGCACACTGACTGCTGGTACTGTACGCAACGGACGGCAGGGCCAAGAGGCAATTGGACTGGAAAACCACACGACTAAAGAGACAGAGAGCACGGCTGTGTAAATAGCGTGCACAGAGGTGAAGCATAAAAAACAACATAATATTGTTGACAGAAACGGCTACGATGAACGTGAGGTGTGTATTGAGAAAGCAAGAAAGAATGCAAAAAAAGAGGTGGGGGAAGCTATTGATGCAACCGAACCTATTGGGTTGAGCGACACTCACACAGTTGCGCGACAGTGGGTTAGGGTGGGGTGGCACCTACACCACCGTACACCCAAAAGCCTGGTGACATTTGGCTGTGCGACATTCTCTCGGTTCTGTCACCAACACACAGCGAGTACATAGCGCTAGCAAAAGGACACATTCAAGTGACAATTTTGTGGGCTGTCGTTAGCTATTGCGTGACACACTCACACAGCGAACGTTCGAGCAGCCATCCCCTTATGTTTATTTATTTAAAACCTATAGAAGAGACATCGTCCCAGGCGAACCGAATGACACACGCCGCTTCGAAGGGAGGAGTGGATTCTTCTGCGCGCGTGTAAAATTGTCACTTCTATATACTATCCAGTGGTGTTTAAGCGCACACATACACACCCTCAGATCAATTCTAATGGTACAAATCCTTTCGTTCGTGTCCTGTTGTCGTTCCGGATCGTGTGGTCAGAGCAAGCGACAATGTACCTACAACAGTCGTTCAACAAGCTGCCTCCGCCACTCGATTATCTCTCCACGGGAAAATCGTCGTCTGTGTACATATATATGTGCTTAGCTAATGTATCTCTGGCCTCCCCTGCACTGCGTCGCTCGCGTGTAGAGGTTTTCCGCGGTCATTCGGACCGACCGTCTATCCATCCATAAAATTTCCGTCTCGTTCCGGCCTGGTTCTGGTGCCGTTGGCAGGGTCTCTTTCACACCGACCGACTAGAGGAGCTTCGAATGATATCTCTCGCTCTTCACTTCCAGATCTGCTGCTCTGGACCCGGGCTGGCAGAGGGTGGCCAACCGGGCTCCGGGCGAGCAGGGCAGCGGTGGTGTATTGCATTGTGGAACAGCACTTGCCGCTCGGTGTACAAGTCCAGCCGACTACAACGACGACGACGACGACGACGACAACGGGAAGGAGAAAGAAGAAAGAAGAGTAGGTACTCCGCGGAGTGTATCTTGGCGTTTGGCTTTGCGTGTGCTTTTTTCTTTGCTCCCACCATCGCGGCTCTGGCCGCTGTTGGTTCTGCTGCTGTTGCTCTTCATGATTTTATTGGAAGGAAATAAAAATAGAATTTTTCCTGTCCGGCCCGGACCCGCCGTGTGGCAGAATTTGGAACCTGCCTGGCGTGCCGTGCGGCTGAGCTTGCTGGAAAGTTGGTTACTGTTGTCGTAATTTTTTCTCCGGAATGGAATTTTTACGGATTTGCACTTGGATTTATTGGTTTAAGGATAACTATTCAGCCTTGCTAATGGGGATAAAGGTTTAACAAATTTTCTGGTTCAAGTAGTTCGAATATTTGTGTTTGTTTTAGGATTACAGTTTTCATCATCACTCTCACAACATTGGTTTAATTAAGGTTAAGGTTAAATTTTTTTGTCAAGTATAATTCATGCATCTTGAAAAAGATCTGAATTGAAGACGAAGGATAAATTATGCTTACGGTCAACGATAACGTCGAAACTAACATCAATCACAACCGTTTCAAACACGATCAAACTTCTTTCACTTTCTGAACTGAATTTTTAACGTGAACTTCAAATGAAGCTGGTAATTTTTTCGAGTGACGACAATTATAGAAGTTGGCAATAAATTGTAATTCATTTTTACTGCCAGACCAATACTTGTTTCTATAAATATTTGATCGAAACATACAAATCCACCGGTTAAGGTGTTCACCAAGATGAACTGAAATCTCCTTCATTAACACTGTTGGAGGTTAGTTTAGAAGTGCATTTAGAAACAAGTATTGACCATCGGCATGATGTTTTTGTAGAAACGGGATCAAAATTTTCTTCAAACATTCGTCTGGGGCATTTTAATTGATAGCCAAACCAGAGTGCCAGTTTTGTATCTTCACTGAAATTACTGGACTGCACAGAGTCAGGTTCAAGACTTCCTGCCTGATAGCATTTACAAATGTAGGTTCATTTTCTTTATTAGCAATATCGATATTGTTTGACGAGAGAAATTCTAAAAGGCACTCACAGCCGATGCGGTCGTTGTTGACTTCTCTGCAGTATTTGACGAACGCCGCAACCTCTTGAGTGGGAACCTCAGGAACGTCACCAGGAAAATAAACTTATAGGAAAATGCTATGATAACATCGGATTTTCCCCTGGCGGTTGGTACCTTAGCTTTGATCGCGACGATGTCTCGTGTGATGAACTCGTTAATGGGAAAACAATTGAGTGGGTCAGAAGGAAAGGGGTGTAAGTAACAAAAAGTAAATTTCGAGAAAATCAGCTCCAAAGTTAACATCATCTAGAAAATTGAAATCTTGAAAAACCACTTTGATTTTCGGGATTTATAAGATTTAAATGTTATTTGCACTTACATCTCTTTCCTTCTAAGTTATGCAGTTCTAAGTTATGCACTTGTACCCCTTTCATTCCACACTACTAGCACAGTTGTTATAAATCAATTGCGGTAACCGATATACGACTGATTTTAGTCATAATTGAGTTACTACAACTAGAAGGCCCACAAGTATAGTATGTACACTAGAAGGCCCACAGGGCAAGCGATTATAAGGAATACTACTTAGAGTGAAAGGCAGCCCAGCCAGCACCAACTCTTATATCAATGTACGAAAATTATCGTAAATATCTCTTAACAAATTCGGAGTCGTAAATAAAGCCTAATAAAGCGCGCACAAGTCGATATTCTATCGTTTATAATGCTAGTAGCTGACAAACATACGATTTTCAGCACAAAGTTTTATAGCTGTATGTAGCTAGTAGCGCTTAATCGGATCTTATCGTATTGAAATACCTGTATAAGTGTATCGCTCAAAATTATTCGTCAGTGCGTATATCGCCTCCAAAATGGTACGAATAAGCGGCTTTTGCGCGTCGAATACGATTTTGTTGGAAACATATCAGTGCGTAGCTCCTATTTGCAATCTAATTATACATACAAAAATGTTGACTGGGACGTAGTAGTAGTTCAGGATTTTCTCGCTACGTGGCGCTAGTACAAATGTAATATTCTTATATAGTGTGTATCTTACGCTACTGACTATTTAGAAAGTTGCAGTCTTCAGCAAGGTTGCTCAAATGACTGTCATCTCGAAGATGGCATTGAAAATAGTTCAGCATATTCTCAACGTGCGGCGCTAGTGAATGTGCGACCTCGTTTTATTTGCTATAGCTTATTATCCATGTAACCTCAGATATTACTTTCTTAGGGAAAGCTGTTTGAGTAATAGCAGCTTTGCAGATGGTATAGAAAATACTGCAGAATTGCCTCACTACGTGGCACTACTGTATATGCAATCTTACTGTACAGGTTGTAACTAATGCTACTGATTACCTGGAAAGTTGAATTCTTTGAGAAAATTATACAACTGACAGTAACCTTCAAGATGGTATAGAAAATAGTTCAGGAATTTCTCATCGGTCGGCGCTAGCGTATATGCGTATATGTCATATATCATGATATGAGTAATCAAAAATATTACTTTCTTCGGGAAAGTTGTTTAAGTAATAGCAACCTAGCAGATTGTATGGACAATAGTACAGAATTGTCTCACTACGTGGCGCCAGAGTATATGTAATATACGCAAAATACAGCCCACAAACTTGCGCTGCTGACTCTCTAGACTAGAATGTTGCGGTCTTCGGAAATATTGTTCAGGTGACTTTCATTTTATAAATGATTTAGAAAATAGCTCAGATTTTTTTCAACGGGCGGTGCTAATTTATATATCACCTTTTTGTAGTTGCCTTAAGTCATTATCTTAGTAAGCCCCCTTCAGTGGCCCCACGTCGGAAGGTTGAAAACTTCATAAAATATTTGTAATGGCCTAACTTCAGAACGGCTGGGCATAAGAAAAAAGTTTATATGACATAATTTGTTCAACATTATGCTAATTGAATTTGATTTTGCTTTAGTTTTACAAAAAACTCCTAAGATTTGGACTCCTAAGAAGCTGCAGCCGGTAGATAGCATCACGGTAGGTTTTCAAAGTTGGCTACGAGATATGACGCTGGCCTAATAAGCCAGTCGTCGTATGTTCGAATCTCGGCTGGGAGAGGCTGTTAGAGTCAATTGGCCCTGAAATTGTCCTGCACTCTAACAGCTGGCTGCGAAATCAGTCGTATAAAACCAGAAGGTCAAGTTTGTACGGAATATCGGAATGTAGCACCTAGGCTTTGCTTTACTTTGCTTTTTGTAGGTGTCATTCTAACGATGCGATGGTGCAATTTACGTGCTTTACATGCTGCATAGGAACAGATGATGTAAACAAGTAGCTCTGGCTTCATTCAAACAAACCCGAGCAGGAGCGAAGAGCAAAATAATATCAAAATGTGTTATTGGAAATCGAATAACTCATTTCAAAATTTGGTCTTGTTTTGGCTGACATAGTTGGTAAAATAACAAAAAATAATATCAAAATTTTACTCCTTCAAGGCCAAAAGAATAACTATTTGTGTTGTTTGAATAACAAAGCAATAACAGTATTCAGAGTTTAGAATAACATATTTTAGTATTATTAAGGTATTGAATAACAAATGCAATAGTATATGAGATATTAAAAAATCATTTTATAAAATATTTATAATCTAAAATCTCATAAAAAAATTGTATGAAATATATCGAATGTCATTTTAAGGCCAAAATAAGATAAGATAACAAAATCTGTTATTAAACTCATCCTACAACCACTGTTTTATATATCTACTCAATTACAAAATGTGTTATTAATGTATCTCCATATCTATTCAACAACAAAATATACCATTATAACACAGTTTGTTATTGTTTTTATATTATTTTACTCTCCTGCTCCTGCTCGGGAATTTTAAATGTCCTTCCTTTTTTCTAATTTCTTCCGTTTTATCAGTGACGTGACTAGAGGGTGTTGTCTGTCGCAACTTAGCAACGAAAACTAATAATGAAATGATGTGCTGAAAACTGTAGGGTAGTCGCTCCATTAGTCGCGCAGCTAAGCACAATGTAATTTCTTTTTTCTTGTTTATTGAGGTAGGTATATGCTTCAATTAATGCTTGTGGGATATAAATTTATCAAACACAAGGCATTTGTCACAAGGCAAGACAACTGCATTCGTTGCATGAGAAGCTTTATAAAGAAAAAAAATGAATTTTCCGATTCAATTATATTGTACCAATAGTTGCGCTAATGTTCCCTTAATTAAGTTTGGTGTTCCTTTAAATGTGTTATTTCGTATACATTGCTAGGTTGCTACACACTTAAACGATTCGGTAAAATTTACCGAAATCTAAACAGCTGAACGTTCGGTAAAATTTTTTATTGCACCAAACATTACTAATGATCTGTAAACGTCGATTGGCACCATCGAAATTTTTACCGAACGTTCAGCTGTTTAGATTTCGGTAAAATTTTACCGAATTCGGTGCTTTTTGTTAAGTGTGTAAGTGAAAAAACATTGTAGCGCAACTATAGAAATGAGAGCCTATAGTTGTGCGCTCCAACTGGGCGTATAGTTGCGTTAGATTTTAGAAAATTGGAATTTTAGCAAATAATGCTTTAATTTTAAAGGTTTTGTTTTATATAATTAACAGGTGACGAAAATATGCATCAATAATGAATAATAGCGCAACTATTGGTACTACCACAACTATTGGATCACCTACCATAGTGAATTTATAAAAAATGTTCAAGTTTACGTGGAAATTCCAGGAGTGCAAAATTGAATCTTTTGATAAAAACTTGTTACGTTTGTAAAAATATATTTGTAAATAAGGCAACACTGTTAACAAATAGAGCAAAACCGTAGTCGACGATATCGATAAACGATAATAGATTAGCGATTAATCGTACGCACGATCTGTAGAGTCCCCCGGTTGACAAGGCAGCAGAAACAAAAACGATCAGTTTCGGTTCATTGGAGTGCACATCATCATTCTTTTCTACTCAAGCCACGAGGACAGATAGTCCATTTTGTGAACAGTGCGTGAAAAATCTTGCCCATCTAGCAAATAAAAAGCTCCTGGAACATCGCTCCGGACGGCAATAGAAAAAGTGAGCGATCGACCACGTGTACAGCCAAAGTTTATGTAAAAGCACGGTACTGATTCGTCGAAAGGGAGCAGAAGAGCTGAGAAACCGCTCCAGCAAGAAGCGATCCAAATTCGAATAAAATACGTCAACCCCGTCTGAAGATTACAGCGATCGGCAGAAGACGAAAACGCGTGCCGAGACAAAGATCTCCTAGGATTCATTTAGGACTGAAAGCGAGATAAGAGATAATTCAGCCACTAATCGTTACGAGAAAATTAATAGCCGCGTGCATTCCCGGCAGATGAAAATCGGAACTGAAAGCACGACAGCTATATCTTCAGCAGGGAGGTTCGACGATCCAGCAGACCTTCCAGAAGGAAGTGAGTACAATCAGAGTTTAGATGCAACAAGATTTTATAGCAAAATTACGTATTATAACAGGGTTTTTATGCGGAGCCGAAACAGGCCATGGACCGTTTTCATCCGGAGCTAAAGCCGATGTAGGAGACCGAATTAATACGGACCTAGAACAGACGTAGGACTGTGTCTTTGGGTGGAGCTAAGACTGACGTAGGACACCGTTTGTGTCGGGAGCCAAGATAGACTGAGGACACCGTCTTTACGTGAAAGCAAACAGATTGAATTCATCGTCCTTGCCGAAAGTAAACAGCAGGCCGCTGATCGCAGGAGGAATTGGTCGGCAAGCACTGGCACAATAAATACGAAACAAGAATCGGAACTTGGGCTGAGTAACCACGCAGGGACGCCTGCCTAGTGAAGCGCCTTGGTATGCAGCAGTAGAAAGATCAATAGCCGAGATCACGTTGCCGGGAGGACCGGAGTATAGCGAGACCGTTCCTCGAGAGAAGGAGGCACCGTGAGTAAAGAAAAATGACATCTTTGTAAATGCTAGCTTAAGACATAGAGGAGGTTAGAGTAGGAGATAATGGTTAAGGCCAATGAGGCAAGATGGCACACGGTGAGCCAATAAAAGTTTGAAATGTGTATTGCACTTTAGTTGAGATTTTGTGTTTTGCGCAATGTTTTGGAAATTCCCATTGGTCAATTCAGCAACACGCTGAAGGTTCATAAAGTCAAACACAACAAACTATACGAAAGTGTAACCGTCGGCCCAGTCTATGCCCAAGATTTAGGAGACTGTCGCGCGGGTATAATATTAAATGAATGTCACGTCAAGAAAATATTTGAAATACTCTATTGCGAACAGCTTACCCCGGCGACGTACGCAGCCACGCGTCAACGATTTCCACCCACCCACCACCAGGGGGCGGAAAAACGGAGTCGAGCTAGCGTGGATTGAGCATGGCAGGAAAACGATCAGCCAGAGAGGGAGAGAGAGTAGGGTTCTTGGCGCGAAGAAAGGTCATAGACCGTTGGACAAAAGTTAATCGAAGCCATTACCTTGTCTAAAGTCAAACCGTCAACGTGTAAAAATTCAAACAGACAGACGAAATTAGACCAAAAGTTTCAGTTTGTTCAAATACACAAATTAGAAGGAAGATAGGAGTGAAAGACAAAAATTACAGAAAGTTTGACGGAGGAAAGGAAAGACGGGTATAACAAAGCAAACAAGAGGTATGGCTATTCAGAAATTCTTCTACCATAGTCCCGACTTTGACCGCCTTGAACCGGATGCTAAAAACCCTCTCGCTCTTAGGACCCCTGTGCTTACCCTGTATTTATGACGTTACCAACGTGACCCGGAGCTATACCTGAGTGTACTGAATTTGGTCCTCACGTCCGCCGCTGCCACTACGATGGTCAACCCCGAAGCTGAAAGAGCGTCCCTGCCATCGACGCTATCGCAGTAATGCCCCGTCGTCGCCATCGCGCTTGGCCGAAGCCCTAAGTGAGCTCGCTGTCGGAACGCCGGAAGTTAGCCATCGAACCCCGTTCCAACGTCGCCGACCTGACCGCAATTGGATCCCGGCCAGCATCTCCGCCGGAAGTGAAACCCCGAATCCAAAAGGTAGGAGTTACCGAAGGGAAAATCCGTCGATAAAGGGAATAGTTTGAGCAGAAGGTTTTCAAGTGTTTCCTTCATAATAAGTCGCGAACGTTTGCCGTCCCTGAGGTTTGTTTTAGGGGGTATCGTAAGTGCTGGGTTGTTACGACCCCATCTTTTGTGATTCGAATGGTATGCGAACCGTAAAAATATATTCAGAACTGGCTGAGCTATAAGTGTTCAAAATCTGTCACTTTTCCGAGTCACGATTTTCTTTGCTCTTCTAGCATGCCACCCTATTAATGGAAGACGTACGCCTACGACAAAAAATTTCATTTGAAAAGTTTCTCTTGACGAAAACAATTATGTTTCATGGAAAATGAATGATTGAGTGACAAAATTTCATTCCAATAAAAATTATTCGAGATCAACCGTTATGTTAGTTGAGCTAGAATTGCTCATGTAGTGCGATTACCCCGTTTCCTTCCAAGTGAAAACCAACATTTATTTTGCTTATTTTTTTCTTGTTTCTAAAAACGGCATTAAACGGTAACATTTTAACGTGAATTTTCTAGCATGCATAATACCATGCTTAAAGTATCGTTTCCAACAAGTATCTCGATTTTTTCAATTTTATCATTCTAACCCCCTCAATTAATGTTTGCATTGACCAAGACAGCAGTCATCGGCGAGTCATCATAGACTAACTTACATGTACTTGTTTGAATACCTTGTAATCTTCCTTTGTAGACCCAGGGCTCTTGAATCAGGGCCAGGTCCACACCGTCTTTGACAAACCTCCTGGAAAGCACTCCCGATGCAGCTTTCGCGTGATTTTTGTAAGTTTTCCGCTCACTGGCATTTGGGAGAGACGGAATTCCTGGAGGTTTAGGCCTCGAAGAGACCACCGTTTTCTTACTACCAGTACCCGAACTCGTTTTGGATCGAGAGGAAAGCTGGCTTCGTGTGGTCTCACCTTTTCTACTGATCTTACCGGAGTTTCCTGGGCCACTTGTGAAGACCACTTTTTTTATTCCACTCGGCCCTGGTACTACCAGACTGTCAAGATTCATGGGCATGGGAGACTCACCTCGATGAGTCTGCTCTTTACCAGAATCTCGGTTAGGACACCCTTGAGTACGTTGTAGAACTCCTTTTTTGGTATCAATGGCCCCAATGATGCCCTGATTTTCAGGATTCCTGGAGTATTGAGATTCAGCGTCAACGGACTCTTGCACGATGGACCAGAAATTAAAATTTCGGGACAAAAATATTTGCGGTTAAACGGCATGTCTCAGCTCAATGTGGTCTTCGGCAACTTTTTGAATAAAAAATTGATGCATATTTTGAAGGGGTCGTCCAATATTTGAGCGTTACTTAAACAACAATTCAAGTCATAACTTTTTGAGTAAACTTTTTTTCACCTTTTTGGTTTCAAAATATTAAAAATAAACCGATTTCAAGTAATTTTTCTGAAGATATGAAACTTCTACCTTTTACCCATTTTCAGCAATAGACCTTTGTTTATAAACGACCCCTCAAATCACATTTCTTCTTGTAACATGTTTATTTCAACAGACAGCTTAATGTGATGTTCTCGAAAATATTTTGCACATAAAAGAGGAATATTTTTGCTGAAGACTATTTTGCTTTATATGCATTAATTAATAAGATATAACTGTTTTTAGGTTAAAAACAGTTTAATGAAAAATCCGAATATCTCAGCCATCTGCAAGTATCTGCAATTAGTTTGCTTACCAATTTGTAGGGAATTATTAAAGCTGTCTGCCCAAATGTGTATTTCAGAGAATACCAGGGAATACCATGGCTGGGAATACCTGGGAATAGTGCGGATTTTTTTCATACATTTTATAACTTAATAAATATGCGCCCTAGCGTCAAACAGTCTTCACAGAAAATATGTATTTCAACATACTGAATAACTTTGTAGAACATTTGAAAGCAATAAAATAATCGTGTGCAAAGTTATTGAGTATAATTGATTTTTAAGTGCTCTTTTTTAACACATCATTATATTTCGCAACCGGTAAGAGATAGATAGTTACTTTATTCAGCAAAGTTGTTTATTTTAGTATATTCTGCAACTTTTAGAGAAAAAAACTTTTTTTTTTGAAATTATTTCAGAAAACAAAAGTTTGTATCGGCCTAATAGGTGAATTCATGGTCACCCTAATAGTGCAGGAAGATGCGCTATATTTTATTATTTTACTTCTCCGAAGACACCTCCCTTGAAAAATTACACATTTTTCATCAGACGGTTTTTAACCTGAAAACAGTTAAATCTTATTAATTATTGCAGAAAAAGTAAAAAGTCTGCAGCAAAAATATTCCTCTTTTATGTGCAAAATATTGTCTAGAACATCATATTGAGCTGTCTGTTGAAATAAACATGTTACAAGAAGAAATGTGATTTGAGGGGTCGTTTATAAACAAAGGTTTATTGCTGAAAATGGGTAAAAGGTAGAAGTTTGATATCTTCAGAAAAAATACTTGAAATTGGTTTATCTTTAATATTTTGAAACCAAAAAGGTGAAAAAAAATTACTCAAAAAGTTATTACTTAAATTGTTGCTAAAGCAACACCTAAATATTGGACGACCCCTTCAAAAGATGCATCATTTTTTCATCCAAAAAGTTGCCGAAGACCACATTGAGCTGAGACATGCCGTTTAACCGCAAATATATTTGTCCCGAAATTTTAATTTCTGGCCCATAGTGCCTTGATCCTCTTTGACTTCGATAGTACTGGCCTCAAAAATTATTACCTCCCTGGGCTCGCTTGTGATTTGACGTTGCTTCCGATTAACGAAAGTTTATGATAAAGTTTCTGCTTGCTAGCTGACGCATAGAAGTTAGCGACCAATCCGCATGTATTCCATTCGGGTTAGTTCGCTGCAGAATTCGCCATTTATGAGTAACGAGAGTCTCATTTTGACTCTGGACGCGGAATATTCTTTGCGTCCAGAGCAATAAGTCTTGTTCCTTCCCATAGTGGAAGACTAGGAACCAGTTTTTGTTAACCAATCCGAGGTTACCTGGTGGGTATGAAATGGGGAAGGCAAATGAGGAGCGTCCAATATAGCTCTAGCTTTCCCAAGCCCCTACCTAGCGCCTCCACGTGGCCATACCCGGTAATGCTCTATTGAGTAGCCAAGCTAAGAGGTGCGATACTGGGTGGTTCCCGGCTGCCTGATCTGAAAATCGAGGTTTTGGGCAGACGGCGGAGCCACACGACCTTCTTAATAGGTAAGCATAAAATAAGTTATTTTAATTATTTTTTTCGGTTTAGCTTATGAAGAAGCTCCTGTGAAAACTTTGACCAATACGAGTGTTAATACTGCACATGGATATTGGATACCAGAAGAAAAATTAAATTAATTATTAGAAGCACTTATGGAAATCAAAAGGACGCAACTCTATTCCATTCCAAGGACTGCTGGTGAGATTGTTCTATTTTTACTCATATATACCACATTTTATAAATAAACTAGAATCGGGAAAAGGGCGGGACCATCAGAGCACTTGTTTGAAGCGGTGGGCCTAGGGAGAGTAAAACAGTCAACTTTCTAGGGTTAATCTTGGCCCGATTAACAACACATCGTGGATAATGAGCGGGCTCTTCTCCCCACCTGCTGGAGTCATTCTGCATTAAGACGGTTTATTCAACGATTGACTCAGGCGACTTAGCCCTTGGAAGGAGATTCTCTAAATTCCTGGTACGTGTAAGTGATGTTGCTTATCGACCAATTCCCTTTTGGCCCTTCATTCAAGAGTTGGGAAGCATGACCAATCGTTGAATATGTTCAACTCTTTTTGACATGATAGGCTCATTGCTATGAACGGATGTTCTGCTAAGGCAGGTGGTAATACCATATATTCATATATTCATCACCAATCCGAGGTTACCTGGTCTTTGCAAGAAAGAACCAGGTACCCAGACTTGTTCGCCTCCCAGTTGGTTTCGAGGTATGACGCTGACCTAACAAGCAAGTCGTCGTAAGTTCGAATTTCTACTGGGAGAGGCTGTTTAAGTCAATAGGATGGCAGCAACTGGCCCTGCAATTGTCCTGCACTCTAACAGCTGGCTGCGAAGTCTGTCGTATAAAAACAGAAGGTCAAGTTTCGATAACGGAATGTATCACCTAGGCTTTGCTTTGCTTTACCCGGACTTGTACGAGCAGTTAAAGAACTTGTTCCGTTGCTGCTCTATCGCTACTAATAGAGCATCCTGTTTAGAATCTTGCTGTGCCGTACTCAGTTCAATGCTGGGACCGTCCTCAGAGAGGATCCCAACTCTAATCTGACCTAATCTGAGGCTTGGGGGCCTCACCAGTAGACTCCACTCTAGTTCCCCCCCTACGAGCGGAGTGGGTGGATTGCTTACGCACATCCTGTCCCGCTCGCTCTCGAGGGCACAGATTCCTCTTCGGTTTTTTGGGGATCGGCTTTTCTAGGCAGATTCGATCCACGTGATCTTTTGCCTGACACGGAGCCAGATTGGGTCAACACTTGCTCCCGCGGTTCCTTCGCAGTAAGCCCAGAGGCAAGCAGACCCCTTATTTTTCTTTTCTGTGCTTTGGTCAGGTTACGTCTCCACGGAATGCCACTTTCAGTTGTACCTTCCACTTTAGGTCCAGATCTGATAGCGACATTTATTCCGTCGTCTTCATCGGCTGTCGATTCACAGCGAGTCGGCGTGTTGAGGATAGATGAGGAACAGGACTGATCCTCCTCCTTCGCGTCTCTGTTTACCGGCAGAGAGAGGCTGCCGGAACCCTGTGTTTTGTTTTTATTAAGACTCTCCATATGAATCCCACGAGTAGCTCGGTAGAAGATGGTCCACTGCTTCAGTGACCGGCTTAATGCAGCAAGGGCAGATTACTGTGGAGGACGCCCTGGTACTCCAAAGGCTCCGTTTGTGGCTGAGTATTTATTGAGCCCCCTCCACCATTCATCCCTCGGCACGGGTCGCATCACATCTTGGATTAGGGGTTTATCCATTCAGATCTTTACGTAATAGCCATGGATAATAGATATTAAAAACCATCCTCCTTTTGGGGATTTGGACCCTCTTCTCTGGTTCTCAGTAGATTCATGTCCTTTTGAACATGTCTCTACAGAGATCCGTCATTTGCAGGCGGAGTTTGCTTGAAAGTTAGGACGATAACAAGATGTTGTAGTTATTTGTCATGGATACAGATATCTCATGACAACCATGCTGTTGCTTGCGAAAGACACACTGTTGTATGCAATAGGTATTGTACGCAACAAAAGCAAACTTAATCATGTCACAAGTTGATGTGACATCTTACTGCATATCATGTCACTAGTATGTATTAGTATAATATGAGAATTACCCAGCTGGCATTTTCATATGTACAAAATAGATAAAAATCAGCATGACGTACAGATATACATGCTAATAAATCGTATTTGATGCGTAAAATTGGCATATCCGTACTATTTTAGAGGCGAAATACGTGATTAGGAATAATTTTAAGCGTTACGACTATATAAGTATTTATATAGTGAATGGATTATGACATGAAAGTGCAAATGAAATCTTACTTATAAAATTGTGATTTTCAATTTATTTCCTTAAGCCTAATAAACTCAACTATGCAACCAATCGTCCAAAAGCAATCGTATTCAAATTCCCATAGACAGGCGTGCCACTGTCTCCAACCCAAAACCACCAGGTAAAAGCGTGGAATCCCGTTGGCACTGATCCCATTCACTGACAGTGTGCAATTAGCATTTCCAACCCATCGGATGTGGCAGCATCCTGGCTGGTTAGTGTGCAATCTTCTTCACACTACACCGAATGCCAACCCTTTCGTTTCAGGTAGGTACCTACTTTCGAAGTGCTTTTATTGATGACAACTTGTAGACCCTTTTTATTAGTCAATGTTTTTTACTGCCTTAACCCTTTCACTTTCTTTCGACTGGGTAAAATAGCCGAATATTGCGACCAACGGCTCTGTGGGTTATCCTGGCTTTGTTTCGGTGCCGAGTGTCGATTATGGTAGTCTAATTTATTCAAAACTCTTTTTTTTATTACGGAAATCTTTTGTTGTTGTTTAACCCTTTCATCGATTGGATTGGATTGAATTGAACCGAAGCGCATGCCGAAGAAGCGAAGAAAGTATACGAAACAACATGAAATGAAGATTCACTTTGTTTTTGTTGCCAACTTTGGGGAAGAATTATTTTACAGCCAGCTCCTGCCAATGAGCTGAAGAAGTTTTGGATTTTATTTTGAATAAGTTTTGTTGAAAGATCCGCATTCATACCTGCTCTGCTACTGCACGCCGGATGGAGGAAGCCGACCAGCCGACAGCGACGTCATCGTCGTCATCGTCTTCGTTCAATTTTGTTTTCTTAGGCAAATTTTGTCTAGGCTAGCGGTTTGGTTAACCCTTTTTTTCGAACTGAGTGTAGGTACAAAAGTTACGCCCGAATGTTATTGTCTTTTTTCTTGTTTAGATTGTAAATTATTAGTTTCCCTTTTTTACAGTCTAGAAAAACGGAGGAATAAACAAACAGTTAGTTTTGACGACTTTATAGATTGTCATGAAAGAAACATTGTAAAAAAACTTACTGTTTACGTTGAAAATACCTTTCTGGAGGATTAACGAAGTTCATAGATGCTTTGGAAATTTTCATAATTTAATTGTCGATCTTATTTCAAGAAAAATAAAATGTTTTTTTCTTCAGTTCTACAAGTGTATGAAATAATAGCGTTAGATAACATGTAACTCCGGAATTGTTTTGTCTCGAGTACAAAATATATTGAATGATGAGAATGGTAATCAGCGCATCGTTATAATTTTACAGTGGAATTCAGTGGCCCAACGACCAACTCTAACTGCAACAAGGAAAGCACTCCACTCCAATAAAATAACGAGATGCAACGCAAAACCCTTTACGACGAACGGAATATTATTAATAAATCGGCATGCGTGCCACTCGAAGACGTAACAAAGCCGGCGACCGCTGCTGCTGCTGCTGCTGCTCGTTCGATGCTCCCAACGGAATCAATTGCAACCTGCCCCGGCCGCCCGTAGGACCAGTCACAATTGCGTCAATTAATTAATCCGCCATTAGTTCAATTTCTCAGACCGCGCCGTACAGTATCGAGTGCGCACTGCGGGAGATCATATTTTAATGCAATAATAAACACATAAAGATAAGACCCCATCAGCTTAATTCTGTCTAACCAGTCAGAGTCAGTCAGTCACCACAACCCTTCATACATATGGAACCCTCGGATGGTTGAGCAGGCAGCTGCCTGGGCTGAACAGAGCTGCAGCACATACACCGGGCCGGTCGGTCGGTTGGTCGGTCGCACACTAGAGTAGAGCCATAGAGTGGTATCATCATTTCACAAAACGCGAAAAAATCACTCTTTAAAACGATGACAGCGCGGCAGTACGCGGTGGTGCGGTGGCTTAAGCCGTATATCGGCTCATTTTATTTTTTTTCTCACCCACGCCGCCTTCCATTCCAACTACCAGTTCCCAGCGACAGCAGCAGGGACAGTGCAGTCATAAAAGCGAATCATTTTCATTTTCATATGCAGCCGCCGCCTTTCGCCGTCTACCAGTAGGTACAGCAGCGCAGCGGTACAGTTGCAGTTTTGTGCAGTTGCGAAAAATATGGTGCACTTTCGTTCACTTTTTGCTCTCACTTACTCCCACGCCACCCCTCGCTGGTTCGAAACGCTCGCTCCAATCCTCCACCTCCTTGATCAGGTGCAGGTGCGGATAAACATTGTCGAAGGAGCTCGCAATACCAAATGGGGGGAGGTAACGGGGGGCATCAAGTGCGTATGTGTACACACTCGACTCGGCACAGGCAAGCCCACCCGCCAATTCCTCCCCCCACAACTCACCACCCGGCACAAAACATACCAATGCAATTGCAATTCAACTGGCTAGCAACTGCAACAGCACACTGACTGCACAACTGCACCAGCTGCTGCCGCCGTTGCTGCTGCTGCTGCTGCTGCAATTAGTTATGACGTGCGAAAATAAAATGTATCAAATTTCAACTTTTGCCTCACTCTGGCCTCTGGCACGGGCTACCCCTAAACCGAAAATATCCCCCGGTTCGGTCCACCCCCTTTCGGAATCGGACTGACACAGGATACTATCATTGCTGCAGTTCCGCGTGCGGCGGTCGGCCGGCGGCATCGGGCGCGTTGTTATGTTGTTTTGTGTGCACTTCTGCGAGGGGTGCAGCAGTGTGCGTCTAATCGAAGAAGAATTGCGGACAATGGGATTGTTTATTTTTGGAACGTTTCGAATTAGCCGTGGTCGCGGTCGTTCCGTGCCGTCCCGTCCCGTCCACCGATGCCGTCGGAAGTGGTTTGCACGGTTTTGGGAATTGGTCGCGCAGTGCGAGACTGATTTAGAACAGAACGGAATGATGGAAGTTTGAATTTTCGAAGGAATGACTTTACTGGTCAGACATTTTCAAAAATACAATTGTTTATTATAACGGTAGTTTTTTACTAAAGACGGAGCGAGGGTCGTCAGAGTCCAGTTGCATTTTTTAATGATTTCAGTACTTTCACGACGAGAACAGAGTTGCTAGTAGTAGGTAATAATCTGTTATGAACAATTATGAAACGTAGAATCGCGTATCTATTTTTGCTGTTGAACGAGATCCGACAGTAATTCTATCACATAAAATGCTGTTTACGGTGAATTTTATTATCAGTGAATTTTTATATTTTCGACACTCTACCACCGTTAATTTAATAGCGAAAATTATTGATCATTTTCATGCTCAACGTAAATATGGCATCACTCCACACATACACCCGTTTCCTTGGTAACGTATAACAACGACGGTCGCGGATTCGGAATTGCAATCGAAACGAACTAAAGTTTTTCATATCAATTAAAGTGAACAGTTTGGGCAAAATTATTAGAATATCTTACCAAATAATTGTTCGGGTGGTAAATGAAAGTTTTCTGTGTCTCAAGTTAAGTTTCGCGAGTGACGTGACGACTGGAACGGTCGAAAAACACTAATGAAAAATCGACGGCGAAAAAGTGAAAATATAGTGATGAATTTGAATTGGGCAGAAATCTCAATATTTACTGTAATTTATGCCCCAAAAAGTAATAGAACCTATAGAATGCAATGTTTAGTGCTTCGAGTTGCAAGATCTTATTACGGTTAGTAGGTTAGTTGAACTAATCTTATTTTTTTGTGATGATTTCATGATAAGAGCATGTTGATACATTGAAGAAGGAAAAGGAATGGTGGTATTCGGTGCCATACTGACTGCCATACATGGACTCTGATGACCTTGTCACTAATGTGAGATGGCAGCCCAAGTAACAATTTGGGTTTTATTACACTCTTATGATAGCATTTAAGACCAAAATTGGTCTTGAAGACCACCATACGAGTACAATAAAACTCACATTGTTGCTTGGGAGATTATCTCCTCTAACTGGTATTGGTCGATTAAGGTATCGAACAGATGGCAGAAACAATATATTGAACCCATCTTCGACAAACATATTCATCAAACCAACCAAAAGATGTACGATTGAAACGTACCCCTTAGGTCCATTTTGAGTCCATGAATCCCACAGGCATTCCGATTTAAATACAATGTACGGAGGAATCAAATTTCCAGCGGCATTGGCACAAAATATTACGGAAGTAGCAGATTTGCTGAAATTTTGAATATTCCCGAAATATTTTAAACAGCGTTTGCAAATCGTAAGCATTTTGCCAGGATCATCGGCAAGTTTTGTTTAACCCTAGAGCGGTCGCGCTAGTGTACTGTGTACACGCGTTTTCGAAAAACGCGAAAAAATCATCGAAATTTTAATCAAATCATACCAGGTTTTGGTTGTATTCGAAGATCTACTCTTTCTCTTTCTAATGATGCCAAAATATAGCAAAAAGAAATAAAAAAAAGGGGTCGAAAATTGCTTGTAAAAATAGTGTGTCCGCGCGCGTGTACTTAGTACACCAGTGCGACTACTAACGTAACTTTTTTGAAATGAAAAAAGTTACCGAAGCGGTCGCGTCGTGCATTATTCAGTTTGTCAACATTGTCGATGATTCACAAACTCTGTTTTGGGAAAATCGCCAATAGAATACTATTTGCAAACATGTTGGTATTCCTTTCCAGATCAGATAAACCATTTTACCGTTTATTCGACATAAGCTGATATATCGCAAAAAGAAATATGATTTTACCAACTGCCACATATAACGGGACAGTTCCGAATTTAACCGATCATTTTCAAATTCGTCTTGTCTAGACACACAACTTAGTCAAAAACCGCAACCGTCTATCGTATCATGGTCATGAGATATCATCACAAGATTATAATTTGACCACGTGCGCCACCTAGCGAGACAGTTTCAAACTTTGTTATGCATTACCAAATGTGTCTTGTTTGAACAAATAACTTTGTAGAACACAGTAACATTCTATCTCGTCACGACTCTGAGATATTCCAAAAAAATCAATATGCTCATTATAAGCGCCATCTATCGTATCAGTTCCGAATTTTGTTGCTCGCAGTCAGATTGATCTCGTCCAGATAAACAACTTTGCCAAAGACAGCAACCTTCTATCTCTACTCAGTCTCGAGATATTAGAGATTTTAGTATCGAGATACTAGAATAATTTATTTTGGTCGCCGTTTGCACCATCTAGCGAACCAGTTCTCAAACTTTATTGTTCGTTTCCAGATGCGTCTTAAATAGATAAACAACTTTGTTGAAACCCGCAACCTTCTATCTCATGCCAGTCCTGAGATATAGTCAGAATTATTCGCCGTGTACTCAGTACACGACGCGACCGCTTACGTAACTTTTTTTAACGCGACTGCTCTAGGGTTAATCGTAATTGAATATATTCTTTAGTGGTATACCTTCAATAGATTTTTGTAAACGGTCTACATAATTGATAATTTCTGCGTTAATATCAGCTCGACAGATCTTAATGTTTTGTGCAAATTTCTCACTTAACTCCAGGTGATAACGGAGAAATCGACTCACCCAATCGTTTCCCGGTTTATTGTTTACAAACTGGCGAGCAGCTCGGTTTTGTTTGGTCAGATAGATTCTTACAATTTCCCGTAAATCGTCAGTAGGACACCATACGAACCGTTGCTTTTCAAGAGATGGCGCTTTTCTAGTGTTAGTAAAATCAAAATTTCTCACTTATCTATGTTTACCTACCTGAAAAACAATCACTAATCATATTTTATTTGCGGTACAGTTACTATGTTATACTTAATTTTCATGACTTCTGTCTAATTTTGATAAAAAATAAACATTTCCTATACCTCTCCATAGCATCTTACTACCAGTCATTCGAGAGCCCTGAAAAGTGATTTGATACCGTACGAGAAGCAAGAGCTGAATATGTTTGCGACATTTGAATTCGAAAAAATTAAATTTCACAACATGAACGCAATAAATAAAAACAATTACCTATTACCAACCATTTATTGGTTCAGGTGTCAAACATTATATTGCGATTAGCGAACACAAAAGGAACTGAGATGCATGAGAGAGTAAGGTTGCTGTGTTGAGTAAATTTATTGTCGCGCAAAATACAGCTCTTTCCGAAATGTACAATATGCGTTACGAAGTAACGACATCTGTTGTATTCAACAGGGAAACATTGATAGTTTCAAGCATACTCTCACGCATGGCGCATGACGAAACACTTGCGTCAACTTCTGTTATTTATTATCAGAAACTAGAGGCGGTGTCCTGTTCCAACATCAGCAGCATCAGATGCCTCTACTATCGTTTTCTGTTCGGTTTTAAACTTGTTCAGATATTTTGGTATTGTGCCTTTTGACAGAAGAGCATAATCCCGTGATCCAGCCGATTTTCGATATGTGAGTACCATTTTTACTAACCAAACCGTAACCTGCAAATGACAGAATGGGATTTTCAACATTAGTTCATTCACATTGAATAACTTTATTAACGCACTATTTTTATAAATGTTTGCACTGAACCTCGTGGTACACAACATTGAATATATCCACTATTTGATAGCTGTTTGAGAACTTTATACCAAAACGGCCTATGAAGAATAAAAGCTAGGGCCATGATGATTGATTGTCTAAATTTAAATATTAGTAATTATTAATTGTTTTCGTAAAATATAATGGAAAAATGTCCAAAGAAGCCCCTCGAATCAAAAGTAACACCACATGACGGTACCAGATAAATGAATGGAAGGAGAGCACAATGGGCAAACACGAGCTCGTAATCCCAAGAATTAGAAGCCGCTGATTTGGAATCTTACAAGATACCTACTCCTATGTAAAAAATGCAGGAAATCGATTGCTAATGGTTTCATCTTGCGCAGACTTCGGGAAGTAGTTTATTTTGCCTTATTATCTCCAAAAATCTTGATAAAAGCTAATTAAACAGTAGAAAAACTTATTTGCCGCCAGTGAAATGAACTCAAATAGCTTCCAAACGTTGTCAAAACATCATAAGGATCAAATTCCATTCATTCCATACTGTGCGAAATGCAGGAATAGTCCATTTTGCCCAATCCACCCCTAAATACATATTAAAACCTAATTAAAGCGATTAAATTAATTCAAAGCCAGGGAAATAAACTCGAATAGCATCAGTACATTCGAAATACATCAGGAAAGTTGAATGTTTTAGTACCGTGATGAATTCACAATCGCACAGTGGGGCGACTCCATACAAATGCTGGCCAAGCAAAAAAATATCTTTAAATCAAGGATAATATGTGGTTCTTAAGTAATTTGGGGGTGCTGAGCCCGAATTTCAGGTTTATTTTGCATTAGAACGTATATTTTTTGTGTTAGGGAGAATTTTCAACTATTTTTCAAGTATTTTTAAGTTTAATAACGTATAAGAAATGAGGGTCATTTGGAAAACATTATATAAAAGGATAAAACATTATATAAAACAATACAAAGCAAGTATGACCTTTAATAATCAACACAAAATCCATATAAGTTAATATTAATCAAAAATCAAAACTTTTCCCCTTATTAGTTTTCTTAATCTTCTTTATCTCCATCTTCTTTTTCTTCTTCTTATTTTTCTTCTTCTTCTTCTTCTTCTCCTTCTGCAGAATCACTCGTTTCACGTTTCGTCTTCAATAGTAATATAGCGTTCTCGGAAAGATTTTTCCAATTACATTTTTCCGTTTCGAAGAAGCTATAAGCTTTATCCGGAGAAATAAGAAGACGAATAATTCTATCACGATTTGTATTTCCACTCATTTTTGCATGTAAAATATTTTCTTGTATTTTTATCACTATTTTTAGCTTAAAGCAATAACCTTATTTTCGTGCGGGTCAATACCGGTGTAGTGGCTAGCATTCACGCCTCTCACATCAAGGACCGTGATTCAATTCGCAACCCAGCAGAAGTCACTAGTGACACGAGTTGTTAAAGTGACTATAATTAAACAAAAAAAACTTATTTTTGTGCTTCTTCTGTCATTCGTCCTATCAGCAATATAGTTGTCTAGATTCATTTATGACCGCGAATTCAAATTCTTTGCATTGCAGTGGACGTAGTCTACGAGGACTATACCCTGACATAAAGGTTTTTGGTATACAAACATTAAGTTTCGAATTTTTCTGAAATAATGTGTTCAAGAACTTGCTATAATGAAATTTCTCAACCTTTTAATTAATTTTATATCTATACCCGTGATTTCAGAACTAATACCAGGATTGGTATAAGATCTTCAAGCTGTATTTCCTTCATTACTATGGCTGTATCCTCCTGATTTCCTCCAACCTCTAAAATCTAGTAAATATGCAATATGGACCATACATTCGAAGCAGGTTATCCAACCATGTAAAGAAGATATCCCATAATTAAGATACCCTACGTTTACTTTGAGTGTTTGCATTTTGTCTATGTTGTTGAATTCTGATATAGTAGCCTTACAAGCGTAACATCTGTGCTCTGCGCTACTCTGCGCTAAATGAGACTATATCCATTTGAAAGCTCATATTTTACGCTAACTTTTACCGGTAGTGTCAATAGTGGCGAACCTTGGCTTCAAAACTTTTAAGTGTGTTTTACGCGAAAATATGGCACTTTTTTAATGAAAATTAAAATTGTGGCATACTATGATAAAATTACTGCACACTCAATTAATGGGCTTTATTGAGCACTATTTTTTGTACAACTTTTCCTTAGACACCGTTGAAATCCGAGCTACCATTAGACCTCTAGCATGTTTTGAAATATTGGGTTATTTTTCAAAAAAACGCTAAAACATGCTGAGATAGCATACTTTCAAGATTCATAGAAAATTCAAATTTTGTCATATTGATCTAAAATTTTGGATTTGAATACTTCAATAGTATAGAATCACAGGAAAAATACAACGGAGAGTCGAAATGAACTTTCATTTTTTGGCTGCTGGCCAGCGATTCCCCACTGTGAATCGGTCCGTTTTGCCTGATTCTCTCTTAGATTTACAAAAACACGTTTATTTGCCATTGCGTAAAAAATTGTAATTTTTCAATGATGGTGTCTTCAGAGAAGTTTATCAGTAAAATACAGAGCACCTTTTCAAACTATTAGAATGATCTTATATTCATCTATCAGGGGGATGCAAATTTTTGTTTTTTTAAATCCGACCAAAATTTTTTTTTTCTTCAGAAAAATTGTAGAACGCACTAAAATAAGCAACTTTGCTGAACATAGTAACTATATATCTTTTACTAGTTGCGAGATATGATGATTTGCTTTAAAAGTACACTTAAAAATCAATTCTGCACAATAACTTTGCATCCAATTTATTTATTGCTTTCAACTGTTCTCCAAAGTTCTTCAGTATAATAAAATACACATTTTTTCTGAAGACTGTTTTAACCTTAGAGTTAGCTTTAATCGCTTTAATTAGGTTATCTATGTATATGGGGGTGAATTGGACAAAATGGATTATTCTTGCATTTCGCATAGTATGGAACGGATTGTATTGGATTCTTATTATGTTTTGACAATGTTTGGAAGCTATTTGAGTTTATTTCATGGGCGGCAAATAAGTTTTTATACTGATTAATTGGCTTTTAGCGTGATTTATGGGGAAAATAGGGCAAAATGGACCACTTCCCGAAGCCTGCACAGGATGAAACCATCCCCAATCGATTTCCTGCATTTTTTACAGAGAAATAGGTATCTGGTAAGATTCCAAACCAGCGGCTTCTAATCAGTGCTGGGAAAAATCACTTTATCGAAACTCAAAAGGATTGATTTTGAGTCAATGCAATATTAAAACTCATTTTTCCAGAAGGATTATGAATATCACTGAAATAAAAATTGATTGATAAACCAAACCGCTGAGTTTCGATGTTGCTCTATATTCGTTTCGAAAAATTCATAATGCGTTACAAAGCATCAGACCTGAATATCATTTTCAGTTCCGTTGAAGTGAATATGAATATGAGTATCAACGTCTTGCACTGAATACATATATATATTCTCGTGGATTGGGACGCAACAGATTGCAGTAGGCTTTGTGATGACAATTCACTTTTAAATTGAGATCCCGGTTTGCGTTGAAATCAAACGTTTATGGTGAAAACAACCCTTAGTGAAAATATCAACACATCGAGATGTAACTGACATTTTTGGTACTGAGTATCAATTGTCTTTTCGAATTTGTTGATACTGATATTTGATATTCAGTTTTAGAGATGGAATAATGATTATCTGTTCCAATAATATCGTGACTATGTATTGAAAATGATTCGACCTTTTGAAATTTCGCCTTCCAAGATTCTGCCGTTCGAGATATTGCCTTTTGATATAGTGTCTCCTGAATTCTGTCTTTCGAGACTTTACATTCCAAAACTTTACCTTCTGAGATTCCTTTAGAGAGTCTGTCTGCTGAGATTTTGCTTTTCGAGGCTCTATTTTTCGGAATTCTTAATTCCAAGACACTATCGTCTGAGATTTTGTTTTTCATGATTTCGCCTTTTAAAATTTTGTCTTTTAAAATTCTGCAATACGAGACTCTGTTCGATGAGATTCTATCTGTCAAGATAATTCCTCGGGGTCAGTCCGGGTGTAGTGGTTAGCATTCACGCCTCTCACGCCGAGGACACGGGTTCAAATCCCAACCCCGCAGAAGTCACAAATGACCCAAGCTGTTAAAGTGACTATAATATAACAATAAAAAAATAAAGATTATGCCTGCTCAGGAAACATTTTCATATGCATATCAGAGTAACAAATGAGTTATATGTACTTATATATACCCTGAAAAATCGTATCCGATGCACAAAACTAGCATATGCGTACTAATTTGGAGGCCATATAAGTACTACAAAATATACGTTAACATTTCCACTTTATGAGTCTTTGTATGCGATAAGATCCGACTCAAAGCGATTAGTTGTATAATGATATACAATTCTACACTGAAAGTCGTAAGTCAATCACTTGTCATCGTCAAATACGACAGAATATAAACTTGTGTGCGTTTCATTAGGCTATTTTTACGATCCTGAATTTGTTAAAAGTCAATAACAATAATTTTTGTACATTGATATACGATTTGGTGTATGCTGGGTGGCGAGATTTTATCTGCTGAGATTCTGTATTTCGAGATTTTGCCTTTGGATGTTGTGTCTTTCAGGGTCCTGCCTTTCGTGGTTCTCTCTTTAACGATTCTGCCTTTCAAACATTCACCTTCCGATATGCTACTATTTGAGATGGTTCCTAGGGAGACGGTGTCCTTCAAGCTTTCTAAATTCTGCAATTCAAGATTCTGGTTGTCAAGATATTGCGTTTCGAAATTATGTCTTCCTAGTCTGTTTTCCATGATCTTGCCTTTCGATACATTGCATTTCAAGACATTATTCGCCGAGATTCTGCATGTCGACGCTCTCTCTTCTAGAATACTACCTTCTTCTAGAATACTACCTACAAATATCCGAAACACAAACAGCCGAGTTACTTCGCGTGTCGGACCACGACAATCGACCCCAGTCCCTGGTCGAACCACTGGGGACTATCCGGGACTGGGCTCCGAAGGCCTCTTTTTTCACGCTAGCTCGAGCGTGAGGTCCGGAGGCTCAAGGTCGGCTGTGGGATAATGTGACACCAATCGGAAGTCCAAACACGGTCTTTTTAACAAACTTTTTATTTTAACTTACTGGCTGTGTAGTGTACGTGTACGGTGCTGGGCCGGCCGGCTGATTCTGGATCTGGCGGTATCGAATCGGGTGGTGATGATGTCTGGTGGATCTGCAATACGGTTGACCAGCCACGTAGCCAGAAGGGGGGGCCCGGGGGCCCAATTTTGATTTTAACTGTTTTATATGCATATTTTTGCGTTTAGAAGTACAATACATTAAATGTATTATAATGTATTATATTTATAATCAGTAAGATATGCATATAATGTATTAGGAACCAAGATAGGGCTCCTGGCCCCCACCTCTGGCTACGTGGCTGCGGTTGACAATGTCCGAGGGCCAATTTACAGGCCTACTAACTTCAACTACGCGTTATTACCGCTGCCGTACGTTCCGCTCGGATGACATAGACCGCGGCTTACCAGCCACGCGGTTGACTTTGAGCAAGTTAGCAATAATGGGTCCTGGAGGTTGGGGAGGGAGGAACAAAACGGAACTATAATTTTCTGCTTTTAATTTTCCTTCACTTAAGCCAGTAATACCTGATTCTCTTAACTTTTACTCGTCCTTAACTTTTATCTTCCGGTTTTTCCTTTAACTTTCGTCACTCGTATCTCTTTTTTGCCTTCGATACGCTATCTTTCCTTTTTCAATAACTACTTATAGAATTTTTCCTCTCTGTAGTCTTTGGTGGTTTAGCAACGAATGGTATTACTTTTTAGGCTTCTATCGTTTCTAACCTAACTGCCCCTTCCTCCCTTTTCCAACCTCCTTTTGCACCTCTGACATCCCTCCTTCCAGTGCTCATTCCATGCAGGTGTTTCCGCATTCCCAGATCCAGCAATATTTTGTGTTTAGTGTGTTAACAATTTTATTCCTTATTCTAATCCTAGCCTTAGACCGTAGGTTATTAATTTTAGTGCTAATTTAACCCTATCTCCTAATATACAAATAACATTTATTACAAATTATTCAAAAATCTACCAATGACAACTATGACGGGACTTTACACTAATTATAGCAACATTAAATTGACGCAAATCATGCTGAATAGCAGTATACCCGTTCTCTCGCGTTGCTATTCCTGTGTGGTATATGGGGTAAAATGTGCAAACGGTAACACCGAGTAGCCGAAACACAAAAAGCGGACATAACTAATGGCATAATAGATCTAATGGCCGAATGTGAAACGCTGGGTATATGCTGTCCTTACTCACTACCGCTTGTTTGGACTCAACTGGGAGATAATTCCTACTATACAGTAAACACCAAGGAAAGTACATACACCTAAATAGAATTGGTTTCTGCGGAGGGGGGGGGGGGGGGGGGTTTGCTACCCTGGACGTAATCGCACTTTTAGTACACGCACTAAATTAAAGCTTTCTTGAAGTATGTTTTTTTGTTTTGTAGTAAAAAGTTATATTGCTTACTTTGTTTTTTGTTCGATTAAAGTTATTTGTTAACCGCTTTTTAATGCTTTCCAATTTCATATCGAGAAAATTCGTCTTTTCATGCTGAATCGAAAGCTTCAATTCGACTCAGCCAAGCGTTTCATGATTTGGACAAATAGACCGGCTTCGGCTTTTCGTGATCCGGCCAAATTTAAATTCGGCTTTCTGTGACAGTTGTTGAAATTCGGCCATTTTAATATCGGCTATATTCGGCCATTCGGTACTAGCCCCTTTCAGAAATTTGATTTTCGAGTTTCCTGTCTTTCGAAGTTCTTCCTATCAAGACGCTGTCTGCTTAGATTCTGCATTTCGAGACTCTCTGCCTTTTGAGACAGTACCTTCCGAGATTATATTTGCCAAGATTCTACATTGCAAAGTTTGCTTTATTGCTTGATTTTATCTTATTTTATCTTGGCGGAATACTTATTCTTTGATTGGGTCGACAAGGCCACATGTAAAATTTATAAAGAATTCGACAACATTATATGGAACATAAAGTTATAAAAAAAGAAAACGTCAATGCAAAATGTAAACTGGGTGCGGTTTAGAAAAAAAATAAGGCAGTATTTATGAAAATTAAAACTTAATCGAAATTATGTGAAGAGCTTTGAACAAAATCTAGATATAGATTAAAGAAATTCTAAGCCAAAATGAGGATGGCTAAAAATTAAGGCAAACTGCAAAAAATTAAAATACAAATAACTAAGCCGACATTAGAGGTAACAAAACATCAAGCAATACAACACAATGAAATAGAATTCCAATAAAATTTGAATAAGCGTGCGGTAAAACATAATTAATTTGATTATAACTGAAAGTGGGATTATTTTTGACAGAATTCTGTTGAATGTTTTTTACAATTTTTGCAATTTTCTAAAATCCTAAATCCAATGCTGAACCGGATCGAAAATCACTGACAGGAAAAACCAAAAACTAAAAGAATCGCCAAAGTCTCCAACTTCTAGCCGGCGAACCGGCACTCGTCGTCGCCCGGTCATCGAACCATACTCTGGTTTTATATTATTCATCACTTATAATTTGGCTCCATCAAGCGGCTCCGGTCGATGGCATGCAGAAGAGCCACCGAACAAGCAAGCCGGACGAACGCGCGTAGAACATTTCAGGCATCAGCTTCCTTAAAGCTTGGACAACACTTCATTATATCATCGAGACATGCGCGCACAACAATTGATTCTATGCTGCCGGGGGCTCTCCACCACGTTCCGCTCCACCCATCTTCATGCCGCCCGCCCGCAGCGCGCATCGTTTGCCGATCGGATACCCACCAGCACCCCCGAAAAAAAAGCCTTTTAACTTACCGTGCCTGTTGCCGTGGCCGTATAAACAGTAGAATCTCGATGCGTAACGAAACGGCCTCGAAAAATGTCGATCGATCCTCTGTATAGAGCCATCGATCGTTGATCGTCGATCATTCCATTTGGCGACGACGACGACCACGATGATGAAGATGACGAACGTGGGTCCAAGGCGGGTGGAACAAAAATCTTTTAATAGACAATAGCTTCGCGACTCTAATGATGACAAGTCATCCTAGGCTCGGTGAACGTTCTTCTCACCGTCGCCACCGACAGCACCACCACCGCCATTGTCACTCCTGCCGAGAGAGACCCGTCAATTCCGGCCAGTCATTGGAGTTTTTGAGATTCGTCCCATCGTCGGTGGATTTTTGACTGTGGTAGACACAGTACAAAAAAGTGAAGATTTTAAATTCGGTTTGAATTTAAAAAAAAATACAAATTTTTGTTGATAGAAATTTCAAGGCAGAACTTGAGGTATTTTATTAAAATGAATTTCAGCAACCTTCGAAAGAAAAAAAAAGGTTTTGTTAACTGTGCCTCAATGGGACGTCCTCAGCAGCTATCGCGAGCGCAAATGCGTATGGTTTGACGGTGCCATTCCATTCTTTTCCATCCACAGTACAGGTATTGACTATGGCTACAATTATCTATAATTTATCATAACTATCAATTTTTCGGATGGTTTTGAAAATAGCCGCTAAAATGACATGACAAAAGTTTCGGATAGGATAGGATTCATCGGAGACAGTCGGCGGACACGTTGGCTGGTCGGCTGTGATTGGGACTGATAGAACAGCCTGACTGATCGATGGGACCTTCTGTTGTACGGTGGCATCTAGAGTTTCGGGGGGAGGCAACCAATAAATGGGGAACACAAAAAAGTTCGTTTAGCTACAATAGCACAAATGACAGATTGCTTTTCGAACTCGTCACTGGAATTCGAAACGGGTTCCACAATTATGCGATGTTTGATGTTAATGTATAGAAAGAAAACGGCCAGTTGACTAGATCGAGATGAATTTCGAAATAATTGTTGTAAACAGGAATTGAAAAACAATAATGGAAATTGTTATAAAGAAAATTAAACATTAGAATATAAAACATTTATAATTTAAAATAAAAAAAGATAATATAAATACAAAATACAAAATACAAAATACAAAATACAAAATACAAAATACAAAATACAAAATACAAAATACAAAATACAAAATACAAAATACAAAATACAAAATACAAAATACAAAATACAAAATACAAAATACAAAATACAAAATACAAAATACAAAATACAAAATACAAAATACAAAATACAAAATACAAAATACAAAATACAAAATACAAAATACAAAATACAAAATACAAAATACAAATACAAGAAAAAGTACAAAGTAGGAAATATAACAAAATACAAATAAAAAAGACTGAGAATCTAAAACTTTAAAGGGAAATTTGAAAATTGAACATTGAAAATTGAAAACAGAAAACAGAAAACAGAAAACAGAAAACAGAAAACAGAAAACAGAAAACAGAAAACAGCAAACAGAAAACAGAAAACAGAAAACAGAAAACAGAAAACAGAAAACAGAAAACAGAAAATAGAAAACAGAAAACAGAAAACAGAAAACAGAAAACAGAAAACAGAAAACAGAAAACAGAAAACAGAAAACAGAAAACAGAAAACAGAAAACAGAAAACAGAAAACAGAAAACAGAAAACAGAAAACAGAAAACAGAAAACAGAAAACAGAAAATAGAAAACAGAAAACAGAAAACAGAAAACAGAAAACAGAAAACAGAAAACAGAAAACAGAAAACAGAAAACAGAAAACAGAAAACAGAAAACAGAAAACAGAAAACAGAAAACAGAAAACAGAAAACAGAAAACAGAAAATAGAAAACAGAAAACAGAAAACAGAAAACAGAAAACAGAAAACAGAAAACAGAAAACAGAAAACAGAAAACAGAAAACAGAAAACAGAAAACAGAAAACAGAAAACAGAAAACAGAAAACAGAAAACAGAAAACAGAAAACAGAAAACAGAAAACAGAAAACAGAAAACAGAAAACAGAAAACAGAAAACAGAAAACAGAAAACAGAAAACAGAAAACAGAAAACAGAAAACAGAAAACAGAAAACAGAAAACAGAAAACAGAAAACAGAAAACAGAAAACAGAAAACAGAAAACAGAAAACAGAAAACAGAAAACAGAAAACAGAAAACAGAAAACAGAAAACAGAAAACAGAAAACAGAAAACAGAAAACAGAAAACAGAAAACAGAAAACAGAAAACAGAAAACAGAAAACAGAAAACAGAAAACAGAAAACAGAAAACAGAAAACAGAAACCAGCAAACAATGGACAATGGTTAATAAGTAAAAAGTAAAATGGAAAAAGTAAAAAGTAAATAGCAAAAAGTAAAAAGTAAAAAAGAAAAGTAAAAAGTAAAAAGTAAAAAGTGAAAAGTAAAAAGTAAAAAGTAAAAAGTAAAAAGTAAAAAGTAAAAAGTAAAAAGTAAAAAGTAAAAAGTAAAAAGTAAAAAGTAAAAAGTAAAAAGTAAAAAGTAAAAAGTAAAAAGTAAAAAGTAAAAAGTAAAAAGTAAAAAGTAAAAAGTAAAAAGTAAAAAGTAAAAAGTAAAAAGTAAAAAGTAAAAAGTAAAAAGTAAAAAGTAAAAAGTAAAAAGTAAAAAGTAAAAAGTAAAAAGTAAAAAGTAAAAAGTAAAAAGTAAAAAGTAAAAAGTAAAAAGTAAAAAGTAAAAAGTAAAAAGTAAAAAGTAAAAAGTAAAAAGTAAAAAGTAAAAAGTAAAAAGTAAAAAGTAAAAAGTAAAAAGTAAAAAGTAAAAAGTAAAAAGTAAAAAGTAAAAAGTAAAAAGTAAAAAGTAAAAAGTAAAAGGTAAAAAGTAAAAAGTAAAAAGTAAAAAGTAAAAAGTAAAAAGTAAAAAGTAAAAAGTAAAAAGTAAAAAGTAAGTAAATAAGTAAAAAGTCCGAAGTCCAAAGTCCAAAGTCCAAAGTCCAAAGTCCAAAGTCCAAAGTCCAAAGTCCAAAGTCCAAAGTCCAAAGTCCAAAGTCCAAAGTCCAAAGTCCAAAGTCCAAAGTCCAAAGTCCAAAGTCCAAAGTCCAAAGTCCAAAGTCCAAAGTCCAAAGTCCAAAGTCCAAAGTCCAAAGTCCAAAGTCAAAGTCCAAAGTCCAAAGTCCATAATATAACAAAATACAAATAAAAAAGACTGAGAATCTAAAACTCTAACAGGAAATTTGAAAATTGAACATTGAAAATTGAAAACAGAAAACAGAAAACAGAAAACAGAAAACAGAAAACAGAAAACAGAAAACAGAAAACAGAAAACAGAAAACAGAAAACAGAAAACAGAAAACAGAAAACAGAAAACAGAAAACAGAAAACAGAAAACAGAAAACAGAAAACAGAAAACAGAAAACAGAAAACAGAAAACAGAAAACAGAAAACAGAAAACAGAAAACAGAAAACAGAAAACAGAAAACAGAAAACAGAAAACAGAAAACAGAAAACAGAAAACAGAAAACAGAAAACAGAAAACAGAAAACAGAAAACAGAAAACAGAAAACAGAAAACAGAAAACAGAAAACAGAAAACAGAAAACAGAAAACAGAAAACAGAAAACAGAAAACAGAAAACAGAAAACAGAAAACAGAAAACAGAAAACAGAAAACAGAAAACAGAAAACAGAAAACAGAAAACAGAAAACAGAAAACAGAAAACAGAAAACAGAAAACAGAAAACAGAAAACAGAAAACAGAAAACAGAAAACAGAAAACAGAAAACAGAAAACAGAAAACAGAAAACAGAAAACAGAAAACAGAAAACAGAAAACAGAAAACAGAAAACAGAAAACAGAAAATAGAAAACAGAAAACAGAAAATAGAAAACAGAAAACAGAAAACAGAAAACAGAAAACAGAAAACAGAAAACAGAAAACAGAAAACAGAAAACAGAAAACAGAAAACAGAAAACAGAAAACAGAAAACAGAAAACAGAAAACAGAAAACAGAAAACAGAAAACAGAAAACAGAAAACAGAAAACAGAAAACAGAAAACAGAAAACAGAAAACAGAAAATAGAAAACAGAAAACAGAAAACAGAAAATAGAAAACAGAAAACAGAAAACAGAAAACAGAAAACAGAAAATAGAAAACAGAAAACAGAAAACAGAAAACAGAAAACAGAAAACAGAAAACAGAAAACAGAAAACAGAAAACAGAAAACAGAAAACAGAAAACAGAAAACAGAAAACAGAAAACAGAAAACAGAAAACAGAAAACAGAAAACAGAAAACAGAAAACAGAAAACAGAAAACAGAAAACAGAAAACAGAAAACAGAAAACAGAAAACAGAAAACAGAAAACAGAAAACAGAAAACAGAAAACAGAAAACAGAAAACAGAAAACAGAAAACAGAAAACAGAAAACAGAAAACAGAAAACAGAAAACAGAAAACAGAAAACAGAAAACAGAAAACAGAAAACAGAAAACAGAAAACAGAAAACAGAAAACAGAAAACAGAAAACAGAAAACAGAAAACAGAAAACAGAAAACAGAAAACAGAAAACAGAAAACAGAAAACAGAAAACAGAAAACAGAAAACAGAAAACAGAAAACAGAAAACAGAAAACAGAAAACAGAAAACAGAAAACAGAAAACAGAAAACAGAAAACAGAAAACAGAAAACAGAAAACAGAAAACAGAAAACAGAAAACAGAAAACAGAAAACAGAAAACAGAAAACAGAAAACAGAAAACAGAAAACAGAAAACAGAAAACAGAAAACAGAAAACAGAAAACAGAAAACAGAAAACAGAAAACAGAAAACAGAAAACAGAAACCAGCAAACAATGGACAATGGTTAATAAGTAAAAAGTAAAATGGAAAAAGTAAAAAGTAAATAGCAAAAAGTAAAAAGTAAAAAAGAAAAGTAAAAAGTAAAAAGTAAAAAGTGAAAAGTAAAAAGTAAAAAGTAAAAAGTAAAAAGTAAAAAGTAAAAAGTAAAAAGTAAAAAGTAAAAAGTAAAAAGTAAAAAGTAAAAAGTAAAAAGTAAAAAGTAAAAAGTAAAAAGTAAAAAGTAAAAAGTAAAAAGTAAAAAGTAAAAAGTAAAAAGTAAAAAGTAAAAAGTAAAAAGTAAAAAGTAAAAAGTAAAAAGTAAAAAGTAAAAAGTAAAAAGTAAAAAGTAAAAAGTAAAAAGTAAAAAGTAAAAAGTAAAAAGTAAAAAGTAAAAAGTAAAAAGTAAAAAGTAAAAAGTAAAAAGTAAAAAGTAAAAAGTAAAAAGTAAAAAGTAAAAAGTAAAAAGTAAAAAGTAAAAAGTAAAAAGTAAAAAGTAAAAAGTAAAAAGTAAAAAGTGAAAAGTAAAAAGTAAAAAGTAAAAAGTAAAAAGTAAAAGGTAAAAAGTAAAAAGTAAAAAGTAAAAAGTAAAAAGTAAAAAGTAAAAAGTAAAAAGTAAAAAGTAAGTAAATAAGTAAAAAGTCCGAAGTCCAAAGTCCAAAGTCCAAAGTCCAAAGTCCAAAGTCCAAAGTCCAAAGTCCAAAGTCCAAAGTCCAAAGTCCAAAGTCCAAAGTCCAAAGTCCAAAGTCCAAAGTCCAAAGTCCAAAGTCCAAAGTCCAAAGTCCAAAGTCCAAAGTCCAAAGTCCAAAGTCAAAGTCCAAAGTCCAAAGTCCATAATATAACAAAATACAAATAAAAAAGACTGAGAATCTAAAACTTTAAAGGGAAATTTGAAAATTGAACATTGAAAATTGAAAACAGAAAACAGAAAACAGAAAACAGAAAACAGAAAACAGAAAACAGAAAACAGAAAACAGAAAACAGAAAACAGAAAACAGAAAACAGAAAACAGAAAACAGAAAACAGAAAACAGAAAACAGAAAACAGAAAACAGAAAACAGAAAACAGAAAACAGAAAACAGAAAACAGAAAACAGAAAACAGAAAACAGAAAACAGAAAACAGAAAACAGAAAACAGAAAACAGAAAACAGAAAACAGAAAACAGAAAACAGAAAACAGAAAACAGAAAACAGAAAACAGAAAACAGAAAACAGAAAACAGAAACCAGCAAACAATGGACAATGGTTAATAAGTAAAAAGTAAAATGGAAAAAGTAAAAAGTAAAAAGTAAAAAGTAAAAAGTAAAAAGTAAAAAGTAAAAAGTAAAAAGTAAAAAGTAAAAAGTAAAAAGTAAAAAGTAAAAAGTAAAAAGTAATAAGTAAAAAGTAAAAAGTAAAAAGTAAAAAGTAAAAAGTAAAAAGTAAAAAGTAAAAAGTTAAACGTAAAAAGTAAAAAGTAAAAAGTAAAAAGTAAAAAGTAAAAAGTAAAAAGTAAAAAGTAAAAAGTAAAAAGTAAAAAGTAAAAAGTAAAAAGTAAAAAGTAAAAAGTAAAAAGTAAAAAGTAAAAAGTAAAAAGTAAAAAGTAAAAAGTAAAAAGTAAAAAGTAAAAAGTAAAAAGTAAAAAGTAAAAAGTAAAAAGTAAAAAGTTAAACGTAAAAAGTAAAAAGTAAAAAGTAAAAAGTAAAAAGTAAAAAGTAAAAAGTAAAAAGTAAAAAGTAAAAAGTAAAAAGTAAAAAGTAAAAAGTAAAAAGTAAAAAGTAAAAAGTAAAAAGTAAAAAGTAAAAAGTAAAAAGTAAAAAGTAAAAAGTAAAAAGTAAAAAGTAAAAAGTAAAAAGTAAAAAGTAAAAAGTAAAAAGTAAAAAGTAAAAAGTAAAAAGTAAAAAGTAAAAAGTAAAAAGTAAAAAGTAAAAAGTAAAAAGTAAAAAGTAAAAAGTAAAAAGTAAAAAGTAAAAAGTAAAAAGTAAAAAGTAAAAAGTAAAAAGTAAAAAGTAAAAAGTAAAAAGTAAAAAGTAAAAAGTAAAAAGTAAAAAGTAAAAAGTAAAAAGTAAAAAGTAAAAAGTAAAAAGTAAAAAGTAAAAAGTAAAAAGTAAAAAGTAAAAAGTAAAAAGTAAAAAGTAAAAAGTAAAAAGTAAAAAGTAAAAAGTAAAAAGTAAAAAGTAAAAAGTAAAAAGTAAAAAGTAAAAAGTAAAAAGTAAAAAGTAAAAAGTAAAAAGTAAAAAGTAAAAAGTAAAAAGTAAAAAGTAAAAAGTAAAAAGTAAAAAGTAAAAAGTAAAAAGTAAAAAGTAAAAAGTAAAAAGTAAAAAGTAAAAAGTAAAAAGTAAAAAGTAAAAAGTAAAAAGTAAAAAGTAAAAAGTAAAAAGTAAAAAGTAAAAAGTAAAAAGTAAAAAGTAAAAAGTAAAAAGTAAAAAGTAAAAAGTAAAAAGTAAAAAGTAAAAAGTAAAAAGTAAAAAGTAAAAAGTAAAAAGTAAAAAGTAAAAAGTAAAAAGTAAAAAGTAAAAAGTAAAAAGTAAAAAGTAAAAAGTAAAAAGTAAAAAGTAAAAAGTAAAAAGTAAAAAGTAAAAAGTAAAAAGTAAAAAGTAAAAAGTAAAAAGTAAAAAGTAAAAAGTAAAAAGTAAAAAGTAAAAAGTAAAAAGTAAAAAGTAAAAAGTAAAAAGTAAAAAGTAAAAAGTAAAAAGTAAAAAGTAAAAAGTAAAAAGTAAAAAGTAAAAAGTAAAAAGTAAAAAGTAAAAAGTAAAAAGTAAAAAGTAAAAAGTAAAAAGTAAAAAGTAAAAAGTAAAAAGTAAAAAGTAAAAAGTAAAAAGTAAAAAGTAAAAAGTAAAAAGTAAAAAGTAAAAAGTAAAAAGTAAAAAGTAAAAAGTAAAAAGTAAAAAGTAAAAAGTAAAAAGTAAAAAGTAAAAAGTAAAAAGTAAAAAGTAAAAAGTAAAAAGTAAAAAGTAAAAAGTAAAAAGTAAAAAGTAAAAAGTAAAAAGTAAAAAGTAAAAAGTAAAAAGTAAAAAGTAAAAAGTAAAAAGTAAAAAGTAAAAAGTAAAAAGTAAAAAGTAAAAAGTAAAAAGTAAAAAGTAAAAAGTAAAAAGTAAAAAGTAAAAAGTAAAAAGTAAAAAGTAAAAAGTAAAAAGTAAAAAGTAAAAAGTAAAAAGTAAAAAGTAAAAAGTAAAAAGTAAAAAGTAAAAAGTAAAAAGTAAAAAGTAAAAAGTAAAAAGTAAAAAGTAAAAAGTAAAAAGTAAAAAGTAAAAAGTAAAAAGTAAAAAGTAAAAAGTAAAAAGTAAAAAGTAAAAAGTAAAAAGTAAAAAGTAAAAAGTAAAAAGTAAAAAGTAAAAAGTAAAAAGTAAAAAGTAAAAAGTAAAAAGTAAAAAGTAAAAAGTAAAAAGTAAAAAGTAAAAAGTAAAAAGTGAAAAGTAAAAAGTAAAAAGTAAAAAGTAAAAAGTAAAAGTCAAAAGTCAAAAATCAAAGGTCACAAATCCAAAATTCAAAGTCTCAAGGCTAAAGTCCTAAATCCAAAGTCTCAAGGCTAATGTCCAAAGTCCAAAGTCCAAAGTCCAAAGTCCAAAGTCCAAAGTCCAAAGTCCAAAGTCCAAAGTCCAAAGTCCAAAGTCCAAAGTCCAAAGTCCAAAGTCCAAAGTCCAAAGTCCAAAGTCCAAAGTCCAAAGTCCAAAGTCCAAAGTCTAAAGTCCAAAGTCCAAAGTCCAAAGTCCAAAGTCCAAAGTTCAAAGTCTAAAGTCCAAAGTCCAAAGTCCAAAGTCCAAAGTCCAAAGTCCAAAGTCCAAAGTCCAAAGTCCAAAGTCCAAAGTCCAAAGTCCAAAGGTCAAAGTTCAAAGTCCAAAGTCTAAAGTCCAAAGTCCAAAGTCCAAAGTCCAAAGTCCAAAGTCCAAAGTTTAAAGTCCAAAGTCCAAAGTCCAAAGTCCAAAGTCCAAAGTCCAAAGTCCAAAGTCCAAAGTCCAAAGTCCAAAGTCCAAAGTCCAAAGTCCAAAGTCCAAAGTCCAAAGTCCAAAGTCCAAAGTCCAAAGTCCAAAGTCCAAAGTCCAAAGTCCAAAGTCCAAAGTCCAAAGTCCAAAGTCCAAGGTCCAAAGTCCAAAGTCCAAAGTCCAAAGTCCAAAGTCCAAAGGTCAAAGTTCAAAGTCCAAAGTCTAAAGTCCAAAGTCCAAAGTCCAAAGTCCAAAGTCCAAAGTTTAAAGTCCAAAGTCCAAAGTCCAAAGTCCAAAGTCCAAAGTCTAAAGTCCAAAGTCCAAAGTCCAAAGTCCAAAGTCCAAAGTCCAAAGTCCAAAGTCCAAAGTCCAAAGTCCAAAGTCCAAAGTCCAAAGTCCAAAGTCCAAAGTCCAAAGTCCAAAGTCCAAAGTCCAAAGTCCAAAGTCCAAAGTCCAAAGTCCAAAGTCCAAAGTCCAAAGTCCAAAGTCCAAAGTCCAAAGTCCAAAGTCCAAAGTCCAAAGTCCAAAGTCCAAAGTTCAAAGTCTAAAGTCTAAAGTCCAAAGTCCAAAGTCCAAAGTCCAAAGTCCAAAGTCCAAAGTCCAAAGTCCAAAGTCCAAAGTCCAAAGTCCAAAGTCCAAAGTCCAAAGTACAAAGTCCAAAGTCCAAAGTCCAAAGTCCAAAGTCCAAAGTCCAAAGTCCAAAGTCCAAAGGTCAAAGTTCAAAGTCCAAAGTCTAAAGTCCAAAGTCCAAAGTCCAAAGTCCAAAGTCCAAAGTTTAAAGTCCAAAGTCCAAAGTCCAAAGTCCAAAGTCCAAAGTCCAAAGTCCAAAGTCCACAGTCCAAAGTCCAAAGTCCAAAGTCCAAAGTCCAAAGTCCAAAGTCCAAAGTCCAAAGTCCAAAGTCCAAAGTCCAAAGTCCAAAGTCCAAAGTCTAAAGTCCAAAGTCCAAAGTCCAAAGTCCAAAGTCCAAAGTTTAAAGTCCAAAGTCCAAAGTCCAAAGTCCAAAGTCCAAAGTCCAAAGTCCAAAGTCCAAAGTCCAAAGTCCAAAGTCCAAAGTCCAAAGTCCAAAGTCCAAAGTCCAAAGTCCAAAGTCCAAAGTCCAAAGTCCAAAGTCCAAAGTCCAAAGTCCAAAGTCCAAAGTCCAAAGTCCAAAGTCCAAAGTCCAAAGGTCAAAGTTCAAAGTCCAAAGTCTAAAGTCCAAAGTCCAAAGTCCAAAGTCCAAAGTCCAAAGTTTAAAGTCCAAAGTCCAAAGTCCAACGTCCAAAGTCCAAAGTCTAAAGTCCAAAGTCCAAAGTCCAAAGTCCAAAGTCCAAAGTCCAAAGTCCAAAGTCCAAAGTCCAAAGTCCAAAGTCCAAAGTCCAAAGTCCAAAGTCCAAAGTCCAAAGTCCAAAGTCCAAAGTCCAAAGTCCAAAGTCCAAAGTCCAAAGTCCAAAGTCCAAAGTCCAAAGTCCAAAGTCCAAAGTCCAAAGTCCAAAGTCCAAAGTCCAAAGTTCAAAGTCTAAAGTCTAAAGTCCAAAGTCCAAAGTCCAAAGTCCAAAGTCCAAAGTCCAAAGTCCAAAGTCCAAAGTCCAAAGTCCAAAGTCCAAAGTCCAAAGTCCAAAGTACAAAGTCCAAAGTCCAAAGTCCAAAGTCCAAAGTCCAAAGTCCAAAGTCCAAAGTCCAAAGGTCAAAGTTCAAAGTCCAAAGTCTAAAGTCCAAAGTCCAAAGTCCAAAGTCCAAAGTCCAAAGTTTAAAGTCCAAAGTCCAAAGTCCAAAGTCCAAAGTCCAAAGTCCAAAGTCCAAAGTCCACAGTCCAAAGTCCAAAGTCCAAAGTCCAAAGTCCAAAGTCCAAAGTCCAAAGTCCAAAGTCCAAAGTCCAAAGGTCAAAGTTCAAAGTCCAAAGTCTAAAGTCCAAAGTCCAAAGTCCAAAGTCCAAAGTCCAAAGTTTAAAGTCCAAAGTCCAAAGTCCAAAGTCCAAAGTCCAAAGTCCAAAGTCCAAAGTCCAAAGTCCAAAGTCCAAAGTCCAAAGTCCAAAGTCCAAAGTCCAAAGGTCAAAGTTCAAAGTCCAAAGTCCAAAGTCCAAAGTCCAAAGTCCAAAGTCCAAAGTCCAAAGTCCAAAGTCCAAAGTTCAAAGTCCAAAGTCCAAAGTTCAAAGTCCAAAGTTCAAAGTCCAAAGTCCAAAGTCTAAAGCCCAAAGTCCAAAGTTCAAAGTCCAAAATCCAAAGTCCGCAGTCCAATTTCCGAAGATCGAAACCCGAAGTCCGAAGTCAAAAGTCCAAAAATCAAAGTCCAAAACTCGAAGTTAAAAGTTCAAAGTTCAAAGTCCAAAGTTCAAAGTTAAACTGCCGCTACTCGCATAACAGTCCTATTTTTTATGGAGTTATCTATATCAATAGTTGATAATCAAAAGTAAAAAGTTCAAAATTGGAAGTCAAAATTGGAAAGTCTCGAAAGTCAAAAGTGACGAAAATCAAAAGCCTTGAAAGTCAAAAGTCTCGAAAGCCAAAAGTCTCGAATGTCAAAATTCAAAAGTCTCGAATCTCTAAAGTTACGTAATTTAAAAGTCTCGAGGGTCAAAAGTCTTGAAAGTTAAAAGTCTCGAAATTTAAAAGTCTCACAATCAAAAATCAAAAGTCTCGAAAGTCAAAAATCACGAAATTCAAAAGCCTCGAAAGTAGAACGTTAAACGACGAAAGTATCGAAAATCAAAAGTCTTGAAAGTCAAACGAATCGAAAGTCAAAAGTTTCGACAGTTAAAAGTCTCGAAAGTCAAAAGTCCAAAATCAAAAGTCGCAGGTCGAAAGTCGAAAGCCGAAAGTCAAAAATCAACAGTCGAAAGTCGCAGGTCAAAAGTCGAAAATCGAAACTCGAATTTCGAATTTCGAAAGTCGAAAGTCACAGGTTGAAAGTCGAAAGTTGAAAGCCGAGAGTCAAAAGTAAAAATTCGAAAGTCTAAATTCAACAGTCAAAAGTTTATATTTGGAAGCTAAAAGTTGAAAGTTGAATGACGAAAGTTTAAATCTTAAAGTTGAAAGTTGATAGTTGAACGTTAAAATTTAGAAGTTGAAAGTTGAAGGCTGAAAGTTGAAAGTCGAAAGTTGAAAATTGAACGTCGAAAGTCGACAATCGACAGTCGAAAATCCAAAGTCGAAGGTCGAAAATCGAAAGTTGAAAGTCGACAGTCGAAAATCGACATACGAAAGTCGAAGATCGAAAGTCGGAGATCGTAGTCAAATATCGAAAGTCTAAAGTTCATGGTCGAAAGTCGAAAATCAAAGGTTAAATATCGAAAGTTAAAAATTAAAAGACGAAAGACGAAAGACGAAAGACGAAAAAAAAAATCAAAAAAACTAAAAAGTAAAAGGAAAAAAGTCAACTGTAAAAACTCAAAATCATCGATAAAAGGTAATAATTTATAAATTTTGAATTAATTTTTTTTGGAACGTGAGGAAGTATCTAAAACGAAGAATGATAAATTGATTGAACTGGAAAATGTCGGTATGTAGGCCAAAACTATATTGGGTCGTTCAATGGAAGGTGGAGCTCGCACCCACGCTTTTTCGGCTGGTACCCGAATGTTTTCCTAACTAAACTACTGCCGCACATTTATACTTGGTGGCCTTTTAACCCAATGCCCTTCTGGCATACAAAAAAACCTAGTTTTGTTGATTGAATCAATAATCATAAAGCATTAGAATTAGTATTTCTATTTCAGAGACTTTCAATCCACGGCCGAATTCGCCTTCAGCATAGAACATTATGATTCAGTTGAGTAGTATTCTGATTATTTTGAATGCGCTATTTAAACGATACACTGGTGCAAAAGACTCACATCACTACCGTACGAAATTAGACAAATTTTTCCATCATTGTCGTAGGGCGTCGGTTCGATTCCATCAAAGGCCTTTGCGTTGGCTTTCTTTGTTCTGTTTCCACTACAAACCGCCGGCGTCCCGCCGAGTAACAGTTGCACCTAGATCACAATAAAATATTCGAAAATCTTCATTATTCTATTAGCACCCTGGGTGGTCAAACCACAACAGGTCCCATCCCGCCCGCTGCTCCTCTGCCAAACGGACTGAGGTCCGGAGAGGAGACATTCAGCATGGCAGTAGGAACACAACAAAGTAACGTCCAACACAGAACATGAAATGCCCGAAATCGGGTTGGGACAATGGTGGAAAGCGAGCATAACCGTAAAAAGGTTAGATATATTGATATTTAAAATCATCACCCCTGGATGCGGCCCGGTCGGCTTCGTTCCTCTGGGTTGTTAAAACCTGACCGCGGGGGATGAACGAAAATACGGAACCTTATCTAGCTGTTTTTATCATCAATTATATTAATTTTTATTAACCATGCTGTCATCTTTCCCGTCCCGCTGCTGGCAGTGCCGACTTTGCTGCGTCGGTCGTCCAACATACGTGCGGGTACCTGAAGTGAGTCGCGTTCCGATCAAAGGACCAGAGTCATTACGGTGCACAATTGGCTTGCGGGTGTGTTCGGTTTTGTCCTATCACACAATCGTGGGTGGACGCGGTGATGGTAGTTGTGGTGGTGAAGTTTTTCTCTAACTATTCGATTCGATTCGAGACGCATCAAACAGGGAAAAGAAAGCCATTTCTTTGTCCCGGGACTGTTGCATTAAATATCATTTCACTTTTGGTTATTGTCTCTATTGTCCAAATGTTGCACCTCTATCGTGGCAAGAAGAATCCCGGAAAAGATGATCAAATATTAATGAGTGAGGTATTCTTCCTGCTGACCGATGGCTGGCGGCGCGGTGCTGCTGCCAGATGGTGCGAATTGAGAGCACAAGACCAGGACATCTCGGTGGTCATCTATTTCTACATACCTACTGGCACCGGAGCAACGAGGATGAAGAAGAGCAGGGATCTCTCATATAGAGATATGAATAATAAAATAAAACCGTAGATGAGTTTCGAGATCAAGCTGGTGTCGATGGACATCGATGTTCGTAAGAAATGACTGGCAGAGCAGCTGCTGCCCGAACGGAACCGTTGGTCAGTAGAACTTATGCATATTGTATGACAAAACCATTGGATCGGATGGGGCAGGAGCACCGGAGGAGTAGTAAAATTCACAAAAACATTTCCTTTTCTGCTAGTTTATTGACCGAGGTAGTATCAGAAATAGGCATGAAAAAGTTTGAACAATAACGAATGGTTTTGAACAATTCCAATTGTTTTTATATAGGCTTAAATGAGTACTGAATGCACAATACTCAAAACCAAAATCAAAATTTTGACATTTCTGTTTATAAAATTTTGCTTTATAACTGTGCCATCTTTAGATAAGTATTCTCCATACTAGGGACATCAGCAGCAGTGACCCGTTCGGTTGGCACTGAAGTGGCACCGTTCCCCACACACCCTCGCCACGCCAGTGCGCGTCATTGCCACCGGCCACGTGCGCTACTGACACGCATTGTGCGCAGAACCTTGCGCCCCATAGACCGGCCGAGCCAAGTCGAGCTGTAACCTGGCTGAAAATACCTACCGATGATGATAGTCGACATGTTCTATTAGCAGATAGGCAGGTACTTTGTGATGCACAAACAGTCCGTGAAACCAGTAATCACAAAGTGGGTAATAATTACCGGCAAATCATCATCCGTCGTTTCGGAGGAGCCATTATCATGCAAACGGACACCACTTAGCAGCCCCCCCCCGTCCTCCTCTGCCGAACGCATCGGCGTTCTGCCTGATTTACCGGCCGATGGGAATTATGCTAATCGGAAGTTACTACAATAGGTGGTGCTCGGCTCGGTCGATCCAAAACTATATGAGAGGAGGTGTCGTGTGCTTCCAATGCGCGCACGCAATCGCACTGATAAGAGGTGCCCGGTCCGTGCCCGGTTGTCCAGAACCTTGGCATTGATCACTAGCACAGCCGACCAAACAATGGCAAGTCCCACAATCGGAATCACACGCTGCTACGGTCTAATTGAGGTTTGTAGGCAAAGATTACTTTGAACATTCCGATGATGTCGGAATGCCCGGCAAAGCGAACCATGAAGAATAAAACTGGAAGCTACCATGTGCCATAAATCCTTACGCTGCTGCTCTGGTGAGCCAGTCGTGAGACATTCGAATCCTTTCGTCCAAAAAAAAGGAACTTTACAGCTTAATTATCGCCGATAACCTCAGCGTTGAACTTGTTTTTTTTGTTATTTTTTTTTTTTCGTCGTCCAAGAACAACAATACGAACCGGCAGGACCGACCCGAATTGGAGTTGCACCGGGAACGCAATATAACCTCTAATTGAATCACTTTATGGCAAGAACAACAAAGGAGTCCCAGAAGCCTTTGCCGGTCGGTCTGCGCGCCTTCGCATTGGCACTCGGGTTCAGAGTTTATTGTGATTTTGTCCATCATCGTCGTCATCCGTTGTCGGCGTTGTCGTGAGAGAGGACCGCGATGACAAGTCTTCGGAACTGTCTCACGTCCCGTGATCTTCGCATTAGCCGCCGCTGCTGCTGCTGCTGCTGCTCTTGCTGATGCCGCTATTGGGCTGCAAGGATCGTAAAGCGATAAAACTTTATTGGAACTACGTCGCCCGTCATGTGATTCTGGGAAGATTGGATTTTTCCGCTCCTCCGGTGTAATGTGACATCGCCAGCAACAACGGATCCAGGACCGGGACCCGGGCCGGTTCAAATAGCGATATCATTATTTTTCTCATGTGTTTTTAATTGGCGCAATTATGGAACTACAAGGAAAGGATCCGAGTGACTTGCATCGTGCCGATACTTTGAAGTTGACCGATGAGCCGAAAACCGACCTCATCGGCCCCGGCCGCTGATGATTCAGTGTGACCGTTGCGTGGCTTTTTCGTTCTGCTGACTCAATTTTGGCTGTTTATTCTTGCGATGGACACCCAGGAATTAGCTTTCGGTAAGAAACTCATTTCCCTCCACTTTCATGTGAGTGTCAAGTGCAATTTCTGTAATTCATACTTTTTCGGGCATGATTATATCCAAAAACTTCAGTCATGATTATATGCTTGATAAATGTTTGACTTGAAAAACATTTGACTTGCGTGGTATAAAGATTAGAGCAATTAAAGAATCTATTTTTGTTTTTCATTTCATGGATTTAATTGCCAAAATGCAAAATTCATAGCGTTCAGTTGATTTTTGCAGATCTCATGAAACAACGATTCTGGTTAACTAAATTTATTTAAAATCTGTATTGTAACTAGTTCGTTTGTTGACTACATGTGAGGTTACACTGAATTAGATTTATGATGACTATAAAGTAGTATTCACATCATTCGATGCTTATCCACAAACGCTTTCTGTTGATTATTTAGCATTTTTTGTTTATCTGCGAAAACCGTTACGTCAAAATGGCGACCCTGGCGGAAGAGAGGAACGAAAACACACGATAGGGTAAGGAACGAGTTAAGCAGTGTCACCTATTTTAATCAGTTGAAAATAAATGAGCCGAAAATGCACTTTTTTATTCATATTTTCAAAATCTTTTGATAGGATCATCTTCTCAAATCACTTAACCATACACTTGATTCACACAAACACAATTTACTGGGTTTCCGACAAGAAATTTGATGAATTAAAAATTGTTGTCCATTTACGTACATTTTTCAGCTGCTGAAGGCAATCGCCACCTCGCTACTAACGAATCCATCACATTTTTCAGCACTGATTACAACCACTCTAAAAGTCTCTCTCTCTCTAAAAGCACTCAATTGTCACAGACCATATTATTCACTCTCTTTTTTCCTATTATCTAAGGCTTTGTCACTAGCCGAAAGTTTTATTATTTTATAACAAAACTGAAAATAAATTCTGAATTGACGGAACCTGTTTACCAGTGGCAGCAGCTGCAGCAAAACTATTGTGTTGCCAAGACACTGCTTCGGTACTGGAAATAAGAATTATAGGTTTGAAATTAACTGAAACCTCCAATGGTGAAAACGTGGTTCAATACTTTCAAGAGAAATATATGTTCATAATTAATTTTTTTTTTATTAAAAACAACAGAAAAGACAGCTTTTTCAATAATTTTCGAAGATTTTCTCAGTGATTTAATGAAGCAATGATGTGTTTCAATGTTATTTGCTTTGGCAACACTGTTCTGAGTCGGACTGTGCGTACTGCTATGTTTACCTCTTTTGTTCTCCCACCATCCTTATGAACAGCGAGTGAGACGTCAAACTCGCAGTTTCCCATAAGAACACTGGAGAATAAAAAAGACGACGAATACCGTTTGCCGAACGGTGCGGTGAGCGTATGCCCCGATAAACAATTTAGACAGATGGCATTTCACGCATCTATGCCGATACGCTATGCCGATTACGCATCAGATGCCGATTAGTAGGTCGCGGATAAGAACGCGAACTTACTGAATAGGGGGAAAAGTTCGAGGGATTTTTTACGGGGACGTAAAAAAATTCAGATTTTAGGATTGCTTAAAAAAGCACCTTGAGGGTGAAAATATGTTCGGTCTGATCAAAATGAGCTCCAACTTTTAAAGCGGAAAATCAAAAGCTTAGCACAACAATAGTGTCTTCCAATGGTAACAGCTTGAAGAACTAAACATAGCAAGAAGATTGGTATGCTGATATCCCCCACTTAGTCAACCCATCGCTTGTAATAAGGTAAAACAATCAGTGACCCGCTTAGACTGCTTAAAACCGGTTCTTTACCCTAGTATACGAAAGCTTTAGTTAATCACGGACTTTTATTTTAACTCCTTCCATTAGTCTTAGCACATTGTCCTTACCAACCTATTTTGAAGTGTTGAGTCACTTCTTGGATCTAAACCACTGGCACCCCGCCACACATACAATTTCACTGACGTGCCCAGACCAAAACAGGGCCTCCGACCTTTCAGAAGTAGGGTTTGCCCTACACTCAAAAAAATCAGCACGTCCAGTTTACGTGCGATCCCGGTAAGTTGTATCAATTTTCCCATTAACTAGTACATGACGCTCACGTAAGTTGCTGTACAGAAGTTTACATGATTTTTCACGTGGATGCGACGTGCCGATTTTTCTGAGTGTAGAGAAATCAAATAATCGTATGCTAACGGACCTATTTTTGCGCAAAAAATTTACATGTCGCAAAAATACCAGACGAATTAATTAACACTTCGCAATACCAGATTGCACAAAGAGGATTTTTTTTAAATATATTTCATAGAGACGACTGGACACATTCCTTAGACTAGGCGCCCCACTGGGCTTGAACCTGGAATTGATATTGGACTCAAAATGGAACCTGAATTTCGGTTTAATTGGAAATTTCACATGAAATTGAATTTAAATATGGGCCAATTTAAAAGTAATACTTGACCCAAAATGAATTTAACTCAAAATAGGACTTGAATTTGGCCGTTCAATTCTATTTGAAAGCAGTGTTTCGTGGCAGTGGCAGAGTGCTTCGTATAAAACTTGGATCCGGTGTTTCATCTGTGTTTACTAATAAGTCTGGAGTTCCTCAGGGCAGTAATTTGGGACCATTGCTTTTCTTGTTGTTTTTCAACGATATTGCGCTGCTTCTAGGTACTGGCTGTAGGTTAGTGTACGCCGATGACCTGAAGCTATTTACCTCGATAGGAAATATAGACGACTGCCGCCGACTGCAGGGTTTGCTTGATTTGTTTACGAGCTGGTAGCTGGCAAAATTGGCTGATTATAAGCGTCGCCAAATGTGAAGTTATGAGCTTTCACCGCATTAAAACCCCGATCCTCTTTGGTTACACTGTTGATGGTATCGAGTTTCACAGAGTGGGCCGAGTTTACTACCTTGGAATCCTGCTGGACACAAAAATGACGTTCAATGTGCATCGTGAATCAATTATCTCCAAGGCATCACGGCAGCTCGGATTCATCTTTAAGATTGGTCGGAACTTTAAGGACGCCCACTGTCTTACATCGTTGTATTGCGCCCTTGTTCGTCCGCTATTAGAAAATTGTAGCCTAGTTTGGTTTCCAAAGCAGCTAACTTGGAACCTGCGCATTGAAAGTGTGCAACGGAGGTTTGTCCAACTAGCACTGTGACACCTTCTTTGGCGAAATCCTGATAACTTGCCCCCATACGCAGACAGATGCCGTTTACTCGACCTAGACACACTAGAATATAGACGCAAGGTGCAACAGGCGTTATTTGTAGCTAAAGTGGCGAAATGGACGCCCCAAACTTACTATCAATGATTAATTTTCGCGCTTCGCATTCTCCGATCGGATTTCTACCATAATTGATGGGAAAACACAATGTGAAACAGATTAAACACGCTAGATCAGTTCAAACAAATCGTGGTTATGTGCATTGTCTGCATAAGCAAATGATGTCATATTGGAAATGACATTTGAACCATTTTTAATTTGCACGTCGTGCAAACCAACAGGGTTCAAATTAAAAAGTGTTCAGATTAAAAACGGTCAAACGAACGAGGATCCACGGTAGTTCTTATTTTTTAACCATTTTCAACCAATTAAGCGCAAAAGTTCAATATTTGAAGACCTCGTGTCAGTAATGGACCCGTTTCAGCGAGAATTACTCAAGAATGTTTTCTATGGTGAATTGAGACCCCTCCCCTCTTTAGAAGGGTAATTATGACTCCTCTCCCCGTAAGAGGGGGGGCTTCCATACAAATGAAATACAAATCTCCTCATAACTCGAGAACTAATCAAGCAAATGGAACCAAATTTGGCATTTGTGAGGGGTTTTGGAGGCAGGATTTTTTTATGGTGGTTTGAGACCCCTCATCCCTGTGGTAGGGGGATAAGGACTGTCATACAAAGAAAACAGAAACAGAGCGTAACTCAAAAACTAATCGAACTCGAGAAATTTTAGACTCTTGCATAAAACATTAATCAATAACAAGACCACTAGAAGCTCTCAATAGTAACATTAGATGATTCAGGGCGAGACGGGCACAGGCCGCGAGTGTTACCGGCGACTTGCCGTCGGAAGCGCCGGCCACTTGGGTGGGGGGGGGGGGGTGGTCAGCCCCCCGCAGAGATCACCTCTATCTAGGTTTATTTATTTTCCTAGATCTACTGACCTCTATTATTTTCCTTCAGTTGGGTCACCCCTGTGAAATGGTACTTTCTATGAAAAGATTTTCCGTGAAATGGTACATCCCGCGTAAGGGTTTTCGCGAAATGGTATTCTGCGAAACTCTATATTCCGCGTTATGGTCAACCGAGAATTGGTGTTTCGAAAAATGGTATTCGGCGAAATGGTTTGTAATGATGGCGAATATTTAAATGCTATCCGCTTTATTTTAACACGCTAAGCAATGGGGGGAGTTGTTTTCTTTTTTACTGTGAGGAAAATTTGTACGCATGAAAAAAGGTCATACGAGATTCAGAATTTATGTACAACACGGTTTAATTTGTGGAAATACGAAGTTTGTCGGGTCAGCTCGTAAATAAATAAATATGAGATAAGACTTGATGTGACACTTGCAATTGAACTTAAAATTTGATTTGATAACGGACTCAAATTAGATTTGAAATTGGATTTATGTTTAGATTTCAATTTAGATTTGAATTACATAGAATTAAATTGGAAGTTCGACTTAAAATTAAATTCGAAGTTGGACTTACAAGTGCACTTGAAATTATCTAAACTTGGACTTGAAATAGGACTTCAAACGGGATTTTAAATTGTTTACTTTGTAATACTGAAACTCTCGGAAAAGTTAATCGAACGTAGAATGGGTTGATTAACTTTTCTGAGTAGTTCAAGCTGCAACAGAAGGAAATATCTAGCAAGATCTTGATAAAATAATTCTAGTTCCTTTCAGTAAGTTTAAATTAGTCTGTTATATTACTTTCTTTTATTTTTTCGTAGTAAGCATTTCGATGAAGTTTTTTGTCCCAGCCGTTCCTTTTTTACATTTAAAATTCAATCAGGGTTTGCGGTTTTTCAGCATGTTTTCAAAAATCTTGGAAGTAACAATGTACCAATATTTAACTATATGGTTGCAACTGTGCGGCCCAAGTGTTTAATTTGATGCCTGCTATGATGCGAAACTGATGACTGATGAACTGAAACTGTGGAAAAGCGACAATAAACCGAAAAAATAAAAAAATAAATAAAAAATAAACATAGAAGGAAAACACACGTGTGTGAACGAATGCTTGGATAACCAATAAATTCAAACTCTCAGAAAAGTTAAGGAAAAATAATTTTTTAGAGTATTGTGTAGGAGCCAATTTGCGCTTACTTTTTCCGAACAATTCACTTTTCAGAGAATTAACTTCTCTGAGAGTCCACTGTAACAGACTAGTAATGGTACATGGAATTGGATCTGAAGTAGGACTTAAAATTGAATCGAACTTGATATAGGATTTTTATTTGTCATTGAAATTTGACTAAAGAAGGTGGGGCACGTGCCCCAGCGTGTTGTTTATAATTTAATGCAAAAAAATATTAAAGGTTTAGCAAGAAAGTAGGTACAGAGATTTTAATTTAATAGCCTGGTCTAGCAAGCTAGCCATCGTATGCTCGAATCTCGGCTAGACGGTGCTGCTAGATAAAGTCAGTAGGATTAAATTGCATTACTGTCCTGTACACTAACAGCTGGCTGCAAAATCTGGAGACAAAGAAGAGTCAAGTCTTAGAAAAACGTTTAAGCCTAGGGCTTTTTGTGTTTCGTTTATTCAATGCCACCGCATATCTAATTTGATGAATGTTTCTCATAGCATTTTTTCTCAGCTTTCCGAAGGTAGTCTTGAAATTAAAATCGGTAGCGGCCAAATACAAGATTGCCGCCATTTTTTCCCACTTCGTTTATAAACCCCATATCTTCTCTTTACAAAACTGTGTCGTATGAAAATTGTGAACGTTGCTACAGATAACTGATTGTTTTATTCAGCTAATGTCATTGCACACCCAATTTTTTAAATGTTTCTTGAAAAGTGTAATTTTTATTTTTTAACCATTTTCAACCAATTAAGTGCAAAAGTTTCAATATTTGAAGACATTCTGTCAGTAGTGGCCCCGTTTCAACGAGAATTACTCTCGTATTATTGTCGGCGGTGACCAGAGATCCCAGATATACGAATTTATCAACCACTTCTAGTTCATCGCTGTCAAAAGTCACTGCACTGTCCGTGGAAGGCAAACGTTGCTTTGATATTTGATTTTCGACGCATTGATTTGTAGTCCAATCCTCCTAGACTCCGTTTTTAGTCTGGTGTAGATTGCCTGCGAAGGCTAGGCTACTCTTGCTGAAGATCGTGTAACGATTCCAAGAGATGGGAATCGACTGAACTATTACTAGCCTAATAACCACCCCGACCGGCGTATTCTAAAATCCAGATCACTGAAAGCGGAGGCAAGGCAAGTGTGAACAGAGTCGGAGACGACAAACCAAAACCACCGATCACGATCCCATCCTATCCTATATCAAACCTACCGTACATCAATCAACCCCTATCCCGTTCAGCAACTGCAGGTTTAATGCTCTCTGTGAGCTTTTCGCCCCACAGCATAAACACACACGTCAGTTGACGACGTGAAGAATATTTCCGCCATGTTAAGGAAACCCGTAGGACGCCATCGCCGAGACTATCTATTCTGAAGTGGACTGTTCCGCGAGTGCCAAAGTGCCGAAGGGACGCTGCACTGGTCGTCGTGGACCGCATCCGTTGATCCAGCCACCCAGGAGAACCCGTGGGGGAAAGGCCACAGATAACCGCCAAAGAGCCGCGTTACCCAGGAACCGGAGCAGTGTACATCGCGAAGTGTTCTGAGCCGACGGGATTGGTGGAGAAGGTGAGTCAGACCCGTTCTGTGATCCGAGCCTCTGCCTTTACGGAAGGTGTGATAGGTGGCCGGATACACCCATTAGGGGTGCATTATTGGGTAAACGTAGGTTCACCGATCCCTCTTTCGTTTCGTTACAGACCCGCCCTAACCTCATAGCTCTGCCGACGCCATCGAACGCTGAACAAAAGAGGGGGGTGTTTCACAATAGACCCTGAATAAAACAACACTACTGGTCTTAAACATTGTTTTATTCCCGTAAGCGGGCCAATTCACAAAAATCCAGTTACAATCGTACCTCTCGTTTCGATGTCTACTCGCCAAATCACAGCTTCAATAGCGATATTGAGTAACATACAGAACAGTCCATCCCCTTGCCGCAACTCTGTGCGTGATTCGAAAGAACTCAAGAGTTTCCCCAAAATGCGCACGTAGCACATCACTTGTTCCGGGGTAGCTTTGTTCAACCGTCAGTTTGTCTGGAAAACAGTACTCGTGCATTATCTGCCACAGCTGTTTGCGTTCAACTGTATCGCATGCTGCCCTGAAATCCACGAAAATATAATGCCTGGACACGTTGTACTCCCGACCTTTATGAAGGATTTGTAGGCCAGTAAAAATTTGATCCGTAGTAGCACGGTCCCCCATAAAGCCCACCTGATACTGCTACTGATACTGATTGGGAGTAGACGACACAACAGAATGTAGTTAGCGTTGATGGGTCATACCACACCTTTCATCCACTCCTCCGGTAGTTTTTCCTCCTCCCAAATCTTCAACATTATCCAGTTGCTAACAGTTCTTGGCTCGTTTTGTAAAGTTCTGCCGGGAGTCGGTCCTTTCCGACAGCTTTATTATTCTTCAGCTGCCCGATTTCTTGCCGGATTCTTCGAGATCGGAAGCCAGCACACTGTTATCGTTTGCAGGCACTCAGGTTTCTGGAAGGCTCATTTAAATTGATTTTTGACAGGATACTTCGAGCATCTATTTCTCCAGTCAACGGGTTTTCAACGAAAATGGCTTTAGAAATACTTCGTCTCTTTACCAGCGTGTCGATTCTTAGCAAATGGTTTGGATTTCGCCAAGGCTGAGACCTGAGGGCGTAACGAATGAATCTAACTTGTACTGGTTCAATCCGATGGGCCCAAATTTCAGTATACGGACTCCATACTACAGCTGAGGTCTCCAAAATGGAGCGGACAAGTGAAACGTATAATGAACGCAAGCGAAACGGGTCAATAAATCCTCTAGAAATTCTCATGATAAAGTTGAGGTTTTTATTGGGTTTTGTATTGGAGTACCGCATATTTAGTTTGTACCGCAAGAAATAGTTTCAGATCATCATCGGCATAAATGAGGCGGTATAATGAAGCAGACGTAAAAATAGTGAGAGCAGCAACGGTTCTAGATTGCTGCCTTGAGGAACACCAGACAAGTTGACAAAGTTGTTTGATACAAAGTTGCCTAATTTGACACAGAGCGATCTGTCAATAAGGTAAGATTTCAGCCAAACAGTAAAATGTGTTGAAGCACCAAGACGTTCAATTTTAGCCAAAAGGAAGGAGTGGTCGACACGGTCAAACGCAGCTTTCAAGCCAGTATAAATAGTGTCCACTTGCAAGCCACTTTGTATATTTTGAATGCATTGAGATGTAAACTGAAGTAAGTTTGTGGTTGTGGTACCTACCAGGACAGAAGCAATGCTGATCAGCAGTAAACAGGTTTTGATAATGGGGTATGAAATTTCATACGCTATGACATAATGGGTTGAGTATTTTTATTTAAAGTTTAAATGTGAAAACCAATTCTATTGTTGCTTTTCATATTTCCCATGCAAAAACCTACAAAAGGTAAGACATAAACGAACGAAAATTGCATTGTTCGAAGTTTAGACTATGCATACTTATTTACTACTTATTCTATATCAATTCGAATTTTTCTACAAAAATTACCCACTAATAAGTGTTTAAATATTATCGATAGCTTTGTTTTTTTTTGTGCAATATTGATAGAATAACATGACATTCATGCATCAAGCAATCAAATTGACTATAAATTAAGTTTTTGTGTCTCAACTTTAACTTTCAAATGTGAAAACGTTCGTGCAGGCTTTCAGTTATCTAATTACCTGATAGAAATCAGCTCCAAACGTTAAAAAAGTACCTTCAAACCCAAGCACCTCGGATTGCGACTGAAATTGAAACTCACCAACAACAGCAAAAAAACAAAAAAATAGAAAAAAATCGGAACAATAGATCTCGCCACTCCAGCGGAACACAATGTACCGGGCCCGGCTACGGACTGTCAGTCAGTTAGCAAACCGGTGCTCCTTCCATCTTCTAGGAAGCCCGGAGACTGGAACCTGTTGAATCCACTCGAAGTCCATCGCGGTCTGCCCAGCAAAAACAGTGGGAAAATAAACACACCGACGACGGACGGTTCCCGAATAATGCGGGAGAACTGTGTACTGTGTGGAACTGGAGAGTCCCAGCGGCGACGGTTGATACGACCGATGATGACGGGGATGATGAATAAACGAGATGAATAGCAGCTGTTATGACAAAACTACAAAGTATCAATTCACGAAAAAAAAGTTTCAACCGAAAGAAAAACAATCTTGAAATAGTTGCCCGCGCAGCTCCTCCGCGGGTGCGCGCAGTTCCCGGAGCAGGGGAAAAAATCCACCATGTCATCGGCAGTCACGTTCGGCATATGTTGTTGACTGATTGTTGGTCATCATCGGATCATCAGCATCAGCAGCAGCAGCACCAGCATCGCAACGCGGTATGAGAATTTGGCGCTATTGGGACCTCTTGGGCACCTACTCCACACGACTGCCGAAATGCTTCAAGAGACTTGAATCAACAAATCAACGTCCAACAACGCGCGAGGAGATGTTGGAGTTTTGAAGCCAGCGAGATGACTCCGTGAGAAGATGCCATGCTCGCTGATATGACCTTGTATGATCGGACATCATTAGCGACCCCTGCGAGTGTGGATGAATTTTTCTTTTTAAATGAAAAAAAAAAAAAATTGGGGAAATTACAACGCTTCCAAACGGTACGTTCGGAAGTGGATGCTCCACTGACCACAACACTGTCGGTTGGCTGAGTTCATATTCGAAACAGTCATGTCCGCGCGGTTGGCCGCAAGTGTGATATATTAATCTCATATTGCCCCGGCGTGATTTTATTGCCTGGCACAATCGAAGCAATTACCATCGTCTCCTTTCCATCCCAAACACAGCAGAACAGCTGTGCGCACTCCCGGATGGAGAGATAGATTTCGGGTGGCCAAAAATGAAGAATCTAACGAAAATTTACTGCTCTAGTGGTTTTGGGTCCACGCCACCGGACCAGGCGGGTGGACCGAACACCCGGAGATGTACAACATGCGCTTCTGAAAGACGCGGATCTAATCTAAACACCGAATCTTAATTGTTTTTTGCACGGTTCACGGAGCTGCAGACGGTTGCTGGTGGCCGGTGGTGGCGGTGGAGGAAATGGCGGTCCGATAATGCCAATAGTGGTCAAGTCCCGGATCGTTGGTCCCTCTTGGATGACGCTTGGCTATTGTTGCCTTTACCGATAATGGAGTGGAGACCATCCGTAAAGTGGCTTGATCATCGTGTACCGTTGTCCATATGGTACCCCCGGGTAGGTTCGAAGCAATGGAGGAGTGTGTGTTTTTTTTTGTTTTTTGTTTTCGCAGCGGCAGCGATTGGAAAATGAGATTTGCTGCATCGTATGCCTCAAGTCAGTCGAATGGTGTGGCATTTTGAAATGCGCGAGAAAATCGGTTTATTGAAGTGATGATGCAACGGCTAATTGCCACAATTTTCTCTTTCGAGTTTGGTTAGAATTCTACGACCAGAATAAACCAGATAATAAAATAATCCAATTCAAACGTCAAACCCCTAGAAAGTACGATGTACCAGCTCACGGCTTAGTCACTGCCTAGCTTTCTAAGTACTTTTATTAAATTGGATAAAAACGAGAAAACTCACCGAAAAAGCACCCAATTTTGGGCGACGATTAGATTAGACCTCTGCGACTCAGTTGGTGGTCTTTGAGCGTAACCGCACCGATATCAGCAGTAACTGATCTAAATTCGGACCAGTAAGAATTTGCTGATATGCCACCGACCGATTGACAACCCGGCCGTGACCCGAAATAGGATTACACAGTAGCATAACGAGATCAGAACCGGTCGATAGCATGCGTGGGTAGGCTCAGCTAAAAGCAGGACTTTTGCGCCATCGTGCGAGGTAACGGGCCGGCTTGATTTGACAGATCCTGGTTGAATAGAATTGACAGACCCACAGCTACTGAGCGGTCCCGGCGGTTGGCAGAAAATCGCAAAGAAAAAAAAACCGGAACCTAGTCAGTCAGTAGCTCTGCTCGGTTTTAATTCTCCCATCCAATCAACAGCCGTGAGAAATTTCGATTAAAATGAATCATTATTTATTTTATTATATTTGTATAGTTACTAAACGACCTGTTGAACGGTTGAAGAGTGTATCTTTCGCTCGTTTTCATTATGCTCATTTTCGTTCGCCCGGCAACAGCATCCCCAACGGAGGTGGCTTGTCTGTTTACAAAGAGGTGGGCCGGCCCACAAGCGCACACTACAGGTATCGAAAGGTGGAATTACGGGAGAACGTGTGAAGAAGGTGGATTTATTTGCTTATTTAGCTTAGAGCATAAATAGTGTGTTCGTAGTGCAATGGCAAACGCACTGCGGGCGAAATAATCGCTCTCCTCTAGAATGATTACTTATATTCGAATTAAACCCGGGCTGGAAACTTTATTAAAATTATATCGTTTTGAGCTCATTGTGCATCTGCTTGCTTCAAGTGCAATGCGATAATTCCTTAAAGAAAACTTCAGCGTGGCCAACTGATACACTTAAATGGTCAATCAATCCAACCGACAACGGTACTGACACTTCGGCCTGGTCCCGTACTTTTCACGTTACTGCAGATGGAAAGCTTTTTTAGTATGTAATAGGGCTTTGCTGCCCCGTGGAACACCCTTTTTTTATAGGGCCTAATCGAAGGGTTTTGGTTGATTGTGAAAAATAATTGACCTGTGGCGGACCAATGACAGCTGTTGGTTTGATATATACTTTCAAACCAATCAAATCTCGAGTAATAAGCATAATTTACTTAGGTGAATGTTGCACTTTATTTTCTCAGGCTATACGAGAGATCTTCATGTCTGGCCCTTATTTATCGCCCCAGTTGTGGTTACAGCATGTATATAATTATGCTTTCATCCTAAGGTGACCCCGATTGGAGAAATTAGGTTTTGAAATAAACACGAACAAAGGCAGGTCGCAAGGAAAAGGACCACACATTAATACATCCTTCCTGCTTGCTGCGTCGAAAGGCTTAATTAAACCATTCGCTTTTTGCGGTTATTCGGAAACCACAAATTGAAAACTTGTTACCTGCTGTTTACAAACACGGTTAGAACTTTTCTTAAAGTATTTCCACTAGTAATAAACAAATGTTTTGGCTTGGAAAATTGAATAATCGTGCGATGGCCAATCTGTGATTCGGACTGAAAGCTTTACTTCGAATTAGACATGAAATCGGACTTAAAATGAATTTGAAGTTTTAATTTGAAATAGTAGTTGAATTAGACTTGGTATTGCAAAAAAGTAATATGAGATATATTTTTGAGTTTTTTTGTACGCTTCGAAATAACGTAGAATTCGATATAATGTACAACTTCAAAATCGAAGTGTACGTTATACCGAAGTTCCCCTGTATTACGTCCTACGTCACCATTTCAAGTTTTTTGTAGAGTAGTGCGCCGGTCAGATTATCGGCAGCGGCGGCGCAGGAATCATTTTTATTTGACGGCAGCGGCGGCGTGCATCGGCTTGCGAGTATTTTACACCATTACAATACCACATTTCGAATTACTTTAAACAAAATCTTTTTAAAAATCGAATGCTTATTTTGTGAATGATTTTTAAAGACACTTTAATCTATGAATTATTTTTTATTTGTATGTTTGTGAATGCGTAATACCAAGTAGCACATTTTAGGTTCATTTAGTTGAAGCAACCGGATTACGACTAAAATTTATTATAATTCGGTTACCACAACTACTTTGTAACAACCGTGCTAGTAGGGATAGTAGTACTACTTACGTACTACTGCTACGTACTACGTACGTACTACGTAACTACTAAGCAACTAGTTTTCGGGTGTTATTTTTTAATACACTCATTATTTTTACCTACTGTCAGAAAAATATGTACTTTTACGGAAAGCCTGTGGCCAAAATATCGTGTATAGAAAGGTGCGTCAAACTTACAACGCAAATTGAAAATAACGCTCACATTTAAAGTCCAATTTTGGTTTTTGGAATGCCTGTTATAAATAATGCATAATTTTAATGCAAGCGCTTGAGTTGTGTCTTTCATTTCTTGAAGGTTTGGTTGGAGAAAATGAGGTTGAAGAGAGTTATGAGCTCCGTTTCCACCTACCCCGTATTCTGACTTGCTCTGGGGTACCTTAGTACGTGCATTGCGTATAATAGACGGAGCGCAAAGCTTGGCGGGTGAAATCGGCAATGTTGAAAATCGAGCAAGGAGTAAAGTATGCCCAGTCTCATGCGAGCGAGTATAATCAGCATCCAATGCTTACGCAACTGACGCAAGCGTACGATAAACAACCACCGATGCTGCGTGCATACTTCCTGCTACCTACTTACTAGCGAGTGCACAACATTGAAGTGTCTTTCTGCATAGCTCGCTCACAAAGTCAACAACTTGTGAGAAGTCAACAACCCGTGCGAGCTAGCGGAATACATATTTTGAATTTTTTCTTTTTTGTTTACCTTACGCCCTCACTTACACACGCGGGCAAGACTGTGTGCCCTCGCGAGTGATCGATATCAGCTGCTTGGATTGCAATGACGAGCGAGAGCGGCGACCGTGGCCGATGTCTAAATACACACTCGCAAAAACTTGTCGCAGTGCATGAAAAAATAAGATAAGAAATAACAATAGATACATTTTATAAATTTTTTTTATTGATTCAAAATATTTTAGATTACATATATTTTATAAAATGATTTTTTAATATCTCATATGCTACTTAGTTATTGCACCTGAATAATACTAAAATGTTATTCCAAACTCTGAATGCATGTTATGTCATGTTATTGCTTTGTTATTCAAATAACACAAGTAGTTATTCTTTTGGCCTTAAAGGAGTAAAGTTTTGATATTATTTTTTGTTATTTTACCAACTCTGTCAGCCAAAACAACCAAATTTTGATATGTGTTATTTGATTTCCATAACACATTCTGATATTATTTTGCTCTTCGCTCCTGCTCGGGGAGTTATGGATCTCAGGTCACACCAAGATGCAACAATTAGTTGAATTGAAGTCTATCTATAATATAGTTGGGATAACATTGGCTAGCTCTGAACATGTCCCGGATACTTTTGAAAAAATGGCCATAACATTGCTGTAACCAGCCGTAATATTGCTTTGCTTTGCTAGCCGTAATATTGAATAACATCTGTTTTCTCTGTAAAAGACTGTAAACCAGTTGCAGAACATTCAAGGCGTGTTGACCGCAGACTAAAAACGAACTTGAAACTCCTCCGGAGAATTAGAGCTTAAAACCTACTCGCGAGTAATTATATTCAGTCGCGCATCGGCTGCACTCGTATTTTGACGTAGGACTACGACTTTCAGGAAGGTAGCTGGTATAGGGTCACCCTAATAGGTTGTCATTCCAAAAAAATCTTTCTCGAAAAGTGGTCAGGTTTTGAACGCTAATAGCTTAGTGGTTTCCCGTTCGATTTTCAATATTCTTACGCCAATCGATTGGAAAATCTTCTAAGAATTGGCATAAATGAAAGAAAAGTAAGGATTCTTGATGTTGAACTTTTGAACAATTGAAAATAATGAACCTATGGTTTACCAGAATTCTCGCTTCGTGATTGGTTGTTGGAAATGACGTCATCATAGTGGAAATGTGTTTTTACGCATCGGCTTATAATTCAGTCAATTATCAATAGATTTCCAAGATAGTTACACCAATTGATCGGAAAATTGATTTGGACAACATTGAAAATATAGAAAACTATTGATTTTAATGCGCGTCATTGAAAAATTGAAAATAACTCTAACTCGGTTGTACTAGAAATTGTCGTTTTGTGATTGGTTGAAATAATTTCCAATTATTATCGAGCAAGTCTTGGTACAATTCAGGATGCACCGAGAAAGTTAATGGAAAGTTCCGTTTAATTCTACTATAACAAAGTTACAAGGGGCCATCCATAAAGTACGTCATGCTTATAGGGGGGAGGGGGGGTTGACCTAAACGTGACGAATTGTGACGTAGGGGGGAGGGAGGGTATAAAGTTATGTGACGTCACAAGAAAAAAAATCAAATGTAAAATTTATTCGGGGATTTATAAAAAGGCTACTTCATTTTGAGATAAAACTATTTATTTTTGTACTATCAACTCTCTATTAAAGCTTAACAGAATATGCTGTACACCACTGAAGAACTCTTTGTGTACCTGCCTAGAAGATTTTTGCAACCGTCGCATAAACTCCTGAGGGGCTACGGGGTGCTACCAGAGACCAATGGCAATGTTTCCTCTTGATATTCTTGCTGAACTCAATCGATGAACCTAAACTCATACCGAAGTTCCACGGCTGGTTTTAAGGCTCTTCTGTACAACCTATACTACCCCTCTCTCAAAAGCTTCCGGAAGGATAGAGTTTGTGCCAATTGCGGATTAAATTTCGCATCTAAAGTAATATTGAATGATTGCAAAAAAATACACAAAATGACAAAATCCGTCAGAAAAGTTCTTCCAAGGCGTGTTGCAGCAAGACGTCAGCAGGAAGTCCTGATTCTTTCAACTATAGTTCTATAGATCAGACGAATTTGAATTTGAGTGGATAGATGTAAAGGACGTGATAGGCATTGGGCATAGAATAAATAAGTGTCGTTTTGCTTTGCCGTATGACTGTCCTGCCGAAAACATAAAGTTTGGAATCATAAACAGTCGATAGCTCCACTTCGGTAAAGGACGTGGATAAGCGCGAAACATTAGTCGACGACACATCAGCGACTTCGAAAGCGTTTTCGATCGCAGCAATTGGAGATCATCTTCAAAATCCGAGAATCGATGACTTATAAGCTCGAACATTTTACTTCTTTTATTTGCTGAAATTCATTTTTGTTATTTGATGAATTGATTGAAGTGAATTAAATTGATAGCTTGAAATTAAATGGCTGGAATGTATATTTAATTTTTTTGTTGTGAAGGGGGGGGGGGGGGTGCCGTGACGTGACGTACTTTCTCAGAGGGGGTCATGAATGTGTGACCAAATGTGACAATGGGGGGAGGGGGGGTCGATTTTGGTCAAAATTTGCGTGACGTACTAAATGAATGTCGCCCAAGAGAATTAAATGGAATCCTAACTTTTCTCGTTGATTGCTAATTGGCTTGAAAATTTCTTATTGAGATGTATCACCAACGGCAACACGAGCGGTGAGTCGGTGATGCAGTCGTGCACGTCAGCAGTTCCCGGTCGGTCGTATTCATCGGCTGCTGAGGAAAGGAAAGTATGCTGAGCGTGTGTTGGAGCTGGAGCACTCGTTTCGCTGCCGTGAAGTAATATCTGGCTGCTGAAGTTCTTGAACTGGCAGGGAATATGTATGCTGCTCGCGACAACGAAACGTTCAGAATCATCGTCACTTGCAGCTGGCCATTTGGAGTGGAATTTCATCGTGACTCAGGACCATACACGAACGGCTTCATCGATCGCAAAGCTCCTTAGGCTTTCCGGTTGATCCGTTGCAACAAGCCGTGCCTGGTTTACGGTTATCGGTATTCCAATTTACCGAACAGATAATTACGTTAAGTGCGTTAGTGCAAGTTTAATGCAAGCTGCCCAAGCAGTACTTGCAACATCTTCCATGTGGCTATTAAGTCTTGTTTAAATTGCAAAAAACTTCACCGGTTACAGTATTGAAACACGCAACAAATAAGCAACTTCATGTTATTAATATGTTGGATTCAGGTTATTCAATATTTATACTGGCTGTCACAAATATATTAGTCTATATCTAGTAACATGAAACTTCATAGCAACATCGTGTTATTATAATGCCATTGCTAAACAATAATGTCACATGATGTTGCATCACGTTGATTACGGCATATTGTTAAATAAAATGTAACCAAACAAATACAACCAATGTAACATCATATTCCGCCATATTTTTATGAAAAAATATTTTTCAACGAAGGAATGTTTTTATTTTAACAATAATTACACGAACATTCATCAGGAATCCAAGGCATTTACTAAAATATTATTTGATTACAGTATCTAGTTCGATTTCACACCGCATTTTTCCATCGTAAACGGATTCTTAATCTGGCTGGGTTAATTCTTTAAACTTGAAAATAAATAAATTAATAACTTTCACGAGGCGCATCAAATAATACAAAGCAAAATTATATTTTGCACGATAAATTTTGAATGGCATGGAGATAAGCTCATAATAGGCCCAAAAAACTAAAGTCGCATTAAGAATATTAATGTAAATAATTTTCGTCTTGGAGCCCAGGGAGGAAATCCCGGTTCCCGCTAAACATAATTCGTGATGAAGTTGCTCATAATTGTTTGGTTTTTGTGCGAGGAACAAAGAGAAGAAAGTATTTTTGTTTTTGTTTTCACGCAAGTTTTGACAACGCGGCATAGGATTTCGTAGGAGTGCGAACAGACTTAAAATCTCTTTTAGTATCGTAGTCGCGAATGGATAGATAACGCGCATTGATGTTCCATAAAACATCTGTGTAACAATTGGTTGCATATAGGCTCCACCTCTTGCGCTTTTTCAATCACATAACAGTTCGATAAAGGTAACTGATGCGAACTTTTACCATATTTGAATGTTTCAATTATAGTTGCGTAACCCTTCATGCAACAAATGGTGCTGCTTGGGTGGAGTTATGATAATCAAACAATAGGTCCTTTTAAGGGCCACAGAACGATTGAAGAGTTTATTATATTTTCTTGCCTAGTTAATACCATAATAACACAGGCAACGAGGGAAAAGTTGAATTTTTCGCCATTGCGGACGACCAACAAATGACGGAAATAAGTTTTCTGGTCACGGGCGACATTTTCTGCGACTCCGAAACGTCTGCAGGTTGTAAATGCTTTATTATCAGTGTTCTTTTGTAAGCCGCAGAAAAGTTTCGCGCAAAATTTTCAACTTGTTGAAAACTCGCGCGTACCGTCTACCGATTACCAGAGGAAAAGTACTATTCGACGTAGAAACATATCATAAAAATTTATTTACTGTTTGGTTTAGTGTGTTTCGTTTCGTTTAATAAAATAGATTCAATCAATTCATGGATAAGTATAACTCCAAAATCGGTTGAGTATTGAATGTATACAATGTTACTACTTGTATAAACGTTACGTATGTAGGGTACGGGTGGGTATTTCCAGCCCATTAAGCGGTAGCCTGAACAATATTCAGGAACTACGTTGAAACTGTATTTGTTCGAGACAAGATTTTTATATCAGTTGATAGAATAATATTTATAATATCGATGTGTATTTTGGTCTTAATAAAACACTACTGAATTTGAGTTATAGTCGCGAGAAATGATGAAGTCGCTGCGGCTAAATTGAGTCCATTTTCTGTGTTTTTTAAACCCGACAGGCCGAAATAGCTAGCACAGCGATTAAATGCTTTTCAAAAACAGATCAAAAGAGACAAGAAAAGAGAGACCAAACGATAACTTCTCGCTATTGCCTACATTCTGGGCTCATTGAAGATAATTAGTTTTGCAGTGACAAAAGCTTGCTGCTGGCGCTAGTGTATCACTGAATCGTTCATATACACTAGCGCCAGTTGTCACTCAAATACCAGATATGTCAGTACATATATTGATAGTAGTGTAAATAACGCACCATACGCTGGAATTAAAAACAAAATGCTGCTAATGGCTAGTGACTGAATATTGATTTATATTTTCATAACAGAGGGGAATTTTTGTGTTCTTCCGTGATAAAAAGAAGTAGAATTGTTCTGTGATAGCATATTCACAGCTGTTTAGTTTCTAGAATAAGTAAACGTGATCATAATTGTGTGTTTTCCAAACCATCATCAAGAGCGGATACGCGTAAGCGATTGCTGCTAGTTTTATCTTTTTGCCTTTCTACTATATAAATATATAGTATAAAGGTATAGAAATCACTTGGAAAACCGAAAATGGAAAGAAGGTCCTGCGGGCCGAATGTTATATACCATTCGACTCAGTTTCGAAAACTGAGCATTTTCTGTGTGTGTGTATGTATGTGTGTGTGTGTGTGTGTGTGTGTGTGTGTGTGTGTGTGTGTGTGTGTGTGTGTGTGTGTGTGTGTGTGTGTGTGTGTGTGTGTGTGTGTGTGTGTGTGTGTGTGTGTGTGTGTGTGTGTGTGTGTGTGTGTGTGTGTGTGTGTGTGTGTGTGTGTGTGTGTGTGTGTGTGTATGTAACGCTTTTAATCTCACTCACTTTTCTCGGAGATGGCTGGACCGATTTTAATGTTCTTAGTGTCAAATGAAAGGTCTAAGTGTCCCATTGGTCGCTATTGAATTTCATACTGATCGGACTTTTAGTTGAAAAGTTATATATAAAAATACGAAAAATATGGGACTTCATTATCTCATAGATCCCTTAACCGATTTGAACAAAATTGATTGCATATGAAAGAGGAGCCTTACAAACCCTTAACTTCCAAATTTCATGGTGATTGGACTTGTAGTTTGAAAGTTACATAAAGAAATGTGAAAAAATAGTATTTAAAACATATTTTTGTAACATTTAAGAATTAATTCAATGAAAAACATCACACATTTTATTATTATTTGAAAATTACTGCTGAGATTTATCAAACGAAACCGAGTTATTTAAAATCGGACGGTTCATTCAAAAGTTATTCAAACTTTAACACTTAAGCACCGTATATTAAACCGTTAAAACGTGTGAAATCAAAACGTATCAATCAAATGTTGATTGTATTCAATGTGTACGATGTATGTATGTATGTATGTATGTATGTATGTATGTATGTATGTATGTATGTATGTATGTATGTATGTATGTATGTATGTATGTATGTATGTATGTATGTATGTATGTATGTATGTATAAATGTATGTATGTATGTATGTATGTATGTGTATGTGATGACAATTTGCAATGAAATTCAAGAAAAGTAAGAAACATGTCAAAAGTCAGAAGTTTTTGAAGCCTCTTAGTGGAATACGAACTCTGAAATAAAAGAAAAAAAAACTTTTACCGACTAAATTCCACTATTTAATATTTATTCGCGACAGATACGTATAAGCTTTGAAATAAGACACTGATGAAGCCTGCACGTCGTAGGCGAACTACGTATCTGTCGCAAATAAATATTAAATAGCGGGATTCAACTGCAAAGTTTTTTCTTTTCTTTGATTTTAGATTTCAATTGTCATTTTCTTCACTTGCTGTTACTCACAATTGTACACGAAAAGCAAAAAGCGGAGAAAAGCAGTTAATTTAAGTATATAAGTATATTGATGTATAGGATCAAAATACTAGTGAATTGATTTTTCCAAATAAATTTATACAAATTTCAAACAAATTTTGCGCATTAATATATGCTCTTTTCAATCAATAGATACTAGAGCTTAGAAATGTTATATGAAATAGGAAGTAAACGTTGCACGGTAGTAACTTTGTAAGATTTGTTTTCGTTAGTGACATTTTAAAAGACAGATGTCTTATGTCATGTATCATGTTTTAATAAATAAATCAAAAATGACAAGCACTGGAAATCATATCGATCATATTTCTCATTCTCAAGCATGTTTATGGCTCAGTTTTTGCACTATTTTTCGACCTCATCTTGTTTTCCTAACCCTCTAACATTGTAAAAACGATACGATCAAGCTAATGACTATCTTTTCATGAAATACATTCAAAAGAAGCTCAAGTTTTGATTTCCATGCAAAAATAATTATCTGAAGGAGCGCCAGCTAAGAAAAAGTTCAATTTCTCTTTTTCATATCAAATGCTCTATTCAGTTATTTTTTCTGATTCAAATATATTGCACAATTGAAGCCAAGCAAACTAATAGTAAAATTTTGAGATTAATCATTTTGTTGTCGAAATCCTTTTTCTTCAAAAGTGAAGTATATAATAATTTTTCTGAACTCTTGTTTTTCAAAGATGCTAACTTTTGAACGCATGGTATTAATATCAAAATATCAAAAACAATCTACCCTTTGGGCTAAAACCACTCAAAAAAAAATATCAAAAAATCTGCTATGAACATATATTTCATATTGTCAATTCAAAACAAGTTTCGTATGTGGCTCTGAAACCCAAAAGTTAAGGCTCTGAAACCCAAAACTCAATAAGGTGTTCATCAAATAACATAAATGACGCCTACAAGTATTTACGCACCCAAGGAAAGAAAATATAATTATTCTACGCAATACGTTGTGAATTTTACTGGCAAATTAGGATTTTGAGGAATACGGAACGGATAATTAAAAATATAGTCAAGTTGATTATAGATGTTCCTGAGAAATTAAATAATGATTATTGTGGCAGTAGAAAGGCTAGGTCACGCCGCTAGGTGGATTAATTCGGGTTTTTCTTTTTCTTTTCAACGACGTATAGCAGTCGGCTTTTTTTTTACTTTTCTGTTGGGGAAGAATAAATGCTTAATGCGAGAAATGAAGATTCAGGCAAACTGAAAATTCTTGATATTAGGCCAAAAATATAGACTTAGCGAAGGTGAGAGTTAGTTTTTTCAGCCTGGTTACGTGCTAGTGGAAAAACAGTGGTTTTGATGTTTATTGAATAAAATTAAGCAAGCTATTTACATTTTTATGAAAATAGTTATAACACATTAAAGCCTATGAGTGCTACATTCGTTTCAGTATTGTTATATAGCGGCAAAGTTTTTATTTGGGAAAGTGCAGCCAAAAACGGTAATGTATGCCGAAATTAGTAGCGTGGTGGGAATACCCTCCCGTACCCTAGCTTGTATACTTGTAGAATCGTATTATTACATACATGGATACATCCTACTATCGCTACAAAGAGACTTACGTCACCTATGCGGTCGTGTCTTGTGCACAACCCCTCTGATTTTTTAGTGATTTCAGTACTTACACCACGAGAATAGAGTTGCTAGTAGTAGGTAATAATCTGTTATGAACAATTATGAAACGCAGAATCGATTTTTGCTGTTGAACGAGATCTGACAGAAATTCTATCACATAAAATGCTGTTTACGGTGGATTTTATTATCAGTGAATTTCATAAGTAAATTTTCGACACTCTACGATCGTTAATTTAATAGCGAAAATTATTGGTCAATTTCATGCTCAACGTAAATATGGCATCACTCCACATATACACCCATTTCCTTGGTAACGTACAACAACGACGGTCGCGGATCGGAATTGCAATCGAAACGAAGTAAAGCTTTTCATATCAATTCAAGTGAACAGTTTAGGCAAAATCATTATAATATATTACCAAATAACTGTTCGGGTGGTAAATTAAAGTGTTCTGTGTCTCAAGTTAAGTTTCGCAAGTGACTTGACGACTGGAACTGCCGAAAAAAATTAATGAAAAATCGACGGCGAAAAAGTGAAAATATAGTGATGAATTTTAATTGGGCAGAAATCTCAGTATTTAGTGTAATTTATGCCCTTAAAAGTAATAGAACCTATAGAATGCAATGTTTAGTGCTTCGAGTTGCAAGATCTTATTACGGCTAGCAGGTTAGTTGAACAAATTTTTTTTTTGTGTTGATTTCCCGGGTCTATTGGAGCATGTCGGTACATTGAAGAAGGAAATGGAAGGATGGATATTCGGTGCCATACTGACTGCCATAAATGGACTCTGACAACCTTGTCGTTAAAATGCTTTGCTTATTTTGTTTGTTTAAAAAATCTTGTCGCCCATCATCGAAAGAACAAAAACTTTATGAAATATTTGTAATGACCTAAACAATACTAGTAACTAAACCAGTAGGCAATCAAATTCAATCATTAAATCAGTAACAAAAGTATAATTTAAAATTAACTAGTAAATTACAATAGAGTAATAAAGTATAAGTTAATTTATTTTAAGTTAATTCAAGTTTCATAATCGTCATGAAATTCTATACAATGTTAAGACGATTTTTAAAAAGCCAGCTTCAAACATGGTTTTGTCATATCATGAATTTCACAGAAAAATATTCCACCAAGATTATCTCCTATCTGGATTTCCTCTAATCGGTGCGACTCCCTTAAATTCGGCGAACCCACTTTTAGGGTGTCCTTTGGGAATTTTAATTAAAATTCCACTCCTTCGATCCGTCCCCGGCGGCGGGCTCACAATCTTCGTCAGCTTAGTTCCATCGCGAATAGCCCGAATCATCCTGAAAGCGAAGTGTCTCTACAGGCACATACACATCGACGACCAAACATGGACCGTCGTCGTCGTCGTCGAGGTTCCTTGGAAGGTGCCATGCATTCATTTGGTCCACGTCCAATAATGGCCCCGCGAGCGCTTTATGGACCCACTGGAAGAGAAGGAGACACGAAAAAAAAAACAAGCGAGCGCAAAGAATTTCAAATCTTGACAAGTTCCCGCCCGAAATCGCCCAAGCCGGCTAAGTGCAAATCTAAGACCCGCAGAGGAGACACGACAAATGGCTATTTTTTTGTGTGTAGGTACGTGCTCTGTTTTATCCTCGTCGGAGAGACTAAAAGACCTTCTACACCCGCGCCACCGCCACCGCTCTCCTAGTCGGGTTCGGTCGTCGCGTGATTTTCGTTTTCGTCTGCGACGTTTTGATAAATTGATGTCGATTATTGGCTGGCCGGCGTGTTTTTGGCTCGCAGTTTGAATGTTGTTCCTGTCCAGGTCCTGAACTTGCTGCGTCTTTCCCCAGTCCGGTTCGAAAGGCGGCCTAAACGGGTGCGATCCTAATTAAATGAGTCTGACTTTTTAAAAACACAATCGGCACAATGTGTTTCTGCAGTTTCACTTCAAACTTTTGTTCAGCATGCAAGGTTTTTGAAAATAAAAAAAAATATTTTCTACGAAGGTGCTACGTGAAACAATAAAATCGGGCCACGAACCACTCTCGCATAAGTTTCACACACTCTTCGTCTATACGGTGGGTACCCTCCGATCAAGCCCCCTTTGATTGATACCCCGGACATCAATCAGCTGGCGTCGCCACCATCAAAGAGCCATTACAACCAAGATGACGACGTTTTTCGTTGTCGATCACTCCGGTGGTTACAAATAATCCTCACGAAATTATGACTAGGGGTACTGGGGCTTGAGGTACGGGGCCAGATGATCACGGGCTGACAAATGGTGTTTTCCTTTGATCCTCTCCTTCGTGTGGCCGGCCGCTGCCTGGCCGTTTGATTTGATTACATTTGTTATGATCACCATGGGGTAATGCGTTCACCGGCTCAACCAGAGCGCGTCCACAGGCCAAGAACAGAAACAGAACCCATCGGATTGATAAAGTGTCCCACAAGGCGAGACTTGTACATACCGCGCCGAACCGAAAGGGAAAACGAGGGGTCGGTCGGTTGAGTTGTTCGCTGCGACAATGGACCCCAGCAGACGTTTGAAGGAAAGCGAAACAAAGAAGCACACGTTCATCATCATCAAATCAGCATTTCAGATTTTTAATTTCCGAGCAAGCAGAGTGGTGGCACCCGGCAAGTCCGTCCGTGACGGCCGACGATGGCTATATGGTTCAGCCTTAATTTAAATCGGTTTTAAGTTCTCCGCCCTCTGTGCGTTAAGCCTGCTTTGCACTGGGAGATGTGATTCTGGGTCCCAAAGCATCGAACGAAACCCGCATGGTTTCCTCGAGTGGCAACGAGGACGAAGATGATGACGACGCTTTGCAAGCTATTTTTCTCCTGTTTTTTTCTCGTTTCCGTCGTCAACCGAGGGAGATATTAATGAATTTTTTGACTTTCCGAGAGCGACAGGCCGAGGAGCGATTTGCTTTCTGACATTTATTTTTCCCCCCGGTGGTGCGGTTCTCCGATGTCTCCTGCGGCAGTTCTCGAATTTCGAATTATGTTTGAGAAGAAGAAAAAACTGCTGAAACAATATCGACGAAAGTTGACGACTCACGAAATGGACTGACGTGTTCCGAAGGTCTCCGGTCGGAGTCGCCCGCCGCACCTAACGATGATGGCCGATGACATCCATTCCTGAAGTGCGTGTGTTCCAACCTTGCCGAATGCCGATGGCCATATCAGATCGATTTGAGAGTTTTGGATGGCGAGGAATACGGGAAGGTGGTGGTGGCGGGTGCCTAAACCGTAATGGCTGTCACGACGAGTTGGATGATCGGATCGGATGGTCCTGGCATCCAGTGATTTTGCGTCGATTGATCGTGAGCTGCGGATCGAAGTTGATTCATATCAATTTTTTTTGGCTAATCAAAGGGAATGAGAGGTGAAGTGCTTCACTTGATTGTGTGTTACAGGTGAGAAGAGATATGATGAAAGACACTTTATGTCGTGAAATCATTTTACCACTATACCGTTAAGGTCGTGTAAATTATGGTGCTTATATTTATATGCATTGGCGTATTTAGGGTAGGGCACACTGGAGCACGTCCCCCTTCTTATCTTTAAAAGTGATTATAAAACAAAATAATTTCAGCAACCCTGAAATTTTAATTTAGTTAGTCACTATTTATGCAATTAATATATTAATTGTATAAGACCAGTTCCAGTTTTAAGTCCAATTTCAAGCCCAGTTATAACTTGAATTTCAAGTTTAGGCCAAATTAGATTCTAATTTCATGCCAAATTTCAACACTGATTTGAAGTCTAGTTTTGAGATCAAATCCAAATGCAATTCAAGCGCATTTTGAATCCAATTTATTTCCAATTTCAAGCCTAATTTCAATTCCTAATTTCAACTTTAATTTTAAGTTCAACTTCAAGTACAGTTCCAAGTCCGAATTCAAGTCGAATTTACGTAAAAAACGACAGAAAAAAGAATACAAACTAAAGAATCACAAAAGGTGACCCATTGTGTCACAATGGGTAGGAAAATGGGACGTAAAAAGGCAAACAATGAGGCCTAAAAATAGGAGACTGGACAGAATAAGGAAAAAACGGAAGATAAAAGAACAAAAATGAAAGAAAAATAAAAACGATAAAGAAAACAAGAAAAAACAGAAAAAAATTAGGGCTTACTGGACAGAAAACAAGAAAAACGGAACAAAAAAAGGAAAAATTGGAATAGAAAATGAGAAAATATGGGAGCAGGAAAAATGAGAAATGAGTGCGTAAAAAGTGGAAAATAGAGAGAAAATTTTTGGTCTATCTGTCCTGTCTGTTTGTGCCGCCTGTTCGGTCTGCCCTGTTTGTGCTGTCTATCTGTCCCATCTGTTTGTCCTGTCTATCTAGTCTGCCTGTTCCATTTGTCCTGGCTTCTGTGTCGTTTGCTCTGTCTGTTATACCCATCTGTCCTGTCTATCCTGTCTTTTGTACGTCTGTCTGTTCAGCCTGTCTGTTTCATTTGCCCAAACGGTCTATTTCTTTAGTCCTGTCGGTTTGTTCCCTGTGGTCTGTCCGTATTGTCAGTCCCATTTGTCCCGTCTATCTTATCTGGCCTATTTGTTCCGTCTGTCCCATCTGTTACTCTATCTGCCCTATCTATCCCGTATGTCCTGTAGGGACTCAAAAACTACGTCGAACACAGACTTTCAGTCTGTCCTGTCCCTTCTGTCTGTCTTTTGCAGTCACTAAATATACTAAACTGTTAAGAAAATTTGCAATTTCACCTTAAAGTACCGTTTCAAGACCAATTTCATGTTCGGTTGGGGGAAGACGCAAGAAAAACTGAAGAAAAACTGACATGGAAAAAAGAAAACCGAAAGAATCGCACTGCGTGACACAGTGTGTCACAGTGGGAGGGAAAATGAGACGTAAAAAAGCAAAAAAAATAGGAGACTGCACAGAGAAAAAGGAAGAACGGAAGAGAAAAGAAGAAAATGAGAGAAAAATGACTAACGATCTAGAAAGCAAGGAAAACCAGAAAGAAAATTAGGACAAACTGGACAGAAGAGGAAAGTACGGAACAAAAAAGAAAAAACGGAAAAGAAAAGAAAGAAAACAACAGGAGCAAAAGAAAAGGAGAAAAGACGGGAGCAGGAAAATTGAGGAACGAAAACAGAAAAAGAGGAAAATGGAGAGAAATAAATTAAAACAGAACGTAAACGGGATAAAAGGAAAAATATATCGTAACAGAAAAGGAGGTAAAACAAAACATAATAAGAGGAAGAACGGAACGGACGCAGAAGAATAAGAACAAAAGAGGGCAGAAAACAAGAAACGAGACCGGAATAGACGAAAATAGGAGCCTAAAAAAGAAAAAGAAGAGGAATCATCATCTGGAAAGTCATAGAAAAGGGCGAAAAAAGAGCTTAGCTTAGGTAGTCAAAGAAAAGGGCGAAAAAAGAGGCAGAAAAATATGACAGAACTCCTGTTCTATCAAACGGCAAACGGGAAAGAACAATAAGATAAACAGAGGGTCGACATGACACAAAAAGAAAAGAAGCGTGACCGAAAAGGAGGGAAAGCTGGAAAGAAAAAATGGACAAATGAGACAAGAAAGGAATAACGGAACAGAATCACGAGAGCGAAAACTGAAAATCGATGAAGGAAACGGGGAAAACGGGAAAATGAGATCGAAAGGCAATACCAAAAGAGAAAGAAGGAGCAAAACGGAACGAGAAATGGAAATGGAATCGGAAAATGGGATAAAAAAAGAAAGAAAACACAGGGCAAACGGGTCATGGACAAAATGTAAAACTATAAAGAAACAGACAGACAGACAGACAGACAGACAGACAGACAGACAGACAGACAGACAGACAGACAGACAGACAGACAGACAGACAGACAGACAGACAGACAGACAGACAGACAGACAGACAGACAGACAGACAGACAGACAGACAGACAGACAGACAGACAGACAGACAGACAGACAGACAGACAGACAGACAGACAGACAGACAGACAGACAGACAGACAGACAGACAGACAGACAGACAGACAGACAGACAGACAGACAGACAGACAGACAGACAGACAGACAGACAGACAGACAGACAGACAGACAGACAGACAGACAGACAGACAGACAGACAGACAGACAGACAGACAGACAGACAGACAGACAGACAGACAGACAGACAGACAGACAGACAGACAGACAGACAGACAGACAGACAGACAGACAGACAGACAGACAGACAGACAGACAGACAGACAGACAGACAGACAGACAGACAGACAGACAGACAGACAGACAGACAGACAGACAGACAGACAGACAGACAGACAGACAGACAGACAGACAGACAGACAGACAGACAGACAGACAGACAGACAGACAGACAGACAGACAGACAGACAGACAGACAGACAGACAGACAGACAGACAGACAGACAGACAGACAGACAGACAGACAGACAGACAGACAGACAGACAGACAGACAGACAGACAGACAGACAGACAGACAGACAGACAGACAGACAGACAGACAGACAGACAGACAGACAGACAGACAGACAGACAGACAGACAGACAGACAGACAGACAGACAGACAGACAGACAGACAGACAGACAGACAGACAGACAGACAGACAGACAGACAGACAGACAGACAGACAGACAGACAGACAGACAGACAGACAGACAGACAGACAGACAGACAGACAGACAGACAGACAGACAGACAGACAGACAGACAGACAGACAGACAGACAGACAGACAGACAGACAGACAGACAGACAGACAGACAGACAGACAGACAGACAGACAGACAGACAGACAGACAGACAGACAGACAGACAGACAGACAGACAGACAGACAGACAGACAGACAGACAGACAGACAGACAGACAGACAGACAGACAGACAGACAGACAGACAGACAGACAGACAGACAGACAGACAGACAGACAGACAGACAGACAGACAGACAGACAGACAGACAGACAGACAGACAGACAGACAGACAGACAGACAGACAGACAGACAGACAGACAGACAGACAGACAGACAGACAGACAGACAGACAGACAGACAGACAGACAGACAGACAGACAGACAGACAGACAGACAGACAGACAGACAGACAGACAGACAGACAGACAGACAGACAGACAGACAGACAGACAGACAGACAGACAGACAGACAGACAGACAGACAGACAGACAGACAGACAGACAGACAGACAGACAGACAGACAGACAGACAGACAGACAGACAGACAGACAGACAGACAGACAGATATTGTACATCTGGCAAAAGTCGGGAGAATACGATGGCCGGTCTTGTCGCAAAAATGCCAGATGACTGTGCAGTGAAATCTATTCTCTTCAAGACTTCCTTCAGTATTAGGAATAGAGGGACCCAGTGGGCTAGATGGCTCGACCAGGTTGAAGCCGATTTACTTGTGTCGAGACGCTCAACGAATTGCCGGCAAGTAGTCCAGGACCAAATAGAGCAGAGTGTACCTCTAAATACAGCACGAGCCCTCTATGACTCTATGTGGATAAAGGAAAAAGGAGGAAGGTTTTATATTAACAGCTTGTCTAATTAATGCTCCAGTTTTTTGGCGTAGGACTACGTCTTACTTGAATAGGGTGGCATGCTAGAAAAGCAAAGATGACCGTGACACGAAAAAGTGATAGATTTTGAACGCTTATAGCTCAGCCAATTCTTAATATATTTTTATGGTTCACATACCATTCGAATCACAAAATATGTGCCTTTTATATTGTTTTTATTAGAAGATTGTATTTTGCCAGCAACTCCTGGGATTTCCACGTAAAGTTGAACAATTTTTTGAAATTCATTACAGTATTCGTTTAGTTGTCGCCATGGTCAGAGCCGTAGCGTAACATTGTGGCGCCCTTGGTGGAAACTCAATTTAGCGCCTCCTACTTTACTAAGTCAGTGTTCCTTCCAAAATGGTCGATCAAAAGATAGACGTCGGCATGTTTAACTCTCTCGTGGCCTTGATGATCAGTTCCTTCAACGTTTTGGCCACAAAATTATTGGAGTAAATGCTGCGTTTGAGCTTCGCTCAAAAATTTTCTATTGGTCGCAGTTTGGGGACGTTGGTATAGATGATCGTCGGTACAACGTTTATTTTTAGCCGGCTCATCAGGTGATCTCTAGGCACGAAGGTCCAAGGCCTGGTCCGGCTAGAAGACCACGGCAACTTGGTAGGTTCCAAAAGGGTGGTAGGGTAGTTCCAAAATAAGGCAGCTACTTCCGGTAGGTACTTTGTACTGTATCTTCGTGTCTCTTCGTTCACCGTAAACCCCGAACGATACAACACCGGCTTAAACTTTCGCTTGCCGCTGATCGTCAGCTAAAGAAGGATATTTTTCGGGAACTTGGCGCGGAAGATATAGTTGACATCATTATTTAGCTTCTTGATGAGGGACGTAAAATACTCGGTCCTCTGCCAGTCGTTGCCATTCAGCGTCAAATAGTTTTCATCACTCATTATAACCACGACATCGAGCTTCACCGATACCTTCAGCCGATCTCTGGGCCATTGCCCACTACTCAGACACGGCCAGCTTTGACTGACGTTTCCTTATAAAAAAGTCCAGTTTAACCAGGTACTTCTACATCGTTTATTTATTTATTTATTTATTTATTTATTTCAAAAAATCCATCTGACTGTTTGTCTTAATGAATAAAATAATTCTGGCTTCTATTGAAAACATTGACTAGTCGCTCTCGAAAAACATGAACTGGAACATTGAAGTCAAATAACTCAAACACTTCATTGAAACGTTGGCACATAATTCTGACAGGTTCATGAGCGCCAAATTGGCGGTTCCGCGGCTCTAGGTACAGAAAATTCCTTTGACGTAACTGCCTAATAGGAGCATATATGTTCAACTGCTCCAGTAGCGAAGGACAGTCTACGTGGTTGGATAGAAGCTTCGCAGCGAAGACAGCTTGGGCAATTCGTCGTCTCAACTCCAAAGGCTGAATACCAAGAAGTCGGCAGCGATCTTCGTATGATGGCAAGTTCAGCGGGTCACTCCAAGGCAAATGGCGAAGCGCGTAGCGGATAAATCTCTTCTGCACCGTTTCTATTCTGTTGCACCAGTTGGCGTGAAATGGGCACCAAACAACAGAATTAGTTTCTAGGATCGATCTCACAAGAGAGCAATAGAGCGATTTAAGGCAGAGAGGATCACGAAACTCATCGGCAATTTTGAAGATAAATCCTAGCTAGCGGTTAGCTCTTGAGATGATACTTTCATAGTGGCTCCTGAATGTTAACTCGTTATCTAGCAGCACTCCCAGGTCTTTGACACATTGCACACGGTGGAGACAGTGGCCCGAAATAGTGTAGTTATGTTCGATTGGCGCACGCTTGCGGTGAAACGAAATTATGTTGCAATTGTCTATACTTAAAGTTAGACAGTTTGTTGCACACCAGCTCACAAAATAATTCAGGTATTCCTGTAGTTCCACGCAGTCGCTTTGGCACGTGATGACTCTAAAGATTTTTGTATCGTCAGCATAAAACAACCGACAGTCCTGCGGAAGCAAAAGCGCGACATCGTTTATTAAAATCGAGAAAAGAAGCGGGCCCAGGTTGCTGCCTTGTGGAACTCCAGATCGATTGGAGAAGCAGTTGGAAACAGTAGATCCTACTTTGACACATAAATTTCGCTTCGTTAAGTAAGATCTAAACCAGCAGATGGCGTCCGTAGATACACCCAGTCGCTCCATTTTCCCTAGCAGTATTCCGTGGTCTACACGGTCAAAAGCAGCCTTCAGGTCTAGATAGATAGCATCGGTTTGCAGGCTAGAGTCCAAGCTTTGCATACAGCGAGAAACAAACTGCATCAAATTTGTGGTTACCGATCTTTTTGGAAAAAATCCATGCTGCTCAGCATCAATGTAGAATTTACAACAAGCAAACATAGCGTCATTAACAATTATCTCGAAAAGTTTTGAGCAAGCGGACAAGGACGTGATCCCGCGATAATTAGTTATGTCGCGTTTATCGCCTTTTTTATATATTGGAAAAGATAAGAAGATTTCCATCGGTCAGGGAATTTGCATTGCTGTATCGACATATTCAAAAGCTTGGCGATAGGAGAACTAAGTGCAGAACCGCATCGCTTCAATACCGCAGAAGGGATGCCATCCGGTCCAACTGCGTACGAGGTCTTCAGTTTACCCAATGCAGCAATAACGGTATCAGTATTAATATGGGGTAGCTCGAATAGGAAAGCGTCACGTGGTGCTACGTTGCTGGCTTCCTCAATTTGTGCGCGAGAAGCGATGGAGTCGTTGAATGTTAATTTAAAATGTTCGGCGAAAAGGTCGCACTTCTCACGTTCACTGTTGGCGACGCAATTCCCTGAAAACATGGACGACGGAAATCCATTTTCCTTGCGCTTTGTGTTCACAAATGACCAGAATTGTTTCGGTTGCAGACGAGGATTATCTTGGATGCGCTTCACATATCGGTTGTACAAATAACGATTGTAGCTACGGTATTGGTGGCTTGCAATATTGAACTGAATCTTGTAGTACGGAGAGCGATGGCAACAGTACTTCCGTAGTGCGGCTGAACGCAAGCGTTTAAGCGTGCGTAGGCGTGCATTCGACCACGCTGGATTCCGTGGCGGTGCACGAACAGGAACTATCCGATTGATGACGGCTTCAATAATACTGCTGAAATGGCATACGGCATCGTCAATACTGGGGGAGGCTTCGAAAAATGTATTCCAATCAACATCAGAGCCGGTTACTCCGACCTCTCGGCCCAAGGTGCACAGGGTTGACACCACGTTGCAATCGATTTTCATCTTCAGGTGCTCCGCGCCGTTCAACGCTTTCGCCTTTCTTGTAAATGCTAGATTGACTCCCTCCAGCGGGTACAAAGTGCTTCACCATGTCCAACTTCTTCCGTACGGGATGGAGTTGGCAGTACGAACAAAGCATCAAGCGTAGTTGTTTAGCTGTTTTCGCTATGCCTGCCGCATGCAAATCAACTGATAACGTGGCGTGAAGAATTGCTAAAATCAGTCATTTTTCAATGCATATGTTGCTCTTTTTGGCGTCCCCGATAGCTAGCGCCCTTGGCGGGGGCCAGTTTGGCCAACCGCACGCTACGCCGCTGGCCATAGTTACCATATGAAATTGTTATTAATAACATGTAATCAATTTAAGTGAGAAGTGAGTGATTTTATGCATCTGATTTCACATTGTGTCAGTCCATGGGGCATTATTAACTGTAACGGCTAAGAGGCCAGCGTTGCCGGTGGCATAGCGCTTAATAGCTGGTCCCTCCAACGTTGAAGCGTTGCGTGAGGTGACCACTATGCTTTTTCTCTGCAGCACAAAGTAGCCAATCCAATCGTTCCACTCAATATTAAACTTTCAAAGTGGTTCTTTTCAGAACCATCATAACCGTCAATGAAGAGTATTACAATTTCCACTAGCAATCGATTTTCTCATAAGTGTTTTTATTAAAGTGCGTCTAGATTGGTAACTAGTGGCATGCAAGTTGTTCCTAACTGTTGCTAATGTTTCCAAGTACGACGTATCACAAATGTGCATGGGGCGACAGAAGCAACATTAAGCAAAAACTAGCAACATATCGATTCCAAATGTAGATAAAATTGCCCATTCTAAACACACTTTTACATTAGCTTTGCGTAGTCCTACGTTGAACATGCGGTCGTGTCTTGTACACAACCACTCTGTTTTTTTAACTTTGATTAAATATGTAGAACAATTTTCTCGATTTTGGCAGAATTGGATGTTCGTGTTATTGCTAAACTGTTAAGAGCATGTAAGTATTGGTAAGGTTTTAATAATTTGAAAATTATAAATGGCCTTGTTATCAATGATTTATGTTCAGAATTGATTTTAAAGAACTCAAATCTTACACAAAATTGATATTTCCGAAGCTTTTACGATAAGTATATTACTTCAAACTAAAATAAATAAAAGCGCGGTTCACATGGGTTGTAAGCACTAACCTCTATAGATTCTTCCTTTTATTAAACATCCACAGTGATTGTAGATAGTTAGTGGTGGGTCATACCTTCTGAACATTCGGTTGAAAGGCCATGTCAACTCCAACAAATGTTAAATAAGTCTTGTACAAAAGAACTGAGTAACAATGAATACATATAATGAACTTGTTACTTTTTTATCGAGTATGTATAATAGAGCGTAACAATGATATTCAAAATAGTGTTGAATCATACATTCAAGTAGTAAACGTCAAACAGCAGGCGTCATAAGCTATCGTTGATCCTAGCAACAATAGAGTCCAATTTAACCCGTTTGTAAAACAGATCCATTCGGGTCCAATACGATTCCAATCGACCTTGAAGTGCCTCCAAAAATGTAGCGCTGTCTTTCGCTTGCCTTCCTCAAACCAACGAGAAAGCCCATAGACACAAGCAAACATCAATCATTTTGCCTACCGATGACATCCGACTTTCGGAAAGTTCACTTTCATCATGCACCTGAGATTTGAGCAGAGACGCCGCCGCTTTCTGTCCTCCAGCATCATTATTATCGTCGTCGTCAACATGAGAACCTTCTTTATCTATATAGGTACTCCTTTCTGTTCGCCGGGCGTCCTCTCGGTCCTTACCGGCACGGCATTACCGGCGATGACGAACGATTTGGCCATAGGCCGTAACAAAAGCGAAGAATCATCCAAACAAAAAGCCCCGCTTTCAGTGATTCTTTCGACTTTGGGCTTAATATTATTTTTTGTTCTTTCGAAGTGCATGGGTTTGAGCGAGAACATCAAAAACGAGAGTGCGTTTCAAATTTGTATAATTTGTCATTCTCTGCGATCTTGGCAGACGATCTTTTCTGTTAAATTAGATTTCCTCCTCTCCGGTCCATCAGCGCAGCGTCGCTGCGCAGCCCTACCCATTCTTGGTGATCCTTGGTGATCCTGTGATGGGAAAAATTTAATTACATTTTACCGAAAGACGAACAAAATCCAAACCGTCACGCTCGGTCCTCTTTGTTTGCCATCAAAAATATGTCCGGATTAGTCGACGGGCGGACTGCTGCAAAGCGCGCGCGGGCCGCTTTGGGTTCCATCCATGTCTGTTTGGTTCTCTGTCAGGAGGAACCGACGGAACAATCGGATGAAAAATTAAGGCGCCAGCTTGCGCTGGCTTGGGAATGTTCGGTCGATTTGATGTCGGACTCTGCGGGCGGATCAGCCTGCATTGGTGGATATTTAAAATAATACTGTAACTCTGTCGTACTGTCATGAGTTACTTAAATTTGAATAATTTTAATACTCAATACCAGAAGTTGTTCTTTGTTCCTACTTTACCCTTTTAATTCATAAATTCCACCAATTCGGATATGCACCGTTCAAATCGGATAATCGGCATTCTAGTTCGAACAATTCCATTAACTTATATGTTCGAAAACTGCTGGCTGAATGTAATCGTATTAACGCTCATCGGCCGGAAAATTTCAAGTAGGCTTAGCCACCTAAGCCCACTTGAACTGCAATTGTGTCCCAAATCGGGCTCGCAAATGAGCTCATCGTGATTAGACGAATTCTCCTCATTTCACCCGTCACAAATGCGAAAGTCTACGCATGAAACATGTGAACAACAGAGCAAAGTAAAAAAAAGTGAAAAATGAGTTAAGCCTAAAATTAGAATCCTTCGGCTATTGACACACAAAAGCGACTGATCGAGAAAAACGAGTCCACGGCGATCGTCGGGCGCAGGCGCTAAGGGGTGTCCTTTTCTCGTACCTGATAAAGCATCCTTTTGTGGCTTTGACCGCTTTGATGTCATGCTCTCGTTCTGCACGTCGATGACGGTCCGGCTCAGGTAGGTCCCAAGCCCGAAGATCCAAATGTCAGGTGTATAACACAATAGATTTCGATCGCAAATCCATTTGTCCTTTCTTTGCCTTTTGGACGGATCAAGATTGTCGGTCTTTCCTCCTTCGGGACACCGAAGAGGTTCCCTGCTGGGTATCGTAAGATGACAGTTCGGTAACAGGTTTCCGAAGAAAGGTAAAGGACAAGCCTGGGCCCTTACTGCTGCTGTTGCTCCTTGTTCTGCTGAAGGGCCAAAGTGTCATCTCGTTGTGGTTGCTTTTATGGACTGTCGATGATGCATTGCCTACCGTCGCCTTTGTGACAATGTGGCATCTAACACATTTCACTTTCCTTTGGCGGGGTGTGAGACGAACGACAAAGCAACGAGGTTTGCACGTCTCAGATGAAGAGTGGCTGATGCGGCTGACGCGGGTCGGTTGAACTACGAGTGTTCACGCGTGTCTGGTGAGTCGTAAATTTGGGTGAGAAGTTTATCGATAGTAGAAGAGATGTGGAAAATCTAGGGAACTGACAGATTCTTGGAGATGGTGATATAGAGTGAATCGATTTATTGATGTCAGTTCGACTAATTATAATTAGTATTAGTCTGTAGAATCTATAATTCGAATTTCTTTTTTCCAATCTAAAAATGAATAATTAACCTTTAAGTGGAATATTTCTCATTGTTCAGTTCTGACTTAAAATTCTCACTACTCACTTCTTACTTATCACTTCTGACTACTCACAACTGAATTCTCACTTCGTAGTTCTTACTTCCCATTACGCGCTACTCATTTCTCACTTTTGCCTGTTAAGTTCTCAATTTTCACTTCTCATTACTTATTGCTCAATTCTCATCACTCAATTTAGTTTTTTTAACTCTCATTATTGTCATAATCAGAAATTTAAATGGCTTGTAGCTATCATAAGCAAAAATCTGCAGTCACCACATTTTCATTCGAAGTTGCTGTCCTTCTACTAAATATTTGACCGAAAAGTGCAAGTAAAACTGGGCCCTGCCATTCGACGTGCCGCTTTTGAAGAAAAGTCACTTTGCTTTCCAAAATGAGTCACTATTGTTAACGGTAACGAACGATTTGTATTACGGTAATCGAAAGAGATATCTATTAAAACAATGGTTCGATAAGGTTGATGCTGACTCGCAAGTGTCGAGACGCTCAACGAATTGGCGACCAGTGCTTCTTGATGCTGTGCGAAGCCAGCTACAAATAATCGCCCGAGTTTGTTAACCAACTGCAGACGACTGACTGTGCTCAGCTGTCAGGTCGTAGAACGTGGTCGAAATCCAGACGATACCGCTGATTGCCGATGCGATGATGCACCAAACTGTTCGAACTGATATCGTGATGGTAGCGCAACGTAATGCTGCCGATATGGTGTGTTGCGCTTGTGCGAGACAAGTTCTGATGCTGGGATAAGCGATATTCTGTATCAGTTCCAATACCACAGATGTTCTTGATATAGCACGAACCAACCCACTTTGGGTCTAAGCTACTAGACGAGGAGCAGGAAGTGGAGCCAATCAGGAGAAAGATGAGAATTTGAGGCGACGGCAAAGTTACTGGTCACTGTAAGGAGCAGTTATTGATTTCCCTTACGGATTTTGTAGTAAAGCTCTGAAAAAAGAGATTCAGCGTGTAAATACCTCCACCTGAGACCGTTAGTGCAGTATTTTGTTGGTTATTACTAAATAAATACTTATAGAATCCTCACTGAATAGTTTCAAGAGTACAATTTGCCAATTCATAATCAGACTGTGGATTTTGAGGCCGCGTATAACTCAGTTTATTTATTTTTATTAACATCAACAGGTAAAATATCACCCCAATGCAGCGAGACTGGCGTCGTGATCGCGGAGAACCTCCTCCCAATCAACGTGGCCCAGAAAATCATTCATACCGTTGAAATTGGTTTTATTAAACTCATATGAGAGACTTTCGGAAGTATCCCGGAAGCGTTGCTGTGGCCTGATCTTTAATTGCGTTAGTAAAGGAGGATGATGCCTGCAGATCTTTACGGGTGGTACCGGAGCTTCTGTAACCGTACAGTCTACGCACAGCTCGTCACTAACGAAGCACAGATCAAGGGTCCGATGATTCTCGTTTTCAATCCCATTCATCTGTTTAAGTCCAGCGGTGGTATCAAGCAGTTTTCGCGGGGCTATGCCTGTGGACGATCGAGAGGCGATCGGCAATAGAGAACCGTGGGAAGTACGCTGCCAAGAGATCGCGCTTAAGTTAAAATCACCCAAAATAACAATTTTATCTCTAGGCTTTAATTGCGACACAACCCAATTGATAGCTTCAAGATGGTTTCCCATCAAGTTTTCGTCGTTGACTCGATCGGGAGGGATGTAAACTACGCAGAGCTAGAGTATTCCGTCAACAGTGGTAATCGCGACCCATAATTGTTCAACTGCCGAACTGTTGGGAGGATTAACTATGCAGGACTTGAATCCTGAGCGAACAGCTAACAAAACGCCACCTTCAGTACTTTTACAACTATTTAAACGCAACCGATCCTGTCGGTAAACGGAGTAAGAGTCGTTAAACAGCTGGCTTGTCGTCGTATTTTGAACAGCAATCACTGAAGACTAACTGGTACTCAGCGATAGAGCTGTTCGAGGTAGCAGATGCAGCAATACTTGTTACGGTTGATGTCCTGGAAATTGAGGATGCGTCAGAGCGATGGATACCGTTACTGATAGGATACTTGCCATGGAAGGCGGCTTGGAAAACCCCTTCACCAGCACTTGACTCAGGGCCGGGACGACTTGGGTGGCAGGAACGAGTCAATTGCGATTGTAATTCGGTAAACGAAACGTGCTGTGGAAGATAATGCTTGTCATAATTTTCCCTACGAAACTGACTATGCCTTTTTGAATGAGGTTGAAGGGATCAAAATCATGCTCACGATTAGACGACTTTGTTGAAAAAATCCGTCATTTTACCGTCCGTGTTTTTGTCACCGAAAAATCGGGGAACAACTTCGTTTTTAAATTTAGAAATCATATTTAATTAAAAAAATTTTAGTTTAGCTTTCAACAACTCTTAGTCGTCTTTCATTCTTTTTAACATCTGGTTTTCTGGTACCGTGACGTTGTTTTTTTGTCTCTTTTCAACGATTTGTAGTCAGTTTAATTGATTTTCGTGGCGCAATTCTTTGCACTTGTCTCTTTGTTATAACTAGTAGCTTTTTATGGCATGTCTTGTCGCTGTTTTACCGTGTTTTCGTCGTTCCATCGCTTTCATTTTTTCGTTTTTTTCATCTAGTTTTAGTGATGGCGTTTTGGTCATCGGGTTGCTAGTAAACTAGTTTATGTCTAGGACAACGATTCAAGGATTTGTTTCCTCTTTATCATGGCAAAAACAGGTTTTTTAGCGGCGTCGTCGCCGTTTTTTTTTGTTTCCTTTCATCTTTTGTCATCTATAGCTGTCTTTTCGCAGTTCTTTTGCAGTCCTTCCGCCATCTTATTGTTGTCATTTCGACGCCGTGCCGTTTCGTCGTCTCTTTGTTATCTTTTTTTCGTATTTGTCGTCGTTCTGTCATCACTCTGTTGTTCCTTTGTGGTGTTTTATGGTCTTTTTGTTATCTTTTCATCGTATTTTTGACCTCCGTTCATTTTCTGCCACTTTTGTTGGCGGCTTTTTGTCGTTTTTAACACTTTTTTGTAGCTGTCTTGGCATCTTTTCATCGTTTTTTTTTGTTCTTAATCGTATTTTGTCACCATTTTGATTTTTTTTGCTGACTTCTCGTCATTTTTTTGGACATATTTTCGTCTTTCGTTTTGATGTCAAGACCATAAAAATGTTGTCTATTTACGCAATTCTTTCGTCATCTTTCTGTAGTATATTCGATAGTATCAGACGGCTTTTTGTTAAGCTTTTGCAATATTGTGTCGTTTTATAGTGGTTTTGTTCTTTTTGACGCTGTTTTAGAGTCTTTTCATCATATTTTGATAATATTTTAATAGTTCTTTTGTTACTTTTCATCTCTTTTTCGCAGTCTCATCGCAATCATCGCAAGGCAAGTTTATATTGACAGTTTATATGGCAACATTAACGTAAACATTGTCTTTTAAAATCATTATTCATTTGAGCAAACTCTTACTATTTACTATACTCTTACTGTTTGTTTCTTGCTATTAGAAGAACTCTACAAGAAAGTTTCGTATCGGCTCTTGTACGAAAAGTTTAAGTTTCCGTAAAGTTTAAGAAAATCCGTAGTGTAAATACAAGCACTTGATCCGTAGGTCCGTTAGAAGTGGGAAGTTAGAAGCAGGCTTATCTCATGCTCATGGTAAAGCGCAGAAGGTGAATTGATCTGCTCTCTCTCTCTCTCAGCTATCTTCTACGAAAAGCGCATAATTGTATTTTATTTTGCAGTGCTCTGCTCTTCCTCCGAATGAGCGTCAATTTGGTTTCATCTTTCTTCTTCTGCCCGAGTACTACCGAATGGATGCTCTCAAGGTCATGGAGCAAATCGTCTCTTGTCTTCAGTGTGTGAAGAAAAGATTAGCACTGCTTGCAGTTATGCTCCTTCTGCGCAAGATTAGTGGTTGTAACAGAAAACACCATTTAGGCATCATTTCGAGAGAGAGAGAGCAAACAAAGCAAAGCCATGGGTATAAACGTCCTGATGAGAACTTGACTCTTCTTTATCGACAGACTTTGCAGCCGGTTATTAGTGTACAGGACAATTACGGGGCTAGTGCAACGATCCTACTGATTCAATAGCAGCACTCCCAGCCGAGATTCGAACATACGACGACTGGCTTGTTAGGCCAGCATCGTACCCCAAAGTTAACTGGGCGGGCAAACAGAGAGAGAGAGAGAGAGAGAGAGAGAGAGAGAGAGAGCAAACGGTTGAACAGCAAACTAAAGCATTTGGTCGTTGTTGAGAATCAGATTGCACTGTTGCTGTATGGTTAAGATAAGCAAAAGCAAGCCTGGTTAGAAATGGGAAGTTAGAAGTGGAAAGTTAAAGTGGAAGGTTAGAAGTGGAAAGTTAAAGTGGAAAGTTAAAGTGGAAGGTTAGAAGTGGAAAGTTAAAGTGGAAAGTTAAAAGTGGAAAGTTAAAAGTGGAAAGTTAAAAGTGGAAAGTTAAAAGTGGAAAGTTAAAAGTGGAAAGTTAAAAGTGGAAAGTTAAAAGTGGAAAGATAAAAGTGGAAAGATAAAAGTGGAAAGTTAAAAGTGGAAAGTTAAAAGTGGAAAGTTAAAAGTGGAAAGATAAAAGTGGAAAGTTAAAAGTGGAAAGTTAAAAGTGGAAAGTTAAAAGTGGAAAGTTAAAAGTGGAAAGTTAAAAGTGGAAAGTTAAAAGTGGAAAGTTAAAAGTGGAAAGTTAAAAGTGGAAAGTTAAAAGTGAAAAGTTAAAAGTGGAAAGTTAAAAGTGGAAAGTTAAAAGTGGAAAGTTTAAAGTGGAAAGTTAAAAGTGGAAAGTTTAAAGTGGAAAGTTAAAAGTGGAAAGTTAAAAGTGGAAAGTTAAAAGTGGAAAGTTAAAAGTGGAAAGTTAAAAGTGGAAAGTTAAAAGTGGAAAGTTAAAAGTGGAAAGTTAAAAGTGGAAAGTTAAAAGTGGAAAGTTAAAAGTGGAAAGTTAAAAGTGGAAAGTTAAAAGTGGAAAGTTAAAAGTGGAAAGTTAGAAATGAGAAGTGAGAAGAGAGAAGAGAGAAGAGAGAAGAGAGAAGAGAGAAGAGAGAAGAGAGAAGAGAGAAGAGAGAAGAGAGAAGAGAGAAGAGAGAAGAGAGAAGAGAGAAGAGAGAAGAGAGAAGAGAGAAGAGAGAAGAGAGAGAAGAGAGAAGAGAGAAGAGAGAAGAGAGAAGAGAGAAGAGAGAAGAGAGAAGAGAGAAGAGAGAAGAGAGAAGAGAGAAGAGAGAAGAGAGAAGAGAGAAGAGAGAAGAGAGAAGAGAGAAGAGAGAAGAGAGAAGAGAGAAGAGAGAAGAGAGAAGAGAGAGAGAGAGAGAGAAGAGAGAAGAGAGAAGAGAGAAGAGAGAAGAGAGAAGAAAGAAGAAAGAAGAGAGAAGAGAGAAGGGTGAAGGGAGAAAGGAGAAGGGAGAAAGGAGAAGGGAGAAGGGTGAAGGGTGACGGGCGCCGCTAGCCGGGCGCCGGGCGCCGGGAGCAGGAGCCGTGCCGACGGCGCAAGAGGGAGAATCGAGAAGGGAAGGAAGAAGGAGAAAGGAAGAAGTGAGAAGGGAGCAGTGATAAATGAGAAACTACGTTCCACTCTTACGCGCGAGAGAGTATAGTATTCAACGCTCACGCCACTGACGAAAGCGTACAAAAGGCAACCACTAGTGCAATGTATGCTCACATTTAGCTACACGACTGCTACACCTACACCTCAACTGCTAGGTTGTAGTGACGTGCGAGGACGACGATCGTGGCTGATAGTTAAACACACCAGCGCAAAAACTCACCGCAGTGCGTGGGCAAATAAGAAAGAGAGACCAAATCAAGCAAGTGTATTCGTTAGAATAAGAAGACGTGTGACAAAATTGGACCACACGAGTGCGAGCTTCGTAGCATTACTGGTGAGGAATGAAAAACAAGAAGTGAGCAATGATAACTGAAAAGTAAGGAAACAGTAATAGAAAGGGAAAAGCGAGAAATGAGAAGTGACCAGCAAGTAATTCAATATAACTTGGTGTCACATTCAACCTTGGGTCTTATCGACCTCTCGTTCATTCGGTCTCAAGTTCATTCTGCCTCGCGCCCATCCATTTTGGCTTACGTTCATTATGCCTGATGTCTGCATACCTTTTGAAGCGCTTAGTGTTCGCAGTACAATTACAAAATAGCATTTTGGGACATTTAGAATAAATAGTTCAAGTTTAGTTATTCCCCCCCTTTCACATAAAACTGATCAAATTTGAAAATGACAGAAATGTTTGTACCGCCTTCATAAAATCGTAAATATCTCAGCGAGATTTGGACATACGTCTATACTTCCTTCAGCAAAATTGTTCTTCATAAAGTTTCCCATCTACACAGTATAGCTACGTTGCTCTGAGACACTATTCGATACCCTGTTTTGAAGTTTATTTAAATGAAATTTCGAAAATTTCAAAATTTTGCCGAATTTAATAAATTTCTGTAACCAAATATGTATCAGATCTCAATGATTCCAAAAAAAATAGTTAAGCACCTTGTTTCACCTACTTTAACATTTCTAAAAATATTTTTTTGAATTTACTCCTGAAAAATGCCAGTTTTTCATAAAACTCAAATGTGCGACCCCTATATCGTGTCAACCAATGTGGACGTCATATAAAAGTTTAGTTGTTACACCCTAAGCTATCATTTGAGGGGAGGGATTTGCTGACATAGCGCTATTTTGGGACACTCTAAAATGTACACTCCCCATAATAGAACAAAAGACGTAAATGATATTATCCCTTGAAAAAGACGCCAACAAAGTGTCGAAACGTCGGGAAAACATCAAACCTCTGTCTTGATAAATTTCTCTGAAGATTGTCTTGCCAAATACTACCTAATTGTTGAGAAAAATGATAAGAGAAAATATTTTGTAGTATACTATAATATATAATTATCATTTGAATTATGAAGATACGGTCGTACTATCAGTGTCTTTGCTGTTTTACTTTACTGCATATCCGAGAATGACTACTCCAAAACCACCTCACTAGCTCGAACTGTTCAGCAACGGAAGAATTAATGACAGATAGTTGTCTGTTTTTCTAAGGAAATGAAATGGAAATAAAAACACAACGGTAACCAATTAGATAGGCAGAAACTTTTTTAACTGTTTTTCTCGGAACTGCACCGAACTGATGAATTTTCGCAAAATCATTCCGGTTCATTCTCTTTTTTTTCCCGATCGCGCCCCTGCGGTGATCGTCCACATTTCGAGTTTGGCAGGTACGGTAAGAGGATGCTACAAATTTACACCCAAAACGCCCGAGTTTCGAAACAAATTAACACCGCTATAAACGTAAATTTTTAATAAATTTTTATTGGATTACCTACCAGCTCATTTGTCTCGCATCTGCTTTCGCAGTCGACGTCGTCGTCGCGCCCACTCCGGCCGGAGAGATGCGAGGCAGATGCGCCTCTGCGCGGGCAGGCAGGCAGGCAGACAGGTCGGCCGGCAAGTCGTTTATTTTCCGTTTAGACTGATGATTTTTCTTCGCTCATCAACGCAAACGCCAAACCATCAACTCGCTCTTTTTTTATCGTCCTTTCCAGGCCAGCTTCGAATGGGAAACTCTTTGATCTGACTCTGATGCGCCATAACTTGACTTGGTCGGAGGAGTGTATCACTCCTTTCGGCTCGTATGCTGATTTTAATTACGGTTGCTGCACTGACAGTTACTGGAATTCGGTAAGCAGGGAGTGATAAATTGGGAGAAATCAAAGGGAACGTTACGAAATTATGCGGGAAACAATTGACTATCATTAGAATTAATAATGTAGCAAATTGAATACTTTTCGATTCCGTCTGTACTGGAGGACCATCGAAGGTTAAGCGTTTGGTCCTCGAGCGCGTGCAACCATGTAATTAAGCGATAGAACGATGTCCCGACCGAACGAAATCAATATAAGCAATCCACAAAAAGTCATAAAACTGTCATTAGAAGAACACAAAACTACAAACCCACAACGAAGATAACCATCTCTGTCTGTTCAACGACAAGCAGAAACACAAGCTCCGGAAGATGGGTAGTGTGTCAACACGATAATTACAGGGTCGAAGAGTGACTATCGGATTTTTCCCTGTGAAGTTGTGTCCTTTTTTTCAAGTGTACAATTTGAGTCGCATCTCCTGGATGGACTGGATCGCATCGGCCGGAGGGAGTGCATGGAAGGACACAAAACTTGCGTGAAACCGTTGTCAAACGACACAAAAGGACACCTTACCGCCGCGCTGATAAAGTGTGGAAAAAAGAATCTAGGAGAGAGAAAACAACGAGAACACCTCGTAAAATCCACCGGCCAACTAGATGGAAAATGTCATTTTTCATCGTAAAAAAAATTCTCGACCATGACTTGAAAGTTATTGGAAGAGGTTTTGATCGACAGTGATGACAGAAGTTTTCTCTTGTTATTGTAGACTACTTGTTGGACAAAGGACTATTCTGTAAGTATTGAACACGGATAATCAATTCGATATACTCATTGCATGAACAACCAAGAGAATCAATTATTTTGTTTTGTCCATTCGATTAGGATTACTTGAAATCCCGGGATAAGAACGCCATGGAAAAAAATCAAACGAATCAGCAGTTTTTCTGTAGGTTTTAATTTTTTTCTTATAAATATACCTATGTGTAATTTTGTTGCACTCATCAGAGATCAGAAAAAAATATGTCAAAATCACTTGTTCAGTGATTGTTGTCTACCAACTTGATCGAAGCCATGACACATGGAGTCTTGCACTAACCGCCCCATCCCCTTCAAAGTGGAACAATCGGCCGGAAAAACTATCGACGCACAAGCCCGGTTTTAATGCGAAAAATTGCTATTTCCGAAGTGCGAACAAGATAACAGGCTGTCAGCCGTTTTGTGCATCATTTCTTGACAAACGAAGCTTTTGTAGCTTTGTAGCAACATTCTAGCGGCTGCCGTACACACGCGTGGGGAGGGGGCTGACTGTCTGGGCAACCGGAAGCGTGTACCTACGCCACTGCGCCGCACAATGCACACCTTCACACAATTCGTCCCATTTTTCCAAAAAATCGCACTTTTATGATTGCCAAATTTCCAGCTCGATAGGTGCCAGTTATCGGTTGATATTTCATGTCGATATCCGCTGTCAGCCGATGAAAATGCGGCGAACAGCCGCTCACACACGTTTTCCACACCTTCGAAGGTTCTTTCGCTTATATTTTTTTTATTTTGCGCATGGCGCGCTCTGGAAAATTTGTTGATGGCAAAAATCCGCATCATGCACGAAGTTTCAATGACACTTGGGCGTACTGCCAAAAATTTCATACGTCGCATCGAGCTGAGCTGCAAAATTTCACGTGTGCAGACACATCCTACCACGTACATGCATACTCATGCAGGAACTGTATCCAATTTTGGCAGCTGGAAGGGCGGGAAAAAATCGTAGGTACGAATGCGCATCACTTGTATACCAATAGTTCAACTGACGGTTCCGAAACCGAAAAAATGCGCATTGCCGAAAAACCAATTTCCATAATTTGTCAATTTTCGCATTTCCTCCGTGAGGATGTGTGTTTGTGTCAGGTTCTCATGCGGCCACCCAGTTGGCTGCAGATTCAAGGAACCCCGGAGAAGCAGGAGGGCCGAGGGAAAAGTGCCAAACTGCCGAACACGTTTTAAAAATATATCGTATGTACCAGCAGAATTTCAACGTCATTTAATCACACACATATGTGCCTTCCGTCACCTCCGTGTCTTTGCACCATACACTGGATGGAGAATGCAGTGCAGCATCCTGCAATCGGTAGGAGCTTCAACATTGCAGTTATAGGTATTTCGATTCTTACTGTCAGTTAGTTTCAACGGCTTTCGATCATCTTTTTATCGGGTTCAGTAGGAAAGGGTTACCCGCCTAGTTTCGACTCTGATGCCAGTTCAGCTCACATGCTCACAAGTGGCATCGGTGGCAAACCCTGGGGATTTGGGGTTGAAAAGTGTGCCAAAGCTAAATCGGCACCCGAAATAAAAATACGTCACCCGTCCACATCCGCACTTTTCACTGCGCTCGGACAACGAATGGTGTCGGTTGAATGTTTTATTTTTACTCCTATCGAATGCACCTATATATTCTTATCGAGCAGAGTTTAACAGCACAGAACGGTGCAGGGAAAGGGAAGGAAACGACAGGCAGGACGGTGATAAGTTGTTCATATGTGTCTCATAATTGCTAAAATTTTGGTAAAATCCAAAAGATTTGTAAAAAAAATTAATGCTTTATTGATAAATGTCAAAGGGTATGTCCTTTCGATTATACAGGGTGTTAGGTAGCTTAGTGCAATTATTTCAGAGGGTAATAAAGGACCATATTTGACGAAAACAATCCTTCTACGTATATAGTCAAATCCTAATCGTTACAGAGTTATTAAACATTTCTAGTTTTCGGTTTTTACGTACTTACTTATTCAGCCGAGAGCCGGGGTGGCTCTTGCCGTATCAAGAATTCCTCTTCATTGTACTCGGTCCTGGGCTACACGTCACCAATTCGTTGCGCATCTCGACACACGCAAGTGATGCCGGCAGGGATGGTTCGATCATTTTGACTCAATTTTGATTCATTTGACAGTAGCGTCCTAACCGAGCAAAATTTGACAATTTGATGTATGGGTCATTTGTAGATAATAACTAGATCTACAATTTTGCTGAATAAAGTGTTGCTGTATCTTTTGTAGTTACGGTGCTACAATGCTAGTACCTCATTAGTAACTAAATGAACGTTCATTTAGTTACTAAAGAGGTACTAGCATTGTAGCGCCGTAACTACAAAAGTTACAGCAACACTTTATTCTGCAAAATTGTAAATAATAACGAGTTCTTCAAATGTCTCATACATAACTTTGTCAAATTTTACTCCGCTGAGACGGTAGTGTCAAATGAATCAAAATTGAGTCAAAGTGATCGAACCATCCCTGGATGCCGGTGGGATTCTTGAAGAGAACGGACTTCACTACACAGTCGTCCGGCATCCTTGCGACGTGGCCGGCCCACCGTAGTCTCCCAACTTTCGCCAGGTGTACGATAGGAATCTCTCCAAGCAGTGCCTGTAGCTCATGATTTATAGGTCTCCGCCACTCTCCGCTTTCCGTTTGTAGTCCGCCAAAAATAGTCCGCAACACCTTTCGTTCAAATACGGCTAGTGCACGTATGTCTTCCGTAAGCAAAGTTACTGTCTCAAGTCCGTAGAGGACTACCGGTATTATTAGCGTTTTGTACATCGTCAGCTTTGTAAGGCGGCGTATGCTCCTAGATCGAAACGTCTTGCGGAGGGAAAAGTAGGCTCGATTTCCGGCTTGAATGCGTCGCTGGATCTCCTTACTCGTATTATTGTCGGCGGTGACCAGAGATCCCAAATATACGAACTCATGAACCACTTATAGTTCGTCGCCGTCAGTAGTCACCGTCCGTGGGAAGCAAACTTTGCTTTCTCTGGAGCCTCTTCCTACCTTGTATTTGGTTTTCGGCGCATTGATTTGTAACCCTATCCTCCAAACCTCCGTTTTTAGTTTGGTGTAGATTGCCTCCGCCGTCCCACGATTTTTAGTAATGATGTCGAGGTCGTCTGCGAAGGCTAGGAGTTGGCTATTCTTGCTGAAGATCGTTCCTCTCGTTTCGATGCCCGCTCGCCGGATCTCACCTTCAATAGCGATATTGAATAACATACAGGACAGTCCTATCCCTTGCCGTAGCCCTCTGCGCGATTCGAAAGGACTTGAGAGTGGCCCCGAAACGCGCACGCAGCACATCACTCGTTTCAGAGTAGCTTTGATCAGCCGCCGGGAAACCGTACTCATGCATTATCTGCCATAGCTGTTCTTGTTCAACTGTGTCGTATACTGCCCTGAAATCCACGAAAACATGATGCGTGAGTACGTTGCACTCTCGACATTTCGGGAGGATTTGTCGGAGAGTAAAACTTTGATCCGTAGTAGCACGAGCTCCCATAAGGCCCACCTGATACTGCCCTACGAATTCTTTAGCTATTAGGGATAGACGACGCAACAAAATCTGGGAGAGCACCTTGAGGCGGCGTTGAAAGGCGTAATGCCGCGATAGTTACAACAGTCTAGCCGGTCGCCCTTTTTGTAGATGGGACAGACTACGTTTTCTATCCACTCATCCAGTAGTTTCTCTTTTTCCCAAATCCTTGAATTCAGCCAGTGAAGTGCCGTTGCTAGCGGTTCTTGGCCATTTTTATAGAGTACTGCCGGGAGTCGGTCCTTTCCGGCGGCTCTATTATTCTTCAGCAGACCGATTTCTCGTCGGATCTCTTCCAAAGTGGGAACCGGTACGCTGTTGTGGTTTGTAGGTACTCCGAGGTTAACTTCCGTTGCGTCTCCTGCTGCAATATCACCGTTGAGGTGCTCATCGAAGAACTGTTTCCAAATGTCGACCACCTCGCGCTCGTTTGTGATTAGATCCCCTCCCTCGTCCCTACACATGTCAGGTTTTGGTGTGTGGGCCTTGCGAGTTTGGTTCATCTTCTCGAAAAACTTGCGGGTTAGCCCGGAATAGTTGTTCTAGGTCCTCACGATCTCTGTCCTCCTCCTGGCGCTTTTTCCTCCTCAGGATCGTGGTCAACTCATTCCTCGCTCGTCGATGCTTGGCCAAATTCTCTTCTCATCGTCGGGTCTACCTTCGTGTGGACAATGCTCGTTTATGATGGAATAGTTGAAGAAACGGCCTTTTATCCTTAACACGCACATCCTCTCTGATCGCTTTCCAGTCCATTACGCCATCCTGCATTTTGTCCAACATTACGAAGGCCGTTCCCAGCTCGGTGGTCGCTCCACCATTCTGGAAAAATCGGGCTTTGCCGCCACGGATCTTCCACACCTTCTCGCCTTTGCGGCAGATCTCCTGCAGTGCCACGATGCCAAACTTTTGGGGTTCTAACTGATCGAGTAGCACCCTGTCGCCATCAAGTCTCCATTCCATGTTCTTATTTCGTCGCCTTGGGCCATGCCGAATGTTCCGAGAAGATATTTCTTGACTCTTGTTGTTAGTTTTTATGGGTTTACTGTGCCTCCTCCCCTGTTATTATACGACCTTAGTTTCTACTGGGGTTGGTTACCCGTTGGTTGGCTAAGGTTGCTCGTATTCCGGCTGGTACCACGTGGAGGTAGGGATAGGAGTTGCTAGATAAGAGGTTAAGGGGCCATCCACATACCACGTGGACAGCTTAGAGGGGGGTGGGGGGTATGAAAATGTCCACGCTTGTCCACGGAAGGGGGGGAGGGGGTACGGAAAATGTCCACGTGGACAAGTTTTTTTTCATGCAATAGAAATTAGAAACAACTCAATAGAACTGCAATAGAAATTTTTTTACAACTCTTGCCTTCTTTGGGAAATGATAAATGTAACGGAAGAATCAAGGGGTTTCCAATAAGGCGTATTAGTGCGTAGTAACCAGAGATTACTTTTGTAATCATTTACGAATTAATTAGGTAATCCAACGTAATCAGTAAAGTAATCAATGATAATCTTAAGTAATCATTGGTAATCATGATTAATTTTTAGTAATCACAAGAGATTGATTAGTGGTAATCAGAGGTAATCAGTAAAGTAATCAAAAGTAACTTTTTTCTATGGTGCGAAGTAATCACTGCTGTTGGAAACCCCTTGGGAAGAATCCACGAATATTCACCAGTCCGTGACTCATTTATCACTTAGGTCGCACTTGCGCCAAATGATTGCATTTTGCCTTAAAATCAAATGCAGCTCGCCAAAAAAGGGCCTCCATGGACAACCTATTTCCAAAAGGCTTCGCCTTCAAAAAATATTACGAGTCACATTGCGTCGAAAAGGTTTTGTGTTGCGTTGAAGTAGACGGCCAAGCTGAGATGTTCTGGATAAAGAGACTCTAGACAAAGAAACTCTGGACAGAGAAGAATCGTCAAGCGAAAGTCAAGCTATCAGCTTTCTTGCAGTCGATAATAATTTGCAGTAGACAAGATCATAAGAATTAAGGTCCTAACACCTTGCATACGGATTTTAATACGCTGCGGAAAGTTGACGGAAAATCCATGGAAAAACTCAAATTTCCGCAACGCCTAAAAAGCCGTATGCATTGTGTCGCGGCCTTTAGACTGGCGCTTACTTTCACGTCAGCTTTTTGATAAATACTGCATAAATCAAGTTGAAAACAAAATTTAGAACAATTTCTGTTTTGTTAAATTTGACATAAGAAAAAAAATGTCCACGTGGACAAACAGGGGAGGGGGGTGGGGGTTGAGGGAATGTCCACGCTTGTCCACGGAGGGGGAAGGGGGGGGTTGAAAATTGGTATTTTTCTGTCCACGTGGTATCTGGATGGCCCCTAAGGACCACAATGGGGTCTGTTTTACGCATTATCCAACCATTTACCAACCGGTTTTCGGTTCTGTTTGCCTTAAATTAAACTGTAGTAAAAAAACTATGCTATTTAGCACAGTTCTATTACTTTTATTCAAAATCTGAGACAATTTTGTACCGAAAATTGCTCTAAAACCTTCTACTTCATGGAATTTAGCAGCTTTTTAGAAGCAAAAAGTTTTTAAACAAGTGTTTCTCAAGGCGTTTCCATCAAATTTCTCCCAAAAACGTGTAAACTCTTTGCTTTTATCCACCAATTTGAAGCACCGGTAACGTTCTACAATTCGTTCTTTGACGTGAAACGCCAATCTCTTTTATTTTCATGGAAATTTAATTTTAAACGTATCGTGTTGGGTGTTGAATTAGTATCTGAAAACTTCACGAATTCATACATCACGCACGCCATAGCACACTAGATTACTGCGTGCGACGGACACGGTCTGACACGTAACAATAACAGTAACATCATAAATTTAGGGTTCGCCCCCACTTTTGCTTGCATAATCCTGTAAAACTCAAGCCGCTCCGGCAGTAGCTTTTGAGTCTGTAGTGTGGAAAGAATGCATTTTACCCAATAAAGCATGCTCCACACCTCCAGGGTGACATGGAACTGTGTCGCTATTTGCCTTGTGCTTGTCTTGAGATCAAATCACACGATCCTCAAAATTGTAGGGTCAATCGCTGACACCACTTGCCGATGATACACTTCTCGAAGCCTCGTTGAAAACAATGTCGATTCTCGGAATCGACGATGCGTTGTCGATGGCGTCCTTGAATTAAAATCATTATGTAACAAAACAAACACTCCTGGATTTGTGTTCGCTTCAGGTATCAGTTATCAGCATCTTTGGCTCGAGCAGCACGTTCCTCACAATCATGTGGAAGATTTGTGCCTTGCCCATCTTGCCCGTGTCATCATTTACCTGATGAGGACGGGAAGGAAAACAGGAGGAATAGGAAGGGGTGGATGAGGAATTTGGACAAACACAAACATATATATACCGAGAGATTTTTGTACCCCCGAGGGGATACTGCAATCCTTGGTAGTTAATTTATCAAAAGTACACCCCCTGGGGGGTATACTTATGATAAATAAGAGCTTATAGCTCAATACCGCTTTCGGTAAGAAACATCAAAATGTCTCGTAATTTTAGTTTCCTAAAATCCGATTCATTTAAGACGTAGGATCCAAAGATCCTATGACGCAATTGTGCTATTGCAGGACAGTTGCAAATTACGTGATATGGTGTACCGTAGTCGGATTCACATAAATTACAATGAAACGATTCCTGGATTTGTGTTCGCTTACTTGCATTGCAGTGGCTTGCACTTGACGATCGGAAAATCTACAACGTTGTCCTGCTGGGCTATCGTCGCTACACAAGGAGCGAAATCATAATAAAGGTGAATATTCGCGAGTTCTTCTGGAGAATAAACCATTTTACGAACTAACAACATTTCTGATATTGAAATTGCTTTCCCGTGGGGTCATCTGTGGATTGTCAAAATTCCTGCACGGGAAAGCGCAATATCAATATCAGCACGTTACCTTGTCGCTTGTCATATAAAATAGTCTATACATTTCAATACTGCAATCGTTCTCAGAAACGTCCCCGAGTGACCCGAGAAGCCTGTTTCTGTTGTCTGGCATCAGACTGTGTCTGTCGCACGCGGTAATCTAATGTACTATGCGTGATGTATAAATCAAACGTTCATCGCGCAAAAGAACGTTTTACTTTGCGAGAGCCCCAGAACGCGAAAGCTGTACGATACGTTGCTTGCTGAGAATTCGAAGTGCAAAATAATGGACGACGAAACACATGCGTGAAATTCAACTATAAATGCTTGCCAAGGCCAGGTTTCATTTGCTGTTTTAGGTTTTTTGCTCAGGTAGCTGCCGTAGAGATCACATATATCTAGGTTCATTTGTTTTCCTAAGTGTACAGAGCTATAGTACCTTCTTTCAGTTGGGTCCGAACAAACGATAGCGAGTAAGGACCGATCAGACTCTCTTGGTGAGGAGATCGAAAGCAATGGACCTGAATAGTTGGTTTACTGTGTTTACAGTTGGTTTACTCGCTTTTGTCTAGTCTTGTTTGTTTTACTAGGTTTAACGACTACGAGTCATTTTTCCTTTGTCCTCGCATTGATTCGTATCTAAAGAATAATTGTCAATTATCAATTGCTGCTTCTTGTAAGTAAGCACCAACACAACAAAATCTGACTAAACTCTTAATTATGCCAAAAGGTCGTTATGCCAAATGATCATTATACCAAAAGACCGTTATGCCAAATAGTATTATGCCAAACAATATTATACCAAACAACATTATGCCAAATGGTTTTATGCCATATAGTGCTTCCGACGATGGGTCACCAGCAAACATTCGCGGCTTGCAGCCGTCTCGCCGGAAATCAATTATAAAAGCGACTATTTTGTCATAAAATTATGTTTGAGGAATTATGCCCAATGGTCGTTATGTCAAATGACCGTTATGCCAAATGAAGTTATACTAAATGCCTTCTTATAAATATATGCCAAACGGATTATGCCAATTGGCGTTCTGCCAAATGGACAACTCCCGAGCAGAATAACTCTGCCCAAAGACCCAAACAGAATGTTGTGTCAACGTATTCGTCAGTGTCAATTTGACAGTACACCCATGGGAAAACTGTCAGAATAACGCTCAACGGACGCGTTGACGCTGCATTCTGTTTAACCCTTAAGAATAACATGTTTCTTACACGGTAAAAAAATAACACGTTGAAGCAAAGTGATTTACCGTTGGATTCGCACTACTTGCCTATCATTACGATTCGAAATGAAAATCCATTGAAAATGAATCAACACAAAGCAAAATGAAATCAATAGAAAATCACTTCAATTTCCAATGCACTATGTTTTAAACTTTTGAGCTGTCAAATGAATTGAATGTATTCGATTTAAAATCAATGATATGTTTGATTTTTTTTATTATTTGATTTAAACAAAATACAAATAAAAAAAATTAACCTCAGTTGTTAACAAATAAAGTGGATTGTTGTTTTAATGCTGGCATGTCCAAATATGGTTGATTGTTGTTGTCGTAGTGGTGTAATGAATCCAACCTGAAACCAGAAACAACCTGAAAACAGATAAAAGTTTATTAATTTTAACGACATACATAATTTAGCTATACTCTGAAGTTTTTGGAGCGAAAACAGACACTGAGGAAGCCTGCAAGTCGTAGGCGAAATACGTATCTGTCATTGAATAAAATACACATAGTAGAATTAAATTGGATAAGTTTTCTTATTTTTATTTTTTAGATTTTTTAGCTATACTCACACTCCAAAATAGCATTAATTTCAGTCGAAAACATATTTTCACCTTCTGGGTTCATGATTTTTTTTCGATTACCTACTAAAGGATACTTTGTTTTTCGATTACTGAAGTAGACTTCGCGAGTTTTTGACAGTTGTGAAATGCGAAAAATAATTAGTTGCAAATTCAATAGATATGCATTATGATTCGATGGTGATTTCCATTGAATAGTATTCGATGGAAGATCTCTTCTTCGAAAAATTGAAATCTCTCGAAAATCAACACTAAATCACTTCAATATGCAATGCTGCGTAACAGATTGATTCAAATGCAAGAACACTTGATTTGGGCGTGACGATTTTTTACCGTGTAATTATAACCTCCCGATAAAAAATTCCACCTACTTTTTCCCCCATTTAGTAGGTTCGCGTAGACTGAATCGCCCGATTTTGGACCCTACGTATTGCTCGATTCTTGTAACGACGTTTATGAGAGTTTAACAGGGCGATCTACTGATTCATCGGAATGTTTAATCCATCGACTAAAACCGACCAACTTGGCTACTTGGTAGGGTGATCTGAAATACCTAACCTACGAAACCAGACGAAACAAATTGATTAACCCTCAATTGATCAACCGGGTACACCTGTACCCTCGTCAAAATTTTCGAGTTCCAGTTTCGGTCGGTTCGTTTTGAAATATCGTCAAAAGATGCCAAATACCTGTTATTTACATAATTTACATAACTAGTTGAGCCCGAATCTTACGATCCGGAAAATATAAATGTCTGTTAAGAATTCAGAAAACTGCGGATACATTCCATTGGTCAGAGTTTGCGAAGATGTTTAATGTTTGTATTAGTTCTTTGAGTTCTTATATTGCATAATATAGCTCTAAGATGTTGTACATAAAAGAGTCATACCCGGAAACTGAAACAAATAGTTTTTATGGTCATATTGGATTTTATTTAACTAAATAAAAACATTATCTCCACTGTGCTGATTCTATAGGCGGGTAATATGGCACTTTTGTGTGAGTGGCTCTAAACCATCTATTGTCTGCCGCAAACCGATTCATATGGTCGGTGTCAGACAGTCAGACAGAACCGAGTGGCAAAATTTAAACTTCGAGAAAAATGCATTCAAAGTTTGCTGCATTCGAAATCAACTTCTAACTCTGGCTGTTTGCAACATTTATGTAGTCTAATTAGAGTAAAATGTTGGTGAGAAAATTCTTGATCGTTTGCTATCATTAACTCGTTTTTTTAAATTTTGCGACTTGGTCCGGTCTGATTTAACATCGACCAAATGATATCGCGACAAGCAATCGAGTTGAGCAGGCGAGTCGAGCAGTCGAATCAAGTAATCGAGTCCAACAGTTGGGTCGAGCAGTCGAGTCGAACAGTCAACTCGAGCAGTCAAATCAAGCAGTACACTGGACCCCCGTTCGTTTGAACGATTCCTCATGCAAACTAACGGGGTTCGTTTTTAATTTGAACAATTAGGCTTATACAAATTTGGAAAAAAGTTTATGTCCTGGTCTCAAAATATTGCTCAAGGGGGGGGCAAGAAAAAAATCATAACATCAAACCTTCAATAACTAAACAAAGGAGAAGAAACCAGTGTATATTTTTCCAGATTAATAAAAGTTCAATACAAAAAAGTTGTACAGTACTTAAATTTTAGTTCAAACCAAAACAACTTTCAAAATTTTTTGATCCAAGCACATAAAATAAATATTCTGGCAGAGATGAATCAACTTGAAAATAGTGGAGTGCTACAGGATCACCTTAGAGAGCCATAAACGTATAACTTGACCTTCATTTGAATTTTGTTTTTTACTTGCATGTCACTCGGTTAGTTACCTTGTATTTTAGAATAATCCAAATCTCTGTCACTTATTAGTTCAGAACTCGATAACCACAAAATAGTATCGGAATATAATCTTCTCGTCAAAATGGTAATTTGGGTCCCTAAAGCCTGTTTTACTTGGAACGCATGTGCAATGCTACTAACATTTTTTAAGAAAAAAATTTCTGACACCATTCACGTGTGAAACCGCTTGTTTTTGGTCAACCTTTCAGTCATATGAATATCAGCCCATTCCTCAGCTGATGCTGGATCTCAACAATAACGTGTTTATCTTTGATATATTAAGGATGCAAACGGCACTATCACAAGCGATTGTCTTTGTTTGATTAGTAGCATTTGTCCAGTGCGGTGCTACACTTCGGATGAAGCTGTTTTCCAAATATCATGGCTTCTAACAGCCCTCTGTCGAAGAACCTTGATCTTTAATTGAAAAATGCCGGACATCGGCATAACAGGTGTTCCGAGTCTTTTTTTCTTTGCCACAGAATCGACATATATCACCTGGCATAAGCTACAGATGATAGCGGTTTGGACAATGTCCTGTTATAAGATCAGTATAAATGTTTAGATCTTTCTTCGAAAGCTCTAGGATTTTGCGAACTATTGAAATGTTTGGAGAGATAAACTGTTTCGACTGCCTAACAATGAAAGTGTTATTCCAATTTAATTCCACCTTCGTAATTTCCATACTAAAGCTCAATAAAAAAGCCATATAACTTAACATGACTTGATTTGATGTAATGGTCGGGGCCACCGTTGATCCCAGTGATAATCACAACATGACAATATCCAGAAAAGTTTCGAACAGTTCAGTGACATCCTTTCTGCATGCGTCCAATGCATGGAAAAAAAATTATCTTTAAGTTTTTCGTCCCTTACATTAAAAATTAGGGTAGGTACATGGACACTACGGAATAAAACGATCAATTTGGAGCCCCGAAAGCACCGAAAGCTGATTTTCCGAAGTGTGTAATATGTTGTATTTCTATTTTAATCTTATCTACTACCTATGACAGTAAAATATAATCCCACAGCAATTCGGAATATCTTCGTCAAAAGTGGTAGCAAATTTCACTAATACATTGTTTAGTTGATTGATGCCTCAATCTAATTCGGTTCTTTTGAAGCAATTTGAATTAAAATGGAACAAAATTTAAAGTAAATGGGCCAAAAGTCTAATTCCAAGCACCCCAATTTTTGGCGTCGGAACTTAAAGGTTAAGCACAATAGTTGTCTGTGTCCTGTAGCAGGAATCAGAAAGCAAAGATGGTGTAGGATAGTTGATCGAGACTAACGGGTAAATTACTTCAACTTTGCACGAATTGTGTAATTTAGAGATGTAAACTTGTTGAATTGTAAAAATCTGCTTACCATTAAAGAATGTAACATTATTGCACTATATTTTTTTGCCCCTTCAAATTTCGAAAATTTTTGAAGGGGGGGTGACATAAACTTTTTTTCAAATTTGTATAAGCCTTAGCAACCCTAAATATACTGAAACTTGAATGAACTGGCCGCCCTGCTCTTTGTTATTGTTTTGGTGGTTTGATTTAGTTTCGTTTAGTTGGTAGTTGCAAGCAGCGAATATGTTATTCTCCGATCGGATTTCTATCGTAATCGTTGGGAAACGAAATGTGAAACTGATTAAATTAGGATTAAACACGCTAGATCAGTACAAACAAATCGTGTTTATGTGCATTGTCTGCGAAGGCAAATGATGCCATGTTGAGAATGACATTTGAACCATTTTTAATTTGCACATTGTGCAAACCAGCGGGGTTCAAACTAAAAAGTGTTCAGATTAAAAACAGTCAAACGAACGGGGGTCCACGGTATAGTCGAGTAAATAGATCAAGCTGTTCACTCAAGCTCTCTGGTCAAGCAATTGCGTCGAGCAGTTGAATCGAGTGGTCGAGTCGAGCAGTCAAGTTCAACAGTTGAATCGATCAGTTAAGTCGAGCTGTTGAATCAAACAGAAGTCAAGCAGTTGAATGAGCAGTTTATTTGAGCAGTTAAGTCGAGTAGTCCAGTCGAGCACTTGAGTCGAGCAGTCGAGTCGAATGATTTAGTCAAGCAGTCGGGTCAGGCGGTTAAGTTGAACAGTTGAGTCGAGCAGTTCATTCGAGCAGTCGATCCGAGCAGTTGAACCGAGCAGTCGAGTGGAGCAGTTTAATCGAGCAGTCCAGTCGAGCAGTTGAATCGAGTAGTCTAGTCGAGCAATTGAGTCAAGCACTCGAATCGAACAGTTTAGTCAAGCAGTCTAGTCAAGCGGTTCAGTCGAGCAGTTAAGCTGAACAGTTGAGTCGAGCAGTTCACTCGAGTAGTCCAGTCTAGCAGTTGAATCGAGCAGTTAAGTCGAGCTGTCGAATCAAACAGTTAAGTCAAGCAGTTGAGTCGTGCAGTCGGGTTGAGTCGCTAAGTCGAGCAGTTGAATCGAACAATCGGGTTGAGCAGTTGAGTAGAGCAGCCGATTCGAATAGTCCAATCGACGGGACGGGAGGGTACGACGGAAGGTTCATAGGATCACGCCAAGGAAGACCACGTAATGCTAAGCGAATGAATCTCTTCTGCACTCGTTCAATTGTTAGAGCCCAGGTAAGTTGATAAGGAGACCAAACCAGGCATGCATTTTACAATTGCGGTCTCACGAGAAAGTAATACAGAGCTTTTAAATAGTACGGATCCTTAAAATTCCGTCCGATTTTGGAGAGCTTCCGGGTTGCTTTGGAAATGACAGTCGAGCGGTTAACGTTAAAACTGAGCTTAGAGTCAAGAACAACGCCCAGGTCGTTGACCTTATCAGCTCTTTTGAATACCTGACCATCAATGTTGTACTCGAACAATATTGGGCTGACAGTTCGGTGGAATGTCATAACCTGACACATTGCCGTGCTTACAATGAGCCGGTTCTTACGACAGCAGTTAACGAAAATATCCAGCAGCTTTTGCAAATTACAGCAATCTTCGATGGACCGAATAGCGAGGTATAATTATAAATCGCGTACATCAATTTACATCCATCGCCCAAAAGTTAGGTTACGTCGTTGAAGTACAACGAGAAGAGCAAAGGGCCCATGTTACTGCCCTGAGGTACACCCGATTTGTTGACGAATGCGGAGGGAAAACATGTGTTAAGCTGTACAATTTTTTAGAACAATTTGTGTCGCCTGCGTAAGAAATTGGGACAATTCCCCATGGACAATTCAACTAACCTCCAATTGCAATGTTTCACGAAGAGTAAAGGCTTAACCTTTCCACCAATTGAGTGCCATTTTTTGTTACAAAATAACATCCGTTCGTCAGCAATAATGGAAGATAAATCCTTCCGTTACACGCCATACTGGAAACCACGCTAACTTGTTTCTGTCATCTAGTATCAAACGAGCCGAATGTCCCACGTCATTGTGAAACGGATCGTGTAATGAATGACCGCAGGACCTCAATCGCTCTTCGGCTCAAGCTCAAGTGGGTTTACATCGGAACAACCATTAGTAGGTCTAGTTGTTGCGACCGTGAAAGGGACAAAACCGAGAGCCAACCATCAGTGGTGAGTTTGAGAAATGAAGCAATAATTGTTCTGTGTTGTCTATTTTCTGTTGTAGTATCTCGTTGGTCCTTTTGTTTGTGTCCATTGTCTGGATGCAGGACATCGGCCAACCGATGGCGACGATGACGGAAAAGGACTCTTTGTCGGTAGGGTTTCAATCGTTTCGTTTCGAGTGATGCTTTTTTATTTTGGCTTCCCAATGTGTGGAAGATAAATGATAGAGTCGCGTCAGCTTTTTATGGGATTTTATCGGTGGTACAAGTGTTTTCAGCTTGTCGACACGATTTGGTTTGATAATGACTGCTGCTCGGTGGATCAGGTGCACCGGAGGAGGGTGGCAGGGTCGATTCATCAGAACAATTAAAAACAGGTTCTCGCGCCGGGGTGTGACAGTTTGTGCCTTTCCCACGGTGACTCCGGATGGTGATAAAATCTCTAATTACCATCAGAAGTAGTATTGAGCTGCATGTAAACCTACTGGCAATGAGTCACAAAGCTGAGCAGCGACGCAAATATCTTACCAACCTAAATTACGTGGACAGTAAAGCACTGGCATCCGTTTGCGGATCGCTTGTTAATGAAGCACTAGAAACGATCGCGTCCGGTTGCCGGCACTCAAAGGGCTGAGGGCCAAGCTGTTAAACTTGCTGGTGTACTTCCTCGTTGTCCCGATTCTATCTTCTTAACAGTCGAGTTTACGTGCGTAATTAAATGATCCATACCGTAGGTAATACTTCGTTACACGCGATTTGGATCAAGAACATTCGCGAGTAAGCAAGCGGCAGCACCGCCGTTCCACTTCGACTTCGAATCGAACGGCAAAGCAAAGCAACGCAGCAGCAGCCAATTGACGGCGACGACGGCGACGGCAGCGACGACGACTGATGATGACGATTGCGCCGTCCGTCGATGACTTTGTTCTTTGTGCGATAGTTCCGCTTGTTCGACCCCGCGAACCAGCAATGACTTACGTACCTATGGCTGAACACGCGACGCGCGAGACGTACCTTCGCTTCGGTCGGAACGGAACATTTCGCAGCTCATCGGATCCGGCAAGCTAGCGGCGACGCGACGGTAATTGCGGCACTAGTGGTAAGCCAATCGATAAAAACAAAGTATAATCGTAAATGAGCTTTATTGATTAATTCCTGATGGTACTTATCGACGAAGACAGACCAGCTTAGCAACCATTTATTGCTGGTGGATGCTTTAAAATAAATGTTTGTTTGATTTTTATACCATCAAAGATAAGCTTTTGGCAAAATAGTTTCACTAGTTTAAAGCGGCAGCAGGCGGAGTATTCTGTCATTAATTTTCTTGAGTAGAGATTCATTAGATTTGAAAATGTATTTGAGTTGCTTATGTTTACGATTTTTCTGCTGGTATTGTCCTTAACATTTGGTGTACAAACATAAGTTTATAGGAAGAACTGTCCCAGTCTATACTTTATATGAGCTGCAGAGAAATTGAAATTGTTGGGGCTGACTTAGCATTCTATTATATTTTTGCGACTGGGCTCACTGACGACAGTTCAGCTATCACCACGTCGACGCTGAGACAGTTTTGCAGAAGTGAACAAACTAATATACCGCGACCACGTGTTTCTATTGTATCGTCTTTTATTACCTTAATAGGTACACCAAGGTTAATACAGCTAGGTTTTCTGATATGTCAAATTCGCGAATCGAGCATGGTGAATTTTCCATGACGACCATTGAAATTGATTACAAACAAAGTAGCAAATTGCCGTATAGCTGAAATCGTCTGTATTCTTTTGAAGTAAGTTTTATTAACTGATGTTAAGAAATATTTTGATCAAATAAACGTGAATTTCATTTCAGGTAGAAAATCCCAAGATTGATTGTAACAAACAGGAGAAATTGTGATGAATAATGTGATTTATGTGAACAATCTCAGCGGGATGTGACCGCAGCAGCAAGAACAGAAGTCGAATGCTGCATTTTTCAACAGTGTTGATGGGTTGGAGATCGACAGAAAACGCGAACTGCGTCGGAAGAAGAAGCAGGACGCTTAAAATGAGCCAGTGAATTTACTTTTATTTGTCGAATGTACTTGGGAACGACAATCAGCAGATGCGGACGACGGAGCTACCGAAGAAGGAATTGTTGAAGGATTATCGCTATGTCCCATGAAGGATAAATATGAATATGAACCAGAAAATTATGTTTGTACTTTAAAAATTACTATAGTCTATAAAAAGTTTTTATTTTGTTATCGATTGACTATCTTTATAATCAAAGATTAAGCTTACACCAGTGCTAGTGGTTGCACAGTCTACAACTGCGCGTTAATCGTAGATTTTTCTTAGCCTGTCGATCTACGATTTCCTTTTCTGTATGGTAAATTGCAATGTAGATGGCAAATTGATAACTGAGTAATGTAAAGCTTTTTTAGAATTATGTCGATAAGCGAGTATGGAAACCATGTTTAGTAAAAGACAATAAGTAGAACCTGCTGTTTCTATACTCCAAACGAGTTCGAGAGTTCGATCTCAACTCAAAGTAGTTGAGTTTGATTTCGGAACGCTTCTTCCTAACTGGAAGTAGAAAATGAATAATCATTAGCGTGTAAATTTTATTAATTAAGCATTTGTTTCTTTACCATTTTTTATTTGGAACCTAGCTTCATATATTTTTTCGCTAAATGACTTTTGCTTGCTATTGTCTTTTGCGGAATAGACTGGCGATCCGATTGTGGGATAGTCTGCGTTTGTGTGAATTCTGCGCCTGCGTCCAAGCGAACCTTTTTCGAAACCATTTCTCCTTCATAGTCAGATTTTCGTTTTTGAATCGATGTTTTAATGTTAGTATCATTGTTTGCCGGTAACAATCCCTGGGCTTTCAAATTGCAAAATCTCATTCTGGCTATTGTTCTTATTTTGACATATCGATGTACAACCGTTGTATCAAAATTCGGATACTTGTTTAAAATCCGTTTTACCACTGAGGAAACTACATTCTCTTTAAAATTAAAGCCAGAGGCTCCGTGGCATAGAATAAACGTTTTTTCCATGGCTTGTCCCATGATCTGAAAAGCTTCGGAGGGCACCATTAGTCCGCCATATGATAAGTTTGCCAGAAATGATGGCATATGAGCATTGTTCAGGGACTGGCTTACTTCCGCTGTTCGTTTTCCCAAAGCAGGGTGCGAATTTTTCAATTTGAAAGCCACCCATCCGAGTATGTATATAAATCCATCCTTTTCTTGGGAATTCTGGAGAATATCAGAGGTTACCGATATTAAGGATGGCGACCTTTCCAGAATTTGGTTCTCCATGTCCTGCGTATCGTCAGAAATCGGTTGTGAATCTACAGAGAAAATTCGAATTAAATTTCATTTTATCGTTCGTTCAATGTGTAAAAATACCTAAATATTCGATTTGTTTTTCATAGGTTTTCCAATTATTTTCAATAATCAGAGGTAGCTCCACATCCGCTTTTCGATACAAGTTGGCCGTAATGTATTCATCTCCTAAACTTTGTTCTACGGTATTTGTGTTGCGCATGGTGATACCAGGTGTTTTACCGAGAATAATCAGACGTAATCGATGTATTATACTGAGTGGAGTCGGTCTATCATTCAAACCACCGTTTGTTCTGAGTTGCGAAATTAAATTTTCTAACAAGTCTTGGTTGAGCTAAAACAATTAATTTCCAAAGATCGGCATAAAAAATATTCATAACAAATTACCTTGAATGTAGAAATGTATTCTATACCGTATTTACATTTCATATCGGTGAATAAGTTTTTCATAGATCTTATGGACATGATAATTGACTTTTGGAAAGTCGCCAATGACTTGCACACTACACCTCCCTGCCGAATTCCGCGGATATTGGTCATTATACCAAGCATTTCGTCTATGGCCTGTAATTGGTCTGCGGCACCCATATATGACCTCTTCAGGTCAGTTTTACCATATTTCGTGAAGGAGTTGAAGACATCAAACCAATTGTTACAAATTTTTATAAATTTGGCAACCATATTGGCTTCTTCTTCATCCTCACTCCTGGCAAAACGTTGTACCAACATGGTGGCGGTAGTGTGCGAAAGCAATTTGGCTGCTTTTGCCACATTTTGTTTTTCAGCGCTATTCATTTCAATATGCCCAATTGTTAAAGCAAATAACGGTGTCAGCTCACATGTCGCACGCTCTTCAATCAGGATTCGTAGAAGTCGAGAATTTATCACTTTGCCATTCCAAACAATGCCATCTCCAATGAACCAATTCCTCAGGAGTTTGAGATTATGAGGACTGTCTCCGAAGACGTAAATGTTATCCTGGGTAACAGGATGTTTAAAGAACGTGTGTTCATCTGTGACACCAACTTCCTTTCGAAAACCCAAGTTTTCGGGGCCATTATCCGAATTTACTGCAACGACAGGATAACCGACTTTATACAATTCCGTTATAATTGCCATAATTATCATTTTAGTCATCGGCTGGTCAAACGCTAGATAAATGACTTGCTTCCATCCGGCAAAAAGGCCTCTAACCATAACGAATTGTGCGTGTGTATGTGGTCCCAGAATTTCATCTCTCGCTGCGTCGAACTCCATCAGTTTACGAACGGACATTTCATCGAAACATAAAACAGAAACTCTTTCTCTTTCCGTCATATCCATTCCTGGCATAACGCAAGGTATATAGAGCGACGTACGAAAACTGGCATTATACGGGAAATGAGCAGTCATCAACTTTTCGTCAGAAAGCCCAATTTCGGAAGCAGTTTTTGGGCACAAGACAGGGGTTTTGTATTTAACAATGTACTCACTGCATTCTTCTTGCCAATCTGAACACAGCGAATATATTTTCATGAACAGAATTTTCGCTTCAAACAAAAAAACTTCTTTTGAAATGTACAAAATCAATGACGACTCATTTCACCTTAATTTTAAAACGTTCTTACCTACTATCTGCATAGACCGCAGTACATCTACGAGCAATCCGCTTCTCATATCTATTCGTTGGGCATACGATGATAGAGTTGAAAGTCCGGGCAACGGAAAATTTAGTTGATCTCTTAAGTAAACGTAACAACGTTTACTTAAATAACGGATTGCAAATGCAGTGGATATTTCATCCGCAGTCCAATGAGGCTTCTTCTTCCTACCAAGTATCATATCGAGTTGGTTTTCGGTTAGTACACCGGTCAAAGCTGTTTTCAGCTGGCTTATAAACATTTCGTTCGGAAAAATTTTGCAAGCAGCAACTTGCTTTTCAAGTGCGCGCAGCGTCTTCCGCAAAGACTTCGTTTCCGCTGCGTGACTTGACTTCAAATTACGATTTATGTTCTTTAGGTCTTCGATCTGCGCATCCTGTTTCTCAATTTTCAGTTGAGCCTTTTCTAATTGCATCTTCAGAACATGAATCGTCGCTTGATTAGATCTGTCGTCAGGACAAACTTCAGAGTCTAAAATAAAAGTTTGTGTGTCTTAATAAAATACACCTTACTTCAGCGTATTGAATACGCGGCGTAGAGTGGTAGAGGTAGGTAGAGGTAGAGTGTAACACAAGACTTAGACTGCTCTTACTCGAGCCTAAGCCAGAAAGGTGCCCTAGGAGTTGTCTTTGGAACTCAGCTCAGTGTAGCTCAGTGTTGAAATGGCTTATTTTATTTAGCAAAACGTTTCCTTTTATACTAATTTTGACTCTCGAAATAATTGTTAATATGAATCGATATTTTACTGATCCTAATATGTTCTTAAGGTTAAAAAGAGACTGGGACTGTATATGAAATCATTCTATGTTTAGTGTATTCGATGGTTAAGCCATCCTCAATGAATGTAATTGGAATCCACGCTGGTTGACACTAAGCATCAAAAGTGCAATTCAGCACTTTATGTGTACTTGCGAATGAATGCATCGTGCGGCCAGACTCTATGTGAGTTAATGAATCATACGGTCGGTTTGTTTTGATTTCTTATGTAATGTTTAGTTTTCATGATGAGTAATGTTAGATTCGGAAACGTACGTACTCCTGTTACTCATGAGTAATGAAAAATACAACATGAATAAACCAGTTAGCCGAACCTTGATAACTGACATGCAGAATATAGTATTCGGCAAGATTTAACTCACCTTGGTATTCGGATTTCGAGTATACTAAATGAATAACTAAAGTAATATAAAATAATAAAAAACAATTACCACTCGATGCATTGTTCTCAAAGAATTCAAGAGGTGTTTCGGAAGGCAGGCAAGGTAGCAAGGCATATGGTGCACGGCAGCTCGGCACAGCTAAAATTTTTATATATATTTTATTCATTTTTATAGTACATATTCACCCCCATTCTGCATTTCTAACGAAACGGGATGGTATTCTTTATTCCGCCAGCAAAATCAATGGGCAGCAATGGCAAAACAACTCATTCGAAACAAGTCGAACGAAATAAAAAGCCGTTTGAATTACAGAATAAGGGCGATTATTATTATACCTCTCGAAATAAGGCGCTTGACCAGTTTTGTCACATTTTGTCGCACTTGGTTCGTAACATCGTAACATTCAGGATCGAAATGTTCCGAACACACTCCTTGGTTTTTCTGTGGTTTCCACTCACTACCACGACCACAAAAATGCACCCAAGCTTCATTTTGTTCTGCATTTTTGGGGAAGTTGTGGTACAGAACATTTGAATCCTTCCTAGTTACTGAAAACTTATTCGTACAGCCTTTTACTGCGCAAAAATAGGCCATTTCCACGTTCACAACTCCGAGTTTACCGACCGTGATACTGGAAAATAACTAACTGAACAAAGTGTTTATTATTTTTTATAATAAACACTTTCGATGGTTGCTAACCATTCGCTCCCCGCGCTTCTGTTCTACAAACTGTGAAAACTAGATCACCTATTTTAACTCACCTTGAGGTACACGTTATAATTGTGATATTGTTACGTTTCGCGTTTTTACTACCTTGTATTCCGAAACGGCCAGGTCCGCACGACCGTAAAAGTGACGACGCAGGAAAATGTTTTTCGGACCGAAAATTGTCCGGATAAAGCATCGCACCTGCGGACGAGAAGATGAGCACGGCGTATTAAAGGGTGCCCTCATTAAATTGTGTCACAGAAAAACCAGCGTAGATCTTTCCGCACTGCTGTGTTATTGAAGATCGCTTTGGAATATAAATCCCAGATTACTAACCTTTTCTGACCACTGAATATTCTTGCCGTCCATCTTGATGGCGGGTATCGATGACATTGATCTGTCAGTTCTTCGACGTCTGCTTGTAACTAACAGTGCCTTGCTTTTGTCAGCGTTAATCACCAAACCATTTCGCTGAGACCAATCAGAGATCATTTCCAGGTCTTCATTCACACTGCTGATTATATCGCTCATACTCGGGCCGAGTCGTCCAATGTAGAGTTGAACATCATCAGCATACATTTGGATAGAGCAATACCTGAGAACCGTTGGAAGGTCATTTATGTGGCAACAGAACAACAAAGGGCCAAATACTGAGCCTTGGGGTACACCAGACGTTACTTCTACCTTATTCGAGAAGCGGCCATTGCAGAACACCGTTTGTTTTCTTCCTTGGAGATACGACTGGAGCAAGTTCACAGCTGCAGAAGAGAAGTTGAATTGTGCTCCCAATTTATCCAATAGTTCCCGATGAGGAATGGTGTCAAAAGCTTTCGAAAAATCCAATAAAAGCAGTATGCCTACTCCTTTTTTATCGACTATTCCCGCTAAGTCATCGTGAACCGGGATCGTTTAAGCGGAATCCCAATGTTTCGGTCAGGGATGTGGCCAAAACGTTGAATTTGTCCAAGTTTTTCGTTCAGAGAGCCAAGAACCGGGAGGGATTGCATATGTACAAAGTGCAGAAGGCTCCAAGTCGTGACGAACGGTTAAATACGATGAGAAATTCACGGAAACTCGTCACGGCCAGGAAACTTTACACCCAAAGATGCTGAAAAAGCGTCCTCTTTGGATTTATCATTTGTCGGTGCGCAAACGTTGTTTTGGCTGTAATTGCAGAAATTGTCCGTAATTCTCAATGCATATATAGGGTAAGGAACGAGTTAAGCAGTGTTACCTATTTTAATCAGTTGAACATAAATGATCCGAAAATGCACTTTTTTATTCATATTTTCAAAATCTTTTGATAGGATCATCTTCACAAATCACTTAACCATACATTTGGTTCACACAAACACAATTTATTGGGTTTCCGACAAGAAATATGATGAATTAAAAATTGTTGTCCAAAAACGTACATTTTTCAGCTGCTCTTCAGCAATCGCCACCTTGCTACTGACGAATTCATCAAATTTTCAGCACTGATTACAACCACTCTGAAAGTCAAGCACTCGATTGTCACATACCATATTATTCAGTCTCTTTTTTTCTATTATCTAAGGCTTTGTCACTAGCCGAAAGTTTTATTATTTTCTAACAAAACTGAAAACAAATTCTGAATTGATGGAACCTGTTCATCAGTAGCAGCAGCTGCAGCACAACTGATGAACTATCGTGTTGCCAAGATACTGCTTCGGTACTGGAAATAAGAATTTTAAGTTTGAAATTGACTGAAACCTCCTATGGTGAAAACGTGGTTCAATACTTTTAAGAGAAATGTATGTTCATAATTAATTTTTCTTTATTAAAAACAACACAAAAGCTACACAGCTTTTTCAATAATTTTCGAAGATTTTCTCAGTGATTTAATGAAGCAACGATGTGTTTCAATGTTATTTGCTTTGACAACACTGTTCTAAAGTTAGATCGTGTGCACTTCTATGTTTGCCTCTTTTGTTCTCCCACCATCCTTATGAACAGCGAGTGAGACGTCAAACTCGCAGTTTCCCATAAGAACACCAGAGAATAAAAGAGACGACGAATACCGTTTGCCGAACGGTGCGGTGAGTGTATGCCCCGATAAACAGATGGCATTTTACGCATATGCCGATACGCTATGCCGATTACGCATCAGATGCCGATTAGTAGGTTGCGGATAGGAACGCGAACTTACTGAATAGGGGGAAAAGTTCGAGGGATTTTTTAACGGGACGTAAAAAAATTCAGATTTCAGGATTGCTGAAAACAGCACCCTGCGGGTGAAAATGGGTTCGGTGTGTTCAAAATTAGTTCCACCGCTCCAACTTTTAAAGCGAAAAATCAAAAGTTTAGCTCAACAATAGTGTCTTCCAATGGTAACAGCTTGAAGAACTAAAGATAGCAAGAAGATTGGTATGCTGATATTCCCCACTTAGTCAACCCATCGCTTGTAATAAGGTAAAACAATCAGTGACCCGCTTAGACTAGTTCTTTACCCTATCTAGCTTTATCTACGAGCCTTCACTGGTTAACTTGTTGCTTTTGTTTTTACAACAACCCAGTTTTCTTCGGTCACCGATTTTCCTGAATAGCAGCGACCTCCACTCCGAGTCGATGGTTATAACTCTTGAGCAAGCAAGCGGAATCGTGCTGGTTCACGAAGAATCCGGACATTCTAGATATCAAGTTTCCAATAGTAATTCATCAATTGTTTCCTGGTTATTAGCCGTAACATATACTGGTTAGCTATTTCAGCTAGCCAGGCTTGGTATACACTTTTCGCTTTAATTTTGCTCTTTTGATTACTGCTCCTCAGCCAAGCAGAATTTGAAAAAGTGGTGTATGGGGCATTTGTAGAGTTAGTAATTATCTATAATATTGCTGAAGAAAGTGAAGTTTTATCTTTAGTATTTACGGCGCTGCAGAGCGTCAATGCCGTTGGTAGCAAAAAGAGCGCTCTTTTTGCTACCAAGAGGGTAGCAGCCTTATAGCGCTATAAGTACAAAATGCACAGTAATGCTTACTTTAGCAATATTGTAGATAATAACAAATTCTACAAACGCCCCATACATCACTTTTTCAAATTTTGCTTGGCTGAGGAGCAGTAATCAAAAGAACAAAATCGAATCGAAAAGTGTATGCCAAGCCTGCAAGCAAAGCAAAGCCTGGGTGCTAATTCCGTTATCTAAATTTGACCTTCTGTTTTTTATACGACAGACTTCGCAACCAGCTGTTAGAATACAGGACAGTGCGGGGTCAGTGCTAGCCTGCAGCTAGCCACTATAATATTTAAAAAATCTGAGTGTCGAATAAATACTTTTGTAGCGATTCCAACCTTTCAGGCGTACCTCAGGGCAACAACATTGGACTTCTTTTTTGTTATTTGGAAGCGATATTGCTTAGCTGCTTGGATAGATTTTTTTCCCAACGAATTCCAGAGATATTGGCTTTTACATCGATTATTATCTAGAACATTAGTTTAAAACGGTCTTCAGTTGGCCAAAACTTCTAGAAACAGACAGCTTCCAGAGCTACTGTTCTTTACTGCCCAGCATAAGTTTGATGTTCCGGAAGAAGTAAGGAAGCAGAAACTTTCAAAGCAAAGCAGCAAACGTTTGCCTTTCTGCTATATGAAAATATAGTATAAGGGTATTGGAGTCAAACCGAAAAACCGAAAATCGAAAGAAAGCCTACCGGGACGAGTGTCATATACCATTCGACTCAGTATCGAATATTGAGCATATTTGCTGTGTGTGTGTGTGTGTGTGTATGTATGTGTGTGTGTGTATGTATGTGTGTGTGTGTGTATGTATGTGTGTGTGTGTGTATGTATGTGTGTATGTATGTGTGTGTGTATGTATGTGTGTGTGTGTATGTATGTGTGTGTGTATGTATGTGTGTGTGTGTATGTGTGTGTGTGTATGTGTGTGTATGTGTGTGTGTGTGTGTGTGTGTGTGTGTGTGTGTGTGTGTGTGTGTGTGTGGAACGCTTTTAATTGAGCCAACATTTCTCGGAGATGGCTGGGCCGATTTTAATGATCTTAGTGTCAAATGAAAGATCTAGGTGTCCCATAGTTCGCTATTTAATTTCATAGTGATCGTTCAAAAGTTATGTATAAAAATACGAAAAATGTGGGACTTCATTATCTCATAGGTCCCTGGGTTTGTGGTTTGAAAGTTACATAAAGAAATGTGGAAAAAGTGTATTTAAAACTACTTTTTGTTACATATAAGCATTAATTCAAAGGGAAACATCCTACAATTTATTTTTATTTGAAAGTTACTTTTGAGATCTATCAAACGAAACCAAGTTACTGAAAATCGGACGATTTATTCAAAAGTTATTCAAACTCTAACACTTAAGCGTCGTATATTAAACCGTTAAAATGTATAAAATCGAAATAAATTAATCAAGGGTCGATTGTATTCAACGTATGTGTTATAAATGTGTATGTATGCATGCATGCGTGTATGTATGTATATGTGATTTGCAATTTTAAAATTTGCATAGAAATACAAGAAGAGTGAGAAACATTTCAGTTGTCATTTTTTTTTACTTGCTGTTACTCGCAATCGGACGAGCAAAGCAAAACGCGAAGAAAAGTATTTGATTTAATCATATAGTGGTGTATAGGATTGAAAATACTAATGAGTTGATTTTCCCAAATAAATTTATACCAATTTCAAACAAATTTTGCGCATAAATAGATGCTTTTCCAATCAATAGATGTATCATCAGCTTAGAAATATTATATGAAAAGAGGAAGAAAAGGTTACTAATAATTCTGTACGATTTGTTTTCACTAGTGACACTTTAAAAGATAATATCATGTGTCATGTATCATCTTTTAATAAATAAATAAATATGGGTCCACTCATACCAGCAAAAATAACAAGCGCCGACAATTATATCGATCATATTTCCCATCCTCAAGCCAGTTTATGGCGTTGCTTTTGTTTCTTTGATCTCATCGTTTCCTAAAACATCTAACGGGCAATATCGTATAAACGACTATTTTTTCATTAAAGTTTATTCAAAAGAAGCTCAAGTTTGGTTTTCATGCAAAAATAATTAACTGAAAGGGCGCGAAAAAGTCCAATTTCTCTTTTTCGTTTTTCATATCTAATGCTCTACTCAGTTATTTAATTCAGATATTCTTTTTGGATAAGGATTTTGAAAAATAAGGAACGGATATTTAAAAATATAGTCAAGTTAATTATAGATGTTCCTGAGAAATTAAAAAATAATTATTGCGGCAGTGGAAAGGCTAGGTCACACCGCTAGGTGGATTAATTCGGGTTTTTCATACAGGCGTTGCAGTCCACTGTATAACCTCGAAAGTGTTCTGGATTCGCAGGCGAACAATATCAACGAGTTTCATTACGATCCATAGGACAACGTCATGTTTGCATGATGAATTTATCGAAAAGGATGAATGGGGGTTGAAGCCAGTAAAATGGGTCTCGCACGATACATGATCTCGGCAGAGTTACGTTGTGCTACCGACGCGACAAACGGTATGAACAGTTCTTTGCGTCATCGTGTTGGCTATCATCGGTATCGTCTAGATTCCAACCGCGTTCACTGACTGCTGGTCACAGTCGGTCGTTTGCAGTTGGTTAACAAGCAAGACTTGGGCGATTCTTTATGACTGTAATTTGGGATTTGCACAATGTCGACCATGATAGAACAGTTTATGCACTTACAGAATCGAAGGAATTTATTCCGCATTTTTTATTGTAGCATTTTGGGAAAGTAAGTTAAAAAGTGTTATTTTTGACAGTAATTTGATGGATTATTTCGTTATTTCGTCGCCAGTGGGTGCTTATCGTTTTTTGAACCACGTCAAGTAGACTGCAGACTCAAACAAATGAGACGTTATGAAACGTAATTATTTTTCTTTTAAATATTCTAGGTGTAGGGGATAATATTGGATTATATATTCCGATACTTCCGGATTATAATTTGGGTGGTTTGCTCCTCATTTTGTGAGCAGATTTTTTTTCCTTGTTGCGTTATGATACTGCGATACGAACTTGAACTTAAATGAGTAAACTTGAAGTATTTTATCCAAATATCCACACAGCAAGTTAGTCGTGTGATAAAAGAAACTTTGAAACGACCGAAATGTGAGAGAAATATTTTGATACGTTCATTGTGTGATTAAATACAGTAATACCTCGATCTAAAGGAACCTTGATTCAGAGCAACTTCGATATAACGTAACTTGATATAACAATTTTTACCTCAATATAACGTAATTTTTTAAAATTAATAAAAACAACTGTATTAACTTTTTTTGTGGTGTGACCATGCATTGCTACTGTGCGAAAATCATTACTAATTTTTAAATTTTGTAAGTTAGGCCATTGCAAATAATTTCAAAAGTTTTTGTCGGCCACCCCCCCCCCCCCCCTTGGAAATTGGCTTGAAACATCGAGGGGCAAAAAAATAATTTGTAGGATATGAGTTAATTTTTTTCATAAAATCAATTGTCTGTGGGTTCTACAGCCTGAAAAACTCGAAAAATGAATGTACGAGTTGAGTTAATGCCTCTAGCACGAAACAGAAATGAAAATTCGAACAACGGAATTTCCGAAAATCGGCCGAAAATTTTTTCTTCCGTGTTTGTCTTTTTTCGTAGATTTTCGCGTGGAAAATAATAATGTATATATTAAAAGCAAGAATAGATTTGGTTTTCACGTTTAAACTTTAAGTAAAAATGCCTGAAATTAATACTTTTTTTTGCTGGATTAAAACAATCTCTTTATTTTTTTTCGCCCCCCTTCAGTGGCCCAACGCCGGAAGGACAAAAATTTTATAAAATATTTGTAATAGCCTTATGATACAATTTTGTTATCAAGATTTTCGAATTTCAATTAACAAAATCTTTATACACTCTTCCTTCTTCGCATTTCTTAACGTATTTTTCAAACAACAAGACCAATGGTTACGGAATAAGAAGTCCTTTGGAGCAACCTTTATTTGGCGAAGCTCAAAGCTATAAAGTGAATTTATTGAGAACTTATTCATATTAACAAATTATAATCGACTTACGTTAGTCTTCTTTAGTTTATAAATTTTCCTTTCAATACGTTAAGTAATATTCACGTAAAGCCCGCGTAGCAGCTATATTTTTAATTATAATTATAGTAATTGTAGGATATATAATATAGATCGATGTTTTTTAAAGGAAAGAAATAATTCAGAAAATATCTTACTTGGTAATAAATTTAACAAAATTCAACTAAATTTAACACGAGGTACTCCTGCTTCGTTCAATCTCGATTTCAGTATGGCTGCTAAGTACCCTTTGACAGGAGTGCACCAATAGTAAGTGCATCGCTGCATTATCCAATGTTGCCGGAACACCAATCATCATAAAATTTGAAAGTTAACGGGTTGAAACGCGCCCCTTTCATTTGTCATCAAGTTTCTTCGAATGGGAATAAATTTCGTTTTTGCTTCGATATAACGTAACGAAAATAAAACTAAAGTTGCTTTATTTAGAGGTACTACTATATTGGTTCGGTACGACCATAGATAAACTAAATAGTTTGGTACGATCCTTAATAATTCTCCGCTACTTACGCTGTTGTATTTTGTACAACGCCGAAAACTTTATCTCGGGTATATCTCGGGATTCCAGCAATACAGAAAATTACTGCTTTCAGCTAAGTTGATCCGCAGAACAAGATCTTTAAAACGGTGGAAAAAGTTTCATAAGTTTTTCACCAAGTGGCAATAGTATTCGAGTGAATTCTGTTAGGTTTTAGCATGCACATAAATCGAAGTTGGCGTGAGTAATGAAAGGATAAGTAAAAAAAATCGGTACGATCACTGTTGAATGATGTATATGGTTCGGTACGACCATAGATTATTAAAACGGTTCGGTACGACCATTTGTGAGTCAATTGATTCGGTGCGATCATTACTGACCATTGTAAAATGAAACGATTTGGATCGGTAAGACGGATAGACGAATAAAACAGCTTCGACCATTGATAAATAAAATGGTTTTGTACGACCATTGTCGAAAAAATGGTTTTATACAGTGTGAATCAAGTACCGTATTATATATAATAAACAGTTATCCAGATTTAAGCTATTGATTTATTTGGATTTTTGGCAGATAAAATGGTTGATCCACTTTAAACAGATTTTTATAGCTGCATTTGATTCTGAAGAACTGCAATGATAATAAACGGCATGGAACTATTTTTTGCGTATTTTTTCGCACCATGTTCAACGCTGAACGACCGGGAAACTTGTGTTTCCTCCCAGAAAAAGAAAGTCAATGATGTGAGGGGAATGCGCTAGGATATCCGTCCGTTTTCGCCAGGTACACCTTACCAGGTACCAGTAAATTATGTTCTTAATGGTGTCGATTTGGAACGAATTTTGAAATTGCTAAGGATTTGAACAATGCAAGTGCTGGTAATTGCGCTAAACTGCTGTACCATCAGCTACAGGGATTAACTTCGTCATAAACTGTCTTTTGTTCGCTATCAGTTAAATGTATGCAAACTCGGCTTTTATCGTCAAATAAATATAATAAATGGCAAATTCGTCAAAAAATTGTTTTGAAGCGTGTAAGTTAGATATGCTTTCTATGCTTTTATATTAAGTAGTTTTTTAATCATATTTTATCCTGTGAGAAGGAGAGATATGCGGGGGTTGAAAGGGGTATTCAATACAGTACAGTACAGAATATCGCAGCATCAGAACAGGTCTCGTGCAATACATCATCTCGGCAGAGATACATTGTGCTACCGTCGCGACAAAAGGTATGAACAGTTCTGCGCGTCATCGTGTCGGCAATCATCGGTGGTCCGAACGAGATTGCTACCTAAAGACCGAGACACAATACAGAAAACCCTTGGAAAAATGGTCAAATTGCCGCAACGTAGTAAAATCCGTACACATTGTGTCTGGTCCTTAAGATAGAAAAGCGAACGGATTGCACACTCGAGCAGTTGTTAGAGAATTGCTCACGATTGTTGTGTCTGCAGCAGTGCAGTTCGTCATGCGGTACCATTCAAGCAGCACAGATGTAACATTTGCGGTGTCGTCGGACACAGTGAAGGGTATTGCTCGGAAGAGCCCCAAATCGGAGAGGATCGAGAGTCTCCATAAATATTAAGTCTCTTAGCAAATACCATTAATAAAAAGCATCGTTTCGTTTAAGCTCAACTCAATGGCGTTGATGTACGCCTTCAGTTGGACACTGACTCTGATATCAGCATCACATAAAAGCGGATCTGGAAAAAAGTTGGCAAATCATCTACAATGTCAGCTACAAACGAGCTATAAACGGCGGCAGGAGATCCATTGAAGCTTCTTTTCAAGTTCCATCAACGGTATGCAACGTCAAGTGCAGTTCTAATTGGTGGAAAATCCCTTCAGTTACTAGGGATAGACACGATCGATGCCTTCAGATTGTGGTCTGCGCCGATCAATTCCTACTGCAATTGTGTCACTAGCTCTTCTACCTTTGTAGACTCACGCAAGGATTCAGTATCGGAATTCCACCATCAACGCAACGTCCCGTAGCATACGCCATGTACAGTGCTATAGAGGAGAGGACTGTAGAGGAGTTGGACAGATTGGAGCGCGCCAAGATCATCACAGCGACTGATTTTTCGGATTGGGTGACCACGATCGTAGTCGCAAGACTAACGACAAAGACGAATCTGTGGAGACTATTCTATCGGTCTCAATGATACCGTGCATCCAGTCCGGAACCCGCTTCTCACCAAGAAAAGCTGGCCAGCATCGAACCAGATTTCCGACCCTAAGCTGAAGCGTTTCTGCGACCGTCAGGATTCCCTCACCACTGCCCAAGGCTGCATCTTTTTCGGCGAGCGTCTGGTATTTTTTTTGATGTAGGGACGACACTGCCTGGAACTGCTCATGATCACCCTGACATCCAACGGACGAAAGCAATTACAAGGTTCTACGACTACTGGCCTGCCTTGAACAGCGAGATTTTCGACTACGTGAACTCATGCCAACATTGCGTCTCCGCTATAAAGTCTCCACCGAAATGTGACGGGTCCTGGGAACGACTATACTGAACCCATCTCCGGAGAATACTAACTCGTCATCGTGCATTCGTATTCAAGTGGCCCGAAATCTTCGAAACTCGTAGCACGACAAGCGAAGCAGCAGTCGAAAGCTTGAAGCTCGGTTTGGCATCTCTCCAACGTTGGTCAGCGACAATGGGCCGTGGAGATCCATCGAGCTTCCAACCATTGTCCGCTGTTTCATGTACAACCCAATGGGCAAGTTGAAAGATTTGCGGAAACCTTTAAGCGGTCCGTTAAAAATCCAGAAATTGCACAATATGCGAAGCACCTTTTTGAGCAACATCGACTGCGAAGTCTTGTCGATAAAGAAGAGTTAAGTTCATATAGGGCCAGAACAGAATGCTGCGTCAACGCGTCCGTCTGCATTATTCTGACAGTTTTCTCTCGGATTTACTGTCAAATTGACGCTGACGGATGCGTTGACGCAGCATTCTGTTAGAATGGATTTGTTATGGTTGCGGTTGCGTAAATCTGACAGATGAGTTGTCAGATTGTATGAGGGATCTGTCAAATTTGCGCAACCGCAACGCAACCGTACTAATTCTACGTGGCCTTTGAGGGAGATTCTATCCACGGCTTTGCTTTAATGTTGGGGCTACCCTAGCATTCTATTACACTTCGGTTTCGCGCGACCCTAAAAAGATAATTAGGTACACAAAGCCAAAAGAAACCAAATAGACATTTTCTCTGAATATTTTTTTCTCGCCCCATAAACATTTAACTTTATTTTGTCTTAATTATGTTCGAAGTTGCTCTCAGATCGACTAAATATTTTTTTATTGAATTTTCAATTTTATCTAAACTCAAAAACGTCACCTGTTTTCGTCAGAAAACTTCACAACATTACACTTTTCGATCGGCAATTTTACGCGTCCTGCGAAACCTTCTTCCGTCGTCGTCGTCACCGCACCGCACCGCTAACCGCTACCAACCAGCCGGCCGGCCGGTGAGTGCATCCCGGTCGGTCGGCATCAAAGACCCGAACCGCCGCCTACAAAGACGACGAGGAACGGCACAAATTACCCACGGGGACCCTCGTAAAAATCACCATCACCAAGAATTTTATTAACCTTCTACTCGGGCGATAAACTTGTGAGACGAATTTATCAACGTGCTGCAATCCGTCGTCGTTATTTGTTGTCGTTTCCGTGGTGCGTCTGTCGTTTAGATGCGGGTGAAAGGCGGCGGCGGCCGAAGGAGGGTACGGTGAAATTTGTATCCTCGGACACTTTTTTCCTCGTCCCATGCTCTCGCTGGATGCGCTCGGTGTTCGCCTGGACCATAAATAATGAGGAGGAAAAGCCCACAAAAGCAATCAAGCCCGGGGTCCGAAAAGACAACAAAACCCGAAATCGCCAGCGGATTGTCACGATCACACGCGGCGCAGCCAAATTGGACTGCAGATCGGAGCAGCAGAGGGAATATAGTGCGACAAATCGTGCGAGCCAGCCAGCCTGTCGATTGTGTCCCTGAAGGCTGATGGCGGGAGTGAGTTAAGCGCAGAATGCGAGTCTTCATTCGAATGGAGCGGGTGGGTCGCTGCCGGTACTCATTTGCGTGCGTGCCTTCACGCTTCGGCTCCGTTCCACTGCGTTGCGTGGTCCGGCGTGGATCGAAACGACAAAATGGGTCCCTGAGGCCAGTCGGGCAAGAGCAGCCACTCAGTCGCATTGTTGGCACTGGAATTATGATAATTAGGGCTCCGGCATCGGAATGCAACCCGGAAGGGATGCTCCGATAAAAGCAGCCTGAATGCGATAAGTCACTGACAATCTCTGGACGAAAAAAAAGTGCAACGCTCAAACAATAGCGGCCATTCTTCTGTCACGTCACAATGAAGATGTTTTGAAAGCTGACCGTCTCGAAGAAAGAAGCGTCTCTGCTTCTGGTCGGTAAATATTGGGTGCTCCAGAAGAAAACCCACAAAAGGGCTTAGCCGTAGTACAAACGGTACAAAGAAAACGATTTTCCTCGCCTGTATGATTGTAAATCAATAATCACTTAAGACCCACTTGAACTGGCCAATTTATCATTCCCGGAGCTTTGTTCAAAGGATCAAAAACTAATTTTCCGGTCTTTCACTTTTATCTGTGTCTTGCCGGAGCTGAAACGAAAACGACACAAAACCGGTAGCAAAAGTACAGCATCCGCAAAAAGGACACCCCACCACGGCACAAAAGGGATCTATTCTAATGAGATTTAGAGGCTGAGCGGAGCCACTTTGTGCATCACGCCACCGCCGGGCGGATGGCGCTTTTGGCACTGTTTGTCGGTAAAGGATAATAATGGTGATGAGAGTAGCAGAAAAGAATAATGGAACCGAAGTTGGTTTTTTCGCAGCGCCATTGTTTCTGCTTGATGGATGAAACGAGAAAAAAAAATGGAAAGTAGTACCGCAAAGAAATAAAGAAAAAACTCGCACGGGTTCAAGTGTCCGTCGTCGGTTTAGATCTGTAGCAGCACGGAACCGACACAGAACAAACACAACAACAGCAGCAGCAGCAGCAAAACAGAAACGGATCTGTAGCAGAACAAATCCTGACCCATCCTGCAATGAGGCCCGAGGATTCGGCATCGACGGCCGGCCGGCGGTGTGCCGAGCGGGATGCAAAATTAGCTCGCCGAAAGAGTAGATTTCAATTAAACCCGCAAGCAAAGCAGAACGCTACTGCTGTTGCCGCTTGCCGCTGCCGGAATGCAGGCAACATAGCGACAGAGAGGATAATTGCTGAACAATGGTTGGTTAGCGGAACAATGCGTGGTTTTTGCTGTCGTAGCTGCTGCTGCTGTTGTTGGTGGGGAGGAATAATGCCGGTAATGGTTTCTGATTAACGGGAAATGGTCGGTATTCATTTTTCCTGATCAGTTTATTACAATTATGTACATATTTAGGTTTACAATAAAGTGATTTTTTTTTAAATATTGAATAGCACTATCGTTTCAGCTCTGCACAGAAATGGTTTCAAACTGTTTAAGAAGTTTTAAGAAGTGACAAAAGGACATGCGTTCTGCTTTATTAGGGGGACGTTGACGGCTAAAAATCCTTACTTTTATTTCATAGTTCGAGTCTTTAGACTTCTACGCTTCTACACAAATTTTGTAATTACCCGACCACTGGACCCCGGGGTACCTTTTTCTTGAAAACTAGTCAACGCAGTGCAGCAAAGTTTTTTGACTCATTTTTGGGCATTACGCCGTTTGGCATAATTCCACAACATGGGCGTAGCGACGGGGGGGGGTTTTGGGGGTTCAAACCCCCCCCCGGAGAAAATTTGTTATGCACTTTCAGGCTTGAAATTTCACAGCCAGCTATTGTTTAAAGCACAGGAAAATGTACGGGGCTGATTGTACGATCCCCGTCGGCGTCGTGAACTTAGAGCCGGGGTGGTTTGTGCTGTTTTTTTTGCCCCATTTAATGCAATCTTGGGTTACTCATCGCCCATTTTCTAGATATCTCTAAAGTCGCAGTTTTTTACTTAAAAAATAAAAAATGTCGCTTTAGACCTGGACGAGCCATCTTGCACGTTCAGTCGCTCTGTGCCAGTGTCGGTGGGGTTGTTGTATAGAACCGTTTTCCTTACGACGTGACTGGTTCACTGTAGTTTACTGACTTTCGCCAAATGTACGTTAGTAATCTTTCCGAGCAGTGTATGTTGCCCTTGATTCATGCACCTCCGCTACTCTTTGCTTTCAGCTTGTACTTCATCAAATGTCGTCCGCAAAGGCCCGTAAGTCCTCCGTGAGCATGGTCTATCGGTCTAATAGGGGGTTTGTACATTGTCAGGTTCCTAAGGTGGCTTATGCCTCTTAATCGCAGCGTTTGGTGAAGCTCAAAGTAGGCCCGTTGTCCTGCTTGAATATGCCGCTGGATCTCCTTATTTGTGTTGTTATCCGCGACTACCAGCGATCCCACATACACGAGCTCATCTACGACTTCTGGTCCGTCGCCGTCAACGATTACCGTCCGCGAAAAAAGCACGTTCGTCTCATTTGATCCGCGTTTAATCAGACCAGACTAAATCGCAAAATTTAAAAGAATGACAGCAAACGTTCAAGAATTTTCTAAGCTACATTTTACTCTAATCAGACTACATAAATGTTGGAAACAGCCAGTGTTATGAGATGATTTCGAACAATTGATAGCTACAAACCATACAGAGCAGCCAACTTTGAACGCATTTTTCTCAAAATAAGATTTTTGTCACTTGGCTCGGTCTGACTTAACAGCGACCATTTGAGCTATTATCATTCATGTATTTGGTCTTCGACGCGTTGATTTAAAGTCCAATCCTGCTAGGCTCCGCCTTCAGTCTAGCACAGATGGTCGGTGTTAAGTCAGACCGAACCAACTGACAAAAATCTGATTTCGTGAAAAACGAAGTCAAAGTTTGCTGCTGCTGTGTAGTAAAAAGCTATCGATCATTCGAAACCATTTCATATCTCTGGCTGTTTGCAACATTTGTTTGATCTTATTAGAGTAAAATGTAGCTTACGAAAATCTTAATCTGCTGTTTGCTGTCATTAACTTATTATTTTAAATTTTGCGACTTGGTCCGGTCTGATTTAACACCGACCAGATGGCCTTCGTCGTAGCAAAGTTTCTGTCATCTGCTTAGCCACCTGGCAAAGTCATCTGCTTAACCAAGAAGTTTGCTACATTTACTGAGAATCAAACCACTCTTTTCGAAATCTGATCGTCGGATCACCTTACGAGGGATGTTGAGAATCATACAGCATAAGTTGTTCATCAGCACTCTCGCTGCGTCTTGAAGAGACTCAGTTCTATAGATTTAAATAGCCTCTTCCAGCCGAGATTCGAACATACAACGTACCTCAATGCCGGCTGGGAAGCCATAACTTTAACTCTGTTATTTCAATTTGATTTTTTGTCTGATGAGCAAAGCAAAGCCGTGGGATTAAACGTCCTTTCTAAGACTTGATCCCTCTTCATCAACAGACTTCGCAGTCGGCTACTGCAGTACAGGACAGTTACCGGGTTAGTACAAAAATCCTACTGACTCTATCTAGCAGCACCGCCTAGCTGAGATTCGAACATGCGACGACTGGTTTGTTAGACCAGCATCGTACCTCGAAACCAACTAAGCGGCATTTGTCTGATGCAGAACACTCAATTTCAAACAAAATAGTTTTTAACTGAAAATAATACTCCATTTCCTGAATAAGCTGCTTACGGTTAGGCTATGTCAGATTTGTTTTGGTAAAACCCCCCCCAAGGAACTTTTCTGGCTACGCCCATGTTCCACAAACATTATTTTATGACCAAATGGTCGTTTTCCTAGATGATTCAGAGCAAGCCGGCCGCAGGCCGCGAGTGTAGGCCGGTTACCAGCCGTCGGAAGCGCCGGATGACTCTTAGTGAGTAAAACATTCGGGTACCAAATGAAAGAGCGTAGGTGCAAGCCCCATCTACTATTGCACGGCTTAATATATTTTCAATCATTCTTCGCATCAGACACTTTCTTTCTAAAATATTTTAAGTGATGATCGCGTACAGTCATATACGAGTCAATAAAAAAAGATAAAACAGAGGGATAAATAAACAAAGGGGTCCCGAGTAAGATCGGGCATTCAGCTAGTCAAAACTATAAAGGTTGTGAGGAAAAGTAAACTTAAATGACATATTTGTTACACTCTTACAACAGTCAGCAGACAGAAAAGAGGGAGAACGGAAAAGATAAGAAGAAAACTGAGAGAAAAGAGGTAATAACGATAGAGAAAACGAAGAAAATAAGAAAGAAAATGAGGACAAACTGAAAAGGAAAAGGAGAAAAAAACTAACTGAAAAGTAAAAAAACAGGATAGAAAAGGAGGAAAAGCAAAAGGGTGTTCGCTAGAGAAAAAAAACTGTTGTACCAGTTGCTCATATTTAGCAGCTATAAAGCTGAAATATATTTTAATTTAATCACTATTGTGTTCACCAGGTAAGTGTTTAATTTTATCTTACATTTTCAGTGTTTCACAGGTTATTTCTCTACTGGACTCGATGACAACGCCGAAAATCTACAGGTAAATATACATAAGTATATGTACTTTAAGGTTATAGACTAGCTGTAGCGCGATGGTAAATACAGTAATGTTCCGATTTTGTCAGCTCCCGATTTTGTCTACCCCGATTTGATTCGATTTTTATCCCGATTTGGTCAGCCTATACATTTTGCTTAACTTTTGTGCTTTTTAACATGACTTTTAACACTTTTCAGCCTGCTTGAAATTATTCTGATTTTCTATGGAGAGTATTTGGGTAAAATGATGCCTCCTTGCGAGTTATTCGGATTCGGGGTCAAAATTAGGGTATTTTTAAAGCAAAAGTTCTATAGTTCCTAAGCAAGCAAAGATAGAAGTATACTATATTCAGCAATGTTATATATTTTTACTATTTGTACAACTTTGCAAAACAAGAAAAAGTCATACAATAACTACAAAAACAGCTAAAATAGAAAAACTGATTTTAACGATTTTTCATTCATGAGAAATAGGATTTTTCTATCTTTGCTGAAGAGATAGAAGGTTACAGCAAAATATCTTGTAATATTTTCAATTTCCCACCCTTTCGTACGCGATGAATTATAACCGTCGCGGGCGAAACCGTCGCTAGAATCGTCGCGTGGGCAAATATCAAGTCAAGTAAATCAATAGCTTACGTGCTAGACAAGCATAATATATACTTATAACTTACATACAGTCAAGCAGATTCTCTCTGCGACGATATCAAGCTATCAAAAAAGCGAGCAGCGCATTTTGTTACCAAAGAAACGGGCAATAATATGTTGTAAAACTACTGCTAAACTGCTGTAATTCGAAAAAATTTTTCCCGATTTTGTCAATTTCCTTATTTTGTCAGCCCAAAATTCAACATGGGGCTGACAAAATCGGAACATTACTGTATTTTGATCTTTTCCACCTACCTTAACTGCGTAGAATATTGATTTTCGATCTCTGCTGTACTCTTATTGCATTTCCTACTACTATAAACTAATAAAACTTCCCGAAGCAACTGCTCTTGATTATTACTGAATTTGTTAACCAAGTAAAGCAAAGCCTTGGGTTTATATCATCTTTGGACATTACCCTTCTTTATCGACAGACTTCGCAACCGGCTGTTCGAGTACAAGAAAATTACGGGGCTATTGCAACAATCCTTCTGATTCTATCTTGCAAATACCGCCTAGCCGAGATTCGAGTATTCGACGACTGGCTTGCTAGACCAGCATCGTACCTCGAAGCTAACTTGCCGGTAGGTGGTGCTGACCACTGTAGAGATGGTCGGGTTCCATATTTTCCAAGCCCGAACCCGACCCGAACCCGAATTTTTATTTTCTGTCAAACCCGAGCCTGACCCGAACCCGAAATTTTATTTTTGGTCAAACCCGAACCCGACCCGAACCCGGATTTATTTTTTTCGCTAAGCCCGAACCCGACCCGAACCCGATTTTTTTTCGGCCAAACCAAAACCCGATCCGAACCCCAATTTTTATATTATGTTAAATTTGATCCCGCCCTGAACTTGAATTTTATATTAATTTTCATAAAACTCACACCTCGATTTAAATCTCGGCAATTTTCTTTTCGTATTCTCTATAACGTTCGAGCTCTAAAATTTATTTAAAATTTTAGGTTTTTTTCACCTTTCTTTTGGAATTGAATTGAAAATTCTAAAAAATTAAAGTATACACTAGAATCGTTTCTTTTACTTTTCGCGGGAATATCTCTTAAGTTGTCTATGAAATCTGTAAAAAGCGAAAAGAAAAATTTACATGAAAAATTAAGAATAAAACACAGGGCAGAAAGAAAAAAGAAAAATGAGAGAAAAAGAGAATAAACGGAATGAAAAGAAGAAAGTGAGAGCGACGGTATCAGAAAAGAGGAAAAAACGAAACAAAAAATGGAAAAGCGGGATTGGAAAAGAAAAAAGGAACTGGAAAGAGGTAAAACTTGTGAGAGAATAAGACGAAACATCATAATCTTAATTTCAAGTAAAACTGTAAAACCATGTCAAACTAGAAGTTTAATTTAATGTTTAATGTCAAGTGGTATTTCAAGTCCAATAGTTTGTCCAACCTCAAGTCTAATTTAATGCCCTATGTCAAGTTTGATTTCAAGTCCAAATTGAAGATCGGAGTAGAGACAAAATGAGACACACTAGGACTAAACTCAAAGCAAAAGAAAAATAAAGTTAAATTGTCATAAATGTAACTAACGAAATCTGAAACGGAATAAATTAGGACAAAATAATTGTATAAAGTTATTATAAAACTCAATCATAATTAAACTGAAAATGATTAACGGCACTTTTTAGGTATCGAACCAATGAGTAATTCATTGACAAAAGCGGAACGTTTGATGCCGTTTCAAAGTAAAGAACCGAGCGGTTAGTGTACATATCATTTTCTCAACCACCTAATCATGTTATGTTATTTTGCACAATCGCCACCGATTTTGTCGAATGAAACCCAACCGTTTGCGACCGGAGCCCTGCTCAAGGACTCCCCTGACAACGGTAATCCGGTACCACTTGTTTTAATTTCACCTGCTAGGTTGGCACGACTTTTTGCCTAACGAGTCGCTGTGTTTTATGACTTAACTATATGGTACCTACGTACGTACTGGGAGCAGCAATAGGCCGACAACGGTCCACTTCGGTCCCCGGTGGCGTTTTCGCGTGGCTCACTCACTATCGGTGGGAGTTACACCCAGTTTAGTTAAGTGCCTCTGTCGTATCGAACCGATTGAAAGTTGTCACGATTGACTGCCGGTGGTATCGATCGATCGACCGACCGGTTTCGATCGCCGCGGATAGTTTCTCTGCCATCCGAGCGAATTGTTCTCAAGTGGTGAAGGTGAAGTTTCTGGAATATGAAAATATTTTTTAATTTGTACGGAATAACTTGCGTAGCTAGTATTGTGGTTTTCTTCGTACGAATTTTATGTTTATGAAAGTCTTAGTCGAGCTTAGTCAAGACGAGAGCGTAGCAAGTCGTATTTCTTTGGTTTTCATCTGAAACCTAGTTACAACCCGATGATTGGCGTTAGCATCGTTAAGCGGGTTGTAAAAGTCCAGACACACAAACAAACAAAAAACTCGAATCTAGTGCAGCAGTCCAATCACTAAAGTCCCCGCCGTAGTCGGTTGGGGAGTATTAAATCTCCCCATATGTCGATAATTTCGAACCAGTTCCGAACACCCCGTTGTTCAACCCGCAAGTTACTGTTAACAGCAAACCCTTTTAATTGCGACTTTCGTTCAGAAACGCCAAGCCGAGCCAGGCTTTGGCTCCAAACGCACAATCAACCCGAAGAAAACCCTTTCCTATTTAATGGCATTCAGCAGCAGAAAAAATCTCCTGATACTGGTGATTATTTCCAGTTGAACTCATTTGCCGGAATGTAAATGAGCAATTTGGCAGCAAAGAAGCAAAGCTTTAAGCCGAAAAATCGAATCCCATTCCCTCAAATCGCACCCATTAGAATCATCAATACGGCACCGTACAGATGCAAATTTATTTTCGGCCAGTTCGAATCGGTGTGGGAACAACTCCCGCCGAGTGTTGATTTTTCGAATTTCACACGAGCCATTCAACCGTCCGTCCGTCCGTAAGGCAGCAGCAGAAAATGGGAAAACATTCAAATTCTTCTGGTACGCCCATCGGCAGCCGCCGCCAAGTGCGCTGTACCGTTACCGAGCGTAAAATTTGCCACCGCCGCGGCCGTCTTCCCGATGGATGTGTGTACTGCGCCCTGCGCCCCAGGCAGGCACCAAGTCCCGATCCCCAGCCCCACGGACGGATGGGATGGAATCGATTGATCTGCTATCGATCGGCCACAGATAGTCAAATTATCCCCCCGAATTGCTCCAAATCAAACGATAAATCACTCAGGTCTCGCACCAATTCTGTACGCCATTTTCGATTCACCTCGTTAATCGGTTTGGACCCAGCCCCGCTCTGCCGCACGGCCGCCAGTTCGCCCCGTGCTCGATCACGCTTGACGCGCCCGGTGATATCAACGAGATCCCGCCCGACCATCGCCTCGACCATCGCATCGCATCGCACCGTCAGGTAGCACTCGCACTCGGCACTTGGCAAACGGCACCGCTGCTGCCGCCGCCGCTAATAGGAAACCGGGGTGAAACGAAATAAAACAATCAAAACTAGAGCAAATCGGCTGCAACAACGTTTGACGCGCGTTCGCGCGATTTGTGTTCGCCAGTTAGTGAGCCGTAGCTAGAGTACAGGCCAGCTACGGTCATTAATTGGTGAAGAACAAAACTATTTAGCAACTGCGGGTGCGAGGTTCGTTGTTTGCTATTAATCGTTGCGAAGATTGCGTATATTTTACACTTTATTTTAATTTAAGAATTAAAATCATAAAATGAATAAAGCTCGAAAGGGCATTGGACTTCAAGAACACTGATTACAGTGTCTGAACTAAGATCCAACTATTATTTATTTTCATTAGTTACAAACTAAACCTGTTTTGTACACTCTGCCAATAATACAAATCAATGTTTTTGCTTTACCATTTTTATATGAAAACCAATTTCAGAACTATGTTCAGATGACTTTTAGGGTGTGAAAGGACGCATTTTGTAAAACTACTAGCTAATTGCTATCTATGGTTTTAAGGAAGATATAGAGGTTTTCGATTCATATTACATTATTACAAATACAGTGGTTTACCGATTTTATCTACCTATCCGAAAATTTTTGGTAGACATATTTGGAAAGTAGACAAATTTGGGGAAAAATAAATTGCTCCAAAATAATTTAAATGAACAAAAAATATTGTTATTATTAATCTTTTTTTTCAATTATGTATTATTTCAGCGTAATTATACGCATAGGGCTCATTTTATTCATATCAACCATTAGCCATAATGCATGTCAACTCAGCAATATTATGAAAAAAGTCATCGAAATTCAAAATTGTTCCGATTTTATTCAAATTTTGTGTACTTGTTCCTTTACAGTAAATTTTAGATCCGTATTTTCATTTGGTACTTAGGGTTCTCTTTTCTGAGTCAGTGTGGTCCCAAAAGTTGCCATTTTTTCCACTTTTCTTTCTTTAAAAATTCGTAACTTTGGATCCATTGAACCGATTTAAATTATGTTAATACCAAATGGAAACTATTTTAATGAGCTTTTCAGAAAAAAAATATTAGACTGAAGCCCAAACTTTCTTTTTATTATCGCAAAAACATCGAAAAGATTCACTTTTTTTTTATTTCCATGGTGTGTAGACCAAAGAAACTATAAGTTTTCATAAAGTGTCGAGAATACAATGGAGGCGCATGGTTTTTGTTTTTGCTTGTAATAAAAGGGGTTTTTGACAAAGAAATGTGTCTCATATAAAACGCCATGCAAGTCCTTTGCATTTACGCATCTTTATTCCTTAAAAAAAAGAGTATCTCAAAAACTGAAAAAGTTACAGTTGTATTTTTTGATCGTATGTAAACAACTAGCTTTCCATTGAAAGTACATATAATGAAAAAATAAAAAACGAATATATTAAATGTTTTAAGTGTTTTTAAGAGGCTCATACAAAAAATGTTTTTGCAATCATAAAAAATTTTGAACGTCAGTTTATTGTTTTTTTCTGTAAAGCTCATTAAAATACCTTTTATTTGGTAATAAAATTATTAAAATCGGTTCAATGGATCAAAAATTATGAATTTAAAAAAAAGATAATCTTTTGATTAGAATTTTTAAAGAAAGAAAGGTGACAGCCATAGTTTCTAGCGGAGACGGGGTGTGCCCGTTAACGTTACGGTATAGAAAAATCTCACAAAGGATCATAATGAAATGTTAAACATATGCGTTACAGAATAAATGGAAGTTACTTTGCGTATTTGACTTCAGCATTATTATACCCATTCTGTGTATAATTACATACCAGAGATGCCATAGTAAGCTATAAAATACAAATAAGTATTCTCTGCTATGCATAAATTCATGAAATCTTTCAAATTTTCATGCCTCATGGTTGAAATGACAATTTAAAAAATAGGTAGATAAAACCGGGTCGAAATGGTAGACAAAATCGGGGGTACCTAAAATCGGGTGTAGATTAAACCAGGTGTAGATATAATCGGAATACCACTGTATTACAGTTTTTCATCACATTTCACACTACCGCTGGCACATATTCTCAAAAAGTGCAATATCTAAAAGTGCAGTATCAAGTTACTGACATTTTTGCATACGCATTTAGAAACTAAGTACCTATTAAGAAAAGACGTTATGTAACTATATGTGATATATTTTGTTTCTTCAGCAAAGTTTCTGTAAAATAAATTATCCACATTTTTGTAATATTGCTCTGTAAGTCTGCACTGCTCAAAAGTCCATAAAAAAGAGCAAAAATAAAAAGTTGAATGTTTAAAAGAGAAAAAGTGAACCACCCTAGTGACTAATTATACCACAAGACAGGTCTCTTTTTCTAAGCCAAATCTACTGAACGTATAAAATCTGTGGTACACATAATTTCGAGATATGGGTCATTCCATCTCAAGTGGACACAAATATTGAAAAAATTGGATCCGACCATCAGCAATTTCAACCAAAGTTGGCAAAATTGTTCCGACCCCACAACCCATTTCCTAAAGTTTTATGCCGGTTGATCAATCCCCCTAGCAGTGTGGTCCAGAAAACCAAATTAGGTGGAATAAATTGCTTACTCAGTTGTCGTTGATTTTAGACGATTCACGTGTTAGCAACAAAATCTTGATTTAGGATGCCGCTTTTTTTGTCTTGAGCTATTTTAGGATGATTAAATTAACCAAGATCCAGAAATTACCTTGAAAACGAAACAAGATAGAGCGATATTTACTACAGTAATTTTATAGCTTGAAGTATTTTGAGTGATATTGCAGAAGACGGAATTCCTCTATCTCGAACCGTTTCCATATTAGGGCATTTTTCCTGAATCAAGTTAGAGTGACTCTGCTATTTTTCGATTTTTCTCCATAACTCCATAACTTTTTTATTTTGCATTTCACACTTCTTAAGCTGACTTTTGAGGCTCAATGAGACGCAACTTTTGGCAACGCAACTGAAAAACGAAACTGGCTATCTGCTTTACTTCTACACTTAAATATTAAATTTTGTGTAAAAATAAGACGTTGTCAAATGTTAGTACCGTGAACGTACCATATTCTGCCCAGTTAAGACATTTTCATGATTCTTCCGCTATTCTAAGTATTCTAGATTTAAATTAACAACGTGGATAGCAGCGACGTGCAGTGCTACGGTCTATAATATCTGGTAAAAAATATGGAAATTATAAGTCGACGAACAATTGAGTATATTTTTCGTTTTGTAAGCTTATCCACGGTGCCTAATTCTGCGCAGTTTCTGTCCCATGTTCCTAATTCTGCACATGTTTGCTCCTAATTCTGCGCACCCAAAAAGTGAAAATAAATACTCCTGCCGTCCTGTTTATACGCTGAAAGCTCACCAAAAAGTCCGGCATTAGCATTAGCAGGTAATGCATTAGCATTACCATAATTAAATCCATGATCCGGCCTTCTTGTGCTGTCCGGGTGGCAAAGGAATATTGTTATCATTTTGATTGCCTCATTTTAAATGTTTTATTCTCGATAACGTGAAGGGCGAATTGATTCAGGTTTTCCGCACACTGAACATTACACTTTAGACTAATACTAAAAATTGTGTTTTCATATAAAAACCCATATAATATCATAAAATAACAGCCCCATGAGGTTGGACATTAAAAAAAATAGAGGACATGGTTTCATGAATTAGCGCTCGTAGGTTCGGACCCCGAGACACAGCACAGGATTCCAATCACTGCAAGTTATAGATTCCACTTGAATTTTCATGCCTCCATACCTTAGCCATTTGGGTGAGGTTGCGTATTCTTTCGCGATTTCTTCGTAGGATACGTTACTGCGCAGAATTTGGAACATAAATAAAAAATCTGTGCCTAAATCTGCGCATTATTGCATCACATTTTTCTAAGGAAAGCAATGTATGCAATCGCTCCTTTTGTCTGAAACATAACTAAAACTAATTATTCTTTCTAATTATGCAGGATAATTTGACCATTGCAGTGAACTTCGATCATAAATTTGTTAATGTGTTAAAAGGACAATCTTAGCGTTGGTACTAACGACGATGTTTTCTGCCATACAAAATAATTTCAGTTTCACGTCAAATTATTTCGCTCTCAAATATTATGGTCCGTTTGTGAATAATGGCGTTATATTCAAACGACTTTTATAAAAAAAATAACGAAATGATCATAGTCATGCACAATGTTAAAAAATAATTATATAAAGAAAAATGCGCAGAATTAGGAGCTGCACAGAATTAGGAGCGGTTACGGTATCATAGAAAGAAGCAAGCAGAATTAAAATCGGTTGATTGCGTTTGAAAGAACGTGATTTTCTGTGCATAACATCAAAAAACTGGAGAGGTGATTTTTGTCTATCTCAAATAAATCAACTTTGAATATGTGGGGCTTTACCAGATTTAAGTATATAAAAGTTATCGAGTTGCGCCATAACTCCGGAACGCGTTGACTGTTTTACAGTAAACTTGGCGTACATGTTTCTTGACATAAGTGAATCAGCACAGGGGTTGACAAAAGGGGGGTGGTCGCTAAAAGGGAGGAGGGGGGTGTTAGGTCCAAATAAGTAGTGGCTGCGATTATCTTGCATTTAAAAAGCGAAACAGCCGCAGACTGAAAACCTCTCAAATATAGAATAATAATTATTATATCTTGCATTTGGATTGTTAGAAGTTGTACAAGTGACTAGGAGATAAGAGGAAGCGCGTGTGAAAAGATGGGAGGGTCACAACTACGGGAGTAGAACAATATAAGGAAGGCTTTGTTTCTCTTTCATTATCTTCGGAGATACGTACAAGTTGCTGTAGACAAAAGGGCCGCTGACTGAGGAGAGCTAATCAGAGGGAGGGGTAGATATGTCTAAATGAGAGAAAAGCTTTGTTTTTTATCTTATGAGAATTGGCAAACTGAAACTAAGTGTTGTGAAGCCCGCATTCGTGTGGTCCATTTTTCTCTCACGATTTTCTTCTAACGAACACACATTCCTTAGCACTTCTTTCGGATTCCTTTTCTGATGTTCCCATGCACTGCGACAAGTTTTTGCCAGTGTGTATTTAGTTAACGGCCATGGTCGTCGCTCACGCTCGTCATTGCAATCCAGCAGTTGATACCTATCATCGCTCGCAATGATCCGCACTCTTACCCGCGTGTGTAAGCGAGGGTGTAAAATGAAGAAGAAAAGAAGTAAAGTAATACCCGTATCCATACATCCTAGTGTGCTGCTCGTCCTTCACGATCTGTTGACAGCTCGTAAGCTTTGGAATCGCGGGCGTGCTATGCAGAAAGTTGCTATGAGGCTGTAGGTAGCAGAATGTATGCATAGTAAGTGTGTGGAGTAAGCTTTGGATGCAATGGTTCTCAGACTCGTTCGCCTGAGTTTTCCAACCTTATCGAAAACAGTACAAGTGGATGAAAGACAAAAGGATGGTGGCCTCTGATGAAATTGGAGGTGCGAATCACGGAAATTCCCGTTGCGGATAGAAAACTTTTTAAACTTCTCATTCGGTAGTTGACTACAATAGACGTGGGCGAGACACAATTCGTGTCTTAAAATAACGGTATACGGCTGATGGTACACATGATAGATAATGATCATAATTTTGATCTGTCTAAAGTAACGATTTTAAATCGAGACAATCGAGTTCAAGCACTGCAAATACTTGAAACGTGCCATATATTTACGGACCAATTTACAATAAATTTTAGAACTGATACGATTTGATACGGGACTGATTTAGAACAATTTAAATGTGGCATATTCGGGTATTTTGCATTCACTTGCTCAGTGACCGTCTAATTTTTACTCTCTTTCTCTCCGTTTCTCAAATTAAATACAGAAGCTTCGTTTACAGCAGCATATTAGAAAGTTCATTTTGGAATACTCGATCTGGTTGTGATGTGCGTGGAAGGTTATAGTGTAAGTTGGAATTTTAAGTTATCTAATACAATAGTTAATTTGTAAAAAATCCGTTTCCGTTCATTTTGTTATGCTTTCAGTATAGAGGGTTAAACAAAATTAACATTTTCATGTTTAAACACTTGACTAAGAAAACATTTGTCAACGTTGTAAGTAATTATATGTGTAATGATGAAGATTGTTTAAATAATTGTAATGTTTTATAACAATAGTTGCTCCGATGGTGAAGGCATAGTTCTTCGAAACGTCAGCTGAACGTAAAATAAAGTTTTCGTAAGAAACCCGAGACCGAAAACCCACATTTTTTAATAATCTAAAAATAACGCAATTTCGCCGGCGATCGTGTAACACTAAACTGCTGTAACGCGCGGATTCCTTAGCTTGGTAAAGCGGAATGAATTACAAACCAAGAAAGTGTTGCTTCAATGACTTTGATTCATCTAAATTTCCGCTATTTCCCCTTCACGTCTTATTCCACTCTATGATACTATGATACATTAAGACTACCGTTTTTAATGCTTACCCACATTATAAAGGTCAAGTCAACAAACGTGAGGTTGATGTTATACATTTTATTTTAGATTTGGACCACTCACATAACTTATAACGAGACAACGGACAGAGTAGTTAGTGAGTAAATGATAAATAATACAAATTGTTAAATATCTAAAATATAAATGTTCATAGCGATTCCTTGAAAAAGCTTTAAAAATAAAAAGCGAAACGTCGGAGAGTAACTGAAAATTTGTTTCGATTTTGGTTTGACTACATACGCCATATGGCAATTGTGGGACAAGCGGGACAAGGGTCGGATAGCGTTGGGTGATAATGACGCGTACCAATAGAGCGATACTAAAGACTAATTTATTTAGATTGCCACCTGGCTTATATAAGAAATGTTATAAAAGTATAAGCTTTGCTTTGTCATATCAATACAATAATGTTATAGGAAAGAAATTGATCATTGTTCATTATTTTACATTTGCTTTGCGCTTATTGTCGCAAGCGAATTTAATTGTACGATGTGTCACCTCTGCTGTCCATGTCGCATTGTTGGCGGCAGAAGCTGCGATGAAGATGATCGAATGAAGCTCGTCGATAGATGATGCTACAGTACCCCCCTTCTGGAGAGAACGACGGTTAATGAAAGCGATCTGGAAATTTTACTCGTCGGCCAGAACGAGTGACCGTAGTCGGCTGAGGCGTAGGTGTAGTTGTTTCCAAACGATCAGATGTTGGTTGCGTTGTATGCTGATCCTCGAGCACGTAAGCGGGTTTCAGTCGGTCGACGGAAATTTTCGAAGTTCGTCCGTTAATGTTGATTTCGTAGTATTTGTCGGTGCGCTTTAAAACACGATGAGGTCCCATGTACGGCGGTGTAAGAGATGGCTTGATCGAGTCGTTGCGAACGAATACGTGCTTACATGTCTTGAGATCGGGATGCATAAACACACTAGCACGGTTGTTGTGCCAAGCTGTGTCGGGTGAACGAAGATCACGCATGACGTTGCGAAGATTGCTCGAAAACTCCGATTCGGTAACACTATGGGATGTTTCAGCAAAAAATTCTGAAGGAATCCGAAGCGTCGTTCCATAAACCATTTCTGCTGGAGATGTTGCGATGTCGTCTTTGTGGATAGTTCGTAAGCCAAGAAGAACCATCGGGAGATGTTCGGTCCAGTGCTCGGGGTTGTGGCAAAGAATGGCTGCTTTCAGCGTTCTGTGCCATCGCTCGATAATGCCATTCGACTGAGGATGATATGGCGTCGTACGAAGAAGATTTATTCCGAAAATACGAACCAATTCTGCAAAAAGCGATGACTGGAATTGACGTCCTTGGTCTGACGTGATGTGCGTTGGCACACCGAAGCGAGATATCCAGCCGGTCACTAGAGCTTGAGCGATGGTAGGTGCAGTCATATCCGGAACAGGTATCGCTTCTGGCCAGCGAGAAAACCTGTCGATGATTGTCAGACAATAACGATTCCCGTTGCTCAGTGGAAAGGGTCCAACAATGTCGATGTTGATGTGGCTGAATCTGCTATCGGGTAGAACGTACCGTGCGGGAGATGTGCGTGTGTGACGAATAACTTTAGTACGTTGACACTGAATACACTTTCTGGCAAAGGCGATGCTGTCCTTTCTTATGCTTGGCCAAACGAATCTCTGCGTCATCAATTTAGCCGTAGCGCGGGTGCCAGGATGAGCAAGGTTGTGCGTCGAGTTTAAAAAACTGTCTCGGAATCGCTTCGTAATAAACGGCCTGATCCGATCGTGCGAACAATCGCAGTACAACTGATTGGAGCTGCCTGGAATAGTAAATTGTTTAAGCTGCAACGATGATTTTATTTTACCTTCCAGTATCTTTCGTAACTCGTCATCGGTCTGTTGATCGGTTGCGAGAGCATCAAAGTCAACCGAAGGGATAGAGTTAATGGCTGCGATCCGAGAGAGTAGATCGGCTGGAATATTATCCTTTCCAGTTACATGTCGTATGTCGGTGGTGATTTGGCCGATGTAGTCTAACTGTCGTGCTTGGCGGTTTGTAGCTTTTTCGGGATTCTGGTGGAAAGCAAATACGATCGGCTTGTGATCGGTGTATATGTGGCAGTTTCTTCCTTCCATCATATACTTGAAATGTCGTACTGCTAAATAGATTGCGGTTAATTCCCGGTCGTACGTGCTGTACTTTAGTTGGGCCTTGTCAAATTTTTTAGAAAAAAATCCTAATGGCTGTACGTTTCCATCCAGAATTTGATGAAGAACTGCTCCGGCTGCAATATTCGATGCGTGTACCCATAAAGATATTTCTGCGTCCTTAGCTGGGTGAGCGAGCAATGCAGCTTGTGCCAGTTGTAGTTTACACTGTTCGAAAGCAGTTGATGTCTCTTCTGACCAAACCAACGGGGTTCGGTCATTCCGCTTATTACCAGGAATCATCGTGAGCAATGGTATTTGTGCTACTATTGCGTGTGGGATAAATCGCCTATAAAAGTTTATCATCGCTAAAAAACTTTTAAGATCCTTCACTGTAGTAGGACGTTGGTAGTTACGTATTGCCTCGACGCGCTGCGGTAGTGGTCGTATGCCGTCGGCTGACACTGAGTGACCAACGAAAATAATTTCAGATCGACCAAACTCGCATTTTGCGACGTTGATCGTTAAGCGATGTTTTTCCAATCGAGCGAAGAGTTGTCGAAGATGATCACGATGTTCCTCTGGGGAAGACGAAGCGATGAAGATGTCGTCAATGTATGGGTATACAAAATCCAAACCTCGTAGCACTTCGTGTATCAGCCTCTGGAATGTTTGCGCAGCGTTGCGCAGTCCGAACGTCATGAAGGAGAATTCGAATAATCCAAATGGTGTGGTGATCGCAGTCTTCGGGATGTCGTCTGGATGGATGGGCACTTGATGGAAAGCTTTCTGCAAGTCAACCTTTGAAAAAATGGTTTTTCCTTGCAAAATAGCTGTAAAATCCTGCAGGTAAGGTACAGGATATCTGTCGGGCACTGTTTGAGCGTTGAGTGCACGGTAATCGCCGCAGGGCCGCCAAGTTCCGTCGGCTTTTTTTACCATGTGAAGTGGACTTGCCCAACTACTGGATGATGGTCGACAAATTCCTAGTTTCATCAGGTGCTCAAATTCGGTCCGCGCTGCTAACAGCTTCTCAGGTGAAAGTCGTCTCGGTCTAGCAAATGTCGGCGGACCCGTCGTTTCGATGCGATGCACTGTCGATGATTCGCTGATTGTACCTGGGAGTTTCAAACGTGTGATCGATGGGAATTCGGCCAATAGCTCTGCGTACGGTGATTTTGTGGAAAACGTGCGGATAGAAAGTTCACTTGTTGATGCTAAGATCGCCATTGCTTCGAGCTTTGTTGTATTGTCTATCAGACGATGGCGTCTTAAATCGATCAGCAAATCGTGATGGCTAATGAAGTCAGCACCGATTATTCCCGATGTCACATCAGCGATAAGAAATGTCCACAGGAATTCTCGACGAAGGCCAAGATTAACTTTTAGTAAAACTTCTCCGTATACTTTAATCGGTGTTCCGTTGGCGGCAAACAATTTGATGGTGGTTGGTTTAATCCGAACTGAATCTGGGTTTTTCGGTATAACGGACACATCAGCTCCGGTATCGATGAGGAATTTTATGTTACTACTGGTGTCTGTTATTTTCAGGCGGAAAATTTTTGCTGCGTTGGAGAGTTTGCCAATTTCCAACGTAGGTTCAGTCGGATGATGTCATTGCTTATTTTTAGAGTTGGAAGGATGCACGAAATAACACGGTTTGCGACACTGCTGGGCTTTGTCGCCAAAAGTACGATGATACCAACATATGTCATATTCACTGTTACGGTTTTCAACAACTCTATTTTGGCTGCGCGATCGTGAACGATCCGATTGGTTACCTTGAGGTCGAAGCAATTTATTAACCGTTCTCGTTAGTTCGGCGATTTCCCGTTGAAGTAATTCGATGCTACTAGGAGGTGGTGATGCCGGTCTGGCAGATGACGCCATTGCGATTTCTGAATGTTCCGTGCAAATGGCATTGACGTTGCGAAGGTTAAAGGATTCTACGATTGCATCCGCGACGATAGCTTTCGTTGCCGAGTCACCTTTCGATGCTATCACTGCTGCCTGCGCGTGGGTTGGAAGTCTCGATGCCCACAGATCAAAAGGGCTTGTTCGCTCAATGCATTTCCAGCAACCCTCCGCATCTCGTTGAAAAGTTGGCTGGGTTTCATGTCACCAAGCGGCATTGCAGACAATACCTGATGCAAACGTCGTTGTTGACTATCAGTAAAATGTTCACTGAGCTTTTCTTTGATATACGCGTACTTTTCCGTAGTAGGTGTACCCTCGATGATAAATCGTAGCTCTGTTAGCTTATTCGGAGGCACCTGAGCCATTACGATGTTGTACTTCCTGGCGTCGTGAGTTGCAATTCCGGATGCGGCAAACCAAAACTCCAGAGAAATGAAATATGATTTGATGTTCGATGCTGTCATAAGCGGTGGATTCAGGCGAGGAAGATGCACTGCGTCTACGATGGCGGAATCCTGTTCCTCGGTAGAGGTTCCAGGTGCTAATTTGTCGTCCGTTGCCATGGTTCGATTAAAATTCACTTTCGATTCGCGAACACGGGGTCACCAATTATGGCAATTGTGGGACAAGCGGGACAAGGGTCGGATAGCGTTGGGTGATAATGACGCGTACCAATAGAGCGATACTAAAGACTAATTTATTTAGATTGCCACCTGGCTTATATAAGAAATGTTATAAAAGTATAAGCTTTGCTTTGTCATATCAATACAATAATGTTATAGGAAAGAAATTGATCATTGTTCATTATTTTACATTTGCTTTGCGCTTATTGTCGCAAGCGAATTTAATTGTACGATGTGTCACCTCTGCTGTCCATGTCGCATTGTTGGCGGCAGAAGCTGCGATGAAGATGATCGAATGAAGCTCGTCGATAGATGATGCTACAGCCATTTCCCAAAAACTTATAACGCTCTAAATGCAAGATAATCGCAGCCACTTTTACTTATTTAATTTTGCTTACATATTTCTAAGATACTAACATTTGAAAACGGCCAATTTTTAACACAAAATTTAATATAAGTGTATAAGTAAAGTAGATAGCCGTTTTCACCAAAAATTGCGTCTTATTGAGCCTCAAAAGTCATCTAAAAAGTGTTTTGCGAAAAAAGCAAACTAAAAAGGTTATGGAGAAAAATCGCAAAACAGTAGAGTCACCCTAACTTGATTCAGCAAAAACGCCCAAATATGGAAACGGTTCTAGATAGAGGAATTCCGTCTTCTGCAATATTACTCAAAGTACCTCAATCTATAGAATTGCTGAAGTGAATATTGCTCTATCTTGTTTCGTTTTGAAGATAATTTCTGGATCTTGGTTAATTTAAGGGTCACCCTAAAATCGCTCTAGACAAAAATAGCGGCATCCTAAATCAAGATTTTGTTGCTAACACGTAAATCGTCTAAAATCAACGACTACTGAGTAAACAATTTATTCCACCTAATTTGGCTTTCTGGACCATAGTGCAATGACGCTACTTCCTTTTTTTACAGATTTTCAAAAAAAAAAACATTTTTCGGGTTCAAATATCTCTGAAACAGTTTGATGTGAAGACATGCCATTTGCCCGAAAAATACTTTTTCTATGAATTATTGGCCGCGTAATCGAATGATGTCATATCTAATTTGTCATCATCTTACATTTTTTTGCAATTTAAAACGAAAAATGCGAATATCCCAAAACATTCCAAATTTTATTTTCAATTCACGCGATTTGCCGCAAAATTTTACATAAGATCACTTATATTTTATCAGCTGGTAGGCCGTTTGTGAACGCGAATTTTCAGAATTATAACTCGACGCTCGTTTGTTCTTAAACAGATTAAAATCCGAACTTTCCAAACTTTCCATTTACCGAGCACGGTTGTCGCGACGGTGTCCACTTTGCGCCTCGGTGTCCTAAATCAAGTGTCGTCAAAGGTTCACTACTGGTGATATATCTCTGAACGTGTTTTATACAAGAGTCTAAAATCTAAGAAAAACTTAGAATTTATAAGAGTAGAATAGAATTATGTGAATAATGTAAATCCGGGATCCGAGAAAAAAGAGAGAGCGAAGTTATTCAACTAGAAGTTGTTTCGTCTGAGTGTGTCTCTGTATGTCTGCGTTTTGGCACATATTTGAAAAGCCAAGAGTAACCGTTTCAGGGGACCGGACAGGGTCTTCGATTAGTAAAGGGGAGGAGCATCTCTTGTAAATCTCTAAACTTTCCGTTACATCCATCTTCCACGCAGAGCAGTTGTTTATTAATTTTGCGTTGTCGATGGTTAGCGGATGGTCGGTCAGTCGTGGAAGATATGCTCAGCCACTTTTGATCTAAAATGGTGTGTCAGACCCTTCTCGGCATCTGTTCATGCTTTTGTTACCTCTGCCAAGTGTTCTTTAGTACGTGTTTCCTTCTAGTCTGGCCGATGTAGACCTTTTCGCAATGTGGGCAACTGATTTCATAAATCCCAGATTTTCTATATTCTTCAAACGGGTCTTTAGTTGGAAGTTGAAATTGAAATGTCGATTCCTGGTCCAGTAACCCCAGCTCCCGTTAAAATTTGCCAATTTTAAAACCATCGGTGACCGATTTCTTGCCAGATCTTTTCGAGATCGGGAACTGTTATCATTTGTAGGTCTTCTTAGATTAACTTCCGTTGCGTCTTCTTATGTTATATCGCCATTGAGATGCTCAACGAAAAACTGCTTCTACCTGTCGAGCACCTACTAGCGCTACCGATATCCGCACCACCTAAGAAGCGTACTTTGGAATTATTGAAAAAAAAACCGGCCATCGATAAGAATATAGTTGTTTTAGCTCAATGTTCGTTGATCAGGTGACCAGGACCAGGTGGCTTCGGGGATGTCTTTGCGGGAAAAGAAAGTGCTTTTGATCACCAGGCCTTGGGAAACTGCAAAGTTGATCGTTCGTGCCGGTGCGCAGGTCATGGGCCCGGTCACCGATCTATGCATCGCTTCTCTGACGATCTGGGCGTTTTTATCCCCGATGATGATCTTAATGTCCCGTGGCGAGTAGCTGTCGTACGTTGCCTCCAGCTGCACGGAGAACGCTTCTTTCTTGTCGTCGGGTCTACTTGCGTGTGGACAGCGCACGTTTATGATGCTGTAGTTGAAGAAACGGTCTATTATTCACAACACGCTCCTCTCATTGATCGCCTTCCAATCTACTTAACCTTAACCTACCTTAACTCGTAGTGAACTACGCACAATCGCTGGACTCCTACATGGACACTGTCCCGTTTTATATCCTTTAAAGATTAACGGTTGATACTGAAATTGCCGGTTTTGTAGCTGTGAACTTGAAAGTTCGCGCATCTGTTATGCAATTGCAAAGCCATTGTTTAATCTAGGCCTAACTTCTTCGAAACTCCCTAGAGCCCAAATCACAAAATGTCATTGATTTTATTAACCATATACGTAGTACCAAATTGGGGCACAACAGTATAACTATCTAACTCAACTCCATCAATGGGTGAGTGAGCAGTCCGTAAACTGTGATAGAGCAATCGGAGCCTGCTCTAAAAGATGATCATTAAGACTGCCGCAGTGACCTTTTTATCCAATGGCCCTTGTGCCATACGCTCGTCTAGCTACGCTAATGACCAGGGAGATAAAGTTTTTTCGTAGAAGAACCTCTGCGGTAATGTCTAAGATTGTCTGATAGTTCACGAGCTGATGTTGATATTTTTTCACTGCAAGTCGGCTTGACTTACCTATCTAGAGCACTGACAAGGACAGCAGCAGAATCAACAAAAATCATTAAAATCATGCATCTATTACGGTATAAATTAAAAAAACTTCTCACCAGTCGTAGATTTCATGATTTCCACAAGCAAGAATTATTAGTATTCTAGTGTAAAGTTGCGTCTGAATTTATTTGTTCAAGACAACAATTAAAACCAGCGAGTCTAATGTTTTAATACTTAACCTATTTTGTTACGACTAGCCGTTATTAAACGTCATCATTACTAGAATAATAATTGCCTATAGTCATCGATAGTCGCTGCCAATTCACAACTGGGCAACAGCTACAAAATGCAGCACCCAGCACTGCAATAAATAAAGACGTTCCACAAATAGACAAAAGCGATTCATCAACCCCTCGCTGGAGGCACTGTAGGCAAACTTCACACAATGTTGCGGTACAACGATTTCCTCGCCAATCAAAGGTCCTCAATGGACATTGATCACCTGAATGGCCATTATGCACGTTCCCGGGGCTCGGGCGATCCGGCTCTCCATTCAATCCCCTAACAAAGATGTCCGCCTTCGTCCTCGACAGCATCGTCGTCGTCGTCATCGTCATCGCCGTCATAGTCGTCGCCGTCTTCTAGTGTGTGGACGACCGACGAATGATATCGAGTCCAGGAATCACATCTCTGGCCTGGGGCGTGGTATTCGGACCGTTCCGTCCAGTAGAACTGGCCGATTGAAACAATCAATAACAGTTGAATGTGGATGTGTTTTATATGGTTAAGTAAAAATATTAAAAACGAAAACCGGTCGTCACAGAATGTGATCGGCGAGGGAATGGGGAATGGAGCGGGAGGAGGTGTCCTGCCGTTGGTGATCAACTGGGCAAAAAGACACCAAATTCGCCGGTTTAGCTTGCGCGGCTTGCGCTTTGGTTGCCATCGTCGTTCTCGTCACATCGTCAGTATTTTGTGTTGCTGAGCGTAGGGTGACTCAGGTTAAAAGGTTCGATCCCTTGGCGAATACCAGCACTGGGTCAACCTACCGCTTGGAACCTGCTCGGTGCCCTTCTAAACCAGAGGTGCGATAAGGCTGCGAACGCAATCCTCCCTCCTGGCATCCTTACATCAGTCAGCGCGAGGACGCCCGAGAGCAGAGACGGGGGTTTCGTAGATTAAGAAGACAATCGAGAGGCGATCGGCGAATAAATGTTACCAATAAACACCCGGAGGGAAGCCATTGTGTGTCGGGACTGGACCACGAGGCTTGGCTTGGCCGTCGCAGAGCGATAATGTTCTGAGCAACAGCTCACTGCTGGGAAGACGTTTAGGCCGGCTCGGATGCCGCACCGGTTGAGGCACTGCAATTGGGGAATTATTGGCGACCGACCGACGACGGACGCGTTCCGGGCAGTGCAGTGCAGTGCAGCCGGGTAGAGGTTGAGAGCTTGAAAATGGAAAGATTTCGCGATATCTGCGTTTGAATGAAATATAACCTATCGTGATAACCTTATTCCAATCCGGTCGGGGACTGTCCTGCGTTCGTTCTTGGTCGTCGCCGCATTCCGTTCTCCGGTGGGTGGGTTTGCGGTTGAGCTTTTTTCCCTTTTCTTTCCCGTGTGCTGCAGATTATCATTTGATTGTGTGGCTTATTAAAATCGAACCTGGTGAACAACTTGGCCGGGCAGGCCAATGCGAAAAGGATTTTAGCGTCGTCAGTCGGAAGCATCAAAAGATCCAGGTTTAATTAACCTGGAGGATAGTTTTCGCTCTATTGATGATTGATGATTTCCGACTAGTCTGTAAAAACAATAATATAAATTCCAAAATAAGTGCGTATGTGAAAACACAAAGCCTCCTCAGGTCATAGCATCGAAGGCTATTTATCTGTGGCGTAATTTATCACTGCCATTGAATCAAGTGCTCCACTTTTGTGACAGATTCAATGTGTTTCTAGGCGACGACACCCTGACGTTTCGATAACGTTATTCATAACAATGCTTGCCGCACAGACGCACGCAGGAAGGAGTCAGAATAATCGCTTTGAACTGCCGCTAAAAGTGCGTCCCAGGAACATTCATTGCTGCGTAGAACTAATTTTGATAGTTAATATTAAAAGCTTTCACAAAATGGACAATTGTTACTGAACAATGAAAATACAAAGCCGTAGGCTTTATTCGATTCGTGATTAATGATGGCCCAATAGCACAAATTGTGCTTCGATACGGAAATTAAAGAAGCCCATTCTATTTAATTTGAATGACTTTAGCTGGATTTAGGTAAAAGTAAAGTGAAAATTTTCAAATAATTTCGTCTGCTATTTAGCTCATACTAAATGATTTATGGTTCTAGTCGGAATTCAACAACACTTTTCATAATAAATAACCAAGAAACTTGACAACCAATCGTACGCCATCGTCATCAATGCAGTAATTTCTCATTTTTCCGCGTTCCTCGAACCCGGTCTTGTCACGCTGGCTGTGTGATTGTAAAATGACAGTCGATCCCCCTTTCTGAATCCTGATTGAATCCTGGAAAAAATATAAAACTTTCAAACCGTCGATGTCGCGTGTTCTACTCGAGCCACTGGCTCGCCCCTCGCTCGTCGTCCCAATCGACGACGACGACGTTCAATTTAAAATTGCGTGACAATCGGTTGGGCCGTCAATCAAAATGGTTTCCCGGCAGTTATTTCATTTCATTTCATTTCAGTCTCGGCTACCGCATAAGGGTATCAATCTTGCTATATAGCAGGCAGCAGGTACCTAAGCCCCATCACCTAGCTAACAACTACTTGAAAGTAGACCTAAAGTACAAGTCGCGTAAGTGCGGCAGTAAAGTGCCACTCGAACGTGAGGTGTCCTGATTCGTCCAGCCGGCGACAACCGCCGCCGGGTTGGCATTTCCAACCCGGCAGCGCGTGTTCCGTAAGCGACAGGACGTTTTCCACGAAATTGATTGTGCTTCATTACTGTCGAACAGGCAGCTGAATTATTTATCGGCAAATTGCAGGAAATAGAGGAATGTCACTTATCCACTATTAATTGCGAACGAAACAGGACACTGCTGGTGAAAAGCATTTTAATCACCGGGTTCAAGTCGCGTTACGGAGTCGGTAGGTATTTGCCGCTAACTACCGGGGATTGTAATAGAACGATCGGTGCAGAAAGCATTCCGCGACGCACCACCGGAACCGCCGTGCCGTGTTCTCGTCAGGCTACAAGGTTACACTTGCTGCACCCGGATGCGCGAGGAAATGCCGTTTTCTTGTCGTTCGTTGGTCTGATGTTGGCTTCTAGCCACACGCTGGACGGCAATACCGCGATAACTGCATCTGCGATTGTGCATGTCCAGTGTGCATCCCTCCCGCTAGGAATCAGCGAAAAATAAAAAAAAATGCAATTATGCTCCGGCCCATATCGTGTCTCAAAAGTGAGCGACTTGCAGCAGGGATAACCAACAGCGCGTATCAGTCTTGCACGCCTGGCCTGAACCAACAACCACAGCCGTCTTTGGCGCGATCGATCGCGTCAGCTTCTTGGGACCGAAACGGACAGTGCTCCGCACACCGGCCGGACAAGTGCAGCATACGACGATAATGATAATGATGGCTAACAATTAAAAAGATCAACCATCCCAGTCATAACTGGGTGGGTGCATTATTGGCAGTCGAGAAAATGCTTCCCCTCGCATTCCCTCACATTCCCTCCTGCATCGAATCTAGGAATGGGATAGGCACCCGGCGCAGCGCGGCGGGAGCAGTAAACAACGATCATCATTGCGCGGCCCGTAAGGCTCGGTTTCAAGTGCCAACTCGTCACGTCAACTCTGCTTACCGACTAACTAACTGACTGGCTGGCTGGCTTGCTGACTGACTGAGCACTAAGAGCATCCATTAACGTGCTTACATAGCCGGACACGGTGGACCACTCCGGGACCACGGTCCCGGACGTTTTCTCCCGCGAAGTGATGCCAGCAGCCGGTGCTTTGGGAGGATTCTTTTTATCGAAAAGAAGGAGCATTACTATAGGTATTATTGAGAAATTGACAAATAATCTAGAATATTGGGCAATAAATAAAAAAAGACAAATAAATTTCCAACAGGTGAAAGTTCTTTAGACAAGATAAACTCTTGCCAAATATTTCAACAAATGGTAATTGTAGTAACCAAATGATAATAATTGTTTCATAGTGTTTCCAGTTTGACATTGATTTTTGGTCTGGTAAATCAAGCGTGGTTTACCATCAAGCTAATATTCTTCATCATAAAAACCTGAGCGACTTTATATAAGGCGATTCTCCTTAACTTCAAAAATCATTTTAGAAAACATTTTATCATATGCTGTCCTTTACTGCATTTAGAGTGAACTTTGCAAGTGCGAAAACTGAACATGTGACGAAAAGCTATTAAATTTATAAAGTTATTATAAGTTGGTTTTAAAGTTATTTATAAATTAATGAGTACAACGAAAGCTTTTGCCTTTGAATTCTCATTCTCGTTTGATTTTTTTAATTATTTTGATAGTTTTTGCGAGATTATAATTCAAGCGTTTTGAATCATAATAGAAAATTATAAAGTTTCGAAACAGACTATCAAACATTTGAAAAAATTATGGAATATTATCTTTTGAAAAATCTGTCGTGATTGATCGGTTAGTACGATCAATGTCAATCTACCTTGGCGATAACAGGATTCAGCACAAAAAAGAATACTATAAGAATCATTAATTCTAACTGCACAATGTTAAAACAAACAATATACAGTCATCCCAGTATTATGGGCCAGTTAAGCATGATGATGCTACAAAATTATTGGTAGAAACATAAATTTAAATAATTTGCAGTTTATTTATAGCTTAATTGGTTGTAAATATATCATTATTTGATGTTCTGTAGGCAAACTTATTCCAAAATCACACACTTTTCTGCAAACTAATAAAATGTAAGCATGTTTCATTCTCAGTATTATGGGCCACTTTTAAACCTGGTCAGAATTATGGGTTAATGCTCCCAGTATTATGGGTCAGTAAAACAAAATCGGTTTTATTTAGAGAAAAGCGAGCGCGCGTGTTTGTGTTTGTGTGTGTGTGTGTGTGTGTGTGTGTGTGTGTGTGTGTGTGTGTGTGTGTGTGTGTGTGTGTGTGTGTGTGTGTGTGTGTGTGTGTGTGTGTGTGTGTGTGTGTGTGTGTGTGTGTGTGTGTGTGTGTGTGTGTGTGTGTGTGTGTGTGTGTGTGTGTGTGTGTGTGTGTGTGTGTGTGTGTGTGTGTGTGTGTGTGTGTGTGTGTGTGTGTGTGTGTGTGTGTGTGTGTGTGTGTGTGTGTGTGTGTGTGTGTGTGTGTGTGTGTGTGTGTGTGTGTGTGTGTGTGTGTGTGTGTGTGTGTGTGTGTGTGTGCAGTTCTCGCGATTTAGTGATCTTGTTGTATCTTGTACTGTACTCAGCAACTGTCTGAGTGAGTTGAGATTAGAATCAATTTTAGCTTCTTCTTCAGGAAGCTCATTAAACTGATATAGATTGAAGGATAGCCCAAGTAACATTTTTGTTGTATAATAGCTTATTAAACTGTTGTACAGTTGAACAGTTGATTCACGTGGAACAAGTGCTTGATAAGCTATTGTACAACAAAAATGTTACTTGGGAGTACTCAGTGCTGTGTTCGGATTTCGAGTAGATTGTCAAGTTCATTCGAATCACGCAGAGGGCTTCATCAAAGTGATGGTCTCCAGGATAGCACATGACAAACCAAGAGTACAAAATGCTATCCGGATACGATAGCCAGGACAACTTGCAAGAATGCCGAATGACTACCCTGCAGAGTATTTGCCTCCCATTCGGTAGGAATAAGACGACTATGGTGCAGCGAGCAAGATGGTTTGACTAGGTGGAGCGAGTCTGAGAAATTGGAGAGCGTTAGCCTACAACCGAGTGCATTGGAGAAACTTTGTTCACCAGGCCTTGTCTTAGAACGGCAAGCCAACTAAGTAAAGTAAGTAAGTTCAAGAAGAAGAAAAGTATTTGGTCCTGGCTTATTAGTTTTGGGTGGTTTCCAAAAATAACGCGAAACTGTACTGTACGGAAGATTGTGATCCTTTGCAACTTTCCGAATTTTTTCGGTTTGTCTTGCTAGATCAAGAGCATAATGCAGTATATCAGGATCATGGAGCTTCGATTTTTGTATCTTGATTTTCCTTGCACGTTTTTTAGTTTTACTGAGAAAAAAAATTACAATTAAAGTCAAAAACAGCGAATACTGTTGATCTATATGCTTGACCCATAATACTGGGAAAAGTCAATTTTGCTCCCAGTATTATGGGCCATTGTTTAATTTCGTATATTAAAGCGGAAATGCATCTTTCTAGGTGGTTTCACCGTAATTCTTTGAATACATACCTATTCTCTCGATTTCCATCCATTTTACGCTCAGACACACAAATTTACGCCGCTATTCAGCTTATAATTCACAACCGACTTTTTATAACAACCGCAAAAATAACAACAAATCGAAGGTCGATTGGTGCCAACTGACAACTATCGGAAAATTAAGAAAATTAACGTATTGGAACTGAGTGTATTGCTGTCAACCATGCAGCAGAATGTTGCTGCTATCTTTTGAACTCATTCTCGATAGTTAAATATTAATTTGTTACGTATAAAACTAACGTAAAGTATAGACTGGCCCATAATACTGGGTGGCCCATAATACTGGGGTGACTGTACCTGTTGGATATTGCCAACGGGATAGAAAGGTGGAATTCTTCCGGTATAATAATCTCCCACAAACACAGAACCGTTTAGTTTAAGTAGGATGATTATTATTCTCCTGTAATTGAATAGATACAGGATTCGCTTACTTATGGCTATTTAACAATGAATTGATATTAAAAAAAGACGGCTGGCAAATTCTCGTGGAAAGCTGGATACTTTACGGAACACTTCTCACTTCTTACTTTATACACGGAGATATTTAGGTAGTATAAAACACAAACAACACTGTCGGAATTTAACTAATAGTCGCGAAATAATTATTAGGCTTAGCAGAGACTGATTCTGCGAATTCACAAAGTCACCAAACTGTTCTGGTTTTATCGTTTGTTGACTTCTTTCACTGACAGCGGCATCTGTCAGCCTTCGATAAACGCACGCGGTGTCATTGCGACGCCCCATAAAAAATACCTCCTGATGTCGATGTACAGTACAGTGGCGTACTCCCACGCCAACAATACCTTTTAAATAATATATGCATAATAGGTTATGTAATTAGCAAGAGTGTAAAGTTTCAGTTATTCTTGCTTAATCCGACAGAATGTCTAAAGGTTTTTATTTTCAAACTTTAGCTTCAGTATTATTGCTTAGCAAAACAACATTTAAGCAGATATAATACGCTTAGCGATTTATTTTCCTTACTAGAACGAATTTTTGTTGCCAACGTTTCCAACAATTGAAATAACTTCCACTTTCATCGAAGTCTGACGAACGGTTTAACACAGTTATATATATATATATAAAAGATAAAAATCAGCATTACGTACAGATATACATGCTAATAAATCGTATTTGATGCACAAAATTGGTATATCCGTACTATTTTGGAGGCGATATACGTGATTAGGAATAATCATAAGCGTTACGACTATATAAGTATTTATATACGATAATATCAGATTAAGCGCGACTGACTTCGTAATGCTATACGATATTGTGTTGAAAATGTCAGTTATTATTATTGTATACGATAAAAAATCAACTTGGGCCCACTTTATCAAGCTTTAGTTACGATTTCGAATGTGTTAAAAGTTATTTACGATAATTTTGGTACATTGATATACGAGTTGGTGCTAGCTGGGAAGCCGCATCAGGTATTTTCCTTTCATTTTTTCAAATTTATAGTAGGGAAGCCCGCTTTTAACTATTTTCAAAAACCCCGCTATTCTTTCCAGTTTCCAGCGGTTTCCTCAGTCTCTTCACGAATTTGTCCGGAACCCTTGCTTATCTTCATCCTCTTCATCACCATTCACATACATATTCTCTTCTCTAATATCAATCCCACTATTTGCTGATATTGACTTGTAGATTCCATCCACTTGTTTAATCAATGTATCACTCGAAAGGCTTGGAAAATATTTCAAATTCTTTCCTGGCAAGAATTCTTAAAAAGTGCAGAGATCCCCGTATTCTGATCTGGGCCCAGCATCGTCGAAACAAATAAATGAAGCGGATTTTCTATTACCTTCGCTTCATACATGAAGCGACTAGTTTCATTTGTTGAACAGAACGTTTCAAGCAAGCTTCAGCTGAAGTTAGTCACCATTTCAAATGACGACGACTGGCAGTCAGGCACGATTTGTCGATGCTGAGTAGGTTAATTATAATATGCGTTAAATTGTAGGAAATGTTACTCAAATTTAATTTAATTGCATTCAGATGATAGAAAAATACAAATGAAACTTCAAAACCGGTCATGATAATGAAGCGAAAACCCGTTTCATTGATGCTGATTGAAGAAAGTTTTGAAACGAAGCGGCACTGCTTCTGAGCTGAAACTGAGCTTCATTACTTCATTGTTGAGTGACGATTTACTATTATAACTGACATTGCCGGGCGCTTATCTTGTTTCTTAAATTCGTAATTTGAGAGCTTCGAATAATTTGGAAGCTTTTAAATATCAAGTTGTTCAAAAATAAATTGTAACGCGACGTTTGGTTCATACAATGAAACATTTTTACAGCAAGGATGCTCTACTGTGCCTTAAACGGGTTCTAGAGCTATAATTACTCAACCCACAGTTTTATCTTGCTAGTAGTCGAAGAAGCACAGAGAAGAATGTCGTCAGCATTAACACCAAGTTATTTGAGTTTCACAATCTTCTATCAAACTTAGTTCTTCTTTGAATGAGGAACTTAAAAAAACTAGGATGTTAGAAAATACCGGAAATACCGGTTTTTTGCTTTTTCAAAACCGGTATTTCGGTATCCAAAAATTGGACGGTATTACCAGTTTCGGTACTACCGGTACTACCGGTTAGCCAGCCCTACTCGGAATAGAACTCCACTAATTTAAGCCCACACAAAGAGATGTAATTTTTCGATAATTTCCTACATTTTGCTTATCGCCTTTTTTAAAAACTGGAAACATAACCAATGGTGAATGACCAACTGGTTAAAACCACATTAAATAACAATAAAAAATGGAAACATAACCGATTTTTTGTTTGTTTATTTGTTTGTTTATTGTATTATAAAAAAATCAACTGACTTACAGTCTTAATGAATAAGATAATTCTAATTTCTACTAAATATATTAACTAGACGCTCACGGAAAACGTTGATTGGCACATTGAAGTCAAACATATAAAACATTTCATAGAACCGATGGCACATAAATCTAAATGGCTCATGAGCTCCAAATAAACGGTTCCGTAGTTCCAAGAGCAATCGCCTTCGTTGATGTAACGGTCTGATTGGAGCATACATATATGTTCAGCTGTTGTAATAGCAACGGACAATCGACGTGGTAATAACTTCGCGGTAAAAATCACTTGGGCAATGCGTTGCCTGGATTCCAGGGGCAGGATACCAAGAAGTCGGCAGCGATCTTCATACGGCGGCAGGTTCAACGGATCTCTCCGAAGCGCGTAGCGGATGAACTTTTTCTGCACCATTTCGATTCTATTGATCCAATTAGCATGAAATGGGCACCACTCAATGGAATTCGTTTCGAGGATTGATCTGACAAGGCAGCAATAAAACGTTTTCAGGCATAGAGGATCGCGAAACTCATCAGCGATTTTAAAAATGAATCCAAGTTGGCGGTTAGCCCGGGATATGATGCTGTCATAGTGGTTCCTGAATGTCAGTTCTTTATCTAGTAAGACTCCAAGATCTTTTACACATTGTACCCGGACCAGGCTGTGACCGGAAATCGTGTAGTTATACTCAATTGGCACACGCTTTCGACAGAATGAAATTATGTTGCACTTGTCAATACTTAACGTTAAGCAGTTTGCGGCACATCAGTCTGTTATATATTCTTTCGATCAGTTAGCCAAACCCTTTAATATAAATTGTATAACTCACCGCTTGACGGTACTCAATCTATGCTAGATCTCATTGGAGAGTTTCTATTGTATAAAACGAGTTCGAATAAAGAACTGGTAGTTTATTCCAGTTAGTGTTACCGTATCTGCTGCACATCTTTTATATTACTCTTCACGTTGAAGATTCCCCCGATTAATCATACATAACAGTGGCGACGATAAGGATAAAATTTTTTTAAAAGTGATTACAAAAGTGCGTGCAAAGAAAAAGTGATACCAGCAAAATTTTGTAGAAAAGCTAATTCGCGCCCAGTGAGATTTTTATCAAAAGCGGTTATTGTCTGGGTCGCGTGAATTCAACGATATTGTGTGATATAAAACAAAGCGTTTTTATTCAATAATACAATAGGGATTAATAATTGCGCTTTGTTTAAACAGTTATTAACCTTTGTTAAGTAAAATCCATTTTGTACTAAAGCGTGGGTTGACTAAGCTTTGTATAGTCGCTTTTAAAGGTTTAATAGTCATCATTTAGTTCGATCTCACCCCGAAAGTTAATTCGCTACTTGAGTAATACCGAAAATCAAAAATAATCGCGTGAAATTTATTCACAGTGCGAAAGGTAGCGTGCTGAGTAGCTATATGTAATTCCGGTGGCCAATAATTCCGAGTGAAAGCTAGTAAAAAAAAAAAAGTAGTGAAATCTGGTAAAAACGCAGTGAAAATTTTAGAAGAGCAGATAATTACAGTGACAAGCGGCAAGATTTTTTTTTAACGCCATCGCCAAGTACAGTATAATTCTATAAGCCGATATAGTGAGTCCGCAAAGGAGGTGAAATCGCTCACCAGCATTTTTGGCATTCGTTTTCGTTGGATAAGCAGCAGTTGGAGAGGCAGCAGATTGCTATCAATATTCGCCAGAGGAAAGAGCCAACACACAGAACAGTAAGCAATCAAGGTCACGTAAGTCGTTCCAATTTTATTAATTGTTTTTTTCCTTTTCACCTCTCACATAAGTTAATATTTCGCTATAAAATGTCTTTGATTGGGTCTGTTGATCACTATATCAGAGGATCAAGCTTCAGTAGCTACTTAGAGCGTTTAGGTTTTCTTTATCAATTAAACAATGTGCCAGAAGAAAGGAAACGTAGTTTGTTCATTACTCTTAGTGGAACAGTGGTATTCGATGAACTTAAATTGCTTTATCCCGGACAAGATTTAAACACAATCAGCTATGATGAAATGGTCAACCGGCTCAAAGAGCGTTTTGATAAGACGGAGCCAAATATGATGTATCGATATAAGTTTCACAATAGAGATCAGGGCATCGAGGAATCGGCGGAAAACTATATCCTTGCTATTAAGCTTCTTGGTGAAAATTGTGGCTTTGGGGAACATAAAACAGAGGCGATAAAAGATAGAATTATATTAGGTTTGCGTAATGAAGAGTTAAAGAAAAAACTACTTATGAAAGATGGCTTAACGTTGGAAGAGGTTGAACAAGTGGTAGTGAGAACCGAATTGGCTAATATGAGAGCAAGATTTCTAGGCGATGATGCTGGGCGAGTTTTGTCTGTGAGGCATAGATTGGGCGGCAGATCGACTGAGTATCGCAATAACGGCGGTCAACGATGCAGACCGTATGTCAGGTTTCGGGATCGAAGTCGGAGTCGTAGTCGCAGTGGTAATAGGCATTTTACTTTCAACCGATATTCGGAGAGGAATCGCGCTAGTAACAATAGTTTTTCTCGCAAAAATAATGATTCAAATCCTCAGTCCAGAAATAATCATTTTCGCTTAATTTGCAATTGGTGTAAGAAAAGAGGTCATATAAAGAAAAATTGCTGGCTCATGAGAGATCGCAAATCGGTAAATTTTGTTGAACAGATAAATGATTCCCTTGAAACTTATGATTTTAAGAGGCTACAAATTAGTGATCGCGAAGAAGATGAAGTTTATCCCTGCATGATGATTTCAGCCATCAATCATGTCAGTGAGCCATGCCTAGTAAACGCCTTGGTTAACAATGTAAGTCTTAGGATGGAAATTGATTGCGGTGCGACAGTTACAGTTATTAGCAAATCTACTTACTTAGCCCTATTCTCTAAGTTACCTGTTTCGAACTATCAAAGCAAACTTGTGGTAGTGAACGGTGAACCATTGAATATTTTTGGGAAAATTTCTGTTTGCGTTAGAATAAATGGGGTAGAAGAAAATACATCGTTGGTGATTTTGGATGGTAAAAACTCTTTCACACCGCTGTTTGGAAGGAATTGGCTAGATACCTTTTATCCTAACTGGAGAGGTATGTTCCGGGGAGCTTTTTCGGTAAACAACGTGGATATTACCAAATCTGACGGAAAAGACTTAGGTATGATTAAGTCCACTTTTCGTAACGTATTCGAGAGAGACTTAACCAAACCCATTATAGGTTTCGAAGCAGACTTGAAAATGAAAGATGAACAACCGATATTTAGGAAGGCATACGATGTACCATACAAATTGAAGCAAAAAGTGTTGATGCACTTAGATCAATTAGAGAAACAGCAAATCATAACTCCAATCGAGGTAAGCGAATGGGCTTCTCCGGTTGTTATTGTCATCAAAAAAGATAGTGAGATTAGGCTTGTGATTGACTGTAAAGTCTCTGTTAATAAAGTCATTATACCCAATACCTATCCACTACCCGTGGTTCAGGATATTTTTGCATCGTTAGCAGGTTGCAAAGTATTCTGTTCGCTTGACCTGACAGGAGCGTATACCCAGCTGAAACTTTCAGAGCGTTCGAGGAGGTTTATGGTAATAAATACCATAAAAGGCTTATATACCTATAACAGGTTGCCTCAGGGGGCCTCCTCTAGCGCCTCAATATTCCAGCAGATTATGGATCAAATTTTGGTAGGGTTAGATTGTGTATGTTGCTATCTTGACGACGTTTTAATTGCAGGAAAATCAAGGAAGGAATGTGAAGAAAAACTGATGCTAGTTCTTGATAGGTTGAATCAAGCAAACATAAAAGTTAATTTTATGAAATGCAAATTTTTTGTAAATATACTACCTTATTTGGGTTATTTATTAACTGACAAAGGTATTTTACCTTCACCTGATAAATTACAAACAATTAAAGAAGCTAAAACTCCAAACAATACTTCTGAACTTAAAGCGTATCTAGGGTTAATTAATTTTTATGGAAAATTTGTGCCTCACTTATCTACCAAGCTAGTTCCATTGTATAGACTATTGAAAAAGAATGTTAAATTCGTGTGGGACGATAGTTGCCAAAAATGTTTTGAGGATAGCAAAGAGTCTTTACTGAAAGCAAATCTATTGGAATATTACGATCCTTTAAAGCCGTTGATAGTCGTTTCTGATGCTTGCAATTATGGCTTGGGTGGTGTTTTAGCCCATGTCATTGATGGCAAAGAACGACCTATTAGTTTCACATCATTCTCCTTAAACAATGCACAAAAATCGTATCCCATTTTACACCTTGAGGCCTTAGCTTTAGTGTCGACGGTAAAGAAATTTCATAAATATTTGTTCGGTCAGAAGTTTACAGTATTTACTGACCATAAACCGTTACTAGGGATTTTCGGAAAAGAGGGCAAAAATCAATTGTGTGTAACTAGATTGCAAAGGTACACAATGGAATTATCTATTTACCAATTTGATATAAAATACAGACCTGCATCTCAGATGGGAAACGCAGACTTTTGCTCCCGTTTTCCCCTGAGCGACCCTGTTCCAAAAGGCTTAGATTTTTGTGAAATAAACAACATTAATTTCTTTAATGAAATTCCTTTGGATTATTTAGCTATTGCTAAAGAGACGACGAATGACGAGCTTCTTGCGAAAATTAAGCATTTCATAGAAAATGGTTGGTCGGATAAACCTGATAAATGTTGGAAGACTATTTATTCTCTAAAAGATGGTTTAGAGTTATTGAATGGGTGTTTGTTATACCAAGATAGAGTTTTCATACCATTTTCTATGCGCAATCGTGTTCTCAATCTTCTCCATGCCAATCATAGCGGCATCGTGAGGATGAAGCAGATGGCCAGACGATGTTTGTTTTGGTTAGGGATTAACGCTGATATAGAGAAATTCGTAAAACAATGTCAAGTTTGTATAACAACGACTGTAAACCCAAGAAAGTGCTCACCTTCTTCTTGGATAGCTACAACACGTCCTTTTAGCAGGATTCATGTGGATTTTTTTTATTTCGACCATAAGCATTTTTTACTTGTGGTTGACAGTTATTCCAAATGGCTTGAGATTGATTTGATGAAATATGGCACTGATGCAAGCAAGGTAATTAGGAAATTTACAATGATTTTCGCAAGGTTTGGTCTTCCGGACGTATTAGTCTCGGACGGAGGACCCCCGTTTAATTCAGGAATCTTTATTTCATTTATGGAAAGGCAGGGAATTCAGGTTATGAAAAGTCCTGCTTATAATCCTAATAGTAACGGACAAGCTGAACGAATGGTAAGGGTAGTAAAGGAGGTATTTAAAAAGTTTATTTTAGACTCTCAGACAAAATCATTACCGATTGAAGATAGAATAACATATTTTTTGATTAATTACCGTAATACTTACTCAACTTCCAAGGACGGTTTACCTTCGGAGAAAATTTTAAGTTACAAACCCAAAATACTGCTAGACTTGCTACATCCAAAGAGTAATTTTAGGTATTTTTTAGAAAAGCCTCATGATAAGAGCAAATCCACAAATTTAGGTCCAGTTTACGATGCGCCTGTTAACGATCCATTTTCTACATTAACTTTAGGTGATAAAATATTGTACAAAAATCCTAACAAAACAGACAGTCAAAGATGGATCGAAGCTAAATTTGTGAAAAGGATCTCTGTTAATGTTTTCTCAATATCTCTTTCAAGATCAACTGTTAACGCGCACAGAAGTCAACTTAAATTGGTGGAGAGGAACAAACCTAGTACGGCGATAAGTATACCAATGCAGCGCAGTAAACGTCTACGAGAAATTTCTGATACAGAAGCAGAAGCTTCCAATGCTCGAGGCATGGACGGTGAAATTACTAACAACCGCAAGCGTTTAAAGCGCAGATTACGACGTCCTCGGAGTCCTATCGTCACGCGATCTAAATCGCGATCGAATTATCCAGTTGTACAGTGAATTTACGGAATATTATACAAGCAAAATAATTTAATATGAAATGTTAAATTTTCGGAATATTGTATGTGCAAAATATTTAATTTAAAAATGTTAAATTTTCGATTATTATTGTACTATTAGCTGAATCAGAATATACTCTGCGTTAAAATTAATTGTAATTGGAAAAATAATTACGTTATGTTAATTCTTACAATAGAGAAGATAGAAAGGTTGTCATCGACTAAAAGGGGGAGAATTGTTATATATTCTTTCGATCAGTTAGCCAAACCCTTTAATATAAATTGTATAACTCACCGCTTGACGGTACTCAATCTATGCTAGATCTCATTGGAGAGTTTCTATTGTATAAAACGAGTTCGAATAAAGAACTGGTAGTTTATTCCAGTTAGTGTTACCGTATCTGCTGCACATCTTTTATATTACTCTTCACGTTGAAGATTCCCCCGATTAATCATACATAACACAGTCAACAAAAGTATTTAGGTAGGTCCTGTAGGTCCACACAATCGCTTTGGCACTTGATGACTTTAAAGATTTTCGTATCGTCAGCATAAAACAGTCGACAGCCAAGCGGTAGCAAAAGCGAAACGTCATTAATAAAAGAATGGAGAAAAGAAGCGGGCCCAGGTTGCTGCCTTGCGGAACTCCAGAACGGTTGGCGAAGCAGTAGGAAACAGTAGATCCCACTTTGACACACAATCTTTGATTAGTCAAGTATGATCTAAACCAGCAGGTGGCGTCCGTCGAAACACCTAGTCGCTCCATTTTAGCTTACAGTATTCCATGGTCTACACGGTCGAAGGCAGCTTTCAGGTCTAAATAGATAGCGTTGGTTTGAAAACTGGAGTCCAGGATTTGTATACAGCGAGAAACAAACTGCATCAGGTTAATGGTAACTGATCTTTTAGGATAAAATCCATGCTGCTCAACGTCAATGTAGAATTTGCAACAAGCGAACAAAGCATCGTTAACAATGATATCGAACAGTTTTGAACAGGCGCACATGGACGTGATCCCACAATATTTAGTAACCTTTTTTGTGAATTGGGAAAAGGTAAGAAAATTTCCATCGATCAAGAAATTTGCGTTGCTGTACATATTCAAAAGCTTAGCGATAGGGCAGCTAAGAATAATACCGCATCGTTTCAGAATTGCAGAAGGAATACCGTCCGGTCCGACTGTATTCGAAGACTTCAGCTTACCCAAAGCAGCAATTACGGTATCAGCAGTAATATGCGGCAAGTCGAATGAGAAAACATCACGAGGCGCTACGTTGCTGGCTTCCTCTATTTTGGCATGAGAAGCGATAGCGTCATTAAATATCAGTTGAAATTGTTCGGCAAAAAGGTCGCATTTCTCTTGGTCACTATTGGCAATACAATTGCCTAAAACATAGACCAGGACGCATTGGCAATATCGTCTGCACCAGCAATTGATTAAATAGTATTTTCAGCGGAGCATACATGGCGTACGCACATTTTATTAACACTATCGATGGAATCCATCAAATATAATTGCCACTGCTTTATAAAGGGTTAAGCGATGACTTTTATTTTTCCGTCCTATGGCCTAGTTCTAGTGGAAGAACAGCTGGTTTTGACGTTCTTTGAATAAAAAATAGCAGATTACTAATAGAGAACAGTTATATCATACTAGTTGAGCCCGAATCTTACGATCCGGAAAATATAAATGTTTGTTCAGAATTCAGAAAACTGGTGATACATTCCATTGGCCAGTGTTTGTGAAGATGTTTAATCTTTGTATTAGTTTTTTTGAGTTCTTATATTGCATAATATAGCTCTAAGGTGTTGTACATAAAAGAGTCATAGCCGGAAACTGAAACAAATAGTGTTTATGGTCGTATTGGATTTTATTGGATTGGAACTGAATAAAAACTTCTGGCTGTTTGCAACATTTATGTAGTCTGATTAGAGTGAAATGTTGCTGAGTAAAATTTTTGATCGTTTGCTATCCTTGGGCCATTTTTTTAAATTTTGCGACTATGTCCGGTCTGATTTAACACCGACCATGTAACATCGCGACAAGCAATCGAGTCAAGCAGTTGGGTCGAGTAGTCGAGTCGAACAGTCAAGTCAAGCAAACCGGTCGAGCAGTTGAGTCGGGCAGTTGAATCGAGTGGTCGAGTCGAGCAGTCAAGTCGAGCAGTTAAATCGAGCAGTCCAGTCGAGCACTTTAATCTGGTAGTTAAGTTGAGTAGTCCAGTCGAGCAGTTGAATCGAGTAGTCTAGTCGAGCACTTGCGTCGAGCAGTCGAATCGAATGGTTTAGTCAAGCAGTCGGGTCAAGCGGTTAAGTCGAACAGTTGAGTCGAGCAGTTGAGTCGAGTAGTTGAATCGAACAGTTCAGTCCAGCAGTTCAATTAAGCAGTCCAATCGAGCAGTATAAACGACCAGTCTAGTCGAGCAGCTTAGTCAACCAGTTGAGCAAGCAAGCAGTCCAGCAGTCGACCAGTGAGGTAACTGAGAATACAATCCATTGCTACGAAAGTATGATGTCCTGTCAGGGACCTGTTTTTACTTACCGATAAACCTCTTATAATGTCCTGTCAGAGACCTGGTTTTCCGTACAGACATAAGCCTCTTATATAAATAGATTATATAAATAGAAGATAGATTAAAGATTAAAATTGTATGTCGGCAAAGTATTTTTATTGGCGAAATAAGAGGCAAATAGGCTGAATTTAGAATGGTGGTTAGGTCAATCTCATTTGCTTTTCTGACGCATGATTTTGACCCATCCAGTGTCGCCAGCTCATTTCACCGAACTGAATCATACGCCGCCTTAAAGTCCACAAACTGATGATGGGTCTGCAAGTTGTACTCCCGAAACTTGCGAAATAACTGGTACAGAGTAACCATCTGAACCATCGTGGAGCGTCCCTCGGGAAAACCAGCTTGGTACTCGCCGAGAAAGGACTCCGTTAACAGTCCCACTGTACAGAATAGGATGCGGGAGAGCAACTTATTGGCAGAATTGAGCAATATAGTGCCACCATACCCAAGCAACAATGTCAGTTTTATTGTACTCTTATGGCGGTCTTCATGACCAATTTTGGTCTTAAATACCAGCATAAAGCTGTAATAATACCCAAATTGTTACTTGGGTAAATGTTTACACTCGAGTCGAAGACTTTTTTGAAAATAAGGTAAAGGGGACTCTCCAACCACTCTTCCGGGATTTGTTCTCGCTCTCAGATCCTGACAATGAACTGATGGATTGCATCGTATAGCTCTCTGCATACCTTTTTTTGTTCTGTCCTGTAGCCGCAGTTAGCTTGAGATTCCTGGCCTGGTTCTTCTCACGTGCCACAGTTTGTCGGGTCAGCCAGTAATATATAAAAATGAAGTATCAGGGTTTTACAGCGATTTGTAGAGAACAACTTCTAACCCGTCAATTGGCGAGGGTGGGCACTAGAGGGTTAAATTGAACTTGAAATTGGAGGTGAAATTGGAATTAAATTGGGCTCGGTATTGACCTTAAGCTGAATTATTGGACTTGAAACCGTACTTAAATTAGACTTTGAAATTGAACTTGAAATTTGATTTGAAATTAGACTGGGAATTGGACCTGAAACCGGACTTGAACTAGACTAGCAATTGGATTGAAATTGGACTTGAAATTGAACTTGTGATTGGACATCAAACTCCTCATCGTAATTGAAAACTGCCTTAAGTTGGGCTCGAAATTAAAGTTAAAATTCGACTTGAGGTAGAGTCTACACTAACGCAATTAATTTTCTTATCGTTTATTATTCAATAGGTTGAATTGATTACTCCGGACTTTTCAGATGCATATTTTATAGAAGGTGGGGCACGCCAGAGATGCGAACCATTTCACATTTTGACATTGGAACAGATATCTACCCTTCAATGAATGTAAATACGAAACCGCGGAAGAAAAATTTCATTCCACTTTTGTTATCTATAAAGACGGTCATTTTAAATATGATTTTAATTTTTTAGCCAATTTCATTGAACTTAGGCTTATTTTCTTGGCAAAACAAATTTGAGCACTAGAATTGGAAGCAAAAAAATTATTAATAGGTCAAGTGTAAATTGCTATTCATAAATTTCGTTAGCAACACTGCAATCGGATAAAATTCAAACTCCGCCAGCTCAGCTCAGTGACGCCGAGAAGCGATTCATTTCAAGTCGGTAAATCACATCAGCGGCACCATCACGGAAATTGCCACTTGCCTGACAGCGATGACCAAGAGGGGGGAGGTGGGCATCTTGGCTGCTCTTGATAGTGGCGTTCTGCAGTGCTGGCCGGCCCAAACGGACACTAGAGCGATGCAGAATGCGGTCAATTTGCTCCGGATTGATGGCAGTAAAGTGCAGTCACCGTGAAGTTCCGTCTCCGTCCACATGCACATGCATTGGCACTGTGGTGAGTGCCAGTCCGGTCCGGTGGTTGGTTGTGTGGCTCGTGATGGCTCCCGAAGCGATGCTCAGCTTACTCAATTAGTCACCATCATTAATCCGGGGAAAATGAGCTCGAACGGATAGTTGGATGGGTTTTCCTCTTTCCGCAACGGGCCAAGGCTCCGGGAACGATCGATTCGAATCCAAATAGAACTGAACTCGGAGAGCCCCGACGGCGCAATATTTGAAACAATGTGTCTCGGAATGATCGCACCGGGTGAGACAATTGGCCAATATGCACGGGCTCGCACAAAGCGAATCCCTCCGGGGCATCTTGGGCCATAATTTATGAGCTATCCGTCTCTTATCTAGGCGGACAAATGGACGTGAACCCGTGGCCGCGTTTGTCCGCGTCGATCGCACTCACAGCTCACAATCTGGAGTATCATTCAAATCTCTATTTCGTTCTGCCTCGCGGCTCTATCGTCGCGATTAGTGCAGGAAGGGCCTGCTGGACCGCGGAGGAAAACGAAAGGCCACCAATAGACAGGAACTGATTCTTTGCAGCCATTTTTTGCAATCAATAGAATGCGCGTGCGATCGGATCTTAACGGCCTCCTGTCCGGCTCTGCAAACCTTCGCGTCCCGTCCCGTGGCCGGGGATGGGATCAAGTCAACGTGGGTCCCAGCGCAGCGGGGTCGGCATGGCACGAGTGCGATGTACGCCCGGCTTGATCATTGCGGCAATTTGAACACAATGTCCAAAGCCAGCCAGTCTGCCAGCCAGCCAGCCGGGGTACAGATTTGCTTCGCCATTCAACCGGATCACACTGCTCGCAGGCAATCGCAGCGCGCGGTGGATTGGTGATAACGGATCTCCGTTTATCGCCGACAATCACCGTTGGGAGGGGTAGTTTTGGGATGGTTGGTGCCACATCTGTATAAGTTTGCAGTTGAATTCACTATGACCAAATATCAATTTCAACTTTGATGCAATTATTATTTATGAAATTATTGGACTTTTATCGAAGTATTTTATCAGTCCAAATACTCTGCAAAGCTTCAACCTACACTTATTTGAATCGAAATATTTTGAAGGAAGGAAAGAAAATTGTACGTTGATACGTAAAAGAGTTGCGGCCTTGTCTTTTAGACGAGCATTGCATCAGAACTAAAGCAGAAACATAAACATAAACATATTGCTATTATTTGACTCAAGCAGTTGCAATTCATCAATCAACAACTTGATTGCGTGTGAAATATTATCTTCTTGAATCTAGCCTACCACCAGCAATAAAAATCTAAATTTGAAAAAGTAAATTAGAAAGCAAAGTCCATTCGTCAGTCAATTCAGTCCATTCATCAGCTCGTACAATAGTCCTACTATAATGGCCGATCCGGTTGCTGGACATCGCGATGGCAGTTTGACATTTCACCACAAACCGGTGTGCTCACCGACCCGCGGACAAATGGCCCCCGTCCGGCTTGCTAAGATGGTGAATGACGGAACCCAGTTCGCGTTGTCGGCGGCGGCGGTGGCGTCTTCGTCATCGCCTATTACGCCAAAACAAAACAAAACAAAACAACAAACGTTTGATGATCGCCAGTCCAGCACAAAAGTACTTAGATGTGCACAGTAGCATACATACGCAGCCACCTTAAAGTACATCACTCTTCTATTGCCACCCTTTTTTTCTACGGGAGTCAATCGGACACGAGTCCACCACCGAGCGTCGTTGATGTTGTCGCTGTTGTTGCTGTTGAGGCGACCGGCGAGCGCCGCAACCACCAAATTGGATCTCTTTTGTTTTTGCGCTACTTGCCGGAACCAATTTCCTCACCGCCGATCGACCCGAGGGGGAAAGTGGTTTAAGGCGCACATCTTTCAGAAGGGAGTATTTGTGCGTGATATTTACTAAAATGCCAGCACACTGGAGCACATATTCCCAACTGTTTTCTATTTTAATTTAAAAACTTTAACCACTGACAAACAGAAATTATAGTCGTTGTCCCATTTATCACACTCTGTAACAGTTATTTCAAATTTACTTTTGATTGAGAATACCTCCGTAAGCGTCAAAGTGGCGCTTTTTAACGAAAGGAGGGGAAGGCCAATTGTAAAACACTTGCTTGTTTGACGGATACTCCCGTAAGTTGATATTTAGGAATGTTGATCAAAGATGGTGCTAGTTTTCAAGCACAATGTGCGTGACAATATTTTTTATGGGATTTTCATCAAAGGGTTATGTTTGTTTGTTTGTGCTTCAACTTACCTAACGAGTAAACTGACTGGGCGATTTCCAAATCAATGCACAATACATCAATTCAGAATGAAGATATGTAACAAATGCGACACAAAATTAAGAAAAATAGATGAAAATGCAACCATTATCTTCTGCCGGTCCATCTCCAGTGCAGTGATCTCTTGGAATAATGGGCCGAGGTCCAACCAAAAGACCACATTCTCCTCCACGCTCCACTTGATATTTTTTGATAGAGCGACAACTTTCGGCAGTCACTTTGTACACTATATATGCCCAATTAACGCAAGCATCGAAGTAATGAACGGCGGCTAGCACATTCCCGACTCGCTGATCGTCAATCACAGAATGACCTTTACGATGTCCAATTTCTTCGCTCCAGAAAGGAGCTGCGAAAACGAACAAAGCATCGACCGTAGTTGCTTGACTGTTTTCGTCATGGCTGCTGCTAATCTATTTATATAAGAGGCTTATGTCTGTACCGAAAACCAGGTCTCTGACAGGACGGTATAAGAGGCTTATCGGTAACTAAAAACAGGTCCTTGACAGGACGTCATGCTTTCGTAGCAATGGGTTGTATTCACGGTCACCTCACAGCACTATGGGCCAGAAATTAAAATTTCGGGACACATATATTTGCGGTTAAACGGCATGTCTCAGCTCAATGTGGTCTCCGGCAACTTTTTGAACGAAAAAATGATGCATCTTTTGAAGGGGTCGTCCAAAATTTAGGTGTTACTTAAACAACAATTTAAGTAATAACTTTTTGAGTAACTTTTTTTTCACCTTTTTGGTTTCAAAATATTAAAGATAAACCAATTTCAAGTATTTTTCCTGGAGATATCAAACTTCTACCTTTTACTCTTTTTCAGCAATAGACCTTTATTTATAAACGACCCCTCAAATCACATTTCTTCTTGTAACATGTTTATTTCAACAGACAGCTCAATGTGATGTTCTAGAATTTGCAGAATATTCTGCATAAATATAAATATCTAGAATATTTTGCACATAAAAGAGGAATATTTTTGCTGAAGACTGTTTTGTTTTTTCTGCATTAATCAATAAGATATAACTGTTTTTAGGTTAAAAACCGTCTGATGAAAAATATGTATATTTTCAAGGGTGGCGTCTTCGGAGAAGTAAAATAATAAAATATAGCGCATCTTCCTGAACTATTAGGGTGACCATCAATTCACCTATTAGGGTGATAAAAACTTTTGTTTTCTTAAATAATTTAAAAAAAAAGTTTTTTTCTCCAAAAGTTGCAGAACATACTAAAATAAGCAACTTTGCTAAATAAAGTAACTATCTATCTCTTATCGGTTGCGAAATATAATGATGTGTTAAAAAAGAGCACTTAAAAATCAATCACACTCAATAACTTTGCACACGATTTTTTTATTGCTTTCAATTGTTCTACAAAGTTATTCAGTATGTTGAAATACATATTTTCAGTGAAGACCGTTTGACGCTAGGACGCATATTTATTAAGTTATAAAATGCATGAAAAAAAATCCGCACTATTCCCAGGTATTCTCAGCCATGGTATTCCCAGGTATTCTCTGAAATACACATTTGGGCAAATAGCATTAATAATTCCCTACAAATTGGTATGCAAACTAATTGCAGATACTTGCAGATGGCCAAGATATTCGGATTTTTCATCAGATAGTTTTTAACCTAAAATCACTTATATCTTATTAATTAATGCACATAAAGCAAAACAGTCTTCAGCAAAAATATTCCTCTTTCATGTGAAAAATATTTTCTAGAACATCACATTGAGCTGTCTGTTGAAATAAACATGTTACAAGAAGAAATGTGATTTGAGGGGTCGTTTATAAACAAAGGTCTATTGCTGAAAATGGGTAAAAGGTAGAAGTTTCATATCTTCAGAAAACTTTATTAACTGGTTTATCTTTAATATTTTGAAGCCAAAAAGATGAAAAAAAGTTTACTCAAAAAGTTATTACTTAAATTTTGTTTAAATAACGCTTAAATGTTGGACGACCCCTTCAAAATATGCATCAATTTTTTATTCAAAAAGTTGCCGAAGACTACATTGTGCTGAGACATGCCGTTTAACCGTAAATATTTTTGTCCCGAAATTTTAATTTCTGGCCCATATTGCACAGTTCGACTGCTGGACTGCTCGATTGTTCAACTAGTTGACTAGATTGCTCGACTGGACTGGTCGATAAGACTGCACGATTTGATTGCTCGACTGTACTGCATAACTGAACTGCTCGACTGAACTGTTCGATTCGACTGCTCGATTCAACTGCTTGATTGGACAGATCGACTTGACTGCTTGATTGAACAGCTCGAGTGAACGACTCGACTTAACTACTCGATTCGACTGCTTGACACATTTGCTTGACTTATTACTCGACCCGACTGCTCGACTTTACTGCACGATTGAACTGCTCGACTGGACTGCTTGACTGGACAGCAAGATTCATCTACTCGACTAGACTGCTCGACTCAACTGCTCGATTGAATTGCTTGATTCCACTGCTCGACTGGACTACTCGACTCAATTGCTCGACTCGACTGCTCGAATGAACTGCTTGACTCAACTACTCGATTGGACTATTCGAATCGGCAGCTCGACTCAACTGTTCAACCCGATTGTTCGATTCAACTGCTCGACTAGACTACTCGATTTGATTGCTCGACTCAACTGTTAGCTTGATTCAACAGCTCGACTGGGCTGTTCGACTTAGCCACTCAGTCCGACTGCACGACTCAACTGCTTGACTTAACTGTTTGATTCGACAGCTCGACTAAACTGCTCGATTTAACTGCTCGACTCAACTGTTCGACTTAACTGCTCGAATGAACCGCTTAACTCGACTGCTGACTGCTCCACTAGACTGCTCGACTAAACTGTTCGATTCAAGTGCCCGACTAGACTATTCGATTCAACTGTTTAACTGTACTGCTCGATTAAACTGCTCGACTCGACTACTCGACTTAACTGCTCTGCTGGACTGCTTGACTGAACAGCTTGATTTAACTGCTCGACTAGTCTGCTTGCCTCAATTGCTTGGTTGGCTTACTCGACTCGACTGCTCGACTGGACTACTCAACTCAACTGCTCGAATAAACTGTACGACTGGATCGACTCAACCACTCGGCTGGACTACTTGACTCAACTGCTCGGCTGGACTACTCGACTCAACTGCTTGACTCAACTTCTAGACTTAACCGCTTGTCCCGACAGCTTGACTGAACCATTGGACTCGACTGCTCGACTCAAGTGCTCGACTAGACCACTCGACTTAACTACACGATTAAACTGCTCGACTAGACTGCTCGATTTGATTGCTCGACTTGGCTGTTCGACTCGACTGCTCGACCCAACTGTTTGACTAGATTGCTTGATTCGACTACTCGACTCGCCTGCTCAACTCGATTGCTTGTCGCGATATCATATGGTCGGTGTTAAATCAGACCGGACCAAGTCGCAAAATTTTAAAAAATGAGTTAATGATAATCTAAACGATCAAGAATTTTCTAAGCAACATTTTACTCTAATCAGACTACATAAATGGTGCAAACAGCCAGAGTTATAAGATGATTTCGAATGCAGTAAACTTTGAATGCGTTTTTCTTGAAGTCAGAAATTTGCCACTCGGTTCTGTCTGACTTAACACCGACCATATGAATCGGTTTGCGGCAGACAATAGACGGTTCAAAGCCACAAAAGAGCCATATTGCCCGCCTATAGAATCAGCACAGTGGAGATAATGTTTTTATTCAGTTAAATAAAATCCAACATGACCATAAAAACTATTTGTTTCAGTTTCCGGCTGACTCTTTTATGTACAACGTCTTAGATCTATATTATGCAATATAAGAACTCAAAGAACTAATACAAAGATTATACATCTTCGCAAACACTGGTCAATGAAATGTTCAGTTTTCTGAATTCTTAACAGTCATTTATATTTTCCGGATCGTAAGATTCGGGCTCAACTAGTCAACAGTGATAATGCGTCAATTTTTTTTTTGCACACAACAGAATTGCTACGATTGGCGATGCATATGTGCATTTACAACTAGGTACCAAATTACTAAAATCAGTCTATTTTTAATGCATACGTTATTTGGGCAGACCAACGGGTTCCAAGACTTTCTTCTACTGATTTTCGCTGACTTTGGAAAGGACAATTTTGGAACTATTGACTTTTACTCTTTGTGGAGGGCAAAGTAGCCCCAGCTTATATGCGTCGTCAGCATGTCACTGGCTTTATAATATCTTTGATTAACTGCCATCAGTTTCTTAGGAAATTCCTTCAGGTGCATTACCTGCCACTGCTGTTCGCGTTTGACTGTATCGTAAGCTGCCTTGAAATCCACGAGAATATGATCGACATGTTGAAATCCCATCATATCTGAAGAATTTTTCAGAGATTGAAAATCCCTGTCCGGTATTGTCCCATGATTTACGAAAACACCTTGTACGTGGTGTTGACTAGTATACTGATGCGGTAATTACAGTAATTAAACCGGTCGCCGGCTTGCCGGTTTTGTAGATGAAACACACAACCCCTCCCAAACGTTCCTTCGATAGTTTCTTCCAAATCCTAGAAATCATCCCAGCGGGATGTAGAGGTCTAGCGGGAGTCGGTCCTCTTCGATGGTTCATTTGATTTGATTTCTTACCAAGTTCACTCATGATCAGCTCTCGTTTATGGATACAGCCAAGTAAACTTTCGCACCGCCGCTTTGTGTTATTTTGTTATTGAAATGCTCATCGATAAGCTGCTTCCACTCATCGACCACCTGCGTGCTTGTTTGTGACCAGGTTTCCACGCTTTTTTCTGCACATGCTAATGTCCTTACGAGATTGCTTCGCTTTCTCATAAAACTTGCGCGTTTCATTAGCCCGGAACAGTTTTTCCATTCTACAATTGTTCCTGGTGATTTTTCGTAGCCTGGAGCCGGGGTGGCTCGTGCTGTTTCAAGCAGTCGTCTCCATTCAACTCGATCTTGGGTCACGCGTCACCAATTTCCCAGTCGTTTAAGAAGTCGCAAATCACCTTCGACCTAGTCGAGTCATCTTACACGTTGAGTCTTACTGTTCCTGGTGCGGGTTATTTAAAAGTTTTCGCCTTACTGTCAGCAGTGCTTGTACCTCATACGTCATGATTCATACGTCTGCGCCACTCTCCGCTTTCAGTTTGTACTCCGCTAAATATCGTCTGCAGCCTCTTCCGTTTGAACACGACAAGGGCGCGTTTGTCTTCCGTGAGCAGTGTTACGGCTTCAAGTCCATAAAGAACTACCGGCTTGATAAGAGTTTTGTGCTAATGCTTGTTGATCGTAGCTTTTTGTTATGGGCAAAGTAGGCCCGATTTCCCGCTTGGATGCGCCTCTGGCTCTTCTTACTAGTGTTGTTGTCCGCGGTCACCAGCGATCCCTAATATACGAATTCATCTACCACTTCTGGTTCATCGCCGTCAACGGTTACCGTCCGTGGGAGGCGCGCGTTTGGGGGCCATCCATATACCACGTGGACAGCTTAGAGGGGGGTGGGGGGTATGAAAATGTCCACGCTTGTCCACGGAAGGGGGGGAGGGGGTATGGAAAATGTCCACGTGGACAAGTTTTTTTTTCTACAAAAAATAGAAATTAGAAACAGCAATGTTGAATTGATTCTACATATGTATTAGCATTAACCATTGATCAGTGATTGTTTTTGAGCTCAAATAAAGATTTATCTTCTGAGGCATATGTTGACACATGAACCGATCATTACGAGGGCACATATCTGGTATAAATCTTATCGAGAAGATTAAGCCTGCGTTAGTACACATAGCTGTTGATTGCCGAACCTGACATTTGATGTAATGCAGTAATAAAGATGTTATTATTGTTTTACAATCCTTGCCCTCTTTTGAAAATGATAAAAGTAACAGAAGAATCCACGAATAGTCACCAGTAACGTGACTCATTTATCATTTAGGTCGCGCTTGCACCAAATATGGATTGTAGTTTGCCTCAAAATCAAATGCAAGGGCATCCATGGGCAACGTATTTCCAAAAGGATCCGCCTGCAGAAAATTTTATGAATCACATCGCATCGGAAAGGTCTTGTGTTGTATTGAAGTAGACGGCCAAACTGAGGTGCTTTGGTTAGACAAAGATACTCTGGACAGAGATGAATCGTCAAGCGAAAGTCAAGCTGAAACGGACTTTATTGTAGTCGATAATAATTTGCAGTAGACAAGATCACAAGAATTAAGGTTCTAACACCTTGCATACGGATTATAATACGCTGCGGAAAATTGACGGAAAATCCATGGAAAAACTCAAACTTCCGCAATGACTGAAAATCCGTATGCATTGTGTCGGGGTCTTTAGACTGGAGCTTCCATTCACGTAAGCTTTTTCAATAAATACTGCATAAATCAAGTTGAAAATAAAATTTAGCAGAATGCATTTTAGTTTTGTTAAATTTGACATAAGCAAAAAAAATGTCCACGTGGACAAACAGGGGAGGGGGGTGGGGGTTGAGCAAATGTCCACGCTTGTCCACGGAGGGGGACGGGGGGGTTGAAAATTGGTATTTTTCTGTCCACGTGGTATCTGGATGGCCCCTTGTATCCTTTTAGCCTCTTCCTTTCATGTATTTAACCTTCGACTCATGCATTTTTAGCCCAATCTTCCTAGACTCCGCTTTCAGGCTGGCGTGGCCTACGCAAAGTTTCAGGAGATGATATCAAAGTTATTTTCATAACGTAGGTGTTGGTAAAAATCGTGCCTCTCGTTTCGATGCCCGCTCGTCGGATCTCCCCCTCAAGGGCGATGTTGAACAGCATCCAGCCAAGTAACAATTTGGGTTTTATTGCACTCCTTTGATGGTTTTTAAGCCCAAAATTAGTCATGAAAACCGCAGTAAGAGTACAGCAAAACTTACACTGTTACCTGGGAGGATAAGCTTTCACCTAATCCTAACCCTCGCCGCGTCTCAAAGGGAACAAAGAAACACATCACTCGATCCCATATAGCTCTGATCAGTCGGGTTAGTTCATCTGGAAAAACGTGTTCGTGCATTATCGTCCAAAGCTGATGTGGATCGACTGCATCGTACGCTGCTTTGAAATCAATAAAGATGTGATGCGAGGGGTACATTGTACTCCCGACATTTCTGCAAGATCTATCGGGTGGTAAAAATTTGGTCCGCAGTGGCGCGAGCCCTTTGCAGCCCGCCTGATAATTCTCTACGAAACCTTGTGCTATCGGTGACAACAGCCGGTGTAACAAGATCTGGGAGAGTACCTTGTAGGCGGCGCTTACCAGCGCTTAGCCGCGATAGTAGCAGCAGTCAATCACTCTTTTTGTAGATCGGATAGATACTATATCTGTCCTAGGTTCACGGACGGTACCGTACCGGTATTATCCGGTATAAAACGAATTGTTAAATATATTTAAGGGATAATTGTATTAGGTATATTCCGAAGACGCGTCAATTTCTTTCTTAAATAATAAATATGTTGGTATAACGAACATTCCTTTCACCATTTTATGAATTGAAACGAATTGCTTATTGTGTTTTGACATTTTTTGTGGCTTCTTTGGTATTTTTTCAGTGTTTTTCCATCGTATTTTTTTAGTCTGCCGCTGTTTTCCGCCACCTCTTCGCCATCTGTTGTATTTTTGTTGTTCTTTTGTCGCTTTTCGTCATTACATTGTTGCCTTTTTTACTCCTTTTCGTCGTCTTTTGTCATTTCTATGTTGCTTTTTCTTCATCTTTTTGTCATCTCTGTGATATTTTTCTCGTCTTTTCATGGTCATTCATGGTCATGGTCGTGTTTGTTTTTTTTCGCGGCATTTTTTATTACTTTTATCAGCTTTTTGCCTGTTTTGTCGTCTTTTAGAGCTTTTTCGGTCGTCATTTTTTGTCATCTTTTCATCGTCTTTTGTAGTCGTTTTGCTGTTGGTGTTTTTTGTCATTTTTTCGACAACAAAAATGTTTTCTTCTTACGCCTTTCAAACGTATTTTGTATTTTTTATCTGGTTGCTGATTTGGCATGTTTTCGGCGACAGTTCATTCCATTTTCATGTTATTTTCGTCGTATGTCTTCTGTCGCGATGAATGAAATTTCCAATTTTGCATGATTTCTTTGTTCTGAATCAAAATATGCAAGAAAAAATATTGCCAAAAATTAATCACAAACAATCACATGGCAAGGCTTGCGGTGCTTATTTGAGACACTGACATCCGAGCATACCTTTGGCATTTGCACCTAGCGTATTTCGATTTCAAAGCAAAAAATCGTGCGATATTGGTAATTTTATTTACAGTTTTCTCAATATACATATGAAATGAAACTCACTATATTGCAGTACGTAAAGTGGCTGAGATTGGCTGCGCATATATGCGCCCTTTTAAAATAAAGCCTCTTTAAAATTGATTGAAAATTAGACAAAAGCTGGAATAGCTCGAACACCAAGGTAAGTAGAGCTGCACTTTTCTCAGCAAAAAGGTATATTTTCATAGTATGTTACACTTCGTGGAACATCAAAACTGCGTAGAAGTCGAAATAACCAGAAAAAATTACAAAAACTGGTATTAAGGGGATACATGAGTTTGTAGCACTATAACTTCTTTCCCTTAAGAGATAGAAGTTCTCTTTCTTCGACAAAAACTCCTTAAATAACATTTTGTACAACTTTTTCTCGGGCTTTGTTTATTATTGGCTTTAAATTAAAAAGTTAAATTGATTATTTATTGACCCACCCCCTTAATGCAATTTTTTTTGCTATAATAAAATAGTACTTTAAAAATCAAGAAGCTTTTGTCAGAATGCAGAAAACTTTCTGCGCTAAATCTGATGTCAGCCTTTTTTTGAAGCCGACCCACTGTGCGTCATCTTTGTGCAAACTTTTTATCGTATGTTTTCATCGCCTTTTCGTCATCTTTATACCGGTTTTTTGCTGTCTCTTCGTTGTCTTTTCTTCGTTTTAGAGTCATTATTTCATTTTTGCTGTGTCATTTTTGTTGTCTTTTGAAGACTTAAGTTCAATAGTTTTTATTTTTCGCATGAAAAGAGTAAAGCTATTTATTTTGAATAGGATAAGCATTCCAATATATCTGGTTATATGGTCATTATATTTGCTACACAGAAGTAAAGATTTTGAGATTATATCGCACTACAGGAAGCATTGTAGGAACTGTCAAAATGTGCAAATAAATAAGAAAGAAAAGGTTTCGCTTTTTCGTAATTCTACCAGACAAATATCAGTAACTATTAATGGGAGAGCGACAGCCTGACAGTGGAGAATATTATGCCATCAACGCAAATAATGGTGCAGAGTTTCACTATTACTCAGATAATTCAGATACTCATATCAAATGCTTTCATATTAGCCATGCTTTACGGAATATTATTCACCATGTAGCGTTTTGTAGTCTGGCTCTCCGACACTAAAATTCTTGATTGTTGATAGTCTTTGCGTGAGGTAGGTTGTCTTACTGGGCCCGATACGCTACCCGGATGTTCCGGGTCAGACGCTATCTTGGGCCCCTCCTAACGTGCAAGAATGCAGACGTTCATTAAGTAGGTTGAGGAAACGACGTTTCAGGTTTCACCTTGCAGTGAAATTTTCGTCAATAGCTGCCCAGACATAAGAAAAGATGTCCAGAGTAGGCGAGGTTATTTCTCGTGTCAACGTTTAGCATTCGCTTGACGGCATGGCTATTGTCATCTACTTTTTTTTGAAATGGGAGGAAGTGTCTGATGTGAAGAATGATTAATTGGGTGAACTGGAAAATTTCGATATATAGATCAAAAATATATTAGGTTGAGCAATGGCAGGTGGAACTCACACTCACGCTATTTCGGTTGCCGGCCGAATGTTTTACTGACTAAACTACTACCGCACCCTTGTATAGAGTAGTCTACCCAGCTAACACCAACTCGTATATCAATGTACGAAAACTATCGTTAATATCTCTTAACAAATTCGAAATCGTAACTGATAAATCGTAACTTGATAAAGTGGGACCAAGTTGATTTTCAATAATAACATATATATAATGAACATGTATATAATGATAATAACTGACAATCATACCCTTTCCGGCACAGAATCGTATAGCATTTCGAAGCGAGTCGCGGTTAATCAGATATTATCGTATATAAATGCTTATATAGTAGTAACGCTTAAAATTGCTCCTAATCATGTACATCGCCTCCACAATAGCACGGATATGCCAAGTTTGCGCTTCAAATACGATTTATTAGCATGTATATCTGTACGTAATCCTGATTTTTATCTTTTTATACATATGAACATGTTAGCTGGGTAATATCCATTTCAAGAAAAGTTCCTAGCGACTTGCAATCTTCTGTAAAAACGTGTATTTTGAGTCTTTCAACAATCGCCTAGAACCATATGTTCTTGTAAAATGCAACCACCATAAACTAAGTGTGAAAAACTAATTTCTGAATAATTTCTAAACAAAATACTCTATAGCTCTGCACTCGATAGAGATAGAAATGTGATTTCTTTAGCAAAGTTGTTTGCCTTTATATTTCCTATAACTTGGCCAAAAACCATGTGACTTAAGCTTTAAGATGCAGCGCTGATTTCGTAAATCCGCTTGCCCCAGTTTACCCCATGGGCTCGTGAAGTTATGAGAATTTGAAGCTTGAATATGCGATAACTCAGCAAGTAAGGTCCAAGAGATTCGCGGTCTTCTGCAAAAACGTGTATTTTAAGTGCTGCAATAATTTTCTAGAACATTGTATTCTTGTAAAATGCAACTAAGAAAAGCTAAGTATGAAAAACCAATTTTTAAGGAAGTTTTAAAGAATATGCCCTATAGCTCAACTCTCGATAAAGATCGAAGTTTTATTTCTTTAGCAAAGCTGCTTGTTTCTACATTATTTACAATTTTTCCGAAGAAACTATGTCTCTATATCCTAATACAAAAAAGTTATTTGTTTTTATTTTCACTATAGTAAGCGATGACTAACTTTTGACAGTTTTAGATTAAGGGGGATATTTATACGAAGAAAAGTGCTGAAGACCATAAATGCTAAAATAAACGCAAAAGAATCTAGGAAAAATGTTGCGCCCTTCGCCTTTTTGGACCACTGTGCACCCAAGCAACAATGTGAGTTTTATTGTACTCTTATTTTGGTTTTCAAGACCAATTTTGGTCTTAAATGCCATCATAAGAATGTAATAAAACCCAAACTTGGGCAGTGTGGTAGAAATAGGCAGTCTTGTTGCCGACGTCGCATCGGCAAGTCTAGTGATTATCATACCTCGAAGCTGACGGTGTTAAATCTTGTGTGCGGTCCGTTGAAAACTGCCGACTGCTGCAAAAACTGTGATCTTTGAGGTAGATAGCGTCGACTTTCTGTTAGCCAAAAGTAACGATTATGTGCCACTAGAACCTAAGTTGACAGAATCATTACCTCTCATACTTCGTCATGGCATGACAACAACCATTTAGGAAGATACTCAAGCATCGTCTGCGGAGAACATTTTTGACATAGCACACTAGGTCTTCCAGGTTAGTTTTTCTGTTGATAGCGTTTCGAGGCAATCGGTCTCGGAAGTCATAACTGGGCTGAAGATCGTGGCAGGATTATAGCGTGTCTTTCGATGGAAAAGGAAATTGCTTAACATTGCAATCAACGGCAAAAGTTTTCCGACTTATATCGAATGATTGAAAGCAGTTTTCGTGTAGCCCGAAAAAAAAAACACTGACAAAAAGCAACATTGATTAGCTGTTACCGTCGAACCTTGTGTTTTATAAGGTGTATATGCTTATTCTTATGTACTTATACTAGAATATTCTTATTCTCACGAATCCTGGTCAAATATGATCTAGAAGTTATTTTTAATCCATCTGGCTACAACAATCAACTTTCAATATTTTACGCAGAAAAGATCTAAAAAATTTAGGTGAGGTGATGGTGAGGGCCCTTTATTTTTTACTTCAGAATAATATAAGCGATAATCACTATAGTTTGAACGGTAATTTTTCTCATAATCCCAAACCATGGAAGGTTTGTTGAAGGAAATATGAATAATTTTTCCAGAATAATTTAAGTTAAATAATTAATTATTTGAAATTAAGGAAAAAATAATTTTTTACTTTTGAATTGCTTTACCCCAAAACACCCCCTCCCACACACGCACTACTGGGTGGTCACTGCCAAACCATCCTACCGTATCGAGACGGTTGACGGGCGCTCGCTTGGATGTGGTTGGTGATAAAATTGAGTTTAATTACTTCATTTTACGACGAATCGTCCCTAGGTGCGCCCCCGTTTCTTCTTCCCATTCGGCTGGAAGCTTCTGCCGTCTTCCCCGGTAGTCGGAGTTCGGGTTTGATTCATCCTCATATTACAAGCAAATAGAGCTGCATGCCAGTCGTCACACGGGCTTCAAGTGCCAATGAACGGCTGCCCCGGTCGGTTTTCTTTCTCGACTTCTTTTCGCGCTGAGAAATGCTAATTTGAATGTTTCCAGTTTTCCGATTCTGAGGAAACTCTCCATTGTGTTGCGGGCAGCTGCGTTGCTACCTGCAAATGACAAAAGTCGAGAGCACAAAAGCGTCGTCGTCGCTGAGTGACGGCGAACCGAAGCAGGCCTCGTTTGCGTTACGGTCGTTCGGCTTAATGACTTACTGCGATGCGATGGCTTTCCTGTGTGCCAACTGGACTGGAAGATACGTTCGGTCAGATAAGGCTGGGACTTTGTCCGGGTTCACTTATGCAAATGAAGCAAGGGTCAATTTTTGGAGTCCCGTCCAGACCGGAGCGTCGTATTCCCACACCGGATTACGATCGTTCCTTCAATAACCGGAAGTTTTCCCACATTTACGACGTTAAAACCAAAACTCATCGGTTCTAAACATTTTTTCTCCGAAACCATAATCGTTGTTGAGTCTGGGAAAAGTTTAAAACATCACTCGTTTGCTAGCGGTTGACCGTCAGAAGACCGTTCGAGAATTGGAAAATTGGAAATCGGTGCTACGAGGATGTCGATGTCAACTTTCTGCTCTAGTTGCGCTGCGTCAAGTGTAAGACCGCGTACAAGACTTGTGTCGTACATCGGCACTTAATGCAAGCCTAGCATCGACAGGGCCGCTAGTGTGGCGGCAGCGGCACAGTACTTACAGCCGTTTGATTCTCGCAATTGGATGCGCGCGCGATCGCAATTACAAGCCATCAATTATGACGGTTGAACACGTATCATAGGCCAGAGCAGTAGGCAACAGCAGCAGCGTCACACGCATCTGATCGCACCGTAGAAGGCTACCGTATGGGGCTTAGCCGCCGCCTCTGCCTCTGCCTTAATCGGAGGGGGTGAGCCGTGTGCCTTCGCTTGGTCTCACACTACTCAGACCGGCCGGCAGCTTGGCAGCTTGGGGACCGGTAGGCAGGCGGTCGGGGCAGGCCGATACGTGCTATCCGATGGGGGCAATAATTCTACGCTTTTAATAATGCATGCAAGCCAACGCGATCGAACTGCACGCATGGTCGCGTTGACGATATTGATTTAAGTGGCGTTCGCTGTTTCGCATGTGGTTTGCACACTCTGTGTGGATGGCCACGGTTAACCATATCGGGTCTTTACGATCTCGCAAACCATCGGCTTGTTGATACATAATATGACATTCATTATCATATTTAAAATCGATACAGATTACCCTTGGGCTTGGGCTGGGTGGACTATTTTAGCCAGTTTTGCCAGCAAAACTCGCCGGCACGACGTTGGTTGCTGATTGAGTGTTGTGGCTGTGCGACTATGACAGAGTTAATAATTTATTCTAATCCAAAAGTGAAATTTTTAAACCACTAGTCATTAAAGCTGCTCGATGACAGTTATGACGCCGTAAACCTTTTATTTTGAGCAATATTTAACGAAGAAATGCAAAGCAGTCAATCTGAAATAAATTTTATTAATTCAGCTCCAACTCCAAATGCAAACATTTTTTGACCTGTTGAAATTCGGAACCGTGACCGGGACACAGCACAATTTACTCTCAGGTGATCATATTGGTCTAGGTTCAGAAGAAACGAGACCTTTTCTTTTAATCCAAATTGCACAGAAGGCATGTGTTGGCATCAGGTTTTCCCGCAAATATGAGCTTTTCGCAAGCAGAAGGACGAAAGTCTGGCACGAAAGTAGCACTGACTCACGCAGATGTATACAGGGACCGCCTTAGCCGGCTGAGCAAGCTATTATCAGTATCTCCTGAATATGGCCAGAGCTGCCAGCTCTATACGTCTTACTGCAGGGTGTCATTCCATGATGTAGATTTAGGCCAGCGTAACGGAAGAATGAGAGATGAGCCACGAGATAGTCATGCCCAAATACCACAAACTTGGTTTCGCCCGTACCTCACTGGCAGAACTATGCCTGTCAAAATCAATATACGCTGTGGCAGCCTTCACAATTACCTCCAGCGTTCTCCAAGGCAGCCATTTGGGATCGTTCCTATTTCTGCTGTACATGAATAACGTGAACATGATCCTCGAGTGATTGAGATTATCATATGCTGACGACTTAAATGTACTATGCAGTAGAAAAACCTATTAACGTCCACCTCCTGCCACATGATCTGGAAAACTTTGGCGAATTAACAAGATGCCACTGAATGTGTCCAAGAGCTCGGTCATCTCCTTCGGTCGCAAATGTAACATGTAACTGCATAATGACACCCTTCGTGAGACGCACCTAAAACGTGAAACTACTATGTTAAGCACTTGGGAGTCTTGCTTGACTCAAAACTGACGTTCAAGTATCACATATCGTTAATTGTATTCAGGGCTTCCTTGTAACTTAGAGTCCTGTTCCGTTTTGCTTAAAGCTTCAACGATGTATAATGCTTAAAATCTTTTTATTGTTCACTGGTTCGTCCTCTATTGGAATACTTTGCCATTGTTGGGTTTCCTTTTTACCAAAGAAGCAGTTCAGCGGAAACGCTGGAATGACCCACGTAATCTGCCGAGCTGCGAAAGTCGTTGCAAGCTCCTTAATTTAGAATTGCTGGAAAGAAGGTGAAATATGCAGGGCTTCGACCGATCCTTTTTTTTCTACCGCAGTCACACCAACGCGCATTCAAGTTCACACCGTCCGTTTAGAGGTGGAATACGAACGCTATGCATAACACAACTGGCAGTTTGCTCAGTCAAACGCCGATGGCACGCAGCAGAATGAACGCGTTCTAGAGCTTTTTGACATTTTCGTTTCGATCAAGTTGCCTTTACCGTTTGGAGCAGCGAATGACTGCAAAACAGTCAAATGACTGGCAATCACCACGCCAATGAAAAGCAACCGCACAATCGTATGATTCAATACTACAAAAAAACTACCACTACATGTGCATGGAAGAAGTCGGTCGGACTCCGTCCAACACAAACGAATATTTTGCTTGCGTCGGACCGACGTCCGGGTGACAAACTATTACTGTGAGCATTACTGTGAGCGATTTGGAGACAAAAAGAGAAACGAAAAAATACGTCACCGTATGCTTAAAGTCAGTTTGCAGTTTATATTCTCAAAGCGCAAAGCAAAACGGGAGATCGACTGTTTGCTTTTGCTGAGATGCCGCGTAAATTGTAAGACGGCAGCAGCGCAAACGGCAGATTGACTGGATTCAAAAAACAGTCAAATGATCGTTCAAAAAGCGGAGTTTGAATGCGGAAAGTTCGCATTCACGGCAGTTACATTCAACTTGCGATCCATTTTCAAGCCCTGGAAATATGGCTAAGGTTTGTTTCGCGGACGATCTCCTTCAATGGAATATTTGCTTAGTCGACTTGATAAATATCTACACTATGAGACGTAGTCTTCATTTAAAGGGTGTTCCACATCAAATTGTATCACGGAAAAAAACGCTATAAAAAAGAGTCGGTCAACTAGATAATTTTCTAGTTGACCGACGCTTTTCAAACTTGGGTACAAAAGTGACCCCGTTGGCTTCGTACCACTCCAGGACTTCCAGCAGGCGCTTCTGTATACACTAATTGAGGTAGATCGGCCCATTTACAGTCCTGATAGTCACGAATGGCGCACACCGTTTACCATATGAGCAGATCGCTTGCCAAATAATGTATTTCTTGGCAAACTTTGAAAGTTTCTGCTTCCTTACTTCCGCCGGAGCATCAAACAGGTGCTGGGCAATGATAAACAGTAGCCCCGGAAGCTGCCGGAATAAGGCTTTTCCACTTTTTGGTCACATCCCTGACGAAGCATTGGGATTCCGCTTAAACGCTTTCACGACACGCTTGTGATTACTAATAGAACAACAGTTCTGACCGCATTTCTCCTTCTGTTGAATGCTCAGAGTTTCGTAGTAAAGTTTAATCACCCGACTCACCGTTGACTACACGATTCCGAGTTGTTTTCCCGATGGGAGAGTTGAGAACTTTCCAGGTGCTTGCGCAAAATCAATTTGCGACGTTGCTTTTTGGGTGACGCCATTTTTCCAATTTTCGAAAAACTGATAGTGATAATAATACAGTATCTAAACTACTGCCAAATTTTCAAAAGAAAATCTCCAATGGGTAGATTTACAAGTGGCGGGAAGACAACATGGGGAGAGGGCTGACAAAGGGAGCGGACATATTCAAATGAAGAAAAAGGGTTTTATTTGTCGCATTCTGAAAACTTTTGTTACAATATCAGCTGTACAAATGGCTGAGAGACAAAGGGGCCGCGAGTACGATCGGCCAATCAGCTAGTTAGTATATAAATGTAAGCGAGGACTCAAACAAATAGTGACAGATTGCATTCAAGACAAGCATAAGCATCAGTAACGCGGTTGCAACTCGCAGAGTTACATAACGTTAGAGGTACATTTAATAGGTTGTCACATCAAAAAATGTGTTTAGCTAAAATTAAAGAAAATTAGGATGGGTACCTCCGATTCACGATTAGACGCGAGACGACGCACGCGGGCTAGTGCAAGTACACTTTAAAAAAGTGGAGAATTCTTCCACAATAGATTCATTAAATTCGCAAAGTGAGTCACGTAAGGGAAACGGCATACATACTGACGCACCATTAGAAGCAAGTTCTTTTCTATTCAACCTTTGAACACAAGCACAAGCAGGGGCAGACTGGCCCACCGGGCTACCGCGCAAATGCCCGGTGGGCCCCAGTAAAAATTTCGTTGTTACACAAAATGAGATTTTCCAAAATTTTTATTCCAGTTAAACTCTTTCTACGACTCTCGAATGTTCATTTGCTGGGCCCCATGATTTATGAAATCAACCGATTAATTGATTGAAAATTCAGCTTCAAATAGGACTGTTGGGGCCCCGAACTTTAAACCAAAATTTCTATTTCAATTAAACTTTTTCTACGACTCACGAATATTCAATTGCTGGGGCCCCATGATTAATGAAATCATTTAAGTAATGCTGTTGGGGTCCAAGCTCCGAAAATATTACCAGCCTCAATTCTGAGTATTTAAAAGTAGAATTAGTATTTCATTCGCAGTCATTTGACTACTCATAAATATTGAACTGTCGGCTCCATACTTAGTTTACTTCAGCGGCGACGGTCCGTTATCGATCCTGCGCCGAATGAATTATTGTCCTCCAGAACTCAATCCTGGGCTACCTTTCTTCAAACCCCTCGAACACCAACTTCAGTTCAGTGCATCATCCTCGATAGCGCACATCTATCAGTGCGATGTCTACTCCGAAGTCTATGGCCTCTTCTTGATTCTCTGCTTAAAATAATTTTAGCTACTCTTTCGTCGAGCATTATCGACGCATATTTTGCATTCAACAGCATATTTGCTTTCAGCATAACAGCATATTTTCATTCTTTTAGCACCCATGATTCATGTCCGTAAAAAGCCTCTAGTGTTCTCTAGAGCGTCAGTTTTATGCGAATTTCCCAAGTAGCACACGTTGTCACAATTAAGTCGCAGCGGCTGATATGCGACAAATTTAAATGTAAAATTTGGGTTACAGTAACTTAAAATATAACCTTTGTGTAGCCGAAATAGCGCAACTTATGTAACTAAATATGGTTACATTAACAGTTACTCAATAACCAATATGTAACATGTATGGTTACAAAATGGTTACTATTGAAGTTACACTATAAAATGATTTTCAATTGGTGGCAAATTAGTTATCTTGAAACTATTATTGCATGGCGAAAACAATGCAACAGGTTACAATATTGCTTGAATGCAAGAAGATTTATTTTAATCTATGGCTATCAACGTCAAGCAGTAAACTTAACTGATGAATATAGAAGAGCGTATTAATTTCGCCCGTTATCTCAAGACAAATTTTAATGCAGTTTCAAATTTATGGTGAAACCTATGATTCTAGCTTTAAAATATTTACGCGCCCTAATTTAATCTAGCTTTTCATTACTTACTAGTTTAATAAATTTATTTTTTGCAAAACAAATTTTACAAAAATATTAAGATTTTAATTTTTTTCTGATTTTTTCAATTTATTCTTTGCCAGAAATCATTCAAAAATAAATTGAAATTCAACAAAAGTAATTTTTGAGTTTTCGCTATCACTTAGAAAAATTCATAGCCATTTTGCCTTTAGTTAATCATACAAGGTTACATTTCAGTTACATTCTAATTGTATGTAACCTAAACTTTGCATCTGGTTACGCTATTGGTTACGGTAACCAATATCAGATCTGTTGTCGTCACCTGGTAACTAAAATATTTCTTATATCATTTTTAAGTTACACAGTAACCTTTTTACATTGCCGGTTTCGTTTCAATGTAACTTGAACGTTTTGACGTTTGAGGGTAAACAAAATTGATAATTTAATAACAGTGTCTCCGGAGAAGATTCCGTATATCAATCGAGTAAGCAAACGCATTTTCTAGAGCATTTTGCAACCCGTGTACCAATGGCTTATCTTTACTATGAGTAAAATTTTCGAGATCTACGCGTTTACAAGGTACAGTGGACCAGTTGTTGCGAAAATGTTACTAGCTAACTTTTTTCGCCTTCGTAACTGCTCGTAACGGAAAATTAACTGTTTTGCGACCACCAAGTTGACAGCATGAATAATGGTTTCATTTGTGTCATTTGGTAACTACTTGGTAACTTTTTGAGATTTTGGTCATCACAAAACTAAAATGGAATAATTTTTAATTTTATGTGACCTAACTCGTTACAGGTATCATAATTCATTTCATTGTTGTGCAATCTTTTTTTTTTGTTATTTGTTTATAGAAACTTATAAGTACAACTTTGGAGGCGAATCAAATTATTTTTTGCTCAATCCGTCGTGTTTACAAGGTACAGTGAACGAATTGTTACGAAAATGTTACTAGCTAACTTTTTTGCGTTTGTAACTGCTCGTAACTGAAAATTAACTGTTTTGCGACGAACAAGTTGATGACAGTTCGAAAAAAAGGTTTCGATTTTGTCATTTGGTAACTATCTGCTAACTTTTTATGATTTTTGTCACCACCTAACTAAAAAGTAACTGTTTTCAATTTTATGTAACCTAATTCGTTACAAGCGTCCTAAATGTAACTGTTGTGTAACCTTTTTCATTTTTTTATTTGTATAATTAGTTACAAGTGCTACTTAGGTTGCAAGCTACGGAACTTCAGCTACAAAATGTAATACCTGCGTAAAGGCCAATTCGCAGCTGCAATTATTAGTCGTTTTATTTTGCGACTTACATCGTTGTTACATTTCGCGAGCATACCAAAATATATTCAGTTCCTCTTCGACACCAACACCATTTGGATTTCCACGCCATGTACTTCATTTTGGCGGTGTTAATGGTAAGTCCCAATTTCTTATTAAATGACCTAAAGGCTTCTTTCGCTGCTCTACTTTGGATTTCGGTAATATCAACGTCATCCGCAAAATCAAAAAAGCACGTGAGGTCTCATCTGCTATTCTGACTCTAAATTTTTACTAATCCAGTGTCACACGAATCAACGTAACTAGTTCTATGAGAAAACTATGTCCTAGCGTTAACTGTCACAGCTCATTTCGTTTGACTGAATCGTATGCCGCTTTGAAATCCATGTACTTCCGGAACTCGTCAGTTACTAGACGCAGGGTAAATATCTGATCCATCGTGAAACGAGCCTCATGAAAACCAGCTTGGTACTCGCCGACGAAGAACTCCGCTAACGGTCTCAGTCTAAAACACAGGATAGGGAGAGCACCTTTCATCTATGGTAAAATTCTTGCACCTGACCGTTTTGTAGAAACTCCGTTTGTCGTTGCTGTCGAACCTCTCCTCTGGACTAGCGGGCACGTGCTCTTCGTACTTGCGTTTTTAGACGGTGAGTTTTTTTCCGCAGCTCTACCAGGTCGAACCAAAAAGATTCGCGCAGAGTCTCTGGGATTCCTTACATTGGAATATGAAGAAATTCTGCACAGGATTCGCACAGAATACCTTGCAGGATTCTTATAGGAGAATCCAAGAGTTGAATGTCAGGGATAGCTATAACTCGGCACGGGAATCGTTGACATCCTATCATTTATAAAATTAGCTTATTTGATACTTGCAATTTTGCATGTAATTAACCCTATAACTTAAAATCTGCAGAAATATAAATGGGTGATAGATGCAGAAAATGTTGCATTGGTGGTAAAAATGCACAGTGGCACTCATCAGAATGTGGAAAGTGATCTTCCGGGTTCGCTGAAGGACGGTCAGTAAAGAATCAAATATTCACGTTGCGGCATATCCGCCAAAAAGTCCATGAATACAGAATTCAACGCACAATTATTTCATTGATTTCAAAGTTACGTATGATACCATCGACCGTAAAATAATGGCCATTCTAACCTCGCAGGGGCTTTATCAACGTGATGGTCCCTCATGTGGGCTGTTCAACATGCCGCTACAGGCTGTTAAGAAAGGAGCAACACACAGGCACAATTTTCAGCAAATCTAGTTAGTTCGTCTGCTTTGCCAATGAAATTGATATTGTCGATAGAACAACATCTGCGGTGGTGGCTGAACAAACTAAAACTCAAAGTAGCGAAGATTGAGTTGAAGAAAAATGCGTCCAAACTGAAGTACCGTGAACCGCTAATATGACGCACACGCTAAAAGCTGATAACTCGGTCCTAATAACGACTGAGTTTGTTTTGTTTCGAGCATCGAGCCGCTATGCTGCCCGTTCTCCCGGTACTCGACACTCGACAGTGCCTGAGTCGAGTCGAGTTGCACGACATGACTTACAAAACAGAGCCGATTTACTGTCATTGTAACGCAGATGTCTTTTGAGTAGATGTCGGACGATAAAATTTAAAGTGCATATGCTGCACAATTACGAAAACTGGTGAAAATTTATTATTTATTCCTTCGGATATTCAATTTCGGTCGTTATAAACCAAATCAATGAGGTTGATCTGACAGTAAAACTTCAACTTTTTAGTGAACAGTTCACAGTTATATATTTTCTAGTTAACAAAGCTAGCCATTTAGCGTCTAATTTAGCGTTTTTACTTACAAGCTTTGCACTATATAATTTTGTAAAATAAAACGAAAAGCTTTATTGAGTTATGGCGGTCAAGCAACGAAAAATATAAGCGGTTTTATTGCTGCCTCCAACAGAGGCACTTGATCAGAAGGCAGTTTTATAGTGGTTATCAGAAGGTTCTAGTGGAGCTCATTTGTTTTTTTTTATTTGCTTTTTAACTCAAAAAAGATCTAACCGAATTTGATGAAAATCCGTAAGGTCGATTACAAGTTTGATCTTTTTCTTGGTCGCTTGACGTGGAAGCCCTTAGTTTTGTATTTTTTGATTAAAAACATCATTCAGTAGTAGGATAAGCTGTCTCACTCACCCTAGTATTGCTGCGAATTTTAATGCAATGAATAGGTTTATGTTGAAATCATGGTGATGTCCACATACATAAATTTGGTTATTTTATTTTTCTCTCTTGTTGTCTGGTTGCTTTGCAAATTCAGTAATCTGCGTATTTTTGTTCCTAAAAGGCTGTTGATACAGGCTTATTCACTAGCGTGGCTGTACATTAACAAAAGGTGACCTTTCAGAAAATTGTTTTGGCCTGGGGAATCGAGTAATGGTAATATGGCGAATTTGTTATTATTTAGCAGAAAATACCGGGCGATTATGTTTGAAACTCCAGACTTTCAGATGCAATTGGTTTTAAAACCGATCTTGAAATTATACTAGAAATTAAAGTAGAAATCGGACTTGAAATGGGACATTAAATTGAACTTGAATTTGAACTAATTTAGACTTAGAAATTTTATTTCAAAATGAGCTGGGAATTAGACTTAAAATAGGATTTGATATTTGACTTGAATTTGGAGTAATTTGGACTGGGAGTATTTCTTCGAATAGTAATAAAATTGAATTTAACAGAGAATTTGAACATGTTTGGAAATTGGATTTAAAATTAAACTTGTAACAAGATTTAATATTTAACTTAAAATTGGAATTGAAATTGGACTTGAGATTGGACTTGGTCGAATTATAATTAAAATAAGACTTGAAATTGGAATTCAAATTTTACTAGAAATTGAGTTTAAATTTGTTTTAAAATTGGAAATAATTTAGAGTTGAAATTGGGTTTAAAATCGGAGTTACAAATAGACCTGAATTTGACCTTGGGAATTAAAATTTGAGTTTCGAAATTTCAATTAAAACTGGACTTATTTCATGTTACTATCTCCCACGTTTTACCTCTTTTGTGTTTCTTTCTTCTTCTGTCCTGTGCCGTTTTCTTTGTATTTTCATTTTTTCTTATTTCTTCCGTTTTTCTTCTTTTTCTCTCGTTTCTCTTTTTGACTGCCTTTTTCATTGTTTCGTTTTTCTTCCTTTCTTGTTTTTATTTTTTCTTATTTTCAGTCCAGTTTCTCCTCTTGTTTTTTATTCATTTTTTGTAATTTTTTCTACCGTTTTCTGTTTTTTCTCTTCCTTTTTTCTTGTTTTAGTTTTCAGTTTTCGTTGTTTTATACGCTTCTGCTTCTCGTTGTTCTTCTTTGTCGTTTTCATTTTTCCTCTTTAGATGCTCCGTGTTTTCTTCTTTTTTGTTACATTTTTTCCGTTTTTGGTCCTCTTTTTCATTTTGCTCTTTGATTTTCCTTTTTTATCTTCCGTTTGTCTTTTTCGTTCCAGGTTTACCTTTTTCTTTTTTTTCTGTCCCATTTCTTATTTGGTTCTACCCTTCTCTTCTCGTCTTATATCCTATTTGTCTTGTTTTGCTCATTTTGTTGATTTCTTTTAGCGGTTTTCTTTTTCCTCTCTAGCTATTTTTCTTTTCCTTTGGGTTTCTCTATTTTTCTCCTCCGTTTTTCTTTTCTTGTCTTGTTTTCCCTCTTTTTCTGTTCCGGTTTTACACCTTTTTAGCACGTTTCTTTTTGTTTTCGGCTCGTCTTCCCTCTCTATATCTCGATTTTTCTTCTGTTTGTATTTATCTCTGAAACTAGTCGGTGAATTCGCGGGTTACTTTCGGAAAGGCACAACGCGCCAAAGAAAAAACATGATAGTTTTAGCACTACACTTTTAATGGTTGGCAAAGCACAATAGGCATATCGCATATGTATTCAGATAAAGTGGACTGTATTTTACACTTCGATGTGGCTCGGTCGGTATGCCAAAGAGAACTAATCAAATTAATCCAACTGATCTTATTTGCCTACGCAAAGCTACGGTACTCATCGCCGTTACACTTGATCGATTACACTTGATCGATTAAGAAAGTTTTACATTGTAGGGTAACAAGGGGTAAGAAGGCCCGGCGGGGTAAGAGGGACCACATCGATTTCGTCAAGAAATCCTTAAATTTTCTACAAATGCCCCAGTATGTTTTGTTTATTAGACTATCTAAACACTTTCGGGACAACCTGTGGCACTCGGCCGAATCCAACATCAAAACTAGAATCAAAACAAACTTTTCGTTCGCAGTGTCTTCATGCGATATAATTTCAGCAGCAACAAATTTAAGGTTATTCAGTAAAAAAAGCTATGTATTTTGTCGTTTCTCTTACCACTGATTTGTTTGTGTGTGGCGGAAAAGGTATATAAAATAGTACGGATTGAGAGATAAAAGCAAAATAATGTAAATTGTTAACTAGGGGTAAGACGGGCCATTTTTCATGGGGTAAAAGGGCCATACGTCATGGTGCTCATAATTGCCTAAAGTTCTTCTGTTTAGTGTCTTAATAGATTTTAAAAATATTGAATGAAAAACCAACTTTTTTCCTGTTGAATTTGACTAACTTTTTTATTATTCTGACAGATACGCATTTCGTTTACGACTTGCAGGCTTCATCAGTGTCTTTTTCGAAATAGAGTACACCTGTAATAAAAATTATTCCTGAATCTGAGATCATCCTGTCTAACACAGAGCCTCCCATGTCAAAAGAAGCCAACAAGTGCCATTCGAATAACAAAATCAATGTAAATTTGGATCTAACGGAATCAAAATTCGATGATCCCAAGTCACTTAATGGCTCATTTAATGTGTTGCCTTCTTTGTGTTCACCTAAAGTGAAGCGTATTCAAAGAGTAAAAGTCCAATTGACAAATCAACAAAATAACGCCTAGAAAAGAGTAAATAAAAACCAGTGGAGTAAAATAACGTCTACTCTTGTTTTCAAAATTGAACTAGTAGTAAAATTTCTTCTTTTAGCAGGTCACTAAATTAAACTATACCTTCTTTTAGCATGTACCTAAAAACCCCTTAAGAACTTATTCTTACTTAGTTAATAATATTGAAATTGTGTTTACAACTCAAAGAAACCATCAAATTTGCCACAATCCGCCTTACTCCGCCATGGTCCGTCTTACCCCTTTGGTTATCCTTTGGTTGTCACGGAAAAATAGACTAATTAATTCATTATATAATTTTTAATGGTAGATAAATGAATGCTTTTCCATGTGTGGAACAAGAAAAGGTGAATTTTCGTACACATTTTATGCTAGCAATTTATTCGCTTAGGGGGGCCGTCTTCCCCCGTCTTCCCCTAAGCGATATCACTTCGATTTTTTACCCTTTAACTGCTAAAGGCTTTCCTATACTATTTTGTACTGAAAACCCTCGTTATCTCTGTCTTTTTACATTTTTCTTGCCTTCTGTTTCCCCTTTCTCTTGTTTTCCTGTCCCGATTTCGGCCTATCATTCCTAATTTTCTCTTTCCTGTTCCGATCTTCACTTCGATCTTCTGTTCCATTAGCTTTTTTCCAATTGTTTCGTTTTCGTCTGTTCCGTTATTCCACTTATTATATTCTGCATTTCCGCCTTTCCGGTCATGTTCTGTTTTCTATTTTATTCCATTTGTCTTCCGTTTCTATATTTTTCTGTTCTCGTTTCTCAACTTGCAAGCTCCCGTATTTTCTTGTTTTTTCCCAGTTTACTTTTGACTATTTGTTTTAAATACTTCATTATTTCAACATATACATATTTCGTGTTAGACTAGTAGACATTCATATAAGGCCATTGCAAATTATTTTTACAGTTTTTGCCACACCCCCCTTCGAAATTGATTTTAAAAATTGTGGGCCCAACAACGGAAGGACAAAGACTTTATAAAATATTTGTAATGGCCAAATTCGAAATGGGCACTGATTTTTATGAAATACGTGTAAATTTTTTCAGTAATTCAGAAAAATAAGATTTAATATATTTTCTGGATTGCTGAGCAAGAGTTTTGGATTTCCAGTCATTTATTACTGAATATTATTGTTTTAAAAAGGTTGGCTTAAGAGTTCAGTGTCTGTGGCTCAAGCTGCATGTTTCGGCTTAAGAGTTATGATATGAGTTTAATATTTAAACTACTTGAAGAAATACAACTTTTTATCATTTTTGATATTGACTTATACTGGTCAAGTTAATTTGTACTTCTTATTAGGAAGTAAATGTGTTTTTTCGCTGGGTAACATGTGAGTGAAGATCGAACGAACTGGAAGTGCGAAAAGAAAACTGATATCAGGCTTCCTGTTGATAAACTGAGCGGTAGTGTAATGGTATTGCACTCGACGCAAGATTGAGAGTTGTGGGTTCAAGTTCCACCTGGACAGTTAATTATTTTTCACAGTTTGCATATCAGTTTTCTCAATTCTTCCAATATTCATTCTTCACTAAAATACATGTACTCCCTAATAAGAAGTACTTGACTTTATTTAAATTTAAATACATATCTGTAAGATGAACATCCTAAATAGCATGTACAGCCCTCTAGCAGAATAGAAAATGTACACAGCAGATGTGCGATGCCATCATATTTCATCACCATGGATGTGTGCTTGACGAGTCGATCTGCGGTGCAGATCAATTCAGCCAGGATCGACCGTAGTTTTACTGTTTAAGCAATTTGTATTCTTTTACACTGCTGCCTTCTAATCGGACTCGCTTCGCCAATGACTAACTAACACGGGGAAAAATTGACAGCCATCCGTTATTGTGAATTCCTTTTCAAAGGTGATATATCACTGGTAAAACCTGCGGGTCTTGTTAGACTGTTGACAGGACTAATAGAATAGGTTCGATTAGAAGGGACAAAGAATATCAAGGACTCCATCGAAATGCTCTGTCATGAAATTATGAGGTAGAAATTTAAGAGAAGGATGAATCCAACAAACTGTAACAAATGCAAGGCTTGTTGAGCGATTAATCCACCCCATCAGAATAGGGAAAACTTCATCGAACTTCAGAACCGATTGTCCGTCATCGGTCACGCACCTATTCTGTGACTAAATCGCGGGGAATCGAACTCGAACTTAAAAGATGTCCCGCTGTCCCGCTGGAGATGTCTTTAGACCGGCGCGACGGACGACGGACAGTTTTGAGTGATGACCTCGAAACGAAGGGGGCTAGCCGCGGCCAACCACTCGTGCTCGTGTAACTTTTTCTCTTTTGTCCATCATCATCACCGCCATCGTCGTCATCATCATCATGTCAAGCTATTCATACAACCCGAAGCTGCTTTGTCCGTCAAGCAGCCCGTGGACCCGTTCTTGGCCTTGCGATCCGGTACAGTTCGACGCGGCTACGCACCGTGTCGTCCCCGTTTCCGTCAGAGGCTGCATCACGCGAAAGCCCACGCCGCGCCGCACCAACCGGCCGACGCAAGGCAAGGGGACGAGTAGACATTACCGAGATTTATGAGTGTATAATTAAGATGATTGATAAAAAGGTGAAAATATTTATAAACATTACTGAGTGCGGACCGGTACGGCTGATGGACCCGTCGAACCGCGACGGACGACTAAATTGTTGTTAATCACGGATCGTCCCGATCGCCCAGCGGGGGAGGGTCCCACTCATTCGTTTTTCTGCTGGCCTTTTTTTTGCGTCCACGCGGAGACAGACGGCATCGGAATCAAGAATGTCGACAAACTGGTTGATGGCGATTCTTTTACCCGACGACGACCGACGGTTCCGTTTTGATTGCTCATTGATGAATTGCACCACCAAGCCGGATTTGTAATGCAAAATGACTGGGAAACGCAGGATAGAAGTAGAAAGCGAATGATTTAGATTTCTTTTGGGAGCAAACTGCCCGTACAGGAAGATCTGTATCAATTTTCTTTCGGTTCTATTACGGTCAGGCATCATTCACATCTGCATCCATCGACATCTCAATCATCAGCAGAACATCACCCCAAAGTCCTCTGATTACCGACCAGCTTCGGTTGACTGGTTCTGAACGGCCATCGCTGTCCGGCCTTCGGGTGAATTGGAAAATGAAGAAAAATATATCCCATGAATGACGACGACCGACAACTCACAGGACGCTTCCGAGCAGCAGCAGCAGATATTTATCCTCTCGTATTGCACACTCACCATCTAATCACTAATCCGGCCCTTCCTCTACGGAGGCTCTTCCCAGGTTTGTGTTAATGAAAAATTGTTAATAACTCTTCACAACATGCAATATCCTATGCTGGCGGACAATCCGACCGAAGGGAGGTTGTTGGGAAGAGCAGCTCTAGAACGAGGAATGAATGGAAATATTTCTATTAGTTCACGGTTCAATTACATTTTAGAGAATTGAAGTGCAGTAGCTTGGTATGTCTTTTCCTCTGCGTTGACCACCGTCCGCCTCCGGCGGTGGCGGCCAGGAGCAGCAAGTCGGTAACATTTTCGTCATTTCGTGCGAAATAGTTCGGTTGTCTCTGTGCGGCCATCTGTAGGGTGCAATCCGAGCTGCCGCCTTTGCCATGTTGCATAACTGAATAACAGACCCCAGCATGATGGCATTGTTTTCTCGCTCTCTCTCTATTTCGGATCCCTATAACGGATCGGATCGGAGATTTGCGCTTCGTTCTTCTGCGTTCTGCTGCGGGCTTCGGGGTAGGATTATAGTGCGTGTCTTTCCAGCTTGATTTAGGAGTGTTGCCAGGTTGGCGTTGAATTTAACGTAAAACGCAGTGAACGTTAACGAGCATTTTATTCTGAAGTGTCCGAAACCTGAGACTGTTCTAAGTTTGAATCAGAACGGTACATGAAAATATATTCTATATGTTCAGATTGGCAAGAAGAATGTAGTGTTTATATTTATTTCGTTGTTTTAAGCCTAAAAACTTAATAAAAAGTTAATAGGGTACGGGTGGGTATTTCCAGCCAATTAAGTGGTAGCCTGAACAATATTCAGGAACTACGTTGAAACTATATTTATTCGAGACAAGATTTTCATACCAGTTGATAGAACAATATTTACTGAATATCGGCGTGTATTTTGGTCTTAATAAAACGCTTCTGAATTTGAGTTATAGTCGCGAGAAAAGATGAAGTCGCTGCGGCTAAATTGAGCCCATTTTCTATAGTGGTGCCTGTGTTTCTTAAATCCGACAGGCCGAAATAGCTAGCACAGCGATTAAATGCTTTTCTAAAACAGATGAAAAGAGACAAGAAAAGAGAGACCGATAGATAACTTCTCGCTATTGCCTACAGTCCGAGCTCATTGAAGATAATTAGTTTTGCAGTGACAACGGCTTGCTGCTGGCGCTAGTGTATCATTGAATCGTTCATATACATTAGCGCCAGTTGTCACTCAAATACCAGATATGTCAGCACTTATATTGGTAGTAGTGTAAATAACGCACCATATGCTGGAATTAAAAACAAAAAGCTGCTAAATTGATTTATATTTTCATATCAGAGGGGAATTTTTGTGTTCTTCCGTGATGAAAAGAAGTAAAATTGTTCTGTCATAGCATATTCACAGCTGTTTAGTTTCTAGAATAAGTAAATGTGATCATAATTGTGTGTTTTACAAACCATCATCAAGAGCGGATACGCGTAAGCGATTGCTGCTGGTGGAAAAACAGTGATTTTGATGTTTATTGAATAAAATTAACGGAAAATTAGCAGTCATTAACTTTTCGTCGGAGATCCCAATTTCGGAAGCAGTTTTTAGACCCAAGCGCGGGGTTCTGTTTGTAAAAATGTAAATACTGCTTTTTCCTTGTCAATCTGTACACAGCAAATATATTCTCATGAATAACATTTTTGTTTTAAACGAAAAAACTGCTTTTGAAATTGGCAGAATTGATTTCACCTTAAGCAAATTACTTACATTTTTATGAAAATAGTTACAACACATTAAAGCCTATTTGTACTACATTCGTTTCAGTATTGTTATATAGCGGCAAAGTTTTTATTTGGGAAAGTGAACCCAAAAATGGTAATGTATGCCGAAATTAGTAGTGTGATGGGAATACCCTTCCGTACCCTAACTGTTCTTTTCCAATTAAGAAGAAATGAGTCGTCGCTACTGATGCTGAAGCTAAATTGGCTTGGATAAACGTTCCCGAAGGACTAGTCGACCCCAATACCTTTTTTTCCATGTTCATTACTGCGACCAGTATAGTTGATCTATTGGAACTCAAATACCTTTGAAATTACATCAATAATGGTTCTTGAAGCAGCACGTAAGTTAAAGCGATCCTTCTCCGCTGGGCCTGGTGGAATTGCTGTTGCTATTTTTGCCGCTGCGTATTAGAATTATCTATGCCACTTCAAATGCGACACTTTCAACAAGTCCTTTACGCAAGGCAAGTTTCCTGGTATCTGGAAAGAATCTTTCATATTTTCCGTCCATAAGAGTGGTGATCGCCGGAATGTACAGAACTACAGAGGTATCATAAGCTAGTCTGCTGCTTCCAAGGTTTTTGAAATTATCGTGAGCAGCGTAATTCTCAATCGTACGAAGAACTATATATCCATCTACCAGCACGGGTTCATGCCTGGCCGATCGGTCTCAACTAACCTACTCGACTTCACCTCCACGTGCATTGTGTTACTCGAGGAAAAAGCACAAGTGGAAGCAGTATACACTGGCTTGAAAGCTGCATTTGATCCTATCGATCACCGCATTCTTCTACGAAAACTTCGGCATCTACGAGCCTCACAACGGCTATTGTCGTGGATTGGTTCATTTTTATGCGACAGAGTCTTGCAAGCCAAACTAGAATCTGCCGTTTCATCAGTATTTACTACTAAACCTGGTGTCCCCCAAGGAAGCAATATGTGACTTTTGCTCTTCATTCTATTTTTCAACGACTTTGCTACACTGCTTGAATTGTTTCTTCCCGTGCGTTCCATCGGCGATTGTCACAGGCTGCAAGGATTACTAGACGTCTTCGTCAACTGGTGCAAGTTGAACTAGTTGATTGTGAGCACAGCAAAATGTGAGGTAATCACTTTTCCCCGCATCCAGAGCCCAATTATCTTCGACTACAACATAGATGGGAATACTCTTAGGAGGGTAGATCAAGTTAGCGATCTTGGCATCGTACTCGACTCTAAGCTTACGTTTAACCTCCACTATTCTGCTATCATTTCGAACGCATCCCGACAGCTTGAGTTTATTGCTAAAATTGTGAAAGATTTCAAGGATCCTCACAGCTTAAAATTGCTATACTGTGCGTTAGTCCGTCTTGTGATTGAAAATGCAAGTATAAGTTGGTAGCCCTATCAGCTCAAGTTGATTTTGAGTATCGAAAGCATTCAAAGAAGGTTCATCCGTATGGCTCTAAGGGATTTGCCTTGGAGAGATCCTGAAAATCTTCCCCCGTATCAAGAACATTGTCACCTGCTAAACTTATACACTGTGGAACGGCGCCACAAAGCTCAACAGGCAACGCTTGTGGCAAAAATACTGAATAATGACATTGATTCACCGACCTTACTGACAAAATTAAACTTTCGTGCATCGCAAAGACATTTGTGTTCCACGGCACTATTGCATACCGAATTTCATCGAACCACGTTTGGGTACCATGAACCAATGCGCTGTGGGCAAAAACGAGCAAAATCACAGACGCTATTAAGATAGAGCATACAGGCTGAAAAAATATAGATGATCTTATGTAAAATTTTCCGGAGAATCGTGTGGTGCCTACCCCTTTTCTGTTTGTCAACGGAAAGTGCCCCATGTCGCTTATTTTCCACCATTTTTAACATATTTTACACTTATTGGACTGTACCAAGCTTCAAACCTAATAAATTTGTGTAAGAAAGTCCATAGAATCGAATTGGGGTTATCCCATTTGTTTTAGAGCACATTAATTTTTTTGGTTGACTTCCCCTTACCGCACCGATGATACCAAACGGGAAGAATAAATTAATGTGCTCTAAACTAAATGGGATAACCCCAATTCGATTCTGTGAACTTTTTTAAACGACTTTATTAGGTTTTTAACTTATGTTTACTCAAAGCCTTGTGTTTCGAAAGAAACCCTTTTTGTAGCAGACCTTTATTTTGTGTCGCCCAAACTACAATAATTTTATTGATAAAGTTTAACCATTATTTTCATTCTTTTCGTTTACTTACAAGAAGTGGTTCTAATGCCTCCTTTAATCTTTCGCTTTCCACTCCTGCTTCACGCTATAACGATCAATGAACTAACTTTAGCTGACTTATTTGATTTCCAGGTTCTGCAGATAAACACGGTAGGTATTATGGTAAGTATTTTCTAAATCTATGATCCTCTTTTACAGCAACTTACAATTTAACAGGTTTAACAGGTGAGTACGTTTTCTTCCGGCTAACCTCTAACTTCATGGGAATCGCGTTCTGCAGGTAAGTATAACTTTAATCAGCATCATTTATCGTCTATTTCATTTTCTTACTTACAGGTCAACCGCACTAAACCGCACCTCAGCAATCTGTTTATTTTTATATATCACTAATTTCTTCTCGCTTTAGTTTTATTTCTCACTTGTACAATGTTCTTCCTCTTAATTTTTCTGTAAGTTTGTTTACATTTTTTCTTCCACCGTACACGATATTAAACGTCAGACCAAGGGTCTGTCAGCCTGCTCACATTGCGAACATCAGGCCAGGGGTCTGTCAGCCAGCCTCCTTAGCCAGGGGAGTGCCGTGTTGCAACAGCCTTGCTTGGTATAGTCCAATAAGTGCAAAAATATGTTAAAAATAGGAGAAAATGAGCAAACTGGGGCACTTCCTGGTGACAAATAGGAAATCGTGGTTCGTCTTTGAAGAGACCGGATGGAAAGTGGCAGCTTGAGGGCGACTGTGGTAATTGGGTACGGCTGGCTGCAGGCCGATCTTCACCAAAGGTCTTCAGCAGGAAGGCGTACGATGATAACTCGCTGATTTACGGGTATATGCCGGAGTAACGTCGAAAACTGATGACGGGATGACATTTTCCGGGATCTTGACTAGGTATTCGCAATGGGAGATCCCATTTTACTTCCGTCGATTAGCTGGATTTCGACTCCCTGCGGGACATCTATAGCACCTCGTGCGACTAACTGAACTAGGTAACTTCTTAGTCTCACACGACTGTAAACGATCCATTCGCTATCATTCGGCTCGATCAGCACTCTTGATCTACTTATCCGTTCGGCACTTCGAGATCGGCTTCACCGGGAAAACTCCTCACACATCCGACTTCCTGGCTCAATCAGTCGGTTCAATGGAATCACTTTCAGCCGAGCCCTCTACTTGTCGAAATGCCAAACGTCCACCATATTTACCACCCCGCTGTCTGTAACCCCGTTGCACAAAATTAAGTTAGAGACGTTACCGTTCGCCAAATGTGTTTCAAACTTTAGACAAAAAATTTAAATAAAATGATATAAAATACGTAAATAGGATAGGATGCTTCTACATTGCAAAAAATAATACAAAATGGCTAAAACGAAAATATTATAAATAACATGAAGTTCAGCCAATAGTATAACACAAAAGAGATAAGGAAAGCAAAATACCGGAGTACTACAAGGCAGTAACTTGGGACATGTACTGTTCTTGTTGTCGATAAACGATATATCCAACACGATCTCTTACGCCGAGAACCCGGGTTCAAATCCCAACCTCGTAGAAGTCACGAATGACCCAAGCTGGTTAAAGTGACTATAATCTAACAAAAAAACGATCAAAGCCGTGGGATTAAACGTCCTTTCTAAGACTTGACCCCCCAAGTAACAATTTCAAGTTTTATTACGTTCGTATAGTGGTTTTCATGGCCAATTTCATAAAACCGCTAATAAAACTATGAGCTCCACCAGAACTTTCTTATGACCGCTATAAAACTACTTTCTGACCAAGTGGCCCACTCCTCAGAATGTTTTCATAACCGCTATAAGAATCAAGTTATAAACTCAAGTAGTCGTATCACGCTTTGCTAAATGCAGCAATAAAACCGATTAAGTTTTCGCTGATTGACAGCCATCGCCATAATTTAAAAAAGCTTTTCGCTTTTTGCTTTTCCCTTTTCGCCAGATAAGTTCGCTAGCTTTGTCAACTTGAAAACATATCCGTGAGCAGAAAAGTTTTAGTTTTGCTGACAGATCATTCTGAACGATTTGGTTTATAGCGACCAGAATAAAATATCCCATAGAATATTTATTAAATTTTAAGTAATTTCGTTGGCTTGCACCATGTGCGCATTTAATTTCATCGTGAATTTTGATATGATAGGTCGATAAAATCAGCGCGCCACTGAAATTTTGCAATTTTCGAAAACTGGTTGTTTTAACAAATTGAAAATATTCAGTTAGTCAATCTCAATTTCTAGCAAAATCATTTTAGTTGCTTCCTCTAACAGGAAAACCGATTGATACTTTGCTTTGATGAATTGTTGTTTGCGAGCTATTGTTCCTTTTATGACTATTTAGACTACTGTGATAATCATTTATTGCAACATACCGCATTTTGCACTGTTAATCTGACACTAGAGTGACTTTCAGTTTGATCTACTAATGAGTTTGACTTCTTTTTCCTTCTTCCCCTTCTTTTTCACTTCATTTTCTCTGAGCGAAATCGTGTGCGAGATTCGACTGTGATAATCGTGTAAATCGGGGTAGTCTAAATAGGGGCAAATGTCGCAATAAAACAAAATACTTGAATATGGCAATATGACTTCGCATAAAAAAATGATTTTGGTGTTGAACTTTGGTATTTATCATAATAGCAGCCAAAAAACGGTTTGGTTAGGGTGTTACCGTTTTAATAGCTCTATAAAACTAATAGATATATTGCGGTTTGACAAGTAACCGCGATAAGATCAATTTTGATTGGTGCGCCATTTTGTGTTGCTACGCCACACTTATGGTAAGTTTATAGGAGACGTGGTCAGGGATGGTTCGATCACTTTGACTCAATTTTGATTCATTTGACAGTACCGTCTAAATGGGGTCAAATATGACAAAGTTATATATGAGACATTTGTAGAACAGGTTATTATCTATAATTTGGCTGAACAAAGTTTTGCTGTATCTTTTGTAGTTACGGCGCTACAATGCTAGTATCTTATTAGTGACTAAATGAACGTTCATTTAGTCACTGATGAGTTACTAGCGTTGTAGCACCGTAATTACAAATGATACAGCAAAACTTTGTTCAGAAAAGTTGTAGATTAGAACTAGTTCTACAAATGTCCCATACATAAAATTGTCATATCTGGCTCTGCTGAGACGGTACTGTCAAATGAATCAAAATTGAGTCAAAGTGATCGAACCATCCCTGGACGTGGTGCAGCCAACAAGTTTTAACGTGGTAATATAAGCAACCACAATAAATTTGCTTTATTAACAGTTTTATTATGGTTTTCTAGCTAGCTATAAGTGTGTTTGGACTCGTATTCTCTTGGTATTGGGCAATACCACAATAAACCCAGAGGTAATGATTAATACCGCAATAAAACCTTTATAAAATTCAAGTAAAACCAAGTGGCTTTAGAATTGTTACTTGGGCCTTCTTTATCGACAGGCTTCGTAGCCGGCTATCAGATAACAGGACAGTTACGGGGCTAGTGCAAAAATCCTACTGACTCTATCTAGCAGCACCGCCTAGCCGAGATTCGTACGTACGACGACTGGCTTGTTAGACCAGCATCTTATCTCGAAACCAACTAAGCGGCTAACATGAACCTGCTCACACCAACCCACACATGAATCTGCTAAAAAGTATATTTTGTTCATGATGTGGACTGCTGAGAACATTCATCCTAAGTAACTGGCTAACAAGTTAGTCGTCGTATGTGCGAGTCTCGGCTGGGGGGTGCTGCTAGTGTCAGAAAGATCGTTGCACTACCTAATAATTGGCTGAGAAATCTGCCGATAAGGCCAAAATGTATCGGTATAAGAATGGCAGTGTTTTGACGGCTTTCGTTAGGTGACCGAAAGGAGGAAGCAGCAATTCGATGAATAGCTGAACGGCGCCCAGGCGGAGAACCATGGCGGTGTGGTAAGCAAATTCGACGGTGCGAAAAATGGAGAAGCGGTTTCAGCCCCAAGTTAAAGAACAATAAATAATGGGCTGCGAAAGATAGCATCGGAGCGGAACTTATTAAAATGGGACCAGGAAAGCTGGCCACTTGCGCGCACTGACTAATTCTTAGAATTTGGGATACGGAACAGCTACCGAAGGAATGGAAATATGGAGTTATCTGCCCGATCTATAAAAAGGGCGACAAGTTGGACTGTGAGAACTATCGAGCAATCATCGCTCTCAATGCTGCCTACAAAATGTCCCAAATCATTTTTCGCCGTCTTTCTCCAATTGCGAACAGATTTGTGAGAATTTATGAATTGGCTTCAAAGCCACATATGATACCATAGACCGAAAGAGCTATGAAAAATCATGGACGAGAACAGCTTCTCCAGGAAACTAATCAAACTGATTCAATCTACGATGGATGTTATACAGTGCTGTTGTCGGGCTTCCGGTGGACTGTCTAGTTCATTCAAATCACACAGAGGGCTTCGTCAAGATAATGGTTTCTCGTGCCTGCTGTTCAACATAGCACTACAATATCATCAAGCGGGGCGGGTTAATTTATTTGCTTCGCCGTTGACATGGATATTATCGCAGAATATCTGTGGTGGTGGTGGCTGAACAGCACACCTGGCCAAAGGGCAAAGCAGAAAAGATTGGGTTCAAAGTAAATACGTCTAAAACAAAGTACATGCTGACCGACGGAACCGAGGCCGATCGACGCCGCTTGGACAGTACTGTAACGATCGACGGCGACGAGTTTGAAGTACTCGATGAATTTGTCTACCATGGCTAACTGGTAGCGGCGGACAATGACACCAGCCGTGAGATTCGGAGGCGGAAGATGTGCTTATTATGGGCTTTATAAGCAACTGCAGACGAACAGAGTGAGCCCCTGAAAAAGCGTACCCTGTATAAGACGCTTATTAGGCCGGTTGTTCTCCGGCTCTAGCTTGAAGTGCTCAGAGTTTTCGAAAGACGAGTGCTAGGAACGATCAACGAACGATACGACGGGTAGGGCATGTTTCAAGAATGCCGAACAACTACCCTGCAAAGATGGTGTTCGCTTCAAGTCCGGTAGGAATAAGACAACTAGGGGCACAGCGAGCAAGAGGGTTAGATCAGGTGGAGGGAGATCTGGAGCAGAGTACGCGGTGTCCAACGAATTGGAGCGTGGGAGCATACAATCGAGTAAATTGGAGAAGCTTGATTTATCAGGCCGGATAGCAAACCAACTGTGTCATCTGAAAGAAGGGAAAAATTTACGAAATTTCCAGAAACCTTTGACAAAAATATATAAATTGATATTTTGCTCAACGAAAGAACATACCTTAAAGTCTTTTTCACGGGGGCATGTGGCGCGTAACAAACCTTCTAAAATCCGTGTTAATTAAAAAATAAACGTAAAAACTACTTTAAATTTAAAGAACTTTTCATTGAAAAGCGCCGTAAAAACACGTGTTAATCCGCAAAACGTTGTAAAAAACCGCGTTAATTAAAAATGTGGTAAAAATATGTGATTTTAAAAGTCGTTGTAAAAAACTACATTCGCTCAAAAATCATGAAAAAAAACCATGTTAAAAATACTTGAGCGTACTTAGCTTGGCAAAACCAAATACAGTAATGACCCGATTTTGTCATCCCCATGATGAATTTAGGGGTGACAAAAACGGGGCAGTGACAAAATCGGGTATTTTCTCAATTTTTATTTTTTTGCAGAAAACGAACTACATATACTTCATTCTGATCACTTTTAGGACATGTCGCACTTCCTTCTACCTCTCTGTAGACATTTGTCACCTTTTCACAGCACTCCCAAAGGTATGAAAACACGCGTTTTTTAATTGCGCCGAAATGGTTGATTATACTGGTTAACTATGTTCAGTGAAATTTCACAGCGTAAAAGGCTCTTTCTTATGGTATGAACGATTCTTTGATTAACCCCCCTAAAAGTAAGATAGAAAATTTGTTTTTCAGGCAGTAAGAGCAAAATAATGTTCTACAAAACTTTTGAGAAGATTATTATAAAGAAGTTTGCCAAAGAAAGTAACCTTCTAGTTATTATATTTGTGGAGATTTTGTGGAAACTGCACGATAATCAACTTGTTGAACACAGTTCATTCACAGTGTTTTAACACATTTGACATACTAAGCTTTTGATAAATCAAAAGCGTGACAGAATCGGGTAAAAAACGTAACAAAATCGGGGGTGACCAAATCGGGGAATGACAAAATCGGGTTACCACTGTACAACACTTATAGTTCTAAAAAAATAGAAGTAATAATCAACCCACTTTTGCTGACCGGTTTGTGTATAATAACTAAAATTGAGCAGTCAAACCTAATTAGAGCCAAATTTTAGTGATAAACGAAACAAACAGTGTTAAGGCCAAGATGAGTTAAAATAGGTGATCTAGTTTTCACAGCTTGTAGAACAGAAGTGCGCGGAATGATTGGTTAGCAACTATCGACGATGTTTACACATTCAACAGTTTCCGCTTTGAAAATTTCGGTGATCGTCAAGGGTAACCCAGCGGGGGTGAAAAACAAATTTGAAATCTCTCAGAAAATCTCTCTTGACTAACCTTGGTTAAGGCGAGATTGCAGTAAATGTCATAAAAAAAATATTCAGAAAAAAGTAAAAAGAGGTAGGACATTGAGGTAGAATTCTGTCGTAGAAATCTTACACTAAATTATGATATGCTTGCATTAATATTAAAGTGAAGGTAAACTTACACAAAATTCAGAATAAATTGGTGTCAGATTAAAATAATATTAGTAAATAGTTTAAGAAACACTGTTTAGACAACAGAATTTAAAAACATCTTGTAAGAATACAATTTGGAAACGGGTCTATTGCATGATGCAAAAATTTGGTGCACCATTGTGTACGTCTATAACAATTAAAAAATTGCAGTTGTAAAAGTCCAATTGAAAAAATAATGACATTTATATAAGACTTTGTATACTCGGTATCCCATGGCAACACTGCGACGTGGCAACGCATGTCCTTGTTTCGCAGCACATCGGCGGTTTCGGTACGCCTCGAGTGTGCCATTGTTACGAACATCAGGCAGATAGCAATAACATTCCATTCCTGTCCTACCGCTGCTGCCACCCCTCGGGACCTTCGGACCCCTCCGTGCCGTACCGGCACATAATCATCGTGTACGAGCTCATCATCAAATAGATACCTCAATTCCAGTGATTTTCCATGCCTATCCCTACTTACCGGAGCTTAAAGTCCCGTCGTCCTACCTCTTGGCTTCCCGCATTTCACCAACTACCAACAATCTTCATTGTTCCTATCCGCACGGTCGCATAAACGGTGAACGGTAATTCAATCTGCCGCTTTGAAATTGCACCGAGTCCTCCGTATGTACCTACGAGCTACGACGTGTTTACACGCTCGAACCCTCCGATTCTCACTCTCTGCCGTTTTTTGTTCGCTCGTCCTCCTGTACAGCGACCTTTGCAGAGCGCAATCCAAGCCGGCACATGGTTGACAATAATCGCCCATCGTCGTGCCGTAATTCGATGACAGCGCGCCAGGCAAACGAACCCCATCCATACACAAACACACGAATAATCGAATCCGTCTGCGAAGCGACAAAACCAGTTCCAGTTCTCTGATTTCCCCTCCCTTCTGTCTTTTGCCATGTCCATCAAACGACGATGGGCAATTTGTCACTGCTTCTGCTGCCGTTGCTGCTGTCGCGTTTGAGTCGGATGAAAGGAGAGAACGAGACAACCGTGACAGAGTGACAATAATTAATGGTGACAGCAAAAAGCGGAACGAGGCAATGGAATGGGACGGAGAGAATGAGAAAAATAAAACCCAACAGTGTGTACTACGGGCGCTGCTGTCTGTGACAAATTCGAAAAGCACTCTGATTGGTTGGCCAATCACGGCACGGACGACGACGACGACGAGATTTGTCGCCTGCTGCTGCATATCGTTCGGCTTTCATTCGAGGTAGTCCGATGCGAAAATGGGAGAGACGAAAAATGAGAATGGTGACAGTTTCAGTCAGTGCGGAGCTTTCTCTTTTTGGCGACATTTTTTTACGGTCGTGAATAATGGAAGTGGGTGTGGCGAAGGCAATCGCGTTTCGATTGAAGTGAAAAGAAATGCCTTGTAAATTTACAGTCAATTGAGTCGAATTGAAATCGATTTTGAAATTACATCAAACAATTTTAATCGAATTCGTTTACCATTATATTTACGTTTTTTTTCTTGGTCCGGAAACTAAACTGCCCGAAGCTGCCACACTTATGTTACAAAAGTAGCACGATTCTGAAGCCAGCAAAACAGTTTTTACTACATTTCCACATTGTGTACCGTACAGCAACTCTTCCATGACCCGCAACAACTGCAAAATCGACACGTGACTTGACCAACAGCCCTAAACATACATACATACGTACATACACACATCCCCTGCAGCAGCACCCTGTCCCGCGTCGCGTCCGTCTCCGCTTTCGATTCGGGGTGGTCGCTAGAACTAACCACTGGAGGTACAAGAAAAAATTAAATTAAACAGCCGGATAGCTAATTCAAAAACTGTAACGTACGGCGGTAATCATAAGTGCGTATCGACGCACCGAAGACGTGACCGAGTGCGACTTGGACTGGCGGCGGCAGTGGCCACGGCGGTGGCAGGTTACCTACAGAACGCAGCCCACAATCTTTCTGCTGCGCAATTATGCAACGCGCGAGTCTTCTGTTAGCCCATCCTTACTTACGGACGACGGGCGAGGGTGAGCGGGCGCGGCGCTGTCGGGTGGTTGGTGATTGCACACTGATCGTGTTCTTGGCTGGCCATGTGTGTGAAAACATGGAATTCAGGCACCGAGTTACCGTAGAGCACGGCATGTAAATGCTAAGGCCTGTTGAATGGTTCGCTGAACTTCGTGATCTACTTGTCGATCGATGATCGTTGTCAAGATTCGCTCGACTGTGGGACGCTTCCCTTTGTCTCGGGATGTGAAATACCGTAGTACGCAGTTTGGTTGGACTGCAAAAGTTGATGCCGCCCATTGGTTTGCAGTGCCCTTCGAAATTAGTACGTGCGGCAGAAATTGTAAAATTTAAGCTCTGCTTAACAACAATGAAAAAAAAATAGCGGGGTTATAAGGTAATAGGCAATTCCACCACGAGCGATTGGTAAAGAATAGAGAATACAACTGATTTGTGTAAATATTTCGTTAAGAGAAAAACTATTGCGTGACAGGCTGCAACCTTATGTCACAAAAGTCATGAAACAGTAATCAGAAAGGTTCAAGAGATATATTTTACTGCACTGGTTGTTCTGGTGGATGCAGTGTAATTCAACAGAGTACTAGTGCACACTTCTTTCGAAGAGATCGAAAATTAGCTCGAAACTTACATCACTGTAAAATACGTAACTTTTTTTCTAGACGGAATTCGGAAATTACTTGTACATTGCAGAGAGTAGTATCAAACGATGGACAACACAAAGCTGTTGATTAATTCTCACTAGCGTGCCCTAACTGAAACAAAAGGTGGGACACCCGATCTTTCAGAAGAAGTTTTGTGAAAGTTTTTACTCGGCATTACACATGAAATTGCACCTAAAAACTGAATTTCAAATTGAAATTGATATTGAAATTGGACATAAATTCGATTTGAATTGGACTTGAGATTAAACATTTGAAATTAGACTTGAAACTGGAATTCAAATTTTACTTGGAATTGGACTATACATCCGAGTTTGAAATTGACTTAAAATTAAACCTATAATTGTTAAATGACCTGACAAAGATTATACAGTAATGACCCGATTTTGTCACCCCCATGATGAATTTAGGGGTGACTAAAACGGGACAGTGACAAAATCGGGTATATTTTCAATTTTAATTTTTTTGCAGATAACTTAGAACGAACTACATATATTTCATTCTGATCACTTTTAGGACATTTCGCACTTCCTTCTACCGCTCTGTGGACATTTGTCACCTGTTTACAGCACAGCCCACAGGTATGAAAACACGCGTTTTTTAATTGCGCCGAAATGGTTGATTATACTGGTTAACTATGTTCTGAAAAATTTCACAGCGTAAAAAGCTCTTTCTTATGGTATGAACGATTCTTTGATTAACCCCCCTAAAAGTAAGATACAAAATTTATTTTTCAAGTAGTTAGAGATAGAGCAAAACAATGTTCTACAAAATTGTTGAGAAGATTATTATAAAGAACTTTGCCAAAGAAAATGACCTTCTAGCTATTATCGTTGTGGAGATATGAAACAACTTTTGTGGAAACTCCACGATAATCAACACAGTTCTTTTCACAGTGTTTTAATACATTTGACATGTTTGAAAATGATTTTCAAACTAAGCTTTTGATAAATCAAAAGCGTGATAAAATCGGGTAAAAACGTGACAAAATCGGGTCAAAAATGTGACAAAATCGGGGGTGACAAAATCGGGGAGTGACAAAATCGGGGAGTGACAAAATCGGGTTACCACTGTATAAGGAATTAAATTAGAAATGGGGCTTAAAACTACGCCTGAACTTGACATCAGGCATTAAATAAGACTAGAATTTGGACTAATGTAAATCTGAAGATTTACTAGGTAGGGGGACCCGGGGCAAGATGAGCACCCTAAGCTCAGCTTCAGTTTTGGTTATAAAAAGCACGATTTTTCTTCAGCTAACCGTTGCTAAACAGTTGTTCTATTATCCATCTAACTTTCCTATACAATTTTGATTTAAAATATTTGAAACTATATTGAAAAAAATGTAATTAGAAAATAGTTGTTTTTTCACCCGCCTGAAGCATACCGGGGCAAGACGAGCACCCCCACGGGGCAAGATGGGCACCTGTTTAATAAATGAATTTTTTGCTTAAAGTTACGTTCCTAGTTTTTAGTAAAGATTTTATTACTAAACATTAGTTCCAAAAGCGTCGTATTAGATGAAAAAGCCGGTGGTGGGGAAACATTTTTAAGCAACTCGATTAGTTTACCAATAGTCACTTTTAAGTTTCGAGCTTTAGGGACTGAAGATTGTTAAGGGATTCGAGGCTAAAGTTGCATAACTGTTTTTGAAATTTATAAATTAGCATGGTTGTTTATGAAAAACCATTGCATTTTTATCGAATGGATGAGAATTTTTGTTTTGTTTTGCTAGTTTGAATGCCAAAGCTCCAAGGGATCACTCCATACTAGCATTTTTAATTTCAAGGATGTGATGGATTATCGCTTTCTCTCGTTTCTTGCTGAATATGATTTTAAATGGCCGCATTTCATTGGTATTCGTTATCCGCTCAAGCATTTTGGGATATCATTCAAGAATTTACATCGGCATGTCATAGTTTTTTTGCGTTTCTTCCGTATCTTCTAATGAAATAACCTTTCACATTCAACGCGTCAATGACAGCTCAAAGAACGTTATTCGTTAACCGTTTTCGTCCCAAAAACATTTATAACAATGAAAATAATTGAACCTTGCCCCAATTTTTATTTTTGCAAGCTATGTTGTAAAGTTTAAGGGTTCCCATCTTGCCCCGGGAAATGGTGCTCATTTTACCCCAGCAAAACGACATATTTTTAAACTGTTACAAAATATAAAAGAATCACTAGAAAATATTTTTAAACGATTCAATTGGGAAAGTACATGTTGTTCAATCGTAAAGGGCTGTAATTTATAAATAAGCATCTTTTATTTATTTAAAATGCTTATTTTCTGATGGCAAAATGTTATAAGAAATCAAGGCTGTCAGAACGATATTTTATTGCATGGAATTTTCCCAACAAGCGCGTGATATTTTATGTTCAACGCTAAAACATTACTTCGTTTCGACACAATTTAATAGTTTGTGGGAGTTTTTTAACCAAAAGCTGTTTTGTAGCTGTGCAAAGAAGGGGTGCCCATCTTGCCCCGGGTCCCCCTACTAATTGGACGTGGACACAGCGTTGTCAACCAGTTTTTACGAAAATCTGGAAAACGAGAAAAAAAGTGTCTGGAAAAGTCTGGCTGCCATTTGCTCCAATGGAAGACAATGTTTGGAAAACGTCTTTTTTTGTCTGATTAGGCATCAAAAAGTCTGGAAAATCCAGACAAATCTGGAAGGTTGGCAACGCTGCGTGGACACGAAATTAGAATTGACATTTTTTGTCTTATTCTTTCACACGTTTGCCGGTTTTCTGTTCTACTTTTCTTTTCCAGTCACCTTTTTCCACTTCTTGTTCCGTTTTACCTGTTCTATTACCGCCCAAAAAACATTTATGCGCTGATTAAACATTTCAGCAGCCATTATTATTCAGCCATAGCTGCCATAGAATAGAATAGATAGCCATAGAATATGTATCGAATAAAATTTATGTACAATTATACAATTCTACAATACTTATTCAGCCGAAAATGGAGAACTTATACAACCTATTTCATTTGAGGCAGAAAAAACACTCGTTAAGCAGTTATATCGCCTTTTACATAACCTCTGTGCGCCTTGTATCCAGCTTTGCGCAAATTGGTTATTTAAAAACGCGCAAAAGCCTCTATTAAGCTACATTACAGTTTCAAAGCAGCTATTAGCAAGCCCGAAGCTTAACTTAGATGTTTTAGACCTGAAAAAATGTTTTCATTTCTAAAACTAAACCAGAGTTTAGCCACAGGAAGAATAAATTCAGCTAAAAATCGTTTGATCAGCTTGAAACTGTCACTTGGGTAGCTGTTTTCAAAGCTGCAATGGAGCTTAATACAGGCTTTTGCGTGTTTTTAAATAACCAATTTGCGCAAAGCTGGAAACAAGGCGCACAGAGGTTTTATAAAGGGCGATAGAATTGCTTAACAAGTGTTTTTTCTGCCTCAAACGAAATAGGTTGTAAAAGTTCTCCAATTTCGGCTGAATAAGTATTGTAGAAGTGTTTACATAAATTTTATTCGATGCATATTCAGCAATGGCAGAATAATAATGGCTGCTAAAATGTTTAATCAGCGCATAAATGTTTTGTGGGAAGGCTGTTTATTAAGATAAATCGTTGATTCAACTAGTATAGCACAATTATTGAGAATATTGACGGGTTGTGGAGAGGTTTAAGATGCGCCTAATCAGCTGTAACCAAATCAGTAGCATTTTAATTCAGCTTCGGTGTTTGTTGGGCGTTTTCTTGGATTTCGATCTCACTTTCCTTCCGTTTTTCCTCTTTTTCTCTCGTTTTCCTTATTTCTGCCTCGTGATTCCTGTTGCATTGTTCCGTTTTCTTCGTTTCCTGTTCCATTTTTTTCTTATTTCAGATCTGCTTCTCTTCTTGTTATTTACTCGTTTTTTGTTAATTTATTTTTCATTTTCCGTCTTTTCTTTTCTCTTTTCCTTTTTCCAGTTTTCGTCTTTCTTTAGCTTTTTTATCTCCTTTCCTTCCCCTTTTTATTATTCGTTTTTCCGTTTTTAATGTTCCATTTTTTACGTCTTTTCTGTCATTATTCTGTTTTTGGCTCCTCCTTCGTCTTTAGTTCTTTTTTATCTACCGTTTTTCGTCTTTTTCTCTTCCGTTTTAACTTCTTGTTTAGTCCGTATACGTATTTCGCCTACGACTTGCGGGTTTCCTCACTGTTTGAATAAATACACAGCAGAATTAAATTGGATAAGTTTTCTTTCTATTTAATTCCGGTTAGTTCCAGTTTTATTCTTCTTTGTCTGTCCCATTTTCCTGTCACATCTTTCTCCGTTTGTATTCCGTTTGACCTCTTTACCGTTTCCATCGTTTATTTTACCGGTTTTTTCTCTGGCTATTTTTATAGCTAATACGCCTTTCTTGTCTCGTAAAAAACGTTACGATTGAAATTTTCCTTTTTTTCGCGGGCAGGAAGCTGTTTTCTTTTCTTCTGTTTCTTTTCTCTTCTTTTGCCGTTCCATTTTGGCCCTTTTCCTGGTTTTTCTCTGTTTTTGGTCATTTTCTGTCCCGTTTGCTTTTTTGCTTAATTCGGTCCCGGTTTTTTGGCTCTTTCGTATTGCAACTCTTTTTCTGCTTCGTTTTTGTCTGTTCCGACCCTCCTCGTATTTGGTATTTTTCTGACACGTTCCGTTTTTCTTGTTCGTTTTATCCCTTTTGTTTTCCGTTTTCATTTTTTGTCTCTATTTTTTGTTACTTTTTCGGATCCCCTGTTCCTCTATTTCTGTTCTTGTTTGTCTCCATTTTCTTTCTTTCATTTTTTCTCTCTGTTGTTCAGTTCTTCCTCCTATTATGTCTATTTTACCACAAGTTACTTTGTTTTCTTTGTGATTTTTCCTTCTTTTCTTTAATTTTTTCGTCGTTATTCTTCCTTTTGTCTTTTTTTCTTGAAGTGTGTGAAGCTACCCCGTTTTTGCCTTGGCTTCCCTCTTTTTCTTTCCCCTTTTCTTCTTTCCTTTTTTTACTTTGTTGCCTTTCGTTGTCCCTCACATTCTGTCACGATTTTTTTTAGTACTTTCTTAGAACATAAAACATCGAGAAGGGTTCAAATCCCAACCCCGCCGAAGTCACGAATGACCTAAGCTGTTCAAGTGACTATAATCAAAAACAAACAAAAAACACAGAGAACATGAAAATTTGACTAATAAATAGTCACTATCGCCTTCTTCATTGGATATTCTTTTCAAAGTTTCGGAGTCGAAAAATCCTTTTTCTTCGTTGAAGGGCTTTTTCGGTTCATGAAGGATCTTTGACGTTAGTCATTCCTGCAACTTCTTATTTCTGATTTCCACTCTGGTGTTCCTCAACTTTAATTTATTAATCTCTTATTGAAGAGTTTCAGCGAGCAGCTTCTGTATTTCAATTCAATTTCCTCGGCTCTTACTCAGACACATTCTACAAAATCAAAAAGTATGAACGGCTATGCCTAGGGGAACGAACGACGGACTCACGTAGGGCTACGAAGGCAGGTTCAATTCGACAAAGCTTGACATTGTCCAAATGTTTGTCATGCAAACTTTTAGTTTTCTGTATTGTAATAAATGCTCTGAAACATTCCAATAAATTTGATACAAGAAGACAAGTTTAAATTTCCGAAATGTTCGTACATTTTGGACCCCATCAGCAGCTGTTCATAATTTGGACACTGGCATTTGATTTGGCTGGAAGTGTCCAACAGTGTACAGCTGCTGATGGGGTCCAAAATACGGTGGTTACCCTATGTGCTTGTTAGAGTTTCTAGTTCCACTAAGAGTTTTATCAGGCCAATATCACACTTCTTCTGGTGATTGGCGACGAAATAACATTTTGAAAATTTTTGTGTGACTTGTAGCACTAGTCAACTTTAGGTAATTGGCTTGAAACGAATGTTAACTGGTTTAAGGATCTTGCTCAAAACAGAAAATATTTGTCATTGGTTGCCCTACGTATAGTTGAACGAAAAAAAAATGAATAAATAAACTGGGCTATCATTTACCACTGGTTAACTTTCGTCAATTTCCTTGCAAATAGTTGACACAGTTGAAAAACAAAGAGAATTTTTTAATCGAGCACAAAAAAATATGGATTTTAGGCACTTTTACTTAAAGTTTAAACGCGAAAACCAAATCTATTCTTGCTTTTAATATATACGTTATTATTTTCCATGCAAAAATCTACGAAAAAAGACAAAAACGAAAGAATTTTGGCCGATTTGGGAAATTTTACTGTGTGAATTCCCATTTCTATTTCGTGCTAGAAGTGTTAACTCAACTCGTTCACTCATTTTTCGAGTTTTCCAGGCTATATAGCCCACAGACGATTGATTTTATAAAAAAATTAACTCGTGTCCCACAAGTTAATTTCCCCCCCGATTTTTCAAGCCAATTTCCAAGGGCACCCCCCCAAGGGCACTTTAAAAATGATTTGCAATGGCCTTATGACAGTTAAAATATCATCAATTAAAGTAACATATTAAACACCCAAAACCTAAAAATTCTACTAAGACGCTCCAAAAACTTCACCCAAAACCTATTTTCGGATCAGACAGTCGCTAATTCTATATTCTACATCACGTCACATGCATGAATATTCCGTCAACCGCTTTTTCATATAAGACATCAGTTTCGAATAAATTCTTTCAGTACATACAGTAATCCCCCCAATAAGGACGCTAATAGGGACCGCGTTAATGGAAACCGTGTTAATGGAGCCTATGTAGCATATGGGAATTGACTTAATTGGTTCCAATATGGAATAACTCGTGATCCTGACCAGATAGACGGTTGGTATCTTCGACAAAGTTGTTCAGTACATCAACGGGTTTTCAGTAGGTTATAGTATTGCGGAATCGTCTCACTACGTGGCGCTAGCGTATATATAATATTTTTGTATAGGCTATATCTCGCGCTGCAGGCTATCCAGAAAGTTGCGGCCTTCGGGAAGGTTGCTCAAATGACTGCCACCTTCAAGATGGCATGGAAAAAAGCGCAGAACTGACTCACTACGTGACGCTAGTGTATATGTAATCCTCTTAGGAAGGCTGTATCTCGCGCTGCTGACTATCTAGCAAGTTGCAGTCTTCGAGAAGGTTATTCATATGACTGAGACCTTCAAGAAGGGATGGAAAATATTGCAGAATTGTCTCACTACGTCGCGCTAGTGTATATGTAACATTCTTGTATGGGCTGTATCTTGCGCTGTTGACTGTCTGGAAAGTTGCGGTCTTCAGGAAGGTTATTCATATGACTGCCACCTTACAGATGGTATGGAAAATATTGCAGAATTGTCTCACTACGTGGCGCTAGTGTATATGTAACATTATTATACAGGCTGTATCTCGCGCTGCTGACTATCTAGCAAGTTGCGGCCTTCGAGAAAGTTATTGCAGAATTGTCTCACTACGTGGCGCTAGTGTATATGTAACCTTCTTGTGAGGGCTTTATATTGCGCTGCAGTGAATACAAAATATCTGTTAAAACCATGCAACCAATTCACATTCTAATAATAAGTTTAATAAAGCTTATACAAATTTGTAAAAAAGTTTATGTCCTGGTCTGGTAATTATTTTGAATAGGGGGCAAGAAAAAGATAATAACATCAGACCTTCAATAACTAAACAAAAAAGAAAAAAACCAGTGTTTATTTTTCCATATGTTAAAAATTAAATACAAGAATTTTGTACAGTACTTAAATTTTTGTTGAAACCCAACAAACCAAAATTTTTCGACTCATCCTGGTAGAGATGAACCAGTTTGATAATAGTGGTTCAATGGTAACCACGAAATAGTATCGTGATCTAATCAGTTTTTGAAAATGGCAGTTTAGGCCCCTACAACTTTTTTACATGGAACGCATCTGCTCACCGGCGCGCCCAGAGGTGGGGCTCCACAATTGCAAATCAATGCTGACCTTTATGTTTGTGCTACTATGTTCAGCATGCTTTTTCTTAGAAGAAACTCGTATATTTGTATTTAAATATTTGAGGTTTTCTAAGCCCAACATATGTAGTAGAATTGCACGCCAGTGCATGTGCTACCGGCATGTTTTAAGGAAAAAATCCCTGAAACTATTCACGTTTGAAACCGCTTGTTTCTTCGTCAATCTTTTAGACATATGAATATCAGGCCATTGCTCAGCTTATACTGATTCTATAACTATAACGTGCTTACCTTTGTAGGATACATTAAGGATGTAAACCATTTCGATAACAACTCTAACAATTGAAAAAGCTCCCAAGTCTATTTCATCTTTTATTCTTTCTGGTAGCAATGGCTCGATCACCTTAACACGTTTTCGATTCATTTGGCAGTACCGTCACAGCAATGCAAAATTTAAAAAAGTTGTGTATACATATAGGGCATTAGTAGAATTAGTTATTATTTACTATTTTGCTGAATAAAGCTAGGCTGTATCTTTTGTATTCATAATGCTATACGGCAGCTACCACGTTGGTTACTAAATGAACATTCACTTGGCTACCATAAAGATAAAAGATACAGCAAACTTTTTTTCGGCAATTTTGTAGATAACTAGTTCTATATATGTTCCATACATATCAAATTTTACTTGGCTGACATGGTATTGTCAAATGAATCAAAATTGAGTCAAAGAGGTCGAATTATCCCTGCCTTCTGGTAATCAGTACTTCAGGATCAAGATGACTTTGTTGTACGTCTCTCCACTGTTTCTTGCTTACGTTACGTATGTTTTTATCATCTCCCAAAATACTTTCGTGCAAGTAAAATACATGTAAGCGCTAACTGGGCAACGCTTAAATTGTTCAGCAAGATTGATAACTAAAGCTAATTTATCGATTTACATACAGTAACATAATATATGAAAGTACCAGAAAAGTTTGGAAGAATACTCACTGCACACTTACTGAAAATTTAAAGTAAATGGAGCCAAAAATCTGATTGCAAGCTCCAATTTCTACGTTGGGAAAATGAAGTGATGGAATTAATAGGGGGAATAGAGATGACGGTGGACGAAATTGTTTTGGAGATCGACGGACAGATGGAAGACAGCATCGAATTTCTTAAACCGGAAAACGACGAATTCGAAGAAAAACTACAAGGTATACAGCCCTAAGGATTGTACGAATGGGTGACGTAGGACTATATCAGATCACTAAATCAAAGACTAATGTAAAGTGCATTTCTGGCATATGTATGTTTATAAGAATTTGTGAGTGCCATTGTTTAAGTGCATGTTTAAAAGAAAAGAGCGAAATATTCATATTCAATTCTTCATTAAATGCAATGGTTACTTTGAAGATATGTGGATGGGGGTTCATAAGTACAACGCCTGCAACCATTGTGACATAGAGATTTCTTTTAAAAATCACTTGTGTGCATCATAAAGGTTGAAATAGTAATGAATGACCAGCCCACAGATTATTGTATTAAATATGATTATGCGTAGCTTGATATGTTTCAATAATCTTACTTTAACTCGTTTGTGGCCTTTAAAAGGGCCATTGGTTACAAATAACATTAAAGCAAAAGCACATTCATCGCAAATATGACGTGTCATTCGAATGTGCTTCTCTTTTGATATGAATGGCAACAAATACGTCATTCCCTTTTGCTTTGTTCAAAAAGGGGGCTTCCTGTGCAAGCTCAGAAGGTTTGAACAGAGCAAAAGGGAACGACGCAGACGGACTGACTTAGCGTCGTAGAAGAAACTACAGTGGACGACAAAAGTTTTGTTTTTTGTTAGTGATATGATTATTCCGTTTATCTGATGATGGCTGAATAAAAGACAGATGACTAAAATCAAATCATATGAAAAATTCATACCTCCAAAAACCCTCAAAAGCCAAATTTAGTTACTTTTGCTTGATTAGTTCTCGAGTTATGAGGAAATTTGTATTTCATTTGCATAGGAGCCCCCTCTCCCAAAGACGGGAGGGGTCTCAATTCACCATAGAAAAAATTCTTGCCTTCTAAAACCCCCACATGCCAATTTTGGTTCCATTTGTTAGATTAGTTTTCAAGTTTTGAGGAAATTTGTGTTACATTTGTAAGAGGGGGGTTACGCCCTCCATAAAATTGCTGGGCATTTTATCTATCCAACGGCATACAAACTGTTCAGTTTCGTTCACTAGTTTAGTAGTTATTAGCATTTGAAATCTTTCATTCAATTGTTACAATTTTTGTTTTCACAAAGTGTTACCCAGTCCCAGTATAGTAAACAAAGACGTAGTCCTACGTCAAAAATTAAAGAAGTAAAGCAAATACAACATTTCTTTACGCTTGACCAAAACGAACAGCGGCGTGATCAAGCGTTAGGTTGTTTGACTGATTGCGAGCAACTTCTGCGGGCCTGGCAGATTGTCTCTTAAGCCGAAATAAAAACCATTTATACCATGTTTTACGTTATGAATAAATACAAAACTGTAAGAAATAAATAATTACAACGCTCAATTTTTTCTCTTGCAACGGTCACTCCCTGCAAAAATAATCCATCGGGTTAGTCTACCATCTATCCGTAAATGCTACTTCCTAAATGGCCAGAAAAATCCCACCATCATTTGAATAACCTTCTCGAAGACCGCAACTTGGTACACAGTCAGCAGCGCGTGATACAGCCTTCAAAATAAGATTACATATATGCTAGCGCCACGTAGTGAGGCAATTCTGTAATATTTTCCATCCCTACTTGAAGGCCTCAGTCATGAAGAACCTTCCCGAAGACCGCAGCTTGCTATATAGTCAGCAGCGCGTGATACAGCCTGCTTAAGAAGATTATATATATGCTAGCGCCACGTAGTGAGGTAATTCTGCACTTTTTTCCATCCCTTGAAAGTCTCAGTCATATGGATAACCTTCTCGAAGACCGCTGCTTGCTATATAGTCAGCAGCGCGAGATACAGCCTTCATAAGAAGATTACGTATATGCTAGTGCCACGTAGTGAGGCAATTCTGTAATATTTTCCATCCCTTCTTGAAGGCCTCAGTCATATGAATAACCTTCCCGAAGACCGCAACTTTTTAGTTAGCCTGCAGAGCAAAAGACAACCTGGTTAAGAATGTTACATATACACTAGCGCCACGCAGTGAGACAATTCTGCAAAATTTTCCATACCATCTTTAAGGTGGCAGTCATATGAATAACCTTCCCGAAGACCGCAACTTTCCAGAACAGCGCAAGATACAGCCTGTACAAGAATGTTACATATATACTAGCGCCACGTAGTGAGACAATTCTGCAATATTTTCCATCCCTTCTTGAAGGTCTCAGTCATATGAATAACCTTCTCGAAGACTGCAACTTGCTATATAGTCAGCAGCACGAGATACAGCCTGCCTAAGAGGATTACATATACACTAGCGCCACGTAGTGAGTCAGTTCTGCGCTTTTTTTCATGCCATCTTGAAGGTGGCAGTCATTTGAGCAACCTTCCCGAAGGCCGCAACTTTCTAGATAGCCTGCAGCGCGAGATACAGCCTATACAAAAATATTACATATACACTAGCGCCACGTAGTGAGACAATTCCGCAATACTATAATCCAATGAAAACCCATTGATGTACTGAACAACTTTGTCGAAGACACCAACCGTCTATTAGGTCAGGATCACGAGTTATTCCATGTTGCAACCAATTAGGTCAATTTCCATATGCTACGTAGACTCCAATAAGGACGTTCGACCGCGTTAATGGAATCACTCGAGACCGTCCTTAATGGAAACGTCCTTATTCGAAACCGCGTTATTCGGGGGACTGCTGTATATGGATACAATCGGGCGAAAGGTAGGGTTAGTTGCTTACTTTTCCGTAATTGTTCACTTTCCGATTGATTTCCAATTTGATGTCCAATTGGACTAGGTTTATCACGGTTCTAAGATTTCCTGCTTGAATGAGCAGATTTATCACTTTTTCTGGTGCACTTCCCTAACACAGACATCAAATTGGTCTAGGTTTATAGCGGTCCTAAGAAATTTTGCTAGGGCGAGAAGACTTTATCGCCTTTTCTAGCGTACTTCCCAAGCACAGATATCAAATTAGTATATTGTCCCTTTTATGACTATTTAGACTACTGTGATTATCATTTAATGCAACTTACCGCATTTTGCACTGTAAATCTGACACTAGAGTGGCTTTTAGTTTAATGAATTTATGAGTTTGACTTCATTTTCCTTCTTGCTTTTCTTTTTCACTTCATTTTCCTTGAGCGAAATCGTGTGCGAGATTTGACTGTGATAATCGTGTAAATCGGGGTAGTCTAAATAGCGGCAAATGTCGCAATACATCGGAACGTCGTTATGAATCTTCGACCTGTTGGAACGAGGAGGCTTTGTCATTTTTTTTATGAAAATAAAGAGAATGTGTAATGAGAACCATTATTGCTAGTGTAAAAATTGGTATTAGTGTAAATTTAAGTACGGTTGTATACAACCATACTGCTTGTGGTATGGAATCAAAGACGTAGTCTTACAACAAAAGACAGATTAAAAGAAATAACGGGGGATGTAAAACATCGTACCTGGTTGAAGATTGGAGACTTCATTTGAGCGCGATCCACAAAGCATTTCTGATGACGAATCCGTTCGGTTGTTCGGAACAGGAGCTTCCTGTAACGTTAGGGTCCCATTCTTGAATGATCATCCCGCTAATCGAAGATTTTCGGCTGTATGTTCGCGAAATAAGAGTAGCAGAATTTGTTGAAGACATACTCAAGGGTAGCGTCCTCATCATCGATGTTTAGGAATCGTAACGAGAGGTATACTGGATGGACCCGGTAAAATGTCATTCGCTTTTTGATGATTTAGTGGTTTTTGTTTGAGAATCGTCTATTTTTCAAAGGTCGTTTCCTTCATTATTGGGCTGAGCGATGTTGATTATACGGATGTCATTAAAATTATAAATGTTATTTATGTTTACCTTCAACTCAGGAATAGTTTTCATAACAAGCCCAATATTTTTGTTCCCTGTGTTTTTAATAGCTCTTTCCTTCGCAATACCGATTCTTTTGTGCGGCATTTTGTTGAAAAACCTGAGAATTTCATTCTTGAAAGCCTCGCCTGTGCCACACGAGGACCATAAAAATACAACACAATTTGTTTTGCGTTGTTAACCGTATAATGGACCCTACCTGGTTGAAAATGTCGATTTTCCAGGCATTAATAATTGAATGCAGCTAAATCTTTACAAACTGGATTGTGTGATATGTTTAGTACTTTCCGGTTCGTGACATATATCCTCGGAAATAAGAAGTACAAGCTAATAAACGCCGAAACTGTACCCGAGGTCCATTAGAGATAAAGATAAAGAGATAAGATAACTTACCCTAAGTTTTCCCGCACAAAGCAAAGCAAAGCCTAGATGCAACATTCCGTATGTTTATGTTAGGGAAGTGTGCCAGAAAAAATGACAAAAGTCCCTTGTCCCAACGGGTCGCAAATTTTTTACGACGAGACGATTAAACCTAGGCGAATTGTATATCTGTGTTGGAGAAGTGCGCTACAGCTGTAGTTTTTGGTTCTTACAATATAATTCTGTATGGATGCGTCTGTTTACCATTTCATTGGAAGTGTAGCGAAAAGATTTGCTGTTGATAAAACGAGATTGAAGAGGTAAAATCCTTTCAACGTGGGAGAACGATTGGTAGGTAATAAAAACAATCTTTAATTTCTCTAAGGAAACAGAAAAGCAATAGTTTGTGTTCTTGATTTTGCTAAATTGTTTCCAAATGGGTATAGAAAGAACTCTGAAATTTATTGAGGAATTAATATCTTGTGTTAAGAACTGGAACCGTTTGACATAAGTTTGTTTTCATGATTATGAAGAACAACTGGTGCAAGTTCCGTCCTAATATTCCACCCCGTTGCGGAGCAGTACAGAATGGAACTCGAACGACGTAACCTGGATCGAAGTTGGCTGAAACGCTAACGATGCTAAAATCGAAATTGTGTAATGTTCTGAAGGGTTTTAAAGAGAACCTAGGTGTGGAAAGAGCTTTCAAGGATAGCGGAGCTAGGGGCTGAGAGCTGAGAAGGAGGATGTTGAGTCCAATCCTGTCATCTCTATCCGGGATATGGTTAGAATGTACGATGTTAACTATCAAATCACGCGGAGTGTCCTCGCTTGAAAAGGCCATAGGTTTTAAAGCGCCAGTAAACATCGGAATCGACAGTTGAAGCAGTATTTGGTAACCAAGAAGCGTGCTAGGCGTTTTTACGAGCTAATTTTAACAAAATTCAACGGAGTAAAAAATACATGGACGACGAAATCTACGTGAAAATGGATTTTTAACAACTTTCTGGTCAAAAATTATACATTGCAACTGGGCGTGGTGATTTAGCAGGCAAGTTTAGGTTCGTGCTTGGTGATAAATTCACAAAGAAGGCCATGATCTGTCAAAGAATATCTAGCTGTGGACTGAAGATTGAGCCTTTCATCACTTCCTCAACAATGACATCTCGTTTATACATGAAAAAATGTTTGAAGAAACGGATTTTGCCATTCATTCGTTAACATAAGGGTAACGTTATATTCTGGCTTGATTTAGCTAGCTGTTACTACTCACTACTAAGTAGCCCAAGCAACAATGTGAGTTTTATAGTACTCTTATGGTGGTCTTCAAGACCAATTTTGGTCTTAGATGCCATCATAAGAGTGTAATAAAACCCAAATTGTTACTTGGGAGTGCTAGAGGGGTATGCAGTTAATGATGAAGATTTCGTGCCAAAAGAGATGAATCCTCCAAATTGTCTAGAGCTTCGCCCCGTTGCAAAATTTTGGGCAATTGTCAAACAACGACTTCGACGAAGTGGGGGGGGGGACAGTCAATAGTTCTAAAGAAATGCATTCAAAGTGGAAGAAACATACTGCCTATAAGTTCTATTAAGAAAAAAAAAGTTAAAAGATTTTATCAGAACCAAAGAAATGCAATAATGTAACACTGAGAAACTTAAAGCTGAAAAAAAAATACTGCAATGCAGTCATTTATGGGTTTTTCAGCGACACTCCAGTCCCAAGTTATTCATTGTTCTACGCCGTCAAATTTACTTTTAGCCAGGTTTTAATGCTAGAATGTTCTTTCTTAAGGGTATGATTTCTTTTTCAAGAATGTACGGGTTTAAGAGAGTTTTATGGCAGTATAGTTAAGATAAATCCATCTTGCAGAGTAATTTCATAAAACTTTATCATTGTAAAACCTGATAGACTTTACAATGCTCTGATCAAACTTATATATGAAAGAAATGAGACCAATTTGCTATTGGATTGTTACTTGGGAATGGCATTATTAGAAATGATGATCATTTAGGTTAAAAATATATTTGATTACAGGGAATAATCATACAATTTTTAGGTCGAATCGAAGAATCCGTGCGAGGAAACACCAATAAATACGTCTGTTGTTACAAGCTTTATTATAAAAAGCACTTTTATTTATATTTACAAAAAAAAAACCAATTTCAAAGAGAGTTGTCTATACTACAATTGTAGCTCTAATTCTCATATAAAAGTTTGGTTAAAGAAAAAACATTTGATTATTTTTTCGAATTCACTTATAATTATTCCCCTCTACTTTAAATTTAAGGATTTGTATATGGATAGAGATTTTAAAATCATTAAAAATGTTATCTCCAATGATGTTCAACTGGCGAGGTCGGTGTCAGTGTCAGTAGTCAGTAAAATATTCACAATTTTGTTGACCCTGCCAATTTTATAAATCAATGTTATTGATATATTGAAATAATATCATGAACACGAAGAAGACGTTTTTTCATGCCATATTCCAATAACGAAGTTCAATAATATTTTCGTTGCATTCACGCTCTTTATTGAATTCATCACCAATAAATAGCGTCCCAAATTCCAATTTCGTTCCACGCTCAATTGCAGCAGTGCACCGGAAAATAGAAAAATTGCATCCTTCAATTATATCGCTCAAGAAATCCTTTGTTGATCTAGTTTTATGCTGCACAAACTGCATTTCCTTTCCATTATCGGCACACTCATTCGCCAGACAATGGATATACCTACATAATTGAGTCAGCAGCAGCTTCGTGTTCCATGTCATTGATCCACTTCTCATTTTTCCTGCCTCAGCATTCGTTCTCAATTTCAAAGATCCAGCTTTGTCCGTTCCCACCAGCCAGCCGGAGCCGTGTTCGGCATGTTTACCAAACGCCAACAGTATAATCGATTCCGGGAGCTTCCTTACGACTCCATGGCATAGTCGGTGAACGAAGGAAACGAATCTATTACCTGCTTCGACAATGACAAAGGATTTTATGTACACAGGATAAGGTATAGATCACAATTCACAGTGTCCTCTGTAGCAAAAGCCCCGCCTTGCTCGGAGACTCGAGCACACCTTTTACATCATCGCATCATCGCATCGGCACGACTGATGTAACTGTCACTCCGCACGCAATATCTTCATCCTTCTTTTGAACCGCACAACATAAAATCCGAAGAAAAAAAAATGAAAGGACCATGATGCATCAGTTCATGCGTAAATTTCCTCCACAAAACCCTCCAGGATTACGGAGGACTTTCGGTGATGCAAAAAATAATAATCAGAACCCGGTTGTACGCTCAAACTAAACAAGATGTTCCGCCTGAAATCCGAGATTTAGCCGAAAAACAGCTCATTGTCATCCCGTGCGCTTCGATCCTGTCCTACCCCGGCGTGGTACCATCGACGAGGTCGGCCATCTTTCCCAGCGTTCAACTAGGGACACAGAAGAAGTGCCAGATGTTGTGACAATGGAACTGGAGTGCACATTTTCCCATCCCTTCCTGCCCGTGTGCGTTGAGTGGCCATTAAATCCTTGCTAGCTCAGATAAAAATGGTCGTTCGATCACACGCAAAGCTGCAAAGCTGAACGACGTCATGTCTCCTCGCGGCAGCGACGCGGGTTGACGCGAGCAAACGGGCGCTGTCACTCAAAAACCTGCTGCCACAACGCGCGCGCCTGCTGGCACTGGAAAGTGCAGAACCCGTCGATCGACCGCCTGCAGGCGGATTCACTGCAAACATTGTCTACCCGGGGGAAACACCCCTTGGCCAAAACCGGTGCACCCTCGATCGGCAGTAGTGGAAAGAGATTACCCCCGGTGCCGGCGGCGGAGACGGCGGAATCGGAAGGAAAGGTCGGAAATTGTTGTTGCCTATATGCAAAATAGGCTCTCGACTGTCATTTGGAGTGCAGATTAAATTCTTTGTCGAATAGCGGGGAGAATTTAATTACGCAATTTGGAAGATCTTTATTTTGAAAATCGTAAAATTAATTGGTTTTTATGTATCTATTTTCGGAGAAAAGTATCAATCCTAATAAAAAAAACTTAAAAATACTGTGACTATAATAACATTGATAGTTCCATGGCACAAGACTGATTTGAACTGACCGATAAAATTGCTAGTAATAAAAAATGCAAAACTGAGATGCAAACAAATTTTTTTAAATCATTAAAACCCAAGTGATCCAGTTTATAATAATTGCTTTAATACCAAGCGCATAAAAATATATTATTCGATTAATACACCAACCTCACGCTCAGTAAAAAGTACCTATCGAAACGGTTTAAATAATAATAAATTAAAAGCGCTATTAAAGCATTTTCTTTGTTTAGTAAAACCATGATAAAATTAAAAATTAACAAGCTCCAGTTGCAGTTTGCTTCCATGACCTACCCCTGTTTTCTGTGCCTGTGTTCTTTTTTATTAATCCTTGGTCATACAAAAAAAGGAGAAGAATTCTAGAATTAGCCAAAGCATAATTTGAATAATAAAAGTTGGCATAAAATAATTAGCTAGCGAGAAGCAGGAAAAGTACGCAAACATCATGCCCTATGTAATTAGAAGGGGTTCAGTAAAGGGCGCTTATGCAATGGCAACGGCATTCGGGGTTTGTCCCCTAGCGATGGCGATGATTGTGTCCGCGAGTTGCAACCAGCAGCAGGGGATTGTCGAACATTGTCGATAGTTCTCAGCCGAATCGAAGGTCTGTCGACAATTGTTGCCACTGGTGATCGTCCCTAGCTTCTGTCGCTTACTGGGAAATATATCCTGCTTTTTATTCGCGAACCTATGATTGGCACTGGTAATTAATTTTACCCTTTCCAGGACATGAGTGAATAGAACATTTGAATTATCGTTCGAGAGGACACAAATCAAGTACAGTGGACTCTCTGAACAGGAATTGAAATGGGATTGGGTCGATTAACTTAACGTAATTCCTGAAAGTCCTGAAAAACGATAAATACAAAAGCGAAGAATAGATTTGCGGATATAGGATACACATTTAAACGTATGCGGAAGTTTCAATGGAAGAAAATAACAAGATTTTTTAAAAATAATATTAGTCGGTTCCTTTCAGTGAATTGTAAATTGAAATTTAAATCGTAATCTACATTTCGATTGTGTTTGCGCGCTTTTTCTGACCTCTCCTGCTTATATTTTTATATTTCATTCATAGATTCATCTTATGCTGTTGTCTATATGAATAAAAATACTGACTATTTTCATTGGCGGAACTAGCGCTCATTTCTAGGGGGGCTATAGTCCTCAGCATTTCTTTCGATCATTTTATTTCGTCGGCATATTAACATTAAATGCACATTAATGCCTGGGATCTTATAATTGTGATGCAAATAAAAACTACTCTCAAGTGTTTATTATCTAAAGCTAGTTTTTTCTTAAATTTAAAAAACCATGTCAATTTTTCTAGGGGGGGGGGGGGTCGGTGGGTCTCTTAGTTACGCCAATGACTATTTTTAACTAAAAGCTATTAAAATCAACAATTTTTGTTTTAAATTACTACACGAAACAGCGAAATCAAAATTATTATATACACACTGTTAAACAAACAAAGCGCGCTAGCAATATGAATCCTGAAATTCGTTATTGACTCAAAAGATTCACAGAGGCTCTATCGATGTTGTAGTTCCTTATAATCAGGCTCTTTCCGCGGATATTAACAACCGCTGGAGCTCATGACAATCTCCAATGGATTTAACACTGAGTAGAGCTTCAATAGTCAGAAGTCTGCATCTTTTAGGTAACACGGTGGATACATTATTGAAGAATAGTGAGATTTCAAGCACATGAGATTTCAACCTTGATCACAAACGCCAAACATATGAATTTCTCTCGCTATTATACGAGATGTCTCTGTTGTTGCTGTGCGATGTAAACCAAATTCAGCTGTGAGTATTTTGCTCAATTCTTCCACAGCTGGCATTTCATACAACGAACCAGAGAGCAAAGAGTATATACCGTCAAACGGAGTAACTTGCAACAGCGGGGTAACATGCAACAACGCTATATCGATCCAATTTATTGTAATTTTTATCTGTTTCTTCAATTTTTAATCTATATCAGACACTGAATCTTGTTGTTAACAGATTTAAGACGCCTTGGATACTGTTACGTTGATTTTTTGCTGTTTTGGTGATTTGTAAAAAATCGCACAAGATGATGTCAAATTTTTCGTCTGTAAAACGTTTGTGTCGCCCACAAGCACTTCAAATAAAATAAGCTTAACATACATTTTTATAGTAAAGTGAATAATAAGAAAACAACATAATTGATTTATGATGACTAGTTTTGCTTATTCTGCTTGTTGCCATATTATTCGTAAAACAAGCTCTTAAACGGGGTAACTTGCAACAACTGGTAGATATAAAAAGCTGTGTTCCGTTAACTTCACGAGGCAAGTTATCATTTAATTTTGTATCAAACAATACTAAAGCACAACTGAAGAGTGTAAGATACTTTCGGTAAGTCGGAAATATGCCAGTTTTTCTCTGGATATACCGAAAATGGCTATCCAGCTTTTTACGAGCCATAATGGCGGTCGTGTACATAATATTTGCGTTACGTAATATGTGAATGGCTCTTAAAGAAGGGCGTTCTATCGGATCCAGACAAGGAATATCAGCTGCATGAATAATATAAAAAGTTTCACTCGTAATTTTCCGTTACGAGGCTCATAAATTATTTTCACCAACGTGACATAGGACGTTTATGCGTATATTCATAGCAAAAGCATTAAAAATCGCAAGTCGGATTATCATTTGCATATTCAAGTCAAAAGAAACTCATACAGATCATTAAATTCGTTCAATTTCCAAAAAAATATTGCTTGTTGCAAGTTACCCCGTTTAATGGGTTACTAGTAACAAATAAGTTAAAAAATTCTACAACAGCCAATATTGATCGCATATTTTTTCTCAATATTTGAAATTGTTCTATCCTAGACCTAATAACTTTGTATTAATTAAATGTCCTCAAATATACTACAGGTAAGTTTTTACTTGCACTAATAGTTGAGAACTGTTGCAAGTTACCCCGTTTGACGGTACCGTCTGAGAAAACATCAGCAGCGAAAAATGCCCATTTTCTTAAATAGAAAGTAAAAACCAGTTTTTCCATAGGTTTTCTGTCAAATTTTCGCAACGTAGTAAAATCCATATGCATTGTGTCTGGGCCATTACGAAAAGTGCTCACGTTTCGAAAATTATCATAAATAACTCTTAACAAATTCAGAATCGTAACTAAAGCTTAATAAGGTCCGCCCAAGTTCATTTTCAGTCGCATATAATGATAATAACTGACAGACATACGATTTTCAGCACAGAATTGTATAGCAATACAGAAGGAAATAGGGTTTATTTCTAATTTCCGGCGTAGTAAGGAAAGCCACTCTAATTTTCAACATTTCTTAGGTGGATTTAATGAATATTCCAAAAGCTCTGCTGCTGATTTGACTCAAACACCCTTACCTTCCGATCAGTGCCCTTCGCATTCACTAAAAAGCGATTAATAAAGCATTTGATTGAAATTACGCATGTGGCTTTATATCTTAAATTCGTCGTACCGTTTTAAAATCCGTCCTTCAAAATTTTTCATCGTCCGAACTAAAAATCATTCTAATGTTTACGAAGCTAGCGCGCATGTATTTGTGTAGGACGGCATGACAAATGTTATTCTGCAAAATTTCTGTAGGTAAGCAAGTTTATCCGGCTGCAGAATAACAACAATGCGTTGCGTGAGTTATTTTCATTTTATGAATGATGAAAATTGAAACGTCGTCGTTTTGTCGCACGTTTCGTCGCTCGAAAAAACGATGGAAATTTGGCTGCTAGGAATTCTTTAATGAAAAAAGGCATTTAAATAGATCTCAGCTTACTTTGATTGATCGCGTATGAGAGGCAACAAACTAAAATATTAGGGAATAACTAATTTTGCATTGTGTGTTATAAAAATCGCTGATATTTTAATTAATTTGTGTTGGATAGGACGGGAATAGGCAATTACGACGAAGTAGCAACATACCTTACGTATAATTATTCCTAATCACGTATTTCGCCACCAAAATAGTACGTATATGCCAATATTGCGCATCAAATACGATTTATTGGCATGTATATCTGTACGTAAAGCTGATTTTTAACTTTTTTCTATACCTATCAAAATGGATTTATGTCTGTCTGTCGGAATGTTCCTTATAGAATCGAAAACTACTGAACCGATTGGCGTGAAAATTTACATGCAGGGGTTTTTGGGGTCAGGAAAGGTTCTTATAATAGTTAAAGACCCCTCCTATCACTAAGAGGGGGGGCTCCCATACAAATGAAACTCAAATTTCCTCATAACTCGAGAACTAATCAAGCAAATGGAGCCAAGTTTGGCATATGAGTGTTGTTGGAGGCAAGAATTTTTGACCTATCCTTTTCTCGATATTGTAATTTATGTATTTTTTTTAGAAACGTTTAAAGTCAATTTTTCGACTAAAAACTGACTTTTATGTTTGAATGTCCGCCGTTTTGATGGGTCAAAGATAAGATAATTTAACACACTTTCAGGTCGTATTGGAATTTTTCATTCTGAATAAGCCCCCGAGTGCCAGTCCATGGTACCACAAATCATGTTTTTTTTCGAATGATCATGCTCAAGGAGCCGTAAGGGAGAGGGGAAGAGGTTAACCTATACAAACAAAATTGTAATTGTTTTACCGAACCATTACATGCATCTAGGGTCGTACCGAACGATATACTTCGTTGAACAATGATTGTAACACATTATTTTACTAGTGAATGGTCGTACCGAACCATTTAAATTAAATGCCATACAGAATTCACCAATCGTGAGGTGCCCGACAGGTCAAAGTAGCACTTCGATGGACACCTGAATGGCGCCTAGGCGGAGAACCATTGCGTCAAGGAAAACGATTTCGACGGTACAACAAACGGGGAAGATGCGCCGACTATCGTCATTTGCGAACAGATTTGTGGGAACTTATCAAGCCGGCTTCGTCTAAGATCGGTTTACAACGCATCAAATATGTACACTGCGGCAGATTCTCCAAAAGGGGTGTGAATACAGAGTTCCCATGCATCGTTTGTTCTTTGACTTCAAAGCCGCATATGATACCATCGACCGGAAAGAGCTATGGAAAATCATGGACGAGACCAGCTTCCCTAGGAAGCTCATCATGATTCAATCTACGATGAATGGTACACAGTGCTATGTGGGGATTTCGGGTGGATTATCAAGTTCATAGATGGTCCGATCACTTTGACTCAATTTTGATTCATTTGACAGTACCGTCTAAGCCGAGCAAAATTTTACAAAGTTATATATGGAACATTTAAAGAACTAGTTATTATCTGGGTCATTCCACTAGAGGTCAAACCAACGATTGCGACTTTTAGTCGGGACCCCATAGAACTCGGAAAATTGGAATTTGTGCGGCCAGCGTGCAGTGTGTGAGCAATGGGGCACATGGAAACATGTTAATGTTTTTTAGCTCGCTGATAGCCTCTAGATTTTACCCCCTTTGTTTGTTGCTGCTATGATACTGATATTGGTTCAATTAGTGTCGGTAATAATGAAAAAAAAACGAAAATTTCCCAACACTGTTAAGAAACCCCTTTTCATATACGGAAGCGCACAGTGTTTTTACAATGCATAGAGACTAACTGCTTCAAGGAAATTTATGAAATCGCTATAACTCTGGATCGGCAAAGAGCACCTCGTGGTTTTGAGTGATTCTTATGTAAAAAGATCTGAGGAATACAATGGAGTTAGAATTTTTAAAATCAAATTGTATTCTTTGAGAGAAAAATGAAAATTTAGTTTTAAAATTGAATTTAAGAATATTTGGCTACACTGTCCGTACAAATTAATATGTTTTTCGGGTTCCATGGGCATTTTCCTTCATAAATCTGATAATATTGTCTTTCTAAACCTAGTACTTCCAGAGATATAAGTAAAAGAAAATAAGAGGATTTGGCAAAAACGTGTCTTTTCTTTAAAAATGGACTGCCATTGATCGAGGGGACATCCAATCAGCACCAAGCTTAGGATTTTTTCTTGCTGACATGAAACGAACAATCTGGCAAAATTTGGTTCAAATGGGAGAAGGTCGATTACAAGGTTGTGCTTTTTCTCGGTCACTTGACGTGGAATGACCTATCTGCAATTTTGCTGAACAAAGTTTTACTGTATCTTTTGTAGTAACAGAGTTACAATACTAATACCTCATTAGTAACTAATCGAACGTTCACTTAGTTACTAATGAGGTATTAGCGTTGTAGTGCCGTAACTACAAAAGATGCAACAAAAATTTATCAAGTGCATTCAAAACACACAGGGGGCTTATCAAGGTCAAGGTGATGGTCTGTCATGCTTGCTGTTCAACATAGCGCTGCAAGGTGTTATGAATCGAGCTGATATCAACACGCGGGCATGATTTTCAACAAATCTAGGCTATTCGTCTGCTTTGCCGATGACAAGGATATTATCGGCAGAACATCTGCGGCGGCGGCTGAACAATACACTAGACTCTAGTGTCTAGACTCGCGAAGCAGCAAAGATTGGGTTAATGGTAAATACGTCTAAATGCTGGCCAGCGGAACCGAGGCCGGTCGACGGCGATGAGTTTGAGGTAGTAGATGAATTTGTCTATCTTGGCTAACTGGTAACGGCATACAATAATACCAGCCGTGAGATTCGGAAGCGTATTATCAGCGGAAGGCGTGTTCACTATGGGCTTCACAAGCAATTGCCCCCGATGAACCACGAACTCGCACAGCTCTATGGCGAACCAAGTATTCAAGTTGGCTAAAGCTGGACGAATACGATTGGCAGGGCACGTTGCAAGAACGCCGGACAACTACTCTGCAAAGATCAGTTTTGCCTCAAATTCGCAGAATCATTTTATTCATCAATGGTTGTACCGAACCATCTACCTCATAAAATATTGATCGTACCTAACCATTTAATTCATCCATGGTCGTACCAAACCATATTCAGGGTTTAGATAAAATGATCGAGACAGGCAAAATCTTGACGAAATTCAATCGGCCATAACTTCTGTATAATAAACCATTTCAATATGAACCCGATCAGGAGACCATAACAAGATTATATCTGTTTATAACACATTTTGATATTTTTAACATATTAAGTTACAAATCGAAAATAAACTAATTAGGAAGCAAATTCAAGTTTGTAACAGATTCAGATACAAGTAGCCCATTGAGTTATGAATGAGCTATATAGATTCCACCATTAAGAATGACACATTGCGCTTTAATAACAAAATATGTTACTTGCAAATTACTTTTATAACAAAATATGTTACTTGCAAAACTTATTTTAATTACCATCATCATTTTAAAAGTATACTAAATACGTCACTTCACAGTTATTCATACTTGCTAATATATCTTTATTAGCTGTGTTATTTTTGGAATGTCTTGAAGTGTTGACAATAAACCTTTAACACAATGTGTTACAACATAAAATAATTACATGGTTTGTTATGAATCAGGTATTAATTAGAGGCAGTTTAGTTATAATTTTTGGATATTCTAACCACTTACGGAGGCTAATTTATCCCAACGGTTGTTATAATATGACCAAATATAACAAATTAATAACAACTGTTGTTAGAAAATTTGATATCAAAATAACAAAATCTGTTATAATTTTGTTAGGTCCTCCTGATCGAGAAACTAACTGAATCGTTTGTTTGAGAAACCCCACAAGTCCACTCGACACTATTGTTGGAAAACAACAAAAAACTGATTTTCTCAATATTTTGAATCAATCCTTATATTTTGTGGTATGAGGTTCTATGATAATATCTAAAATACATTATTTAGACTTATCTTTTGATCAAAATAATAATTCTAGCTGAAATTACAAGGCTTTAAAGTTGATGGATATTTGGGGTTTCTCAAACAAACGAGAAATTGACAGTGCACTTAAGTAGTTTTAGGCTGTTTCTATTCAAACTTGTGATCTTTCCATGCTCATAGTATGTAATTTGCTACCATACATCACTGAGGATGTTAAAAAAGTACGTACCGCAAAGAAGAAGAAGAGGGGAGGGGCGCTAAATATTATTTATTAAAAATTTTGAAGTAGAATAATACAAGTTTTAGAAAAAGTTTTGTACTTTTTTTAATCCAAATTTTTATCATGGTTTGCATTTATATATTAAAAAAATAAAAGGTAAATGGAATAACGGCGGTTTTTGAATTGCAAAAATGGACCACAGTAACACGAATTCACATCGAATAGAATACCTTGATACTTTGCTAGTAGTAATCAAAGATATTTATTACCAGAAAATAAACATTTTAAATCTTGGATAACAACCGTACTTTGATTATGGAACAGAATCTGAGAATAAGGGCCTGTTCTCAAATTACGTTATACCAAAAGGAAATGGAGATACGTAAACAGCACCTTAAATACTTCGAAATGATAAACTATTGATTTTACAGTTACTCGGGAGAGCTCGACGGATTACTTACATTAGGAAAAGCAACGAGTTAACAAAAAAGATAAATAGAAGATTAAACCTTTTATTTATATATTATGCTATTATTAACATTGTATAGTAAATGGTGGGTTACTGCTTTTGTGAGAAACGCATGGATATTTAGTCTGTCGATTTCTGGAACGAGTTGCTTCAGTTTTCACTGTATCTAGATTACAGGTTCGATTTATTTACGTTTATCTTGTTGACTAACTGATCCAAGCTTATCTGCATTTGCAATCAGCTCGAACTTTTTCAGCTAAAACATCCTTTTCTTTTCAATTTTATACGCCGTTCTTTTACTTTTAATAGCTTCCGCCTTGTATTCTGTAGTCCGCCAAACACTATGTTTCTTCTTTTTGACTGTGTCCAACTCGTAATTTTTCGATTCCGAAGACATTTTTATACTATTGAATTGTTTTGCGAATGCTGCTTACAACGCTGCACGTAAATATTGAATGATAATTTAGTACCGATCGCAGCGCTGCTCTAGGTGATTATCGGAAACATGGATATTTGGGGTTTCTCAAACAAACGGATATTTGCAACCCCAATTAAAAGGGGTTCGTGGAACTAACTTTTTCTGGAATTTTGAGGGAAGGTGTGGATCTCCTCAAGGATTCGAAAACTGTTAAAAAGTCAATTTTCTTAAAAATGGCGTTTGTGGGGTTTCTCAAACAAACGATTCAACTACCTTCGACGGAAAAATTTTCTAGTTTTTCTAAAATATTCCAAACTTTGCAGTCATCAGTTCAGACCGGTCATATTGCGGGTCGTCCGGGGGTATGTATTTTTCATCGCCTGTATCTTTTCTAATTTTGGTCGATTGGTGAAAAGAGAACGGAAATCTGTCGAGAAACAGCCAAGTTATGATGTTGCAACGTCACACATTGTTTCCGTTGTCGACTAACACAACTGATTTTGATAATAAAAATCTATAACTATAAAAAAGGATTTCTGTCTGTCTGTCTGTCTGTCTGTCCGTATGTTCCTTATAGAATCGAAAACTACTGCACCGATCGGCGTGAAAATTTGCATGTAGAGGTTTTTGGGGCTAGGGAAGGTTATCTCGATGGCAAAAGACCCCTCACCCCACTAAGAGAGGGGGCTCCTATACAAATCTATTCCCATTAAAAAGTGATTTCTGTCTGTCTGCCCGAATGTTCCTTATAGAATCGAAAACTACTGAACCGATCGGCGTGAAAATTTGCATATAGGGGTTTTTGGGGCCAGGGAAGGTTCTTATGATGGTTAGAGACCCATCCCCTTACTAAGAGGGGCGGCTCCCATACAAATGAAACATAAATTTCTGCATAACGCGAGAACTAATCCAGCAAATGGAACAAAATTTGACAGGTGGGTGTTTTTGGAGACAAGAATTTTTTCTATGGTGAATTGAAACCTCTCCCCACTTTAGGAGCGGGGGGGCTCCTATACAAATGAAATACAAATTTCCTCATAACTCTAGAAGTAATCAAGCAAATGGAACCAAATTTGGCTTGTGGGGGGTTTTGGAGGCAGGATTTTTTTTAATGATGGTTTGAGACCCCTCACCCCTGTGGTAGGGGGATAAGGACTCTCATACAAATAAAACAGAAAGTTTTGCGTAACTCAAAAACTAATCAAACTCGAGAAATTTTAGACTCATAAAACATTAATCAATAACAAGACCACCAAAAACTATCAATAGTAACATTAGATAATTCAGTGCGAGTCGGCCATAAGCCGCGAGGGTTGCCGGCGACCTGCCGTCGGAAGCGCCGGCCGCTGCGGGGGGCAGCACCCGTAGAGATGACCTCTATCTAGGTTTATTTATTTTCCTAGATCTACTGACCTCTATTACTTTCCTTCAGTTGGGTCACCCCTACGAAATGGTACTTTCTACGAAAAGATTTTCCGTGAAATGGTACATCCCGCGTAAGGGTTTTCGCGAAATGGTATTCTGCGAAACTCTATATTCCGTGTTATGGTCAACCGAGAATTGGTGTTCCGCAAAATGGTATTCGGCGAAATGGTTCGTAATGATGGCGAATTTTTAATTGCTATCCGCTTTATTTCATCAGGCTGAGCGATGGGGGAGTTGTTTTCTACTTTACTGTGAGGAAAATTTGTATATTAAAACACCCATGAGCTCCCCAGAAACTTGCAAAATTCGAGATTGTGACAAAGGTCATCCGAGATATACGATTTATGTACAACATAGTTTATTTTGTGGCAATACGAAGTTTGTCGGGTCAGCGAGTTATTTATAAAAATTAATTTGTAAAAATAAAAACATCAAGCTTCAGTCCAAGTTTTTTTTTGTTGAATCATTAAAATGGAATTGGTAGTTCATAAGTTATGAATTTTGCAAGAAATAAAGATTAGCAAAAATGATTATTTTGGAACCCCCCTTACTCAGAAAGGGTTACCCAAAGGACATTATAAAAATGCTGGTCTTTTTATTTTTTTGAAGAAAAATAAAAAGTAAAGCAATGTCTTAGTTACTTTGTTCTCGGTACTTGAATCTTCTGATTTTTATTCTACAGACTTCGCTGCTAGCTGTTAAGAGTAGGCACAGGACAGTTACGGGGCGACCCGTTTGACTCTAACAGCACACCACAGCCAAGATTAGAACATACAAGGACTAAATTGGTAGACTAGCGCAGTACCTCGGAACCAACAGGGAGGATTCTGTGAAAGAATTAGTACACAATTTGATCAACATTGGAGCACGTTCAAATTTTGAATTTTTTTTTTTGGCTGAATATACACATGAAAAGTCGGATCAAAAAGAAAAGTTTCATCCTACTCTATTTTTAGCACTTTTGAGTGTGCGAAAAAAATAAGAGCATTCTGCTTAACTGCACCGCAACAAAAAAAAAAAAAAAACAATATAAATTATTCTACGACAGTCTGGCATTCCAATTTTCAATATCCTTCTTCTCAAATTACTCATATGTAAATGTAGCTGAATTTTAAGGATTGATGCAACCAACCGTCATACAGTGACCGTCTAACAATGAATTTATATTGCGTTATACAATATAACAAGGATTCTGATGAATATTACCTACCTGGTCCAACTACCTTGTGCATTATTCTGCTTCTGTTCTCAATGGCAATCGTCCAGCTGCAATCAATCCACTCGAAAGCATCGAGCCGCTAATGATTTCTGACATAGTAAAATGTGGTCTAGATAAGAGCGTATGCGATTTTAATTAATTTATCATACTGATCAACCCCTGGACACCAACAACAATTGGAGCACGTCGTTCAACCATAGAAGATACTTGAACATTGAGCAACACAATTGATTCCACTGCGATGAGGATGATGATGAGAGCTCTCGTTATTCACAGCGAGCTAGATGTTGGGGAGACACATTCTGCCCTCGCCTCGACCGTGGCAGATCGTAAATTGAATTCAAAACTTATTACCAGATGCCATTCTGCGCGCTATCCGGTATCCCAACTGGTAAGGTCCTTCCGTCTACCGGCTGGTTCCACCGCACCGCATCGCTCGCTCGCTCGCTCGGGGCAGTGTTAGAGGTCGCGGTGAAACAAAACACTGAAATTAGGAAACGCCCCCGGACTGTCGTCGTTAATTTTATTACGCGCTTCACTATAAATAACAGAAAGGCAAGAAAAAAATGGTTTCAACGAGCTGCATTCTCCGCCAAATGCACGCGGCCAACGAACGGCCAAAAGGGAAGAAAATATGGATTCCGATCTACCCGGCCAGATTCCGCTCTCCAGCGACGAACAGCTCTGGGAGGTTCGTCCCTTACAATGTTGCACCGTAGGACTTTGGCAGGCGCAATCAATGACGACGGTATTGTTTCGTGTGCTTTATTTTTTTTTTGTGTTCCACGTTGATCACCTCAACAACAACAACTACAACGACGTCGCAAAGTAGCAGGACTGTCTGTTGGGAAAAGGGATGTCATTCCGAGGTACCGGTCTGCGCACGCGGAATGGGATGCAACCGAGCGTTCGTTCCGGATTAATCGATTTAAAGTGGAAACCGCGTGAAAACGGGTCGCAGCAGACCGGCGCAGGATCGAAGGGAAGTAATTTTTCTTCTGGTTTGTGTTTAAGGCACGTTAAATATGTTTTATTTGTATCATTTGTTTTGAATGGTTGGGGGAGGTCCATAGAGAAATTCGGAAAGTGCTGATGACTAATTCTTTGGTATTGCGCAGAGAAGACGCTTCGAACAAAAATCTATTCCATTAGCAAAGTATGTAGTTCAGCGTACATTACCACACGTAGCACATAGTTTTTCGAAGACTCCGGTCTCCTTGAACGGATCACGAAACCAATGACAGTGCCGCTGCTTTTACATGTACTACTCGTCAAAGGTGACTTAGCGGACCGCGGGCGCGGGTTTGCGTCCACCAGCCGTTACCCAATCGTCACTCGGCTGTTGCTTGTTTGTTACACCACGACCACGTACACTCTTCGGCTCGTTGTAAAGTGTTGAGTGACTCAATTGCTTCAATTGTCTTTTTTTCGTTTGTAGTTTTTTTTTGCTGCTCTATGCAAGTACCCCTGGCTAGTGCCCCAGCACTTACGGTTGCCAACTGTGCCGATGCTGACGTCGACCGACCGACAGACGCGGCCGACCGCTCACTGACGACCGATGACCGACGACAGTAACGACAGCGACGACGATTGACCGGTCGGACGAGGATGACACGCGGATGGACACTCCGGTTCGTTAAGACTTGACGGCGGCACACGGCTCCATGTGTCTTCATAAGTATTCATTCAAAAAACGGCAGCACAGAATGAATGAATGAATGACGGTACCTTGCTAGTAAATGAGTAAGTAAGTAAGTAAGTAAGTAAGTAAGTTGCCACCGTTGATCGGCCAAGCGAAAAACGGTCACTTTTTTCTCGCTCCGGTAAAAAAGAAGCTTGGATTTCTTGGGGCGGCGTTTTGTTTTTGCGGTTTTTTTTCTTCAGTTTTCGCCAACTTCTAACGTGTGGGCATTGTTGGGGCCCCATGCGAGTCGGCGCTATTTGCATTTCGAAAGTGATTATTGTTCGAACGAGTGTCGTTTGCCGTGAGCGGACTGCAACATCAAATGTGTATGGATTTGGATATGTATTTGCGGACACGCGGCGCACGTGATATGCCAAAAGTAATAACAGTTCCACTCGTTTCGGCTGCAGCCTGCAGTTGCGCCGATGTCGAATGCGAAAAAAAAAACTTTCTTAAGCGACGATATGATTAATGGTTCAATGTTGGAAATCTCTGCAAATGTAATCACGATATTGGTGGAGACGCTGTAATCTAATGTCTTGTATGGCGAATCATACTCTAAAGTATCTGCTAGCTCCACTTGGAAATAACGATTTCTATGTGAAGCGATAGTCTTTTCTATCTACAGTTAAGATCATAAATAATTCAGAACTAGAGTTATCTTAACGAATCTCACGACCTTTCAAACCCTTTTCCAGAACATTAAGTTTGCAACCATATTGTAAAATTAAACGTAATGAGAGTGAAAATAGTGATTTGCATCTTTTTTTTAAGTTTTTTGCTAATTCAAGTTTGTTCAAGTTAATGTGAATCAATTTATTTATAAAACACAGAAATAACAATGCACTTCGCATTCTATCTTTTTGATGATTCGAATGTCGACATTATGGATGAAGTCAAGTACTTCTTCTACCGTCATAGAGCCGGGATGACTCTTGCCCTATTAAGAATTCCTCTCCACTGTATTCGGCCCTGGGGTACTCGTCGTCAATTCGTTGGGCGCCTCGACACGCGCAAGTCGGTTTCAACCTGGTCGAACTATCTAGCTCGTTGAGCCACTCTAAATTCCTGGTGCCGGTGGGATTCATCCAGAATACGGATTTCTCTGCACAGTCGTCTGGCATCCTTGCGACGTGACTGGTTCACCGTAGCCTCTCAACAACAAGTGTACGATGAAGGAGTGCCTGCCAGAAGTCAAATACGGCAAATGCACGTATGTCTTCCGTAAGCAAAGTTACGGTCTCAAGTCCACAGAGGACTACGGGTCTAATTAGCGTTTCGTACATGGTCAGCTGTGTGCGGCGGCGTTTGTTCCTTGATCAAAGCGTCTTGCGGAGGGAAAGGTAGAATCGACTTCCAACTTCAATGCGTCATTGGATCTCCCTTGTATTATTGTCAGCGGTGACCAGAGATCTCAAATATACGAACTCATCAACCACTTCCAGTTAGAGTAAACTCTCCCATAAGATTTACACGGGAAAAGCAAAGCAAACTGTTTTATTCATACGGCCTATTAGTCACTGGCCGTGGAAGGCAAACGTTGCTTTCTCTGGAGCCTCTTCCTACCATATATGTGGTTTTCGACGCATTGATTTCTAACCTAATCCTCCTAGCCTCCGTATTTAGTCTGACGGAGATTGCCACCACCGTCCCAAGGTTTCTAGTTTTGATGTCGAGATCTTCGCCGAAGGCAAGGAATTGGCTACTCTTGCTGAAGATCGTTCCTCTCGTTTCGCAGCCCACTCTCCGGATCACACCTTCAATAGCGATATTGAATAACATATAGAAAAGTTCATCCCTTTGCCGCAACCCACTGCGCGATTCGAAAGGACTCTAGAGTGCCAGCCGCATCAATTTGTCTAAAAAACTGTACTTGTGCATTATCTGCCATAGCTGTTCGCGTTCAACTGTATCGCATGCTTCTCTGAAATCCACAAAATATGATGCTTGGGCACGTTGTATTTGTCGGAGAGTAAAAATTTGATCCCTAGTAGCACGGGCGCCTATAAAGCCCGCATGATACTGCCCCACGCCACTGGGGATAGACGTCGCAACAAAATCTAGGAGAGCACATTATAGGTGGTGTTGACCAGCATAATGTTGCGATAATTATAGAAATCTAGCCGGTCGCCCTTTTTGTAGATGGGACAGACTACACCTTCCATCTCCTCCTCCCGAATCCAAGAAATTATCTAATGACACATTCCAGCGTTACGGGACACAATTAGCACTCATTGTTACCGTGTGAATCGCATCCTGTTTCACAAATTTTTTGACAAATACCTTGTAAAATAGTTGTTTGAAGAGTACTCCATTTACCACTAGAATGCCACGGATTTGATGAAACAGGAACCGACCTGCATAGTAAGGATAGTGTCCAGTAACGCCGGAATGTGTGTAATGCAGTGTCGTTGCTAGCGATTCTTGGCCATTTTTGTAGAGCTCTGTCGGGAGTCGGTCCTTTCCGGCGGCTCTATTATTCTTCAGCAACCGAATTTCTTGACGGAACGACGACGACTCTTCCAGATCGGGAGCCGGCACACTGTTGTCGTTTGTAGGCACTTCTAGGTTAACTTCCGTTGCATCTCCTTCTGTTATATCGCAGTTGAGGTGCTCATCGAAGTACTGCCTGCACCTGTCGACCACCTCACGCTCGTTTGTGATTAGTTCCCCTTCCTCGTCCCTACACAGGCCAGGTTTAGGTGTGTAGCCCTTACGAGTTTGGTTCACCTTCTCGTAAAACTTAATATACGGAATAGTTGTTCCTGCTCCTCCCGATCTTTGTCCTGCTTCTGGCGCTTTTTCCTCTTCAGGATCGTGGTCAGCTCTAACTGCGCATAAAGCGCTTCCTTCTCGTCGTCGTGTCTACCTTCGGGTGAACAGTGCACGTTTATGATGTTGTAGTCTTTTATCCCTAACATACATATCCTCTTGTTGATCGCCTTCCGGTCCATTACGTGATACTGCATTCCGCTCATCGCTACAAAACCCATTCCCAGCTAACTGGTCATTTCACCGCTCCACAGTGGTTCAAACAGCGAAATACGTCATCGTGTGATAGTGCGCCGAAACGTGAAGTTTTTCGCATGTAGTGTCTTTAGGAACATTTCTTGGTATAATATGCCCCTTCTTGTGAGAGAAATCTTTGGGTGATTAATTCCCTTAAAAGTGAGATACGAAATTTATTTTCTCGTATATTCGAGATACAGGTGTGGTACTTCAGGCAAAGTTGTAGTAAATATTAATACAAACAACTTTGTCAAAGACACCATACTTGTATCTCTTCATGGAAATGATCTATTAAGCGTTATTCGTGGACAAACCCTTTAAAACAGTTTTTAATCCCCAACTTATTCTGGTCAATTTTTACGTGTTCATAGTGTTCTAGAAAGTTGTTTATCTTGCTAAAATCAACGTTTCTGTAGAACATTATTATATGTTATTTTCCAAAGTTGCGAAGATTTTGAGCTTTTTTGGTGAAAAATAGTACTTCTTTGAGCTTAAATATTTCCCAAGGTGGCAAATGGTGGCAGATCAAACAACTCCTACCTAAAAGTACAACAAAAAACTTGTGAAAGCAAGTGTCAATTGACTGTATCTGTTTGTATCCTCAATAGTTCTAGTTGTTTTAAAAATCCATCTCAGTCATGTTTACAGAACAATTAAACTGTACTTCGGATGCAATAAACGCCATTTTGCTTACGTTGACAATCGCTTTCTAACAATTTAAGGTAACAATAATTTTTTCGCTTATTTCTGATTCGAAAATGAATGTAGACTTAAAATTGACGCAATTAATAAGAGAAAAGCTTCCAAATAACCAACTTAAGTCCATTTTGTTCAATTTTGCATTGCTCTCTCCTTCCGCATTTTTCCAAAACAACATTTGATGATGAGTCATCTCACCTACACCTTTATTTAACATAATTAAGTATATATGACGCACTGCTTACTTAGTCATTCCGAGAAAATTCGGTTTTTCATGACTCGGCCTTTTGTGACTGGTGTTGAAATTCGGCCATTTGGATTTCGGCCATTCGTGATTCGACCATTTATGTTTCGGCCATTCGGTACCAGCCAGAGTGTGTTATTTTGAAAAGACATCAATCGAAGGAATTGAACAAAATAGGCATGAGTAAGTTATTTGAAAGCTTTTCTCTTACTAATTGCGTCAAATAATTTTAAGTCTACATTCATTTTCGACTCGAAAATAGGCGAAAAAATTGCTGGTAACTTAACTTGTTAGAAAGAAATTGTCAACGTAAACAAAATGGCGTTTATTGCATCCGAAGTACAGTTTAATTGTTCTGTAAACATGACTGAGATAGATTTTTAAAACAACTATAACTTTTGAGGATACATACAGATACAGTCAATTTTCACTTGCTTTACAGGTTTTTTGTTGTACTTTTAGGTAGGAGTTGTTTGATCTGCCACCATTTGCCACTTTGGAAAATATTTAAGCTCAAAGAAGTGCTATTTTTCACCAGAAAAGCTCGAATTCTTCGCAACTTTGGAAAATAACATATAATAATGTTCTACAGAAACGTTGATTTTAGCAAGATAAACAACTTTCTAGAACACTATGAACACGTAAAAATTGACCAGAATAAGTTGGGGATTAAAAACTGTTTTAAAGGGATTGTCCACGAATAACGCTTAATAGATCATTTCCATGAAGAGATACAAGTATGGTGTCTTTGACAAAGTTGTTTGTATTAATATTTACTACAACTTTGCCTAAAGTACCACACTTGTGTCTCGAATATACGAGAAAATAAATTTCGTATCTCACTTTTAAGGGAATTAATCACCCAAAGATTTCTCTCACAAGAAGGGGCATATTATACCAAGAAATGTTCCTAAAGACACTACATGCGAAAAACTTCACGTTTCGGCGCACTATCACACGATGACGTATTTCGCTGTTTGAACCACTGTGCGCTCTGGTAAAATGGGGCTTCCCGCCACGCCTAGTCACCTTTACGACCAATCTCCTGCAATGCCACGATACCGAACCTACGGGGTCCTAATCAATTCATCACCGAGAAAATTAAAAAACAAAATAAAATAATTTCGTAGTTCTTACTGAATGAGTAGCACCCTGTCGCCCTTTGTCCATGCCGATTGTTGCGAGTAGCATTTTCGTGATTTTTCGTAGTAAGGTGCATTTGGATAAGTTACCTTACTAGGGCCACGATCCTAGAGATTTTAGGTGTAGTGCCGAGGCAACACATTTCCCAATTCAACCATCCGCTTAGGATCAGAAGCTGTTGTGAGCCGCTAATAACCTGCACGCACTTGGTTGAGGACCCGTCAAGCTACTAAGTGACGCCCCTCACAAACGTTGAAGGCTGAAAAGACTATTCCTCAAAGTAACACTCAGCATTCGAATGGGTGCCTCCTTCCCTGTCGGCACTGGCATGCCTAGACTGGGCCAGGTGCTCCACCTTTTCTTTAAGGTTTAATGTAAAGCAAAATAATTTCTATAACCCAAAAGTTCTCAGTTTTTGATTTAATCTGCCACTAGTTTTGCGATAAGTAAATTAATTGTGAAGAAACAATTCAATTCAATTCTAATTTCATGTCCAAATTCAGAACGGATTTAAAGTCCAATTTTCCGTCAATTCCAAATACAATCTCAAGTGCAATATGAATCCAATTTATATCCACTTTAAATTCCTACTTCACACTTAATTTCAAGCATAAATTCATGTCTATTGTCAAGTATAATTTCAACTTATAAAGGAGTTAATCGGACAAAAAATAACGAGACTGGAAAAGAGGAATAACTGATAATGGCAAAAGGACGAAAACCGAAACAGAAAAGGGAAAAATTAAACTGAAAAGGTCGAAAATCGGGACAGGAATAGACGAGAAAGAACAAGAACAGCGAATAGGAAGGAGAGGGAAATTGAGGGAAACGAAACGCGTAAACAAGATAATACACAAGACGGGACAGAAAATGAACAAAAGCAGCAAAGAAAAAGAGGGCAAATGAGACAAGAAAGAAAAAACGGAACAGAAAATAAAAGGGGAACGGAGAAAGTGAGGAAAATGGGATATAAAAGTAGATAGTAAATCTAAAAGACGGGATTGGAGGAAAACATGTGAGCAAGTTGACAGCTTGCCTGTTGTAGCAAGACTTCACAAAGCCCTTTCAAAAGATCTCACTAATGGACTTGGAAGTCTAAAAAATAAACATGACCAATTTATAACCGATTCTCAGGAATTGCTTAGTATCATGATAGACACACACTTTCCAGGCTCAATTGAAACGTATTCCGATGACGCACAGGGTTTCAACGCAGCTCGGTCTAGTTCAAAAAGGGACGAAGATAGTTTCAAGAATTAACCAGTGTTATTTTCACAGAGTCGAGAGTTGAATTGGCAGTGGATTCTATAAGTCTCTTCAAGTCTCCAGGATTAGATGGAATTTATCCGGTGCTATTACAAAAAAGCAAGGATATCACGGTTCCTTTTCTGACAAAGATGTTTAGAGCAAGTTTGATACTAGGATATATTCCTGAGAAATGGCGAGAAATCCGGGTTATCTTCATTCCTAAAGCGGGAAAACGTGACAGGACAAATCCCAAAGCAAACAGACGAATTACTTCCACATCTGTGATTTTAAGAACATTTGAAAAATTCATGGATTTTCATATCAAATTATCATACTTGAAAAGAAGACCTTTGAACAAATTCCAGTTTGCTTACCAAGCAGGAAAATCAACTGAAACAGGACTTCATACGTTTATTTCAAAAATCTAAAAGTCTTTTCACAATAAAGAATCTCATTTGTAGCTTTTCTTGATATTGAGGGAGCATTTGACAACGCTTCCCACAATTCAATAAATAAAGCCATGGAGAAACGGGGTTTTGACAGGTGCATTTCCAATTGATACATGCTATGCTAACCAACCGCACAATTACAGCAAAACTAGAAGGATCTAGTTTAACGACAAAACCAACTAGAGGTTGCCCTCAAGGGGGAGTCCTATCTCCTATGCCGTGGTCTCTAGTAGTTGATGATCTTCTAAATAAATTGGCTGACAAAGGCTATGAAGTCATAGGTTTCGCTGACGATATACCAATTTTAGTAAGGGACAAGTACGAGCATACTATTTTCAATAGAATGCAATCTGCCCTAAACTACACTCTTAAATGGTGTGACTTGGAAGGACTAAGCATTAACCCTTCTAAAACAGTTATAATACAATTTACAAGAAGAAAGAAATACAGTATTGCAGCTCTACAGCTAAGGGGAGTCCAATTGCAGCTATCCAAACGTACAAAATACTTGGGTGTTTTACTTGACCATAAGCTAAATTGGAACGATCATCTAGAATATGCAATCTCAAAAGCAAACAATGCTCTTTGGGCTTGCAGCAATACATTTGGTAAAAATGGAGGACCTCAGCCGAGGATGATTCAGTGGATCTATTCGGCAATTGTGAGAGCAAGACTAACATATGCTTCGCTAGTGTGGTGGCCTAAAACTACACAAATAACAGCTCAAAACAACCTGTTAGTGCACTAGAACTAGGCAATAGGCCGAAAAAATAGATGCAATCACTTAATGGGCCGAAAATACCCTCTCGTGCCCTATGTCGCTCCAGTAATTTTGAGGTCGAGACCTCGGAACATATACTGTGTCAATGCAGAGCACTAATTCCTAAACTCCTATAGAATAAAAACTAGAAAGAGAGCGCAAAATGAGTATTGGAATAGAATGAGAAAATAGGACACAAAATGAGGAAAAGAGGAACAGGAAAAACGGATTAAAGAAAAAGGCAAAACTGTAAAGAAATAGACGAAAGATGTGACATAAAAAAGGAAAATTGCAAAAAGAAAAGGGAAGACAGAGAACCAAAATCAGAATAAACGTAACAGAAATGAAGAAAAGCGAGGCATCAGAAAGAGGAAAAACGGAACAGACGAAGAGTAAAAACGAGAAAGAGGAGATTAAGAAAAAGACGAAAACTGGAAACGCAAAAAGGAAATAAGGCAAGAGTATAGACAAAAAGCGCCTAAGGAAATTACTAAAAAGAATTAAATGAAAAACGAGAGGAAAACTAAGAAAAAATGCGACGGAAAACACGAGACAGAAAGAAGATAAAACGTAACGAAAAGTTAAAAATTGGGAAAGGGAAAAAAGGAATAGAAAAAAGGTAAAACGTGCGAGAGAATAAAACGTAATATGACAATCCTAATTTTAAGTAAAACTACGAGTCAAATTTCGTATCCATGTCAAAATTAAAGTCTAATTTAATCTCCAATGTCAAATTCAATTTGAAGTCCAATTGGTCTTGCAATTTCAAGCTGAATTTCAAATCGCAAAATTTGAATTACTAAATTTTAAATGTTAGTGTGCGTCTAATCTCTAGTCGAATTGGAATCCATCTACGTCCAATTAATTACCAATTTTAACCGTTATGTGTGCGACAAAAAAAACACCTTTAGCAGGGCGACAAGGGTACCCGGGTACCCAAAATTGATATTGTTATAACATCAATAATTTTAAACCGATTTTGATGAAATAGGTGTCATTTGATTCGTTAATTTATCTAGTTCTGAATTCTTTGGCTATTTGGCCATTAAAAAACATACGGGGCCCGAAAATCCGGAATTTCGACAGACTGTCCGCTGTGAGGTAGAGAACTGATTGTATTGCAGGAAAATCAGTCATGCGGATATAAAAACTCTAAAAATTCATACAATGAACTATTTCATATAATGAGATGAATCAGGTTGGTCATTCCGGAGTAGGTTCCTGTGGGGTCATGGGTGGCCAGTCTAGGATTGGAGGTAAAACCTAGCAATATGGGTATCAAAGTTCTTGGAATGAGTTCGGTAGGTGATATTTTTTACATTTCATTGTATTTTGATTGGTTATTTCGAAAATGGTTTCTACGGGGTCACAGATGATACCGCAGGATTCAAGATAATGCTTAGCATTATCAGAACAGTTTAAAACGTAGAACCATCCGTTATACATTTGGAACCAGTTCCGAAATTATTAATCAGTACTAAACTGGCCATATCAATTCAAAACATCTAAAAGATCCGCCAAACCAATTCTAATATTGGATTAGGCACCCAACTGGCCATCTGTAACCCTACAGGAACCCAATTCTGGAATTGCCAATGCGATCTAAAGTCACCAATTTATATAATAAGATGAAAAAAGGGTCCACAATGTCAAGTTCAAAGCTAATAGCTTTGCTGAAAGCTGATATTCTTTCAAAACAAGCGGCTTCCCTCGTTTTACCGGACGTTGCTCCGGAATTACCGATTCCCGGGAACTACATGTCATTTGATGGCCAAATGCTTTATCTAATCAAAACTAGATAAATGTACAAATCAAATGCCACTGGTTTCGTCCAAATCGGTTCAAGATAGCCAAAGTTATGAACATAGCAAATCATGGGTACCCGGGTACCCTTGTCGCCCTCCTACGTAATAAAAAAATTCAAGGGCCTCTCATTGGTAATCCCCTTTATGGATATGCACCAAAAAAACCTCAATTACTTAAGATCAACGAGTTTTACGATGTCGCAAAATTTCAAAAACGTATGTTTTAAATTGAATGAGTTATAGCCATTTTAAAACTGAAAAGGTACCCGGGTACCCTGTTGCACACATAACGGTTAAGTTAATTTTCGTAGATAATTTCAAATCCAATTTCAATTTGAGTTTCAAAAGTTGGATTCGAGTTCAATTCCAAGTCTAATTCAATTCCAATTTCAAATAAAATTTCAAGTCCAATTTCAAGTAAAAACATTAAATTTTCTGTTTCTGCGTCTAATGTTAAATAAAACTTCCAGATTACTCCAAAATTAGATTCAAAATCAAGTCCAATTTCCAGTTTAATTTGAAATAAAGCTTCCTATTTTACTTTCAAATTATGCAATATTTTGCTCATTCTTTGCTGTTTCTAGTGCAGATGAAATGAAGTCAGTGTCGCCAACCAGAAACTAACGATTCGAGCGAATCACTTCCGTTCATATTCATATTGTTCCTTACGTTCATTCATTCTCGACATGAAATGAAATATTTATCATGAAATCAAATATGAATCATTTATTCATTTTGAACTGTCGACAACGGCAAACAAAATTACAATAAACGCAAACATCCCGGAAGTTATCGTAAATATTAACAAATTCGGAATCGAAACTAAAGCTTTAAAAAGTGCGCCCAAGATGATTTTTAGTCGTATATAATGATAATAACTGATACACAAACGATTATCAACATAGAATTGTATAGCAGTTTGGAGCGAGTAGCGCCTAATCGAATATTATCGTATATAAATACTTATATAGATGATACGCGTCTAATTATTCCTCATCACGTATATCGCTTCCAAAATAGTACGGATATGTCAATTTTGCGCATCAAACACGACTTATTAGCATGCATATCTGTACGTAATGCTGATTTTTTACTTTTATATACGTATAAAAATGCCATCTGGAATTGCTCCGAAGTTTCAATTACTTTCCTTCAGCCAGGTTTTGTTTGGTTTTAGAAACCAAACAGTTTAAAAAACAAAACTAAAATCTAAAATATCTGAGATCTAAAATATCAGTCAAGAGCTAGAAAATGGACTGACAGATTAGTGGTACAATCATTCAGCACAGCAATTCATGAATGAATTGTTTTGAAAGGTAGAAAACTGAGAAAGATAAACACCGTCAGCAGTTCAGTAATCATGTCCATTTGCTGACAGATAAAAGATACTTCCTAGGGTACAACTGTGTGCACCCGAATGCGTTTTATATTCGTCTTCATGCAGAGCTGTCAATTTTTTCGAGCACTGGCCCTAATTCCTAGTCCAATTCCAAGCGTAATTTCTAGCCATATTTGAACTTTTATTTTAAGATCAATCGGGTGTAACAGCTCGGAGGATTCAACATAACCGGCCGGTATTTTGTGATAAGTAATAATTGATTCACCATTCTACGATTGCTCGATTTTCACGGCCAAAACATTCTTCTGAATGGTTGGGTGCCGCACCTTTTGTTTATATTTGAGCATGGTAGAGCCTGTTGGTATATACGAACCTTGATTTTCATCAGGGATGGCTGCTACCCGATCTTCGCTAAAGTTGCTCGTATTCCGACTGGTTCCACAAGGTAGTAGGAATAGGAGTTGCTGGATGAGAGGCTTCTATTTTGTTTCGTTTTTGGTAGGTTTTCGCATGAAAAATAATAACGTATATATGAAAAGCAAGAATTGGTTTGGTTTTCACCAATCAAATTTAAATAAAATGATTAAATCGCTCATTTTTTCATCTTTTAAACATCCGAAGGACAAGCACTTTAAAAAATAAGTATAAAAGATTTGCAATGACCTAGTTTACCTTGAAATTATTCTCCGACGCTATACTATCGAACTCGTTATTAGCAATACTATCTAGCAGTGTAAACAACCGATTTTACGTCAAAAATAGTGATAAGACAACGTTATATAGATGATAGAATTTATAGAATAGAGTATTCCAAAACTCAAGGCGGAACAACGATGTAGTATTTAGGCAAAAACTATTAATACTTTATGCTCTGATTAAGATCCAAATCGTAGTGTATACTAATATCTAACAACTGAACGGAACACAGCCAAAATCCCGATTATTTGATGTAAAATAACAGTCAACAAATACCAGTTAGGGTTTTTTTAGTGGCGAGTTAATTTTCAAGGTGAACTGGACAAATCTATAGTGCTATGAAGATACATCGACACGGATGCCATAAATTCAATACCGGAACAGGAATAAAATATCTCTATTTCGTCAAAAACTTCTAGCATCGGAATGAATAATTGGAAACCCAGCAAATTAAGTTATAACAACTCTCCAGCGGAAAGCAAAAGTCAGCGTGGAGAAAGCAAATAATCTGCAAAAACCTGATTCAATCCACTTAGTGTTGGAAGGAACTTTTTAATACTATGACTTTAAATTAAAAGCTAACAAGTACAATAAGCGTTCATTGGTTTTTGAGAATTTCGAACGATTTCCATACTTCTGCGAACAAGTAGCGAAAGTAAAAATATATTTCTGTATATTCTGCTATTTCAGCCCTAACGAGATAGAAAAATTTGCATGCGTCGAGAGCCGGTCGTCGACTTTACGGTTCAGGTCATCTAACGAGATTATAATAGGGACTAATTATGTTTGCCTAACCTACGCCCGAGTGAAGCAGGATGATTCGCGACGCCAGCCGCCCGGTGAAGGTCGGTGAATTCGGCAGCTGTATTTATTGTGTAGGTATGCTGCGTTGCTGTAGGATGAATTAAGCCGGACGACGACCGTATACAAATATGCATTGTTCTTTGCAAGATTTGAGCGAAATTTTCGAGTGCGATGAGATGATGGTAACGACATACCGATTTTCTCGCGGCCAGCCAGCCAGCCAGCCAGCGGCGCTGGGCAGAGCGGTCCGAATTAATTGAGACTTCTCGAGAGGATCGACCGCCGCTCATCCGTTCGAGAGGACACGGCTTGTACCGACGAATATATCAATCGCTAATTAAAGCACCTTAAAGTGCAGCTCGATAGACAAAAAATGGGCAGGGCGGTACGGTGGAAGACGGAGAAGTGTAAACTCTCGACAGGACCGAGTGTCAGGGGGAAAAAACAAAACTTCACTAATTTATGACTGTCCTCCGGTTTGTTGCCGATTCTTCTGCGGCGCTCGTTGTTTGGACTTGGCTGCGCGGGTCAATACTTTGAAGACGTTTTTCGAAGCCACTCGAGTCCACCGTCAGCCATCAATCAACCGAACCGGTCGAAAATGACGAAGAGTGAAGCGTTGCAAATAAACATAAATCGATTGACTAACACTTCGATTGGGGAACCAATGCAATGATGGGTACGAGCCGAGCGAGTTTCGTAATTGGCGATTGGAGTGAGTCACAGCGAGGTAAGCCGAAAAAATTGACCATAATAACAAGAACAGTCGGTTGTTGACTTTGAGCTGGAATTTATCTCCCACTACGGAATTGTGATAAACACAGACAAACTCTAGGGAAAATGTTCGTTTAATACGGAAATCAAACCGGACCTCGTAGTTTCAAAATTTCCATTCAACTTTCTCGAACTATTTTCAATTCACCGTAGCTGCGTTCTATTTTCATCAGAATTTCCGAACGCTGAACAATTCATTATTCGGTTGAAACTGTTTGCAACGAGCTAGAGAGAGAGGAGGAAAAAAGCACATTCTTTTACATCCACCACACCGGTATCGGTTCATCTGGGGGGGGTGTGAGCCCCGGAAAAGACAAAGACGCAACCCCCTTCGTTCGCTGTTTGCTCATGATGCCTATTGTTCTTCCGCCAAAGCGGAAGAGCGGAGTTTTGTTCCGTCGAACAAAAAGGAAAATCAACCCTCCTTCAACCGGCGAGTGATTGTGTTTCGCGTGCGGGAAAAATGCTGCTCCTTTTTTTCTGCTTTCCCGCAGCGCTCCGGACGGCCTTAATTTCTCCGAGGTTTAATTGTTTTTCGCTTGGCCGTGATCGTTTGCAGGACCTTTCTCACTTACGTTCAGAGCCGCGTGTGGTGTGGTGTGGTGAGACGAGTTTTTCCCGGTGTGGCCGATGTCCTGGCGGCCGGCGTTGTTTGACCATGCGAAAAGGGCAACGATGACGACGAGGACGACGACGTCGACGCCGACGACATCCACCCCCGGAATCAGGCTTAGGAACCGCAACCTGCGGGTGTATTAAATTTTTAATTATTTTCCTTCTGGTAGGTTAATGAGATTTTTTTGGGTTGTTCAGCCAATCCGTTGTCGTAGACAACCGACAACGGTGAGATATGATATATTTGTGGTTCTTTTGGTTTAAGCCTTAATTTGAAAAGTAATATCTATATTGCTTCGCACCGGTGAAACCCTTTAATTTAAAGCATTTCAAGTTCATTATAACCCAGTTGGGGGACTGGATCTTATCGCAATGTTGGACATACTGCCCTGTAAGTTCAATACCGTATTGTGTTACTTTGTTCGTTGGAATCTTGCTACATCGGAGAACTATTCCGATCGAAGCCGTTCGCGCGAGAATAGAATAGTTCGTGCGATATCGCACTTCGGCGCACAATGTCATGTTCGTGATAAAAGGCTCCTTGGGCAGGTGCGGCGGCCGTGCCAAGGTGGTGGGCAGCCGGCAAGCCAGCGAGTCTCAACGTGATGATACCAGTGGCCATAAATAATTCATAAACCACGACGCGCCGCGGACAGTGACGAGCATCAAAGCATGGTGCTGCAGCAAAGTTAGGCACAAATAACAAAAACAACTGCGCCAACAACACAACGGCACCAGCAGCAACAGCAGCAGCACCAGCAGAAGCAACAACAGCAAGAATTATTAATATTTGTTACATGGAAATTACTAAACCTTAACTTTCATAACATCGTCGATGCGGCTTAGGCAAATTGTGTACACCCGCCGGCCGCCCCCGGACAGTCCGGCCGATCACCGGCCGATTGGCTGGAAAGCAGCAACAACCCGACCAGCCAGCCAGCCAGCCAGCGAGCGAGGCGAGGGTGGCACAGCATAGTTTTCATTTCGCGATGTTCGCGGCCCCCCCAGTTGCATTCTTTTCATGCTGCCCTACGAAACAGCCGCACCGTCGATAAAAGTCGGCGCATCGTAGAGTCGAATTATAGGCAAAGCCTTAAGAAAGCAAATAAAAAAAAATCATTGACATCGTAACACTTCTCGGTGCGCAAACGGCCTGTGGCCACATTTAATTGCTTCGACATGAATTGCGTGCCCGGCTGGGCAATCATGAAACATTTGACTTGCGCACCCACCGGGCCAGCCCTGTCGGGCCGGTCTCTCGGACACTGTCGACATCGCGCTAGCGCTAGGCCGTGATGCCCACGTGTGGTGAAACTTGTGCCAAGAATAGAACTTTACTGCGGCGGCGGGGTCATTCGATGGTCAGGTTTTTCGCACTGGCAACTCAGTTAGTCAGTTAGAGCAGGTCGAAAATCGTCCAGAATCGATATTGCGTGACGACCACGACCGACGTGACTGCTTGCAAGAGAATCTGCGAGTATTGATGTTTCCAGTATTGCAACATTTTTAATGTACTATTCTGGTGTTAATCGTTGACATTGCTTTAAAATGGATATCCGCATCGGTATAACACAACTGTTTTCCCTCTGTATCCGGCAAAAGTTACACTTAGAATAAAACCTGATTTAGTGTACGAAAACGAACGTTTGTTTCACTAATTCTTTTATTATTTTCTTCCACGAAGTAGATTCTTATAATCAATGCACTATGGTCCAGAAAGCCAAATTAGGTGGAAAAAATTGTTTACTCATTAGTCGTTGATTTTAGACTATTTACGTCTTAGCAACAAAATCTTGATTTAGGATGCCGCTTTTTTTGGTATGAGCTATTTTAAGGTGACCCTTAAATTAACCAAGATCCAAAAATTATCTTCAAAACGAAACAAGATAGAGCAATATTTACTTCAACAATTTTATAGCTTGAAGTATTTTGAGTAATATTGCAGAAGACAAAATGCTTCTATCTCGAACCGTTTACATATTAGAGCGATTTTCTTGAGTCAAGTTAGGGTGACCCTGCTATTTTGCGATTTTTCTCCATAACTTTTTTATTTTGCAATTCTCGCAAAACACTTCTTCAGATGACTTTTGAGGCTCAATAAGATGCAACTTTTGGTGAAAAAGGAAATTGGCTATCTACTTTACTTCTACACTTATATTAATTTTTATGATAAAAATAGGCCGTTTTCAAATGTTAGTATCTCAGAAAGGTGCAAGCAGAATTAAAATCGGTTAATTGCGTTTGAAAGATCGTGATTTTTTGTGCATAATATCAAAAAATTGGAGAGTGAATTTTTGTCTATCTCAAATAAATCAACTTTGAATATGTGTGGTTTTAACATATTTAAGTATATAAAAGTAAACGAGTTGCGCCATAACTCCGCAAGGCCTTGACTGTTCTTGATTAAACTTAGCGTACATGTTTCTTGACATCAGTAAATCAGCACAGGGGGTTGACAAAAGCGGGGTGGTCGCTAAAAAGGGGAGGGGGAGGTACAAATAAGTAAAAGTGGCTGTAATTATCTTGCATTTAAACCGTTATAAGTTGTGTGAGTGGTTCAAATCTAAAAGAGAATGTATAAACTTAACCTCATGTTTGTTGACTTAAACTTCATAATGAGGTTAGACATTAAAAACGGTAGACTATCCAATAAACAGAGGGAATGGTAGACAAAGTAATGAAATCATATGTGTTTCATAGTATCATGGAGTGGAACTACCGAATGAGAAGTTTAAATAGTTTTCTACCCGCGACGGGGATTTCTGTGATTCGCACCTCCCCTTTCATCAGAGGCCACCATTTTTTGTCTTTCAGCCACTTGTACATCTGTTTTCGATAAGATTCAGGCGAGCGAGTGTGAAAAGCATAGCATCCAAAGCTTACTCCACTGACGCAAGCCTACGCCAAACAACTGCTGGCACTGTGTGCATACATTCTGCTACCTACACACTCGCGAGTGTACAGCCTCATATCAACTTTCTACACATCCCGCCCGCGAATCCAAAGCTCACGAGCTGTCCATAGGTCGTTAGCACGAGCGGCACACTTGGATGTATGGATACGGATTTTACTTTTCTTCTTCATTTTACACCCTCGCTTACACACGCGGGTAAGTGTGCGGGCCAATGTGAGCGATGATAGGTATCAACTGCTGGGTTACAATGACGAGCGTAAGCAACGAACGTGACTGATAACTAAATAGCAAAGCATTGCAAAGCCTAGGTGCTACATTCCGTTATCGAAACTTGACCTTCTGTATTTTTTATACGACAGACTTTGCAGCCAGCTGTTAGAGTGCAGGACAATTGCAGGGCCAGTTGCTACGATCCTATTGACTCTAACAGCCTCTCCCAGCCGGGATTCGAACATATGACGACTGGCTTATTAGACCAGCATCATACCTCGAGGCCAACTGGGAGGTGATAACTAAATACACTATGGCAAAAACTTGTCGCAGTGTATGAGAATATCAGAAAAGAAATCCGAAAGAAATGCTCATGCATATGTGTTCGTTAGAAGAAAATCGTGAGACAAAATTGGACCACACGAATGCGGGCTTCACAACACTACGTTTCAGTTTGCAAATTCTCATAATACAAAAAACAAAGACCTCACTTAGACATATCTACTCCTCCCCTTGATTAGCTCTCCTCGGTCAGCGGCCCTTTTGTCTACAGCAACTTGTACGTCTCTCCGAAGATAATGAAATTGACACAAAGCCTTCCTTATGTTGTTCTACTTCCGTCTTTGTGACCCTCCCATCTTTTCACACGCTCTTCATCTTATCTCCCAGCCACTTGTACAACTTCTAACAGACCAAATGCAAGATATTATTATTATTATTATTATTCTATATTTGAGAGGTTTTCAGCCTGTGGCTGGTTCGCCCCTTAATGCAAGATGATCGCAGCCACTTTTACTTATTTGGACCTCCCCCCCCCCTTTTTAGCGACCACCCCCTTTTTGTCAACCTCCTGCGCTAATTCACTTATATCAAGAAACATGTACGCCAAGTTTGCTGAAGAACAGTCAAGCCCAAGTAGCACACTGTAGGTGCTTTTAGTTGAAGTAACCGAATTACGACTGAAATTAGTCATATTTCGGTTACCACAACAATTTTATAACAACCGTGCTAGTAGGGAGGCGTTCCGTAGTTATGGCGCAACTCGTTTACTTTTATATACTTAAATATGTTAAAACCACACATATTCAAAGTTGATTTATTTGAGATAGACAAAAATCCACTCTCCAATTTTTTGATATTATGCACAAAAAGTCACGATCTTTCAAACGCAATTAACCGATTTTAATTCTGCTTGCACCTTTCTGAGATACTAACATTTGAAAACGGCCTATTTTTATCATAAAAATTAATATAAGTGTAGAAGTAAAGTAGATAGCCAATTTCCTTTTTCACCAAAATTTGCGTCTTATTGAGCCTCAAAAGTCATTGAAGAAATGTTTTGCGAGAAAGGCAAAATAAAAAAGTTATGGAGAAAAATCGCAAAATAGCAGGGTCACCCTAACTTGACTCAGGAAAATCGCTCTAATATGGAAACGGTTCGAGATAGAAGGATTTCGTCTTCTGCAATATTACTCAAAATACTTCAAGCTAAAAAATTGCTGAAGTGAATATTGCTCTATCTTGTTTCGTTTTAAAGATAATTTTTGGATCTTGGTTAATTTAAGGGTCACCCTAAAATAGCTCATACCAGAAAAAAGCGGCATCCTAAATCAAGAATTTGTTGCTAAGACGTAAATAGTCTAAAATCAACGACTACTGAGTAAACAATTTTTTCCACTTAATTTGGCTTTCTGGACCACAGTGCAATGGTGAATGTTTAGTTTATGGTTTATGTAACGTACATATGGAGACTGTATTCGTACGAATTTATTTAAAAAAATGGTTGGTGCATTATACGAATGCTATAAAAGATCAAGATAAAAATAGTATAATACCGCCACATATCGGGAATTTCTCAATAAAAAAGCTGACACGATCGGGAATCGAAGTTGAGCTGATGATTCAGTATTACCATAAGAACAGCGGACGACACCGCAAGTCACAGTACTACCACGACTGCATTATAAAGCGTAATTGCACAAGTATATTTTCTCTTCTATACAATCTTCCCAACCCGATCTCGTCGATAACGATGCCAGACAATATCCGATGCATCAAATGCGTACTAGTGCAAAATGTGCTACGAATGTGCACTCGTACCAAAAACGAACCATTCGTAATGACAACTTTTGCGGTAGAAAATAAGGCTACAAATATTTTTAAACGGTATGAATTATTGTTATAAGCTTTGAATATTTTGTTCGGTTTCGGTGGGTTGGCGTCCTTTGGCACAAAAACAAAATTGTTATCTCTGTACCAGTCTGACATTGGCCACGTATAATGGCAGGATCCGGTCAAATCCGGTCAAAACAGTGTCTCGCCTCCGTGAAATGGCAAGAACTGCAGCAGGCACTGCTTGAGAGACTCGTTCCGGTAGATTTGCCCTTTGATGATCTGCTTTCAGTGCGACGTCACGGTGCGTGTTTTGGACATCGTGTTTTGTTTGTCATTCCGGTTCGGTGCCTTTTGGACCTTGAAAACATGGAGACTGGCATTTTCTTTTTAACAAATCAGATGGAAACATCCGCCTTCCTCGCTGCATCGCGAGTCGAAAATTTCGATCGACGCTTTCCAGGCCTGCACTGGGTCAGCTACCTACAGCTTCCTGCCGTCGCCGGACTACTGTTGATTCGTCTGAGCCTTTTTGAATGACTTCATCACTCCGGACACCACCGAATGGAGCATTCTCAGGTATTTCTCAATCCACCTGTGCTACTCAGCTGAATTTACCAAGAAGGCGCACATAATTTTTGGCGAATTTGCCTTTGCTCCCATGCGCCCTCTTCATAAACCACCCTATTGGCATCTCTATATCGAGCTGCAGTAAGTGACAGCTCCCGCACCTCATGGGCTCCAAATTTGACGGCGAACTCAAATCAAACTGCTGGTAGTCGAGTGAAACGCACGAGATGTTGGCGGCGAAAACATGGTTGCCTGCCGATGGGGTGAGATAAACACTTAACAGTTTGTGACGAAATTCTGTCAACGTAAACGTTACACTCTTGGCTAGTTGCTGACATAATTTATTTAAATTTTTACGCAGACGCCAAAAAGTTACAAATTCGAGTAATCGATGGACGGACTACTGGCCTTCCGAGATGCCCAGGTGAGACAACACTGATTTCTGATGCCGTATTAAGCTGTCGTAGTTGGATCGGAAAAGTCCCAGTTGAGCTCGGTAGAAACCAATTCTCATGCACACTGTTCAAGGAAACACGCACATCATATTGCATAAATTCTGCTTTGTCTACCTGCATAAAGGCTGCTTGGAACTCGCACAATTTCTCTCTTAGTGCTCACACTGTTTACACTCCCAATACCGCTGAGTTTTATATTTGCAGTCACGAGTGAAGTACATCAAGCCGCAACTTCAGCAGGGGCTTTATAGTTACTTCTGCCACTTTCCCAGAATTGATCGTGGGCTTGAACTCTGCAGCCTCTGTCCGGGGAAATGCGTCTTCCTGGTCGCAGGCACTTCCCTGTCAAGTTCCTTCATTTAGCGTAATGTCGTACACCTTGACCTTGGCCTGGTCTAACAAACCAGTCATCGTATGTTAAAATCTCGGCTAAGCGGTGCTGCTAGATAGAGTTGGTAGAATTGTTTCTCTAGCCTCGTAACTGTCCTGTACTCTAATAGCCGACTGTGAAGTCTGTCGATAAAGAAGAGTCAAGTCTTAGAAAAGACGTTCAAACCCAAAGCTTTGGTTTTGCTTTGCTTTGCTACGATTATTTGGCAAACCGCAATAAATCTGTTAGTTTTATAGCGCTACTAGCTGACCCGACAAACTTCGTGTTGCCACAAATTATCCTGTGTTGTACATAAATCATGAATCTCGGATGATCTTTGTCACAATCTCGAGTTTTGTAAGCCCCCCAGTGGGCGGCGCTTCCGACGGCGGGTCACCGGCAACACTCGCGACCGTCTCGTCCTGAATGATCTAGTGTTACTACAGATAGTTTTTGTGGTCTTGTATTGACTAATGTTTTATGGAAGAGTCTCGAATTTCTCGAGTTTGATTAGTTTTTGAGTTTCGCAAAAATTTCTGTTTTATTTGTATGAGAGTCCATATCCCCCTACCACATGGGGTGAGAGGTCTCTAACTATCGTAAAATAAATTCAAGACTCCAAAACTTAAAAGGGGAAGGGGTCGTAATTCACCATAGAAAAAATTTCTGCCATCTAAAACTCCCACATGCCAAATTTGGTTCCATTTGATTGATTAGTTCTCGAGATAAGAGGAAATTTGCATTTCATTTGTATGGAAGCCCACCCTCTTAAAGGGGAGATGGGCCATAACTCGCTTTCTAAAGAAGAGAGGGGTCTCAATTCACCATAGAAAAAATAACTTGCCTCCAAAACCACTTACATGTCAAATTTGGTTCCATTTGCTTAGACTAATCTCAAGATTTTAGTCTTGACCTTGGAATGAGGTCATACATATATTAATATTTTTTTGAAACGATGGTTCTACAATTGATGAAGGGACGGTAGGGGAAAGAAATGGAAAATTTTTTGGTGAAGGAGGAGGGAGAAGCGTGGAAAGGAAGGGGGGGGGTGTTGGTAGCTATGCTTGACAAGTAGTCATTTTGACTCCTACCTTTTGTCCAATGCTGGAAGGTGCATGAGTCGAATCAAGCTGTAATCTGTAAATTTTCCATTTCTTTCCCCTACCGTCCCTTCATCAATTGTAGAACCATCGTTTCAAAAAAACATCCATTTGCTTGTTTAGTTCTCGAGTTATGAGGAAATTTGAATTTCATTTGTATAAGAGCCCCCCCCTCCTAAAGTGGAGAGGGGCTCCAATTCATCATAGAAAAAATTTTTGTCTCCAAAAACACCCACGTGCTAAATTTGGTTCCATTTGCTTGATTAGTTCTCGAGTTATGAGGAAATTTGTATTTCGTTTGTATAGGAGCCCCCCCTCTCAAAGTTGGGAGAGGTCCTAATTGACCATAGAAAATATTCTCGCCCTCGAAAACTTTTACATGAAAAATTTTGTTCTATTTGCTTGTTTAGTTCTCGAGTTATGAGGAAATTTGAATTTCATTTGTATAAGAGCCCCCCCTCCTAAAGTGGAGAGGGGCTCCAATTCATCATAGAAAAAATTTTTGTCTCCAAAAACACCCACGTGCTAAATTTGGTTCCATTTGCTTGATTAGTTCTCGAGTTATGAGGAAATTTGTATTTCGTTTGTATAAGAGCCCCCCCTCTCAAAGTTGGGAGAGGTCCTAATTGACCATAGAAAATATTCTCGCCCTCGAAAACTTTTACATGAAAAATTTTGTTCTATTTGCTTGTTTAGTTCTCGAGTTATGAGGAAATTTGTATTTCATTTGTATTGGAGCCCCCCCTCCTAAAGTGGAGAGGGGCTCCAATTCATCATAGAAAAAATTTTTGTCTCCAAAAACACCCACGTGCCAAATTTGGTTCAATTTGCTTGATTAGTTCTCGAGTTATGAGGAAATTTGTATTTCATTTGTATGGAATCCCCCCCTCCTAAAACGGGGAGGGGTCCCAATTCATCATAGAAAAAAATTTTGTCTTCAAAAACACCCACATTCCATATTTGGTTCCATTTGCTTAATTACTTCTCGAGTTATGAGGAAATTTGTATTTCTTAGGTGCAGGAGCCCCCCCTCTTAAAATGGGGAGGGTCCTGATTCACTATAGAAAATATTCTTGCACTCGAAAACCTTCGCATGCCAAATTTGGTTCCATTTGCTTGATTAGTTCTCGAGTTATGAGGAAATTTGTATGGAAGCCCCCCTCTTAAAAGGGAGAGGAGTTATAATTCCCCTTATAAAGAGGGGAGGGGTCTCAATTTACCATAGAATAAATTCTTGTCACCGAAAACACCCACATGCCAAATTTTGTTCTATTTGCCTGATTAGTTCTCGAGTTATGCATAAATTTGTGTTTCATTTGTATGGGAGCCCCCCCCCCCCCTCTTAGTGAGGTAAGGGGTTTCTAACCATCACTAAAACCTTTCCTGGCCCCAAAAACCTCTACATGCAGATTTTCACGCCGATTGGTTCAGTAGTTTTCGATTCTATAAGGAACATACGGACAGACAGACAGACAGACAGAAATCCTTTTTTTATAGGTATAGATTAATATGGTAACATCCTGACCAAAGAGATTTATTGCAACTAATATGAAAAATATTAGATAGAGTTCAATACCGAAAACACTGAAGTTTGTGGAGCGTCTTGGTATAATACGAAACCTGTAAATTAAATAGAAAAAAAAAACTTATCCAATTTAATTCTACCATGTACATTTTATTTTTGACAGATAGGGTTTATTTCTAATTCCCGTCGTATTAAATAAAGCCATTCTAATTTTCATCGTTTGTTGGATGGATTTAATGAATACTCCAAAAGTTCTTGCGCTGATTTGGCTAAAACACACTCAGCTTCCGATCCGTGAACTTTCAATTCACTAGAAAGCGATTATTAAAGCATATTATTGAAATTTCGTAATTGACTTTATTTTTTAAATTCGTCGTGCCGTTTTAAAATCCGTCCATCAAAATTTTTCATCGTCCGAACTAAAAATCACAACAATGTTTACGAAGCTTTGTGTAGGACGGCATGACAAATGTTATTCTGCAAAATTTCTGCAGGTCGGGCAAGTTTTTCGGGCTGTAGAATAACGACAATGCCTTGCGTGAGTTATTTTCATTTATGAATGACGGAAATTAAAACGGTTAGTCGACATTTTCTTTCTCGTCGCACGAAAAAACGTAGAAAATTTGGCTGGTAAGACTTCTTTAATGATAAAAAACGTTTAAATAGATCTCAGCTCATTTTGATTGATCGCGTATGATAGACAACAAACTAAAGTATTAGGGAATAACTAATTTTGCATTGAGTGCCGTAAAGATGCTGACATTTTTGATAATTTGTGTTGGATAAGACGGAACTAGGCAATTACGACGAAGCAGCAACATACCCTACGTATTTCGCCTACGATTTGCAGGCTTGCTCAGAATCTGTTTTCGAACTAAATTAGCCAAAGGAATTATTACAGTTTTTATAGGAGCTTAAGGTTACGTAATCTATGTACCCACACATTACTGAACAAAATTAATATAGGTAAACGTATGCAATGTGACAGTTGATGCTTAAGACTACCTGTGTAGGTATACAAAGTTGGTGTAGGTAAACTAATTCTATTGTAAACTAAATTCTATTGGTAAACTAATTCTATTACAAGAGTCTGAAATCTGAAAATTAATTAAATTAAGGTGAAACGGTACAGAATCCAAACATGCCCGAAAAAATGGCGCCCATGTGAGGATATGACCTCCTATGAGCGCCATTTTTCCGGCCATGTTTGGATTCAGTACCGTTTCACCTTAAGGAAAACCTGAAAAAGCCTAATGGGATTATGCGAATAATGTGAATCCGGGATCTGTGGAAAGAGAGAGAGCGAAGTTCTTTAACCAGAATTTGTTTCGCCTGAATGTGTCTCTGTCTGTCTGCGTTTTGGCACATATTTGAAGAGCCAAGAGTAACCGTTTACAGGGTCTTTGTTTAGTAAAGTTGAGGAGCATCTCTTGTAAATCTCTAAACTCTCCGCTACAACCATCTTCCACGCAGTGCGGTTGTTTATTACTCTTGCGTTGTCAATGCAATGGTCAGTGGATGGTTGTCGCTGAAGATATGCTCAGCCACTTTTGATCTAAAATGGTGTGTCAGACCCTTTTCGGTATCTCTTGATGCTTTTGTTACCTCTGCCAAGTGTACTTTAGTACGTGTTTCCAGTTTCCTTCTAGTTTGGCCGATGTAAACTTTCTCGCAATGTGGGCAACGGATTTCATAAAACCCGGATTTTCTATGATCTTCAATCGGGTCTTTAGTTGATCGCAACTTATTTTTGAGCTGGTTATTTTGGCTGGTGTAGACTAGATCAATTCCAAATTTCCTCAATTTTCTACGGAGAGGGCGTGTTATATTTTCGTCATATTCTACTGCCACTCTCTTAAGTTATGGTGTTATTGGTGTTAGTGTTGTGAGTGATTTTTTTGTATGCTTCTCTTCTTTTCTTGGCAATAATGTTCTGGATTGTCCTTTCTTTGTATTCGCTCAGTTTTGCAATTTCCAAAATGTGTGTCAATTCTGTTTGTTTACCTAGCCCACTGAACGGTAATGTTGCCATCCTATGTATCATGTAATGGAAAGCTGCCATTTTGTGTTGGTGGGAGTGGTTAGATGAGCTAGGAGCTAGAAGCTACCGAAAACACTTTTTTTGGTCATAATGCAATATTCAAGTATTTTTGGTCCACATACTAGTATGATTAAAGCCAAGTGTGTATTGCAGAAAGTTTTTATCAATTAGTTTTTATGTCTCTGGGAGTAACTAAAATGATTTTGAAATGGACTAAACGAGTATATTTATTTTATTTAACCGGTTTTCAAAAATTGCAAAATTTCGACGGCGCGTTGATTTTACCCACCTTTTATATCAATTTCCACAACAAAATTCAATGGGCATATGCTTCACAACTACGAAAATTGCTGAAAATTTATTATTTATTCTGTCGGAATTATCATAAACCAAATATAAACCAAATCGATCAGGATGATTTGACTGTAAAATTTGAACTTTTTTGTTCGCGGATATATATTTTCAAGTTACCAAAGCTATTATAGTTTTATAGAACAAAGAGAAAAGCTCCATTGAATTATGGCGGTACTGTCAAGCAGCGAAAAACATAACCGTTTTATTACTGCTGTCAGTAATTAAAGAAGTTATAAAAACCTTCTGAAGAGTGGACCACATGATCGGAAGGCAGTTTTATATCGGTAATCATAAGGTTTCACCAGACTCATAGTTTTATCGGCGGTTTTATGAAATTGGTCATGAAAACCACGAGAGGAACGTAATAAAACTTAAATTGCTACTCGGGATGTGCACGTGTCATATTTAAATGAGAAGTGTTGCGGACTAGGTTTAGCGGAGTACAAACGGAAAGCGGACAATGAAGCAGGCATATGAACAACGAGCTGCCTGCATTACTTGGAGAGATTCCCATCATCTGGTGAAAGTCGGCAGGCTACGGTGGGCCGGCCACATCGTAAGGATGCCGGACGACTGTGCAATGTAATACGTTCTCCTTGTGAACCACGTCGGCACCAGGAAGGGGCATAACGTGCCGGATGGCTCGACCAAGTTGAAACCAACTTGCGTGTGTCGAGACGCTCGATGAATTGGTAATAATACCCCAAGACCGAGTATAGTCGAGTGAAATTTTTGATACAGCACTAGCCACCCTCGCTCTATGCTGCTAGAAGTTAGAAGAAGTAAGTTGTACCTTAAGTACCTTAAATGAATTGTTTCAATAGTTATTTTACAATTTCTTTGAAAATTCCAAAGGAATTGTGAACACTGCTAATATATGCAGTATAAACCGGTAGACAAACAAAATGATCTACGTTTTCAATGATGACAATACGACAGTCGAGTACATTCATGCATTTATGTTATTGGCATAAAACGACACCCAACGACGATAGCCGATTTATAAATGACCGAAACACGAATGACCGAATGTCAAAATCGACCGAAACTATTCACCTGCTTCGACCTGCACCAACGTGGGTTATATGCCGTTCTTACTCACTGCCGCTCGTTCGGACTCAACTAAGGAATAATCCCTACTGGCCAGTAAATCTAAGAAAATGCATAGGGTAAATGATTTTGAAATGGACCTAGTCGAATTCTGATCTTGAATGGACCTATTTTTAAATAAGAATTTTAGGATATAATTATCAAGTCTTTGTACTGTATTTAGCTTTTATGTTTATCTTTAATCATTTCTGAACGTAAATATACTAAAATTAAATTAAAATTATAGCCAAAACCACTCTATTGCCGCTTATTTAAAAGTAGCTGTTTTTCAGCGTTTTGGCAGTCACCATAGAGTATTTTCAAACTGTTACTACCCGGAACCCTTCTGGTTTGAAATAAAACAATACTCTTAAAATGATGCTAAAATATGTGTAATTTCAATTTAGGTATTTAAAAGTTCAGTAAAACCAGTAAAATCTTCAAATTCCTTAAAAATGTTAACCCCCTTTTTTGATCATGAATGGACCTAGTATTGATTTTAGAATGGACCTAGTTTTGCGCTCCGAGACATCACTGGCGGTAGCTATCATTGCCTACCACTAACGAACACGCTGTTGTATATTCCATAAAACTGCTTGTTGTCACTATAGTATCTCCGTTTATAATTAATCTATAAGCACGGGATATTGAAAGTAGGCTTGATTTATAGCCTAAATAAAAACTTAATTATATTGATAAAACTAACTATCACTCATCCTTTTTCGTAGTTGCTTCATAGTGTTTGTACATTGTAGCCTCTAGTTTTGAAACTAAAAAGTCTTCCAAATTAGTTAGCTAACATATGTTATTTTATGCTTAAAACAATATAAACTTAATTTATTCTCAGTATTGTACAAAAATTTTAACCATCATTGATTAAAAGATAATATGGATCAAAAGATAAGAGGGATACTAACTGCCTTCTGTTAAGGGGGCCTTTTAACAGAACCTTTTAGGTACAGAACAGGACTTTTAGTACCTTTTCAATTTTTTAAAACCTAAATTTTTTTATTGATTATTTCGAAAGATTAACATTTTGACCATATGTGTTTGAAGTCGTTTGCATGAATTCCAAATATTGATAAAGTTACAGCTATTTGTACCGCGCATGTCTGGAGCGATTAAACAACGAGTAAAAACTTCTACGTCGTTTTTCTCGAAACCAGGTTTTGAAAGTCGGTACCATAAATATCTCAAGAACGGCTCAAGCAATTCTTATGATTCTTTTTTTGTTTGAAAGCCAACAAAATTATCAGTGTTTGACCCATCCTTTTCTTGATATTGTAATTTTTGAATTTTTTAGAAATGTTTAAAGTCAATTTTTTCGCTTAAAATCCATACTTTTATGTTTCAATGTCCGCCATTTTGTTATGTGTTCGAATTCTAAAAAAGGATGGATCAAACACGAGATAATTTAATGTTCTATCATGTCGTTTTGGAATTTTTCAATTCGGATAAGCCCCCCGGCGCCAATCCATGGTACCGCAATTCATGGTTTTTTTGAACGACTATCTTCAAGGAGCCGTAGGGGCAAGGGGAAGAGGTTCTCTTATGAAAACAAAATTGCAAATATTAGTATAAAATGCAATGTTTCGAATGCAAAAAACCCGATACAATTTGCCTTTCGCGTTATCGAGAAAAAATTATTTGAAATTAGGCAAAAAATATGGTGTTAAAGGTACTATGCCCCTTAAAAAAGAACTATTTTTGCTTCATTTGCATTTAGCACAAAACCAGTTACACTTAAATTTTTCAATTGGATTTTACGTATTTGTTTTAGCACGAAGCAAAAGTGTAATCTATATAATCTATATAAGTAGAGCAAAATTTTCCCAATTTGTTCGCCCTATGTAAAAAAATTCCCAAATTATGCTAAACGGGACAATTCTTGTATCATTAAAAGTAATGCACAGAAGAATGAAAGAAGTTATTTGAGAATACAATTCTGAAGTTTTATATACAGCTTTATTGTATAGGAAACTCTAATATTGGAACTTCGAATTGAGTTACGAAGCTAATATTCCAAACTCTATTTAAAGTGGTTATCCCTGCTTAACTATCTACAGGCAACATCGTAAAAATGGTTGGAATCAAATTTTTTTTCATGGACAAATAACGTCCTGTATTTTCCATATAAATACAGCAAAAAGTTTCGCTGTAAGTTTAAGTTTTGACAAAACTCAGATGAGAAATAGTTTAAACACGTTAATCAAGCATATACCAAAGCTTCAAAACACCTTTAGCGCGCTGACCGAAAACCCTAAGGCCAATAAAATTCAACCGGATCCTGTAGTTACAAAATCAGACTCGTCTGAGTAAAAAGAAGCAGCCACTTCTGATGGTTAAGAACGCCAACTTCCTCACCCTCGTGAAACTTTGTGATGCCCAACCGCCCTACGAAATTACCCGGTTTGGCAACAAAATCATCTGTGCGTCAATGGAGGATTTAGAAATTAGGTAAAGGCCTGGATAATGATATGGTGCAAAAAATATAAAATTTGGATCAATATCTGGACCATTTTCGAACTGGATATGTCTAAAAAAATAATATTGTATTTGATAATTTTCTAGTTTAGTTGAAATAATTATGAGACTCAGAATAAAGTAAAATTAGGCCATTACAAATATTTTATAAAGTTTTTGTCCTTCCGGTGTTGGGCCACTAAAGGGGGGGGGGACAAAGTGAATTTTTTAATCGAGCAAAAAACATGGGTTTGAAGCATTTTTATTTAAAGTTTAAGCGTGAAAACCAAATCTGTTCTTGCTTTTAATATATGTACGAAATGTACGAAAAGAAGACAAAAACGAGAGAATTTTTTTTGGACGATTTTCGGAAACTCCGAATTCGAATTTCCATTTCTGTTTCGTGCTAGAAGTGTTAAGTACACTCATTTTTCGAGTTTTTCAGGCTGTAGAGCCCACGGACAATTGATTTTATACTCACATCCTCCAAATTTTTTTTAGCCCCCCGATTTTTCAAGCCAATTTCCAAGGGGGGGAGTGACAAAAACTTAAAAAATATTTTGCAAAAGCCTTATATTCCGCCGATAAGTAAGCAGGTTGACTTCACATCACCTTTTGGTCGATTGACTGATAGATTAAAAATCAGTTTAGTAAAATATTCAAAATCATGCAACCGGACTAACGTTGTACTACGTCATCCGTGGTCGTATCTTATACACAACCCCTGTGATTTTTTTCTTGGGGGATGTAAAGTTTTCTTTAAGCACCTCTCCCCTCTGACTTGTGACAAAATTAATACTTCCTTGTCCACCGAAATTGGGTGACTCTGAGATCTAAAATATTCATTTTTGAAACTTCCTATTTTCTATCTGGTACAGTTCTTCATTGACAATCATTTAAAATTAAAACCTAGTATCTAACCTTACCTTTAAACCTAGTAGAATTACCAAGTCTGATTTTTTCAAGCACCATTTACAGTATGATTTTGAATTTGACAACAAATGCGTGTCGCCTATGTTGCCAAAATCGAAACCGTGGCAAAATCTAGACCATTTTTCAACTGAAAAAATTGCATATAAATGTGTCAAAAATTGAATAATTACCACTAATTAACGAATTTTTCACGATTGCAACGGTTTTATATTCAAAATGTTCGACAGGGGCTGTCGCAAACCTTTAGATGCTTTGCAGTAAGACGTAGTCCTACGTCAGTAAAAGTCTGACCTTTCGAAATATGTAGTCACTAAATAAAAACTCGAACCCCACTGTACTTGATAAACTACGTTTAATACAAGTTATATTACATATTTTTAATGAATGGTTTAAATTTTTGAAACTAATAGGCGACATAATTTTTTTATGACGTGGAAATCGTTTCAACCATAATAATAAATTCCCAATATACAAATGTCACACACAGATACATACACAACGCATATCAAGTCACTGAAACATTGTTCAATTGTTGGGCTGACATAAAAACAAGACCCTCGGTGACTGTGACCGATTTCAAATTTTTCAACCGACTTTCATACCTTTCTAACAGAGTATAAGAAAGGTAAAAGCTGTTCAACCTTGTGTCCTATTAATAAATAACAGTAGTATAGTTGTACTATTAAAAAAAATTCTTTGTTATTATTTTGTTCATTTACATGGAAGAAACCATGACAATCCTAATTTAGGTCCATTTCAAAATCAAAAATAGGTCCAATTCAAGATCATGTTGGGTCCATTCAAGATCAAAAAAAGGCTTTGGCAAAAAACGATATATTTAATAAAAGTTTCATCAATTATACATTTTTAAAGTACTGGTAATGTAGAAAAAAGGTGGTACTTTCCAACAAATAGTAACATCACCACATATTATTTATAAATGACGAGTAAATTGAGCGGGAGTGCGAGTTGTGGTGTTAAAAAGCGCTAAATAGGTCCATTCAAGATCAATTACCCTACTCCTAAAAGAAGTGGATTCGGTGGGCCAGGGGACCAAATAGGGATTTGGTTTTTTGTGACTCAACCAAATATAATTTCGGCTTTCTGTTACAGTTGCGCTGGCCTGATATTTAGTTTTTGACACATTTTTAATAATTTCTTTCCAAATCAAAAATGGGTCTCGATTTTAGCATCGGTTTCGATTGAGGCAACATAGCCGACACGTATTTGTTGCCAAAGCTTCACCTTCCTGTAAAATTTGATGACGGCAGCAATTGTCTGGTGATACGCTGAAACGCATTCGAAAACCAGCAATCAGTGCAATAAATCAATTGCACTACCTATATGAGAGCTTGAAAACTGTCTCTAAAAAGTAATTAAAACTTTACGCTGCACTACTCTGGACAGGTGAATCCGAACGAATTGCCTGCCATGCAAGCCACCGAGAAAATCCATTCGTTCAAATTGCAGCAGCGCGGTGGGCCCTTTCGCGGTTACCTCAAGCCGGGCACGACAAAGCAAACAACCGCTGACTGGTGGCTGGCTGGTGGCTGGTGGCTGGTGGCTTCCATTTTATCACTGCTCGCAGAATGTGTGCACTGTGTGCGATAATTATCCAATCTTTCATTTTTATTTTCATGCCACCATAACAATCAGTCAGCGTGCAAGTGACTGACGGCACGGTCGGCTGAACCGCCACGGAAAGCAGCCCTCAATCCGCTCCGGTGGCGGGGATTGGCTGGAAAATGGTGGCGAATAAGTAGGTGCTTGTGCTGTGCTTGTTTGCTGGGCTCAGATCATTATCTACACATTAACTTTGTCATAAGCTGGTAATCGTCAGTCGTCGTCGTCGTCGTCGTCGCGATGATACGAGCCTACATTATACGGCCCAGCCGGCTTGCTTGCTAGCTCGTGGAGAAGATACAGTGCGAAGAACCGTTTGGCACATAATTCATGCGCACATTTAGATATTATGCGGCTTTTTGCGCGACTTCGAAACCCACTCATTGCGGGTAGGTACCTATTGCTTGCTGTGCAGCGAGTAAAAAGACAGCTACTCTTAATCTTGGTGGAACCTTACCCGGTTGCACTTTAGAGGGTAGTCCCTCGATAGCTTTTTTGCTTTAATTGCCCCTAAAAGAGGCTGGTGATGTATGTTCTATGATTAATGGTCGACTTCTGGGACGTTGCAGGTTTCACAGTGCTTTTTAACGCGAAGAGATTAGCCGTAGAAATGCGTTTCAGCTTTCTTCGGTTCAACGAAAGCGGGAAAAAATTGTCCATCTTCAGCAGGCCTGCCGGCTAGCTATTTAGATCCAACAGGTTTATGTCCCCATCACGCAACAGTGACTCCTTCGCAATCCAGCGCACTCCGGCTGACCGGATTAATAAATATTCATGACAAGCGTGTAGATTATTGCATGGTTCGGTCCGATGGTCCCCTTCGCCTGAGACTGAATGAAACCGGTCGTCATTCTTAATCCAATTTTCCGGACCTTCTTGAGACAATTGACCTTCCGAGACCCCTCTGGACGACAGGATGAACAATAACGAACAAAAAAAAGCAAAAGTGATGTTACACCCCAGCACAGAGCAGCGACAGCGACAACGACAACAACAGAAATAAGCGCCTGAGCGGCATAAATTTTATGATAATGTGGCTCTTCTTCCAACAGCCATCAATTTCTCACGCAGGCGCAAAGCAAAAGACGAGCTTGGCCTTTTACTAACCGACCGACCCGGCCAGGCTGGGAAACGGACGAAATTCCTTCGACTGGAACCGGCAAGGCCGAGGCACCGGTGTGCGGACTGGCATGGGGATGGAAATTAAGAAATATTGCGACAAATTATATGCTTCTTTTTGACATACATATTTATGCGGTCTTTGGCGAGACTCCGGGAAGCGAGGAACGAAACGAGCGCCAGCTTGCTAAGCCTATTTCAATTGACCGTCGCGTTGTCCGTTTGATCGCTCCGGCTCCGTACGTACGACAGATTTAAGTGGTTAAAGCTACTTTTGACATTCTATTTTTTGCCTCCCTAGCGCACTTCAGCTGGCGCTGGAATGATAAAAACCGGCAGCTCCAATTGAACGAGCAACGGTATTTGAAAGACAACACAACACGAACATTTCGGGATTCTTCTGCTGCGTTACGCACTCGTCCACATGTCCGCATGTCCTTCACTCTCAAAACTGCGTACAGTCGCTGTGAGAAACGTTAATTGATGAAGCCGGTTGCCGGTTGACGCGGTTGCTTCGCGGCAGGAAATTAATGCATTTGGCAGTATTAAAGAAAGGGGTTGGATTCGGGGTTTAAAAAACTATGATTTTTTCAATTTTGGTAACAGTAAATTTTAATAATAATTCATATTCAATGTATTATCAAAATATATACCCAAGGTTTCGAGTTTCTAGAGATTCCGTTTGAGTACTATCTCTATGATTTCACACGATGAAAGTATGAATATCCCGGACGAGTTTCTTTGTAATCCGCAGCGGCCTTGGATCAGAAAAGAACTAAACTCAAATGATGTAACATATCGAACTACATTTTTGACGACGATTACATTCATTAGTGTCCAGAGATCTCAAGTATACGAACTCATCAACCACTTCCAGTTTATCGCCGTCAATAGTCACTGTCCATGGGAAACAAACGTTGTTTTTTCTGGACTCTTCTAATATATATCTGGTTTTCGAAGCATTGGTTTGTAACCTAAGCCTCCGTTTTTAGTCTGGAGTGGATTGGCTCTGCCGTCCCAAAATTTCTAGTAATGATTTCGAGGTCGTCTGCGAAGGCTAAGGGTGGACTACTGTTGCTGAAGGTCGTTCCTCTCGTTTGGATGCCTGTGTACCAGATCACACCTTCAACAGCGATGTTGAATACCACAGAGGACAGTCCATACCCTTGTCGTAACTCTCTGCGCGATTCGAAAGGACTCGGTAATGCTTCCGAAACACGCATGTAACACATCACTCACGCCAGGATAGCTTTGTTCAGCCGTGTCAGTTTTTCCGGAAAACCGTACTCGTAAATTATTTGTAATAGCTGTTCGCACTTGACTGTACCGTATACTGCCCTGAAATCCACGAAAATAAATACGTGGGTTTATTTCATGGAGGATTTGTCAGAGAGTCAAAATTTGATCCGTAGTAGCACGGTCTCTCATAAAGCCAGATTGATACTGCCTGAAGAATTTTCTCTAGTTATTGGAGATAGACGACGTAACAAAATCTCGGGCAGCACTTTGTAGACGGCGTTGATCAGCGTAAAGCTGCGGTAATTACATTGTGCATGAACAAACCACGCCCTCAATCCGCTCCTCCGCTAGTCTCTTCTGCTCCCAAATCCTTGAACTATCCAGTAAAGTGTCGTTGCTGGCGGCTCTTGGCCATTTTTGTAGAGTTCTGGCGGGAATCGATCCTTCGAGATTGGGAACCGGCACGCTGTTATCGTCTGTAGTCACTTCTAGGTTAACGCTTATCGCAATTAAAATGCCCTTCGAAGAGCTGCTTCTACCTCTCCACCACTCGTTTATGACCAGATTTTCCAACTTCCTTCGCTACTGGTAACGTCCTCAATACATGGTATAGGATCCAAAGAAAAAATGTACATGCAGTTTCTTTTTCAGAAGACCTCCATTTATTGAAAGACACTCCCATCCAGCAGTGCAAGCTTCTAACTGTGATTTACAGTCTAGTTCCATCATTCTTGCTAGCAGCACGGATCCTTCTCCAGCTCTCAAATTAAAAATGCTACGCACCGTTGCATTCCTCAATCATGAATAAAATAGTGGAATAAAATACATGGACGATTTCACCAGAGCAGCGAATACCTGTGAAGGAAACTATCCAACTTCGGAAGAAATTATCGAAATTGCTGGCCAAAATGGATGCATCTTGAGGAAATGGACATCGTTTTCGTTAGAAACTCAACAATTTCCGGAATGAGTCGCCAAAGATCCCAACCCACCTATTACGTATTCCTACCGGAGATTACAGTAAAGCAGTATGCTTACGCTGAGCTATCAACCTTTGCACACACACCGTATAATCAGAATGACAATCGTCAAAATCCAACTACTGACTTGGTAAAGCCTGCAGATTTCTTTCAACGTTAGATGGCCATCTTGATTGGTACTTCCGTATCATTATAGGCCAATTCTGATACTACCTCACATATCAAAAGGGACCCAATCGTACATAGTAATACCTAGCGGTAATCCATGGTCAACTCATCTTGCGAGTTGGACGTCGGCTTATTCGTTACCAGCTTTCCTGTCAGTTATCAACGATCAAAATTTGGTCAAACAAGAATACGTGTAAATTGATTGAATTTTCTACTAAAATTATTTCTCCTTTTGTTAGTCTATTAGTATAAAATTCCGATAAGTGACCTGCCATTACACCGAAGATTTGGGTTCAAATCTCATCCCACGCGGTCACGAATGACCCAAGTTAAAACAGGAAAAAATAAACGGTATGAAACACCGAAGAAATGTTCATTTAAGATTACGGTAGACCGAATCCCAATTGACAAGCATTGCATTTAACACTTTATTTAATTAAACAAATTCACCGGCTCAATTCCAGTGTAGTGTTTAGCTTTCACGCCTCTCACGCCGAGGACCCAAGTTCAAATCCCAACCCCGCAGAAGTCACGAATGGCTCAAGCTGTAAAAATACCTATAATCAAATAAAAAAAAATAATGTCATTCTGCTGTCGGTTTCCATATAGCTATCTTCGTTCACTTTATTCGCCGCGGAACGCGAGTATGCCTCAAACTGTTTTTCAGTTTCAACAGTACCAAAACTTTTTTTGGTATTTTACAGGGTCTGTTTGAAGATGTGCCAAGTAATTGCTTAATTGGACGGAATTATTGCGCATTGAGAGGTTTCTTTTTCCTAGGTACCTGCATTTTGATGGCGGCATACCACCCATGGCCTATGTTTGTTAATGACAGAATGACAAGTTCGACCAAAACAGCACGGAACAATCATGTGGCTTCAGGATAGGCAACTGACGTTTATACAGCCATTTGTCTATGTATATTACCTGGCTGACGGTTCCGTTTGCAATGCAAATGTCGGTTTTCAGTCCATAGGTACAGATAGCCTGTCCAACCTGATATTTCAAGGTGAACTTCGTCAGTCTCATATGCTTGAAGATGTCTGCCAGTTTTCCCCTTCTGTTTGCCGTATCAAGGCCCAGACACAATGCATACGGATTTTACTATATTGCGGCAATTTGACAGTTTTTTGCATGGGTTTTCTGTCAAATTTCCGCAACGCAGTAAAATCCGTATGCATTGTGTCTGGGCCTTAATTTTAATATTAGCAATGTTCATTGTAACTAAACCATCTTTGTGACAGTTGTTAACTAAACATTGAAGTATATACTGACAGGCAACTACTTAATCGCTAAATTGTGTGTATAACAAGCTAAAGAACAAAAAACTGTACTTTTTTGGCACAATCTCACCCCGGCTAACGGTATTGAAAGGCTTTAATTAGAATTTAAATTTTACTAAAAATTGGACATGAAATAAGGGTTTAAATTTAACATAAAAATGGAATTAAATTAGACTTGAAATTGAGCTTAAAATCGGACATGCAGCTGGACTTGAAATTAAACTTGACATTCGACAATAAAATAGACTTGAATGAACACGAAATTTTAGACTAATCTCAAGTTTTTAGTCTTGACCTTGAAATGCGGTCATACATATATATTAATATTTTTTTGAAACGATGGTTCTACAATTGATTTCCTTTCCGCTCTTTCCCACCTTCACCAAAATTTTACCGAAATTTTACTCAAAATTGAGATTGCCATATTTCATCATACCCTATCACAAACTTCCCCTCTATTCTATTTCTTTTTTCTCCTTTCCAGTCCCGTTTTTCCACTATGCGCTCCGTTTCTTCTTCTTTTCTGTATCGCAATCTTGGTTTTTGCTGTTATTTTTCTCATTTTTCTCTTCGTTTTCTTTTTTTATTCGTTTCTTGTCCACTTTGTTCTTATTTTTAGTTCTGTTGGTCTGCTTACTTGGCAGTTATTTTTTCATAATTGTCTTTTACGTGTTCTATCTTTTCTCTTCCCTTTTTTCGTTTTCAGTTTTCGTCTTTTCTAACTGTCCTCTATCTCATATTTTGTCTGCGTCTGTTACGTTTTTCCTCTTTTAGATGCACCATTGTTTCTTTTTTCTGTCACGTTTGCTTTGTATTTCGCTTCCTTTTTCCTCTGACTTTCCTGATCCTAATTCCTTTTGTGTTTTCTGTTTCACTTTTCGTTTCTTTTCCATTCCGTTGCCGTCTTTCCTCTTTTCCGGTCTCGTTTTCTGTTTTCTGTCCCGTTAACTCTTTTAACTATTTTAATTAGTTGTTCCGTTCTTTCAATTATGCTCCTTTTTCACGTTTCTCGAATTCTGTTCTCGTTTGTCAGTTTTCCGGCTTCCGTATTTTCTTCTTTACCTCTCCTCCTTTTCTATTTCGTTTTTTCCTTTTTTGTTTCTTGTTTCTCCTTTTCTGTCCTGTTTGTCCTTATTTTCTTTCTCGTTTCCTTCATTTTATTCGTCGTTTTTCTTTCTTTGCTCTCATATGTCTTTTTTACTCTTCCGTTCTTCCTCTTTTTCTATCCAGTCTCCACGTTTTTAGCAAGTTTTCCTTACCTACTACTTTTTTATGTCTCGTTTTCCCTCCCATTGTGTCAAGATTCTTCCTTCGTTTTACTTTTAGATGCCAATTTTCCTTCTTTTTTCCTTCGTGTCTTTTCTCATCTAGACATGAAATCCGACTCAAAATTATACTTGAAGCTGGACTTAAAATGAAGTTGATAATGGACATGAAATTAGACTAAAATTAAACTAAAAGTACCAATAAGGCTTTGATTTAGACATGAATCGGATTCAAATTGCACTTAAAATTGTACTTGAAATTGAACTTAAAAGTAGACTTAAAACTGGACTTGAACTCAGATCCAGACGATTGCGATTCATAGGTTCACCAATATCTACGATCAACCTGGGTCCGGGGGAAAGATGGGTTCGAAGCCGGTTATAATTGGCTCTCGTTATAGCTTGGTTCTTTGTGCTGCGACAGATCCTACAAAAGTATCGCGGATACCTAGTCTCTACGCAGGGCCGGTGCTTCCCTTAAACAAAACAAGCAGTTGCTTGGAGCGCCACTATGAGGGGGGCGCCATTTCGGCTACATTAAAAAAACTGAACCATTAAATAAATAAGAGGTTAATATAAACCTCTCCTCCTTCTTCTTTAGCAGCATAGAGCCAGGATGGCTCGTGCTGTGTCTAGAGTTACTTTCCGCTGTACTTAATCCAGGGCTATTTGCTGATTTATTGAGCGTCTCGATAGAAACAAATTGGCTTCAACCTGGTCGAGCCAACTAACACGTAGGGTCCCTCTATTCCTAACGCCGATGGAGATCTTGGTGAGAACAGATTTTACTGCACAGTCGTCCGGCATTCTTACGACGTGACCGGCCCACCGTATTCCCCCGGCTTTCGCCAGATCTACTACATGGATCTCTCTAAGTTCATGGTTGATACACCTACACCATTCTCCGCTTTCCGTTTGTACTCCGCCAAAAAACCCAAGTTCGAATGCTACAAAATTACACCCTTGGTTATTCTGATGAAAACTTATTTGCAACAAAACTTAACAATTAAAACACTCCGATAAGCGGGGTAGGAAGGTCGATTGACGTTATTAAATTATTTAGAAATTTTTCGGGAGATTTTTGAATCTCTTTACTTACTTACTTAGGTGGCTTGCCGTCCTAAGACAAAGCCTGTTGAACAAAGTTTCTCCATGTAACTCGGTTGAGGGCTACCGCTCTCCAATTCCTCGGACACCGAGTACTCTCCGCCAGATCTCGCTCCACCTGGTCTAACCATCTTACTCGCTGCGCTCCTGGTCGTCTTGTTCCTACCGGATTTGAGGCGAACACCATCTTTGCAGGGTAGTTGTCCGGCATTCTTGCAACATGCCCTGCCCATCGCATCCGTCCAGCTTTAGCCACCTTCTGGATACTGGGTTCGCCATAGAGCTGTGCGAGTTCATGGTTCATCCTCCGCCTCCATACTCCGTTCTCCTGTACGCCGCCGAAGATCGTTCTTAGCACTCGTCGTTCGAAAACTCCGAGCACTCGCAGGTCCTCCTCGAGCATTGTCCATGTTTCATGCCCGTAGAGAACAACCGGTCTAATTAGCGTCTTGTACAGGGTGCACTTTGTAGGGGACTTAGTCTGCTCGACCGCAATTTTGCTTGTGGAGCCCATAGTAAGCACGACTTCCGCTGATAATACGCCTCCGAATCTCACGGCTGGTATCATTGTCCGCCGTTACCAGTGAGCCAAGGTAGACAAATTCATCGACTACCTCAAACTCATCGCCGTCGATCAATATACTACTGCCCAAGCGGTGTCGTTCGGCCTCGGTTCCGCTGGCCAGCATGTACTTTGTTTTAGACGTATTTACCTTTAACCCAATCTTTTCTGCTTCGCGCTTTAGTCTGGTGTACTGTTCAGCCACCGCCACAGATGTTCTGCCGATAATATCCATGTCATCGGCAAAGCAGACGAATTGACTAGATTTGTTGAATATCGTGCCCCGCGTGTTGATATCCGCTCGGTTCATAACACCTTGTAGCGCTATGTTGAACAGCAGGCATGAAAGACCATCACCTTGACGAAGCCCTCTGTGTGATTCGAATGAACTTGACAATCCACCCGAAATCCGAACACAGCACTGCGTACCATCCATCGTAGATTTAATCAGTTTGATGAGCTTCCTGGGGAAGCTGTTCTCGTCCATGATTTTCCTCTTTCTCGTCCATGATTGATCTCTTTAAAATGGGGCGGGGGGCGCCATTTTGAGGATTTGCTTGGAGCGTCAAATTGCCTTGCGCCAGCCCTGTCTCTACGCACCACTTATTCATTGATTTCAAGGCCGCCTACGATACTATCGACCGTGAAGAGTTGTGGAAGATTATGGACAATCGGGCACGTTATCAAACCCGTTCAAAACACGCAGGGAACTTCGACATGGCGATTGTATCGTGCTCGTGCTCTGCATGTTAAAATCTGCCCGTTTCATAACACCATATACCGCGATGTTGAATAGGAGACAGAATTCAACATCGCGGTATATGGTGTTATGAAACGGGCAGATTTTAACATGCAGAGCACGATCTACAATGAATCTGTTTCACTAACGACGTAGACACTATCGAAAGGACGTTCCAGGCGGTTTCTGAGCAGTATATCAAACTGAAACGTGAAGCAGTGTAGGTTGGATTACTGGTGAATACGTCTAAAACCCAATATCTGTTAGCTGGAGGAACCGAGCGCGATCGAGCTCGCATGGGCAATAGTGTGGTAGTCGATGGGGACTAGTTCAAGGTGGTGGACGAATTTGTATACCTTGGGTCGTTGATGACGTCGGATAACAACTGCAGCAGAGAAATACGCAGACGTATTCTTGCCGGAAGTTGTGCTACTACGGCCTCCACAAGACCCTAAGGTCTGGTAAGCTTCACCCCGTACCAAATGTACCATGTACGAAACGCTGATAAGATCGATAGTCCTCTACGGGCACAAAACGTGGACAGTGCTTAAAAGGGGACTTAAAAGTACTGGCCATTTTTGAATGTCGTATGCCTAGAACCATCTTGGCGGTGTATGTGAGAACGGCGTTTGGGGAGGAGAAGGCTGGTTAGACCAAGTGAGCAAAATCCGAAAAGTGTGGGACATTGGAGACAAATTGGAGACGGACAACCATGAACCGAGTTTATAGGCTGAACATTGTTATGCAGGTGAAATCCTAAAGGACATCGCACGAGGATGAGTAAGTAAGTAGGTAAGTTATAAAGACAGAGGGTCAAAACTCTAAAACTTTAGGAATTTGCCTCTAATTGACTTAAAAATGTACTAGGGTTTATTTCTAATTCCCTCGTAGTAAGTAAAGCCATTCTAATTTTCATCATTTGTTGGACGGATTTAATGAATACTCCAAAAGTTCTTGTGCTGATTTGACTAAAACACACTTACCTTCCGATCCGTGAAGTTTAAAATCACTAAAAAGCGATTATTAAAGCATTATTGAAATTACGCAACTGACTTTATTTCTTAAATTCGTCGTACCGTTTTAAAATCCGTCCATCAAAATGTTTCATCGTCCGAACTAAAAATCACAACAATGTTTGCAAAGCTAACGCGCATGTATTTGTGTAGGACGGCACGGCAAATGTTATTTTGCAAAATTTCTGCAGGCCAGGCATGTTTTCCTGGCCGTAGAATAACGACAATGCCTTGCGTGAGTTATTTTCATTTATGAATGACGGAAATTTCAACGATTAGTCGACATTTTCTTCTTCGTCGCACGAGAAAACGTAGGAAATTTGGCTGGTAGGACTTCTTCAATGATAAAAAGCATTTAAATAGATCTCAGCTCACTTTGATTGATCGCGTATGTTAGACAGCAAACTAAAATACAGTAATGACCCGATTTTGTCACCCCCATGATGAATTTAGGGGTGACAAAAACGGGACAGTGACAAAATCGGGTATTTTTTCAATTTTTATTTTTTTGCAGATAACTTAGAACGAACTACATATATTTCATTCTGATTACTTTTAAGACATTTCGCACTTCCTTCTACCTCTCTGGACATTTGTCACGTGTTCACAGCACAGGTCCCATAGGTATGAAAATACGCGCTTTTTAATTGCGCCGAAATGGTTGATAATACTGGTTAACTATGTTCAGAGAAATTTCACAGCGTAAAAAGCTCTTTCTTATGGTATGAACGATTCTTTGATTAACCCCCCTAAAAGTAAGATAGAAACTTTATTTTTCAAGCAGTGAGAGATAGAACAAAATAATGTTCTACAAAATTTTAGATAAGATTATTATAAAAAACTTTGCCAAAGAAAGTGACCTTCTAGCTATTATTGTTGTGGAGATAAGAAACAACTTTTGTGAAAACTCCACGATAATCAACACAGTTCTTTTTACAGTATTTTAACACATTTGACATGTTTAAAAATGATTTTCAAACTAAGCTTTCGATAAATCAAAAGCGTGACAAAATCGGGAAAAAACGTGACAAAATCGGGGGTGACAAAATCGGGTCAAAAACGTGACAAAATCGGGGGTGACAAAATCGGGGAGTGATAAAATCGGGGAGTGATAAAATCGGGGAGTGACAAAATCGGGTTATCACTGTATTAGGGAATAACTAGCTTTGCATTGCGTGTCATAAAAATGCTGATATTTTTAATAATTTTTGTTGGATAGGACGGGAATAGGCAATTACGACGAAGCAGCAACATACTCTATAATCCTTAATAAGTTCTACTACCAGAAAATGAAATGAAAAACAATCATTTTTTTAAGTTGTCGAACCAAAGCAACAGCCTCCTCTTTATAAAGAATGGTGGTTTACCTGGCTCCTAGCGTCCACATAATATTAACTATGGACGTGGCTTGGCTGCGAAGGTTGTCAAATAATATCAGAAACTCAGGTTCCAAAAACGCAATATAGCACTAAGGTATTGTTTTGCTTTTTATCTGACCTTGAAGGTTGATTATTAAAGTTTTCTTCGGAATGCAGCTCTAGGCGGAATATAAAATAGTTTACATTCAACTTGAAAACCGGAACTAAATATTTTTTAACTGCATATTAAATTTTGGGGTTTGTTTTTCCAAATCCAAAAATATTTCAAAAAATTTGCTGGGTAAACGATTTTGTCTTTTAAAATACTGACTCTAAAAAATTATCATTCTGACCTAACGATGTAGGTACGTACCTAGCAAACAAATAAATTTTAAGGATTTTTCCTCCATTTTCTCCTCAGCCCCCAATCCAGCTCTGCGTGAAATGCAACCGCACACTCGGAACCGGGTGTCGTACCGATACGAGCGGGTAGCGCTCTTAACTCGCTCCTTAATGGTTACACTGACACTCGAAGTTTGTCTCGCCCTTTCGCTGTACTCCCGATTCCCGCTCCGCTGTTGATTTCACGGTACGGTGTTGTCCAGAAGAATGCTCATTTATAAATTGTCTCTAATGACTACTTAAGTCTCCACATGAAGAGTAATTACCGTCCCGCCGATGATTTCATTCCAACTGCGGCTCTGGATCCAGCTAGCCTCACGTGCACGCTGGCGGGAACCGGCGAAGAAATTCCACGCACCCGAGAAAGGCTTCCGTTACCGTCGTCGCCCGGTACCGGTTACGGCTCTCGCCACACGGGGGCTCCTCGCGGTCTCGCATGATGGTCATATGTGGGCTCCGCTGGCCACCGCGCCGCGGTACTCGCGCACGCATCGTTGGGCTAAACAAGGCAGTGAGTGTAATCTGCCGCGTGCGTTTCTTGCGTCGGACCGGGCCGGGCCGGGCGGCATCGTAGTATTAAAGACATTGAATTGTAATTTGAATTTAATAAATTGAACGACCATCCTTACGGTGTATGAATGAGAAATTAAGTTCCTGAGATGGTTGTCTTTGCAAACCAGTTGGTGGAAAAAATAGTAATTTTTCCTAGTTTTTGCCATAAACAAAGTTAAAATATGCATTTGGCTTCCCATCAATATTCTGGTCGGAAATGATGTGTTTATTAATTATCACACTAACCATCTAAAGCAAGGGCTCTACATTATCATTCTCGCTTTGTCTCTTTTCCTAGCACAGGCCCGCCATGGCGGGCTTCCGCACAGTGCATTATAAAGTCTAATCACCTCTAATGAAAAATGGGATACGAACCAAGTAGGCGACGCTCGTCATCATAACCATCATCGAGTAGCGCGATGGGTGAAAATCAAAGAAAAACCAACAACGCCGTTGCACGAGAGGACGACAAAACAATCATCCAGTGAGTGGCGCCGGTGTCTAACACCGGCGGCGTGGCGGATCGGACGGAAAGAGGTAGCAGCCTCCGTGCGGTTTGCTCACTGAGCTGCAGAGGCGCATTCAATTTGCATAGGTAATTTCACGCAATTTTAGAATGCACGCGTAAACATTGTTTGCGATTTGTATACCCAGAGCGTCCGCTGCTCGGCTCCTCACCCAACCGAGCCGAGCCAGGGGAGGCACCACAATCCAGCCGATTATGACATGGGGATGAACCAGCCTGCCGTCGCTGCACTGTTGTTTGCTGTGGTTGGATTTTCGCTTTTTCTCGTCGTTTTGTGAATCGAATATGTGATCAGTGGCCGCACGGTGGGTTCAACTCCAACCGCATAGTCGGTGGATTTTTCCTTAACAGTTCTAGGGGAATCAAAGGTAAGTGGCATTCTAAAATTATCTCCTGAAATCGAGAAAAATGCCTCCCAAACGATGGTAGTCAAACATCCCACTGTGCCAACCATCAACCGTCACTGACTGAGCTTGATTCAGCAGCGGGTCGCCTTTCATCGAACTCGGAGAGCAAACATGAGAGTGCTATTTAATATTGAGCCACACGCGGCAAGGGAAAATACCCTTCGCTATCGGCTCATTCGGAACCATCCGCCTCGCCACCGACCGGAAGGTCCCATCGTACAATAATCCACTGTGCAAAAGTTGCAGTCCATTCCGAGGGCGGGCGGGCGGTCGGTGGAGCTCGAATGTGTTTCGGTAAGCGGAGCATCCCAGGCAGGCGGTGGGTGGGTGGTGGATGAGCTGTCATGTCGTACCACTATCAATTCATCATCTGCGTGTTTTCGCTGGCTGCTGCCAAACACACGTACAACATACACTTGCAGGTACCTTCGCAGCAGACGCACTCATCATGAGCAGCAGCAGCAACATCGGCAGTCGCAAGTCGCAAGGGTAGATGAATGTTTAATTGTTTTTGCTTTGATTTAATTGTTAGCTTTTCACAGATTTGAGGCCGAGTTTTCACGCCGCCTCGGTTCTACTGCTTGTAGCAAGTGCCTTGAGCTGGTTCAAACAGTCTAAACATCGACAGCCAACTCCAAGGGGGGAAAACCTGTCATTGAACTTTGGCAGAGAGATGATTGTAATCGAACTGATGCTGGAAATGTTTGCGCTGCTGGTTGGTGCAGGGCTTAGAAAAATATTCTGTTGTACCCCGTGATCCCTCCTCAATGAAAGTTAAAAAACATTAAGCCAGCTTCCACAGCAATAAGTCTATTTCCGTTGTCTTATCCGTTCTTTTGGGGTGTACATTTGAGAAACGATTAATCGATCGACGGTCAAGTTCGACACATTCTAGCTCGATTAAAAGCCCCAGCCTTGGCGCGTATCGGGTTTCCTTCGAGCCTATCATTACCTGGCTGATGCCGGTCCGGGGTGCGATTATTTAACATTAAACATCAATTTTTTAACTCAATACTTTCTTCCCTCCATTTAGTAGGATCAAAACAGACCGAATCGAGCCGGCCAATGACCGCTCAACCGAACTCAATGATAGATTGAATGAACGATTCCAAAAAGCTGAATGAATGTAAATGCGAAAACGGTGCGCGCAAGTCGCAGTGTACTTTTGACGTAAATTGGAGGAGGAGGTAACCCGACCCGTTGCGTTGCCTCGTTGGCCGATGCGATGGCCTGCCGATCGTCGGCCGAAGGAAAGAAGCAATTTCGGAAGTGCGCGCTGTGCTTCCTTTCTGGCCGCAACGCAGTCATATGCTGACCGGCCGGCCCTAGGCTTTGAGTCATCAATGAACCTTACACCGAAGAAACCAAGAGTTTTCCGCTGTACGCAAAACGGTTCTAAACACCCCGAAAAATCGCATCCGCCATCCATTAAAGAGGCAATTTTTCGAACCATAATTACTCATTTTTTCTCTCTCTGTCTTCAAGATTTTAGTGCTCGTGTTGGGATTGTTGGTGGGAAAAGAGGGGGTTTTAGAGTTACGGACAAATGTGATTTACTTGCTCATGGTTGCTTCCCGTGCCGCAGCTTGTGGAACTGGAAGGAAGGAAAACCTACCGAAGGTTCGTAATTTGAGACCGCGTAAGTTCGCATAAGAAGACTCCCGGAACGAGTGGGTCTCTTACAAGGGTCAATTTTCGGGTAGAAGCTTCTAGTTCGATTCAGATAATTACATGGTGTGCACCGGCTGTACAAAGAGCGAAAAGAAAAATAGCAAAAATTTATTGTTAAATTGTTCAACTCAAATCGATCAACATTTGAACAAAACCAGCTCGAACACAACACAGTTGATGGGCAAAAATAATTCACAAAGTTTAAAACTTTCATCTCATTAATATTGTATCAACGAAAATTAAGGCACGAGATTCTATTTTAGCCCCACCCTGTTTTTGCTACATTCTGAGGAGAAAACTAATAACAATATTTTGTCAATCACTGGTCTAACAAACCGGTCGCCCTACGTTTGAATCTCGACTGGGAGAGGCTGTAAGAGTCAATAGGATCGTAGCACTAGCGCGCAATTGTCCTGTACTTTAGAAGCTGGCTGTGATCTATGTCAAATAAAAACAGAAAATCACGTTATCAATGCGAAATGTAGGAACACGAGCTTTGCTTCGCTCCTTGATGCAGGTTTCGACAGGTTTGTAACGAGTTTTCGTGTAGATACGAGCAACAGCGTTGCCAGACTTTGCTGAAGAAAAATAGTTTATCGCCGGAGCATAGGTTGTACATTCGTTTCAAAATCGATAAAGAAGCCAAATTTATTCAAATTTTAGATTAAACTAGCTGAATGCCCGGTCTTACTCGGGGCGCCTTTATCTCACAGCCACTTGTACATCAGTCATTGTAACCGAAATGCTTATAATGCAAAAATATAACGCTTGTTCCTCTTTTGGACGTTCCTTCCCATTTGTCAGCTCCCCCTCTTTTGTCTACCCATCCAATAACACATCTGTTTTCTCCACGGAAATGCATATAAAATCCTATAAAGAAAAAGAAACAAAGACATTTATCCTATTTGCACCTTCCGCTAACAATGGCCACCCCACCCATAGGTAATGAATAGTTTTGTTATTGTACTTTGCGAGAAAAGTAGAAGGTGCAACAGTGTTTCTTCCATGGATACAAAAAACCAGTCATTCCTTTCATCTCACTTCAACATTGTTTGTAAACAATGTTTTTAGTTCCACCACCAGGAGCCAGTATGCACAAATTATTGGCCGAGCCCACTCCGGAACATGCCACATAAAGTTGACCATAGGAAAAACATGGTGTTGTCAGATCAACTCCCCACTGTTTGAATGATTGCCCCTGTGACTCAAATAGAGTCGGCCAGTAACACTTAGGTCGAACACTTTTTATACGGGTCACTTTCATTCGGCGCATAATTACACTTGACAAATCTACAGCTGCGAGCATTGCCGTTTCGTGTTTCGTATTTTGATTTTTTCTGTTGCACGGATAAATTGTTACAGTCATATGGGCGTTACTCTCCCTTCCTGTCAGCAATCTGCAGTCATCAGCTCCCTCTTTGTCCCACCGTCACTTAAGGAAGAACCGTCCAAACATTTCGGAGTCTTCCCCCTGTTACTCCCCCCTCTTTTGTCAACCCCTTCAGTTCTGATTCCCTTAATTCAAGGAACATGTATGAAAGTTTGATAAAGAACGGTCAAGGCGTCTCGGAGTTATGCCTCCCTCCCTATTGCAGACCCTCCCCACTATCAAGGAACCACAATCCCTCGTTTTTGTTAACCCCTCAGTGCTGATTCTCTTATGCCAAGGAACAATTGTGCCAAGTTTGATGAATAACCGTTCAGGCATTTCGGAGTCATGGCCTCCCCCCTGTTACGAGCTCCCCCCTTTGTCAACCTCCCAGTGCAGATTCTATTATATCAAGCAACATGTGTGCCAAGTTTGGTGAAGATCGGTCAATGCGTTCTGGAGTTATGGTGGAACATACTAACATACAAACATACTCACGCTTACTTTTATATATGTAGATAGATATAGAATATAGATATATAGAAAAAAAACCGACGCTTGAAGTGCTTTATTTGCAGGTTTACAGTTGTTTTTTTAACGAGTAGGAAAATCTGCTATCAGACACCTGAGAAGACAACTCAGGGAGTGGGGTTTGGTATCCCGACCCCCCTACTGGGGCGTGAGTATCCAGTGCCACTAAAACCCTACTTGAGTCTCCAGCCTCAATCCCCCCTGGCACCATCTTATCGGTATTACTTCAGGGAGGGGCAGTTGTGCTTAACGCACACTCTTAGATAACTACTGGACTATGGTAGTTAGGCTGTTTATTTGCCGTTGATCGGCTTCCCAGCGGTTTTGTAGCTCAAGTACGATCTGGGTAGCAGCCGCATTGACCGTTCCCCAGACGTCCGAGCTAGAACACATTCTTTGGACTAAGTTATCCGGTTATTCCTCAACGTCTACGCATTCGGGACACGCTTGGGACTCCGCATGCCCAAATTTGTGCAGATACTGTCTAAAACAACCATGCCCTGACAGAATTTGTGTCAGGTGGAAGTTGACTTCGCCGTGGCGCCTGTTGACCCACCCGGATAGTTCCGGGATAAGTCGATGTGTCTACCGGCCTTTTGTGGAATTAGACCATGCCCGCTGCCATGTGATCATCGAGATCGATCTTGTGGTACTCCGTATGCCTCTAGTTCCACGTTGGTTGAAGCACTCTACGTCCTCGCTGATGATGATACCAATAGGCATCATACCCGCTAAGACGCAGATTGCGTCATGTGAAACTGTGCGATACGCACTCGCCACTCATAAGCACCTGAGACGATAGGTGCTGTCCAGCTTGGCTAGATAGCTTTTGGTACCTAACGCCGATGACCACACCGGCCCGCCATACCTGAGTATGGACTGGACCACGTTGGCTAAAAGCCTTCCCTTGCTGCCATATACCGCAGAGCTATTAGACATCATACGAGACAATGCCGAAATAGCTGTGGAAGCCTTCTTGCAGGCATAGTCGACGTGACTCCAGAACTTGAGCTTGTCGTCGACCATGACTCCCAGGAGTTTTCAGGACCGCGTTGACGAAATAGTGCAGGCCCCGACGCTGATATTTGCTTGCTGCACCGACTTGCGGTTGTTCACCACGATAACCTCGTGGTGTTGGCTATGGAGTCCCAGCTAGCGCTATTAAACGCATTTCTCACGTCGAGCGTGACAACTGCGCAATAGCGAATACCTGTCCTCTTGCGCTGGATCGCCACCTCGTCTGTCTTAGTGACAGACAAAATGGCATCCACCGTAGATTTGCCTTTTCGGAAGCCGAATTGGTTCCTTGACAGACCGTTTGTACCCTCCGAGTACTGTACGAGTCTTTTAAGGATAACCCTCTCCAGTACCTTGCCGGCAGTATCGAGCAGACAGATCAGCCTATATGACGAGGGGACACCCGGAGGTTTTCCCGGCTTCGGCAATAGGACCAAGTTCTGTCGCTTCCATCTGTCCGAGAAGTGGCCAGCTTCCAGGCATCTACTTATTACTGCCCCGACTAATTCGGGAGCCTCCAGAATAGAATTAGTGATCTCAATGAGTTCCTCGTAACCGTCGCTTCCTCCCTAACCTCTAAACCGCCATCGCCCACGTTACTTTGGATGGTCGGCATGGAGGCCGACTATCCTACGCTGTGGTCTGAGATACTGGAACGTCGGCCGTGGGACGACTCAGTAGCCTGAGGCCAGGGCCTTGGCTCGTGGTGTGGAAAGAGGCCCTCGATGATCCGCTCCAGCATCTCTGGCGATCGCTCTGCGGGCGCTATCACGCCCTTGGCCTTTGCCATTACGACCCTGTAGGCATCACCCCACGGGTTCGCATTGGCACTGGCACATAACCTTTCAAAGCAGGCTCGCTTGCTAGCTATTATCCCACTCTTAAGCGCTGCGCGTGTAGCAACTAGTGCTACTCGACATTCTGCTCTGCCCTCGTCCGAACGAGCTCTTTGCATAATTCTCCTTGTACGAAAAAAAGCTCCGCGGAGTTCCGCAATTTCTTCTGTCCACCAGTAAAGCGGTGACCTACCATACCTAGGTCGGCTTTTCCTAGGCATGGTGGCGTCACACGCTCGCGACAGCACCTCAACCAAATGATCAGCGTTCGGGTCGTGCATATTGCGATCACCGCACTTTCTTCGGATCGCTTCCACAAAAACTTCGGGATCGAAGTATGATGTCTTCCATCCACGACTGGTTAGAGTGTTGGCTCTACCCGCCGCCTGCCGCCTCGTTATCGGACCAACACCATAGCGGACCGCCTGATGGTCACTGTGAGTGTAGCAATTGTCTACCCTCCAATCTCCTGTCAGACCAGGACTGCCGAATGTCACGTCGATGATAGACTCTGCACAATTCCTACTGAAGGTACTTGTGGTGCCGACGTTTGCCAGGTTTACGTCAGGCTTTGCCAGAGCCTCAAGCAGAATCCGACCCCTATGGTTCGTGCGACGACTTCCCCACTCAACCGCCCAAGCGTTAAAGTCGCCCGCTACAACCACAGGCCTTAGACCAGTCAGCACAACTGATACTCGGTCTATCATCCGCGTAAACTGCTCAATCGATCAACTCGGCGGTGCATAACAGCTGCCGTAGAACACTCCACCCAAATCCCTCGTCTGCAGTTGACACAACCTCTTGAACCGGGAACCTGCTTGTCGTCTATATAGCCGCCATCCCGGACCTATCTGAGACCCAGTTATCGTTTCCGGCAGGGACGCGATGTGGGTCCGAGATGATGGCAATGTCCGTCAACGACTCAGTAACTGCTTGGTACAACAGCTGCTGGGCCGCGTGGCAGTGGTTCAAGTTTTCAAGTTCAAGTTACCTGCACTACGCCCGTGTTTTAGTCGGGCACTTTGGGCCTCCTGTTGTGTGCTGAGCGTCCCGTCGGCCGGTACATATCAGGCACATGGGTGGCGCAGTACAGTTCCTCGCTATATGGCCCGTACCGCCACATCTCCTACACAGGTGGCTTCTGTCAGGCCCCTTACAGCTCCAGGACTTGTGCCCTCGCTCAAAGCACCGGAAGCAGGGCTCCGGCTGCTGGAACACGCTCAGTTGGCATACGGACCATCCCACCTTCAGCTTAGTCACTTTCAGGGCTGCATTTTCGTCTACCAGTGGAAGTCTTATAGTTGCTACCTAGGTTCCCGCCGCACTATGGCGCAAAGCTGGCCAAAAGTCAAAAATCCAATTTCAAGCTTGTTCCATTATTATATTTTTTCATTTTCTGGAATACTTTGGGACGTTAACTTGAAAATTTTAGCCAGTTTGAATGTTAAAATGAAGTTTTGACAAATGTCTGAAGTTGAACACGTTGAAGAATGATATTTTGTTCTTCCATACAAAATGTATGGGCAACTCAACACCAATATTCAGCGATCAAGAAAGTATGGCGGGAAACGTCAGAAAACGATAACGTTAAATGCATCTTATAGGAAATTTTCTCTACTTTTTGGAAATCTAGATGGCTTTCTGCGCTTTGCTGCGCTAAGAAAGTAATAATGGCGGGCGGACTATTAGAAGTGATTTCTTCTTCTTACATGAAGGAATGATTTTCTCTTCCATAGGAGAATTCCGCGAAAGTCCTAATTAAAAATGCTCGGGTTTGTTCAAATTTTGTGAAGTTGTTTCTTTTCGGAAAATTTTAGACCCCTGACTTTTTACTTGGCGCTTATGGTGTCTTTTTCTGAGTTAGGGTGATGCCAAAAATCATCATTTTTGACCAATTTTCTTTCTTTAAAAATTCGTAACTGTTGAATTACTGAACCGATTTGAATTTATTTTTATATAGTGAAGATACCTTACGATGGTGCTTCGAAGAGCTAATTCTATAGTATGAACGAGCTTAGTGGATATCGCAATTTACTAAAGTTTTTTTTTTGTAATAATTTTTTTTATGGTTTGTGAACCACCCTAATTCATTATGATACAAGTTTTTTATGCTTTCAATGGCAAATACAAAATTTGCCATCTCAAAAACAAAAACCACAATAAAACAAGTAAAAAAACGAAACTATTTTTTTTAATTTTGTGAACCACCCTAATGAGTGATCAGTTTTTTCGATTTCTGATCCCAAATTTAAAATCAGTGGCCCAAAATTAGTTAAAGATGTTATATTCAGCCGATTTGAAGTAACTTTTGACTTTTGGCCAAGCTTTGTTTGGAGGAGCGCTACTGTGCGCCGGTCCCATGCGCAGATGAACTGCCTCGGTAGTCACCACCAAGTTACATTGCTCCTTGAGAGCTCGTTCTAGTTCGCTTGCTTGAGTGATCTCGTCCAGGTTTTTAAGCTGGAGAGTCATCGCGGGCGTTAATGCGCGGATCTGTACGCTATCGCCAGGGACCGTTTCTGAATAATCGTCCAGGCATTTCGGAGTCATGACCTCGCCCCCTATTACGAACCCCCCCCCCCTCCTTGTCAACCCCCCAGTACAGATTCTCATGTGTGCCAAGTTTGATATAGAACGGTCAAGGCGTTTCGGAGTTATGACCTCCCACCTATTAGAGAACCTTCCCCCTATCAGGGAACCTCCCTCGCTGGTTTTTGTTAACCCCCCAGTGCGGATTCTCTTATGCTAAGGAACATGTGTACCAAGTTTGATGAATAACCGTCCAGGCATTTCGGAGTTATGCCCCCCTATTAGTTACCCTCCTTCCTTTGTTAACTTCTGTGCTAATTCCCTGATGTCAAGCAACATGTGTTCCACGTTTGATAAAGAACGCTCAAAGAGTTTCGGATTTATGCCCCCCTCCCTAATAGGGACCCTCTCCCTTATCAGGGAACCTCGCTCACTCGTTTTTGTTAACCTCCCAGTGTTGATTCTCTTATGCCAAGGAACATTTGTGCCAAGTTTGATAAATAACCATCCAGGCATTTCGGAGTTATGGCCTCCCCCCTGTTACGAACCCCCCCCCCTTTTATTTCGGAGTTATGGTTCCCCTTCCTATTAGTTCCCCTCCCCCATTTTTCAACCACCGTGTTAATTCCCTGATGTCAAGGAACATGTGTGCCAAGTTTGTTAAAGAACGGTCAAGGCGTTTCGGAGTTATGCCCTCCATCCTATTAGGGACCCTCCCCTACTATCAAGGAACCTCCCTCCCTCGTTTTTGTCCTTTGTTTTTGTGCTGGTTCTCTAATGTCAAGGAACATGTGTGCCAAGGTTGATGAATAACCGTCCAGGCATTTCAGAATTATGGCCTCCCAACCTGTTACGACCGCCCCCCCCCCTTTTGTCAATCCCCCAGTGCTGATTCTCTTATATCCAAGAACATGTGTGCCAAGTTTGGTGGAGATCGGTCAAGGCGTTCTGGAATTATGGTGGAACATACAATCATACTCACTCTCATTTTTATATATATTGATGGCCTTACTTAAAGTTGACTAATGCTACAAGTTATCCAAAAATTAGCCAAATGCGAATTTATCGCCAATTACCGTGCCGTATCGAAATCCGTACACCTAAGAGCTAGACAATTTTAAATGGTCAATATAAAATTATGATATTGTAATAAGCAATTCAATATGTTTTCTTTTGACAGTATAATGCTCATTTTAACGTTATTTGGAATAACAGGAAGCTAAAATTAATCCTAGTTATAAAAAAAACGAGATAAAAATGTGCATCTCTTGATTCAAAATCCGTACACTTTTTTATGCCTGATTCAAAATCCGTACACCATGTTAAAAATCAATCAAAGTCCGCATAATTTTGAATCTAAATCCGTGTAAGCTTGATCGAAATGAGTTTAAAGTTTGTGGCTAAGTTGTTTTTCTTTATTTGACTAATTACTTTATAAAATATGCTTTTCTCGATAATTGACGCTGTGACCATATTTTGCCACGGTCACAATAAAATCCTTTGGTCACTGGGCCAGCTTGATTATTACCCTTATTTATATTGTAAATTTTTTTGTAAATATTGTAAGTAAATGTCTAAATCTATACCTATAAAGAAGGATTTCTGTCTGTCTGTCTGTCTGTCTGTCTGTCTGTCTGTCTGTCTGTCTGTCTGTCTGTCTGTCTGTCCTCTGTTCCTTATAGAATCAAAAACTACTGAACCAATCGGAGTGAAAATTTGCATGTAGAGGTTTTTGGGGCCAGGAAAGGTTTTAGTGATGGTTAGAGACCCCTCCCCCCACTAAGAGGGGGGGCTCCCATACAAATGAAACACAAATTTCTGCATAACTCGAGAACTAATCAAGCAAATAGAACCAAATTTGGCATGTGGGTGTTTTCGGTGACAAGAATTTATTCTAGGGTAATTTGAGACCCCTCCCCTCTTTATAAGGGGAATTATAACTCCTCTCCCCTTTAAGAGGGGGGGTTTCCATACAAATTTCCTCATAACTCGAGAACTAATCAAGCAAATGGAACCAAATTTGGCATGTGTGTGTTTTTGGAGACAAAATTTTTTTCTATGATGAATTGGGACCCCTCCCCACTTTAAGTGGGGGGGGGGCTCCTATACAAACGAAATACAAATTTCCTTATAACTCGAGAGCTAATCCAGCAAATGGAACCAAATTTGGCATGTAGGTGTTTTTGGAGGCAAGAATTTTTTCTATGATGAATAAGAACCTCTCCCCACTTTAGGAGGGGGGGCTCCTATACAAATGAAATACAAATTTCCTCAGAACTCGAGAAATAATCAAGCAAATAGAACCAAATTTGGCATGTGGGTGTTTTCGGTGACAAGAATTTATTCTATGGTAAATTGAGACCCCTCCCTCTTTATAAGGGGAATTGTAACTCCTTTCCCCTTTAAGAGGGGGGGCTTCCATACAAATTTCCTCATAACTCGAGAACTAATCAAGCAAATGGAACCAAATTTGGCATGTGAAGGTTTTCGAGGGCAGGAAAATTTTCTACGGTGAATTAGGACCCCTCCCCACTCTAAGAGGGGGGCTCCTGTACAAATGAAATACAAATTTCCTCCTAACTCGAGAACTAATCAAGTAAATAGAACAACATTTGGCATAAGGGTGTTTTTTTTGGTGACAAGAATTTATTCTATGGTGAATTGAGACTCCTCCCCTCTTTATAAGAGGAATTATAACTCCTCTCCCCTTTAAGAGGGGGGGCTTCCATACAAATTTCCTCATAACTCGAGAACTAATCAAGCAAATGCAACCAAATTTGGCATGTGAAGGTTTTCGAGAGCAAGAAAATTTTCTATGGTGAATTAGGACCCCTCCCCACTTTAAAAGGAGGGGCTCCTGTACAAATGAAATACAAATTTCCTCATAACTCGAGAACTAATCAAGCGAATTGAACCAAATTTGGCATATGTGTGTTTTTGGAGACAATTTTTTTTTCAATGATGAATTGGGACCCCTCCCCACTTTAGGAGGGGGGGTCCTATACAAACGAAATACAAATTTCCTCATAACTCGAGAACTAATCCAGCAAATGGAACCAAATTTGGCGTGTAGGTGTTTTTGGAGGCAAGAATTTTTTGTGTGATGAATTAGGACCTCTTCCCACATTAAGAGGGGGGCTCCAATACAAATGAAATACAAATTTCCCCATAACTCGAGAACTAATCAAGCAAATAGAACCAAATTCGGCATGTGGAGGTTTTTGGAGGCAAAAATATTTTCTACGGTGAATTAGGATCCTTCCACACTTCAAGAGAGAGTGCTTCTACACAAATGAAATACAAATTTCCTCATAATTCGAGAACTAATCAAGCAAATGGAACCATATTTGGCATGTGGGTGTTTTTGGAGGCAACCATTTTTCCCATTATGAATTAGGACTTCTTACCTTTTTAGGAGGGGGGGGGGGCTCCCATTCAAACGAAATACAAATTTGCTCATAACTTTAGAACTAATCAAGCAAATGGAACCAAATTTGGCATGTGAGAGTTTTAGATGGCAGAATTTTTTTTCTGTGGTGTATTACGACCCCTTCCCCTTTTAAGAGGGTGGGCTCCCATACAAATGAAATACAAATTTCCTTATAATTTGAGTACTAATCAAGCAAATGGAACCAAATTTAGCATGTAGGAGATTTTTGAGTCTTGAATTTATTTTATGATAGTTAGAGACCTCTCACCCCTGTGGTAGGGGGATATGGACTCTCATACAAATAAAACAGAAATTTTTGCGAAACTCAAAAACTAATCCAACTCGAGAAATTCGAGACTCTTCCATAAAACATTAATCAATAACAAGACCACAAAAACTATCTATAGTAACACTAGATCATTCAGGACGAGCCGGTCGCGAGTGTTGCCGGTGACCCGCCGTCGGAAGCGCCGCCCACTGGGGGGCTTGCAAAACTCGAGATAGTGACAAAGATCATCCGAGATTCATGATTTATGTACAACACAGGTTAATTTGTGGCAATACGAAGTTTGTCGGGTCAGCTAGTGTAAAATAAATGTCAGTACTCTGTGCTTGCATGTTTGAGAGACGTTTATTTTATGTTTAATAGCTCAAGTTGGTGTCCTCGAATATAATTTATTAGAATTGGTTTTTTTTGGTTATTTATTTGTTGCATGTTATATATTTGGTTAGTTTAGTTTTGTTTGGTTTTATCCAGAAATTAAATTTAAGGTTAGGGAAATAGATTAATTAAACAATTTGCATGCAACAGTTAATGTTAAAATTATTAATAAGTACTAGTTGGATCGGGACACCAAGATAAAAACGATAAAATTGTGATAGCATAAGTACACAACGAGCTGAAGGGAAAACAACAGGAGAACGGGATGCGAAGGAGATGGTTTAGAATGGAAAGCGGACTGATGATGCTTAAAAAGTGCCCGCAACTGCCGGCGCGACATGACTAGTAAAATTAATAGTAAGCCCGGAGGTGGTCGGTTCCTGTGGTCAAAGGACCGTATAAAAAAAGAGCTCCTTTGTGAAAACGCCGTCTGAGAAATAGTTAACACCCGGAGGTTATTAGTGCGCGGGGTCAAAGGACCAGTGGAATATCGCCAAGTACCGTAAAAGTTATTACAATTAACGCCATCTCGGGACGCTAATCCGATCGTCAAATTCGGGTTGCCGCCAACTGCAGTTTTGGTTGAATGCGCAGTGCCTCCGGGTTAGTTTGGCCGTTTGTCATTAGGCCAGTAACAGTAAATTGCTCGATAGCGAGTAGACAGTGCTACTGATAGATTTGGATCACCCACCGTACCAGCAAATTACCATTCGGCCGTTTGTCATTAGGCCCTGTGAGGAATATAGTGGACACCCTATCATCGAAGTGGGACGCCGCTGCGTCCTTTTCCGTAAGCCATCAAAGTTTGTGCAGCCCCTGGATCGCCATTCGCATCGCCCGTCATCACCAAGTCGACCAACGAACAGCAGCAGCAACCATCCCGGCACGCGGTGTGCCAGAAGGAAGTTTTTGTTTGAAAATGCGCAGGTACCCAAAATACTAACACTTTTGTTTTAAAAAAAATAAATGTATGGTCTGGTAATTTTCGAGCTGTAAATTTATTTAAATTTGCACTTCCTTTTGCTTGTCTTTGAAGTTTGCTCGTTATAGTTTTATTCCGCTCAGTGACCATTGGTATTGGCGTGGGTTGCAAGTCCGCCATTTTGTAGTTTTTTCCAGGAGACCAACCAAGACGACCCAAGCCGGTAAGAAACAAAGGCTATTGTATTCAAAAACCTCATTGTACAAAAAGAGTTGTAACAACGCATTGTATTTTAGTCCTGCTCATCTAAGAGTCGTTCACACGCACAGTAGGAACACTACAAGGAATCAATCTTTTTGTTTTTAAGCCAAATTATGGTTAATTGTTCATTTTCGGTCGGAAAGTTAAAATATCAGGTTTGGTACTGATTAAATATTGCCTCTATCCATCCCACATGTAACAAAACCTCGTTTGTGTTAAATGTTCTTACATTCTTTTCGTTATGCCTCAGGAAATATTAGGCTTAGAAACAAACTTTTTTAACATTTTAGAGTAAATTAACTTCACTTATAAACAATATATAGCATAAAAATAAAAAAATAAAAATAAAAAAATAAAAAATAAGAAAACTTATCCAATTTAATTCTACTATGTGTATTTTATTCAATGACAGATACGTATTTCGCCTACGACTTGCAGGCTTCCTCAGTGTCTGTTTTCGAAGTTCGAGTTCGAGTTTTCGAAGTTCGAGTTCGAAAACAGACACTGAGGAAGCCTGCAAGTCGTAGGCGAAATACGTATCTGTCATTGAATAAAATACACATAGTAGAATTAAATTGGATAAGTTTTCTTATTTTTTATTTTTAGGTTTCGTATTTCTACTAAGACGCTCCAAAAACTTCAGTCAATATATAGCATTTTTTCTTGATTTTTGTTGCAAATTATACGGGAAGCTGAAAAATTGCAGAAGAGACTCCGGTATTTCGAGAGTACCAATTCAATATAGTAGCTCTTATCGTAATGACCGGAACTTAAACTATCTCGATGCTTTTATTAAGGGATTATCCGCCATGTATTATCGTAATTGCCATCTTCCAGTTTATCGACATATATTTAGCTTTAGCTATTTCCATTTTGTTTGGCAAAACATAGAATAGAGTTGGATCACTAAGGATACTGCACAGGTGTACGGATTTAGATTCAACTAGTAAAACTGAATCAAAATCCGTACAGTACTAATTATGATGAATAAATATTATTTCAATGCCATAATGAATGAAATTAAGCTGTAGAACGATAAACACCTTTAGTTCAAATTGATTTTCGGGATTTTAAATAGGAAAATCACTTCAAGTACGCTTTACACTTCATTTTATTGGAAGTTATTTTCTCAGCAAATTGCTAACAACACAGCCAATTTAGAGGGAAATCTGATAGGCATTAACGTTTTAATTTTTATTACTTATATTTGATGGCCTACTACCTATATTTTGACATTGACGTAATGGTAATAAACCACGGGTCTAGGCCTATTATTAATATTTTGCATTTAGACTTTTTAATACATATAATCTAGCAAATTGTATTAGGTGTACGGATTTCGATACCGCATGGTATTAGAAGATGTGTAATTGTGGCCTGATGGTTTAACTCTTAGTGGAACTACAAACTTTAAGAAACTGATAAAAATGACATACAGGGTACAGAACTTTAGAATATTTAAACTGAACTTCATCTAACAATTGTATATAAATGTTTTTGGGCATTTATTACAATAAAGTAAATTATAAATTTGCGGAACAAACTGCTGAACATTTTCAAATTGTTAAGCATTGTCAAACTGTTTCCGCATTCGCAGTCCTACGTGAACCTCTCGTTCGTTACCCTAGAGTCAGACCTCTATACTTTTATGACGTTTCCTAAAAATTACAATTTTACACTGCCTGATTGGGTTAAATTGCATTAAAAATGCATTTCAGTTACAACAAGTGCTTTTCTATGCTTCACCCCGGGTTTCGGCAGCTTAAAATTGAAATCGTGTTATCACTGAGGAGAAAACCTAGCGCGTTTACCCTTGTATGACGAAATGCATGACAAAACTCGACGGTAAATGACGATGACGTTGCACCGGGCAACCCAAGAAATGGAGACGAGGACAGGGAAACCATCTAATAGAAATGCTCCACGCTTGAGTCAACTCCCCTAAGAACACACCAGGAAAATATAAGCTGCATGACCACGCGACTACTGACTGGTGGCGATGACGATGAGGACCATTACCAACGAGGACGACGACGACGATAACGACGCGACGGTGCGGTTGGTCCGTATTTATAATGAGTGGTATTATGAGCGTCACTGATTCCGCACATAGCTAATGAGTTGATTAAATGAGAACATTGGAACTGCGGCACAACAGGTGTCCAGCGATCCGGAGCAGGTGCCGGTGGCGGCGGCGGCGGCACCGGCAGAAGCGCAGAAGCTCCTAGACTAAAGGGGAAAAATTGTGACAAACGATTCGAGCTCGGCCGCGGATGGAAGAAATTGTTTCGTGCTGTCACTGCCGTCACAGTTCGTCGCCATTCGGACTTACGCGTAAATGCTACTCCGTGAGGTGAATAGCAAAAAAACAGAAAAGATAACGGTTGATTTAATTAAAGGAGACAGTTGCGCCCTGTAACCGCCAGCTTAAGTTACGGAGTGTCGAGCTTTGTGGGCAACAACCAGTCTAAGTAGCAAACGAAGAATTTCATTCGTAGTTTCAGGACCGATTTAGATCGAACGCATTTACGTCGATTTCATTCGCAAAAATACGCTTCCATTAGTTCAATGACATCCCGATTCGTACGTTTTTTCGGCACTCACGTCACAATAACTCACCTCTTCTCTCTGTTCCGCCAGCGCAGCGAAACCAGAAGGGACAGCTCCCGGCCGGAAAGCTTTGCCGATCAAACAGGAGAAAAACAAAACGAAAAGAAAAAGATCAGCGCACACAGAACAACGCACGAGGCATAGGTACATAATGGGATTCCGATGCTATTAGACAAAATGACTTAAAAGGCTTTTCGGAGATGTGCCTCCCACCGTCTCCCGCATCGGCGGTCCTGTACTTTACTTCCTCCGGACGGTCGGTCGAAAACTTCACATGCTGGGCAGCCGAGGAAAGGGGGAATCGGGCGGGGATTGATGGATCGTCCGAATCGATCGATGGACGCGACTGTTTCTGCCGAAATGGAAGCTCGAGCAGCAGATGGCGTTTTTCCTCCATTCCTGCTGAGGTCCGCTGATGGACAGTAATGTAACGATACTTGAAGCGAGTTCACATATACTCTTCTTCTCTTCGTCAATTGCTACCACCTCTACGACATTCCGCCGTGTGGATCCCCACGGGTCTGACCGGGAAGAGAGGCACTTGCATCCATTGTCCAGAGGTGCTCAGCTCATGAATTTTCGTTCGGCTAGGAAAGTGGTGGCCAGCCGAGACGGGGCACTTTGAAAGGAAGGTGTATTTGGAGTTGTTTGCATGTGCTCTTTTTTTCGGGCGTTCTCACGATCACGATCACAGACGGCATCCGTGCCGCATTTCGGCTGACGATCGACCAATGGAGGAGACCCAGTTGTGATGAGAGATGTCTCTCGGGGTCCCCCAACACACTTGCGCACACACGTGGTCCCACCGGCATACCGGTCCGGTCGGTCGGTCGGTCGGTCGTTCGGTCGGCCGGTCGATCTATGGGAGAATAGTTTCGGGCCGTGAATCCACCAGCTCGGTATGTGAGCTGAAGAGTGTTTTGTTTTTGTACTTCACGCCGCTGCTGATCGTTTCGGTGCTGGGAAGGACAGGTTCGTCGCTCGGTGGCTGACTTTGTCTCGCGGGCAGGGAAGAAGGAAAACGAAGACACTGCGGTATTCGCGGACGCGGCACGACAGATGGCTCACGGATTTTTTCGGGAGATGGAAGATATGTTGAGTGATTCTCGAGCCGGTGGACGGCGGTGAATTTTCCCATACCTGATTGTCAGGGCGTTCGAGGCTAGCCAACGTATATCGGGCATGGCCACATTAGTTAGCCGAGAGTTAAAAATAGGCAGCACGCTGATCGGAGATACATTTGGCTGATTTTGACTTGTTCGATCGGGTGAAATCTTCCATCATTCAATAGCAGAACAAAAAAGTAGCGACCCGAGCGATGAACGGCAGTTTTCAAACAAAAGCACTAATGGAGGTCATACTACCGTAAAATTTGAACCTGCTTCGTGCCAGTACTTTATCCATTCGTCGGTCCATAGAGCACTATCTAACGATCCTCTCCTATCCCATATTCTCCATCCGGACCGCGATAGGGAGATCGAAAGACCGCAAAACAACACTCTCGATATTCCGTTGTTGGCACTTCCTGTTCGGAAGCAAAATTACACCACCATTATCTCTGACCGGGCTTTCTTTTGCTTTCAACTGATGCACTCCCCGCTCTTCTCACCTTGCACCAGCCAGCCCCCTTCCCCTCCCTCCCTCTCTCTCTCACACACACTCCTCTACGTCATATTCGCGTTCTCGCTATCTGTGAATGGCAAACTTACGGCCAGCGCAACCAAACCAAACGCCCCCGCCCGAGCCGAGAGTCGGTTAACGGCTAACGGCCTTGCTGCTCTGTGGGCGCACGACTTCCCCGAAGACCACGATTACAGAGTTCGCGTCAAATTAGTTCAGCAGCAATTTGGCTGAAATCTGCCGCCACACCGTGGCAACCACCACCACCACTAACCGTTGCTGCCCGTGCGGCAAACGCAGCAATTATCACATCATTTAAATCCATAAGCGATTAGCCAGGAGCCGCCACTCTGGTTTACCCGGTTGATCGTTTTTACAACCATACAGAATGTGAATAGTTAGTGCCCTATCTGTTCTTATTTGTTTTGTTTCTTTATACTGACATTAAATTAGTTTTGTTTAGTGATCAACATTTATCAAAATTAAGCTACTCTCAATTGCCCATTTTATTTCGGATTTTTTCACTCTATATCAATCTCAAGGAATTTACTTTACAATGCAAATCTTCAATTTAACCAATCTTTTTTCAAAAATTTTATGAAAAAGGTTGAAAGGGGTACATCATCGTGTACATGATAAAGTAGAGAAAATATAATGGATTTATTAAAAATAAGAGGTTTTCACAGCTATTATTTTGCACACAGGTGTATATCATGTGACATTCCATAAATTTACAATGAAACAACTAACAATTTGCCCAGTTCTGTAAAGAAAAAGAACAGAGCTTTCAAACAAAGTAAAAATTTTTTGGAGGCCATCTTGGATTTGGCTGCCATATTGGATTTTATCAATAAATCGCCGTTATCTGCATCAAGGTTTACAATTCTCATGTAATGGTATATCTTGCTACAGAAAACTAATTGTTTCATTGTGTTTTTTATCGGCTGGATTCAATTGTAACTGTTAATATTTGCCAGGGCAGTCGTCGGAGAAATTTATCAAGACTGAAGTTTGATGTTGTTCCGACGTTTCGACACTTTGTTGGTGTCTTTTTCAAGGGGAAAAAGACCCTTGAAAAGGACACCAACAAAATGTCGAAACATCGGGAAAACATCAAACTTCAGTCTTGATCAATTTCTCCGAAAACTGGCCTGCCAAATATTAACAGCTCTAATTGTTTCATTTAGTAAATGCCATTGCACATCTAATTTGATTAATGTTTCTTATAGCATTTTTTCTCAGCTTTCCGATGGTGCCCTTAAAATTGGATTCGGTAGGGAGGATCATGACGAAAATGGCGATTTATTGATAAAATTCAACATGGCCGCCAAATCCAAATTGGCCGCCAAGTTTTTTCACTTCACTTATAAGCCTTATCTCTTCTCTTTACAAAATCGTGTCGTTTGCAGTTTGTTTCATAGCAAATTTTGGAAATACAGTAGTATTTCGAATTAGGCAACAAATGTGTGTCGCCTATGTTGCCAAAATCGAAACCGAGACTATTTTTAGATATGAAAAAATTGAATGTAAATGCGTTAGAAATTGACTAAATGTTATTAATCATCGATTGTATCCTTTTTTATGTTCACGAAATCCGCAAAGAGCTATCCGTGCGGTGTAAGTAAGTTTTTGGCTACCTGCGGTAAGACGTAGTCCTACGGCAATAAATATATTATTGTGTGAAACCTCCTATAACCGCAAACTTTGTTCCATATTTTCGTCATTTAAAGTATGTATGTGGAAGCTGACTGATATTTAAGCATATTTTTGTAAGTAAAATATTTTGTGTTGCTTCTTAAAACGGATACTTTTGTTGCCAAAATCGAAACATGCCAAAATCGAAGCATGTTAAATTCGAAATCCCACTGTATCACAATAATTATATGAAAATTGTGAACCTTGCTACAGATATCTGGTTGTTTTATTCAGGTAATGTCCTTGCACACCTGATTTTATGAATGTTTCTTGTGGCATCAAGGACCAGACAAAAACACGAGGTTTGGTTATGAAATAAACCATAGGGGAAGGGAGCCTTTCCCCGAAAACCCGCGCTGAGAATCACGGCTAACACGCTGACAGACGAACAGCGTCACACGCAGTACCTTGTAGGTCGTAAGGGCCTGCATAGTGTCGTTGTCCCGCCAGTAAAAATAAGGTTAGATTGAACTTCTCGTTCGGTGGTTTCAACAATAGACGGAGGAAGAGGCACAATTTGTGTCTAAAAATAACCCAACCCATGTTGCTTGCTTACTAAGGGAGGTTGCGCCTTCTGTCCAGCGCCTCTATGGTTCAAAGGTACACGGGTACCAGCGAGCCACACGCCCTGGCAGGTGTTGTGGGTTCAAATCTGGTTATAATCTCTGATTATAGCTTGGTTCGACCCATGCACCAGCAAGCGATGCCTACGAAACCGGTTCTTAGAAAATACTCCCAAAACCTGGCCGTAAATGCACTGTAAGGACACCGGAAGAATTTTTTCTCAGCTTTCCAATGCTGTAGACCAAACCTCTTGTTTTTTGTCTTGACCTTGATGCGGTCAAGCATATTTTAATATTTTTTGAAATCTGTCTGTCTGTCTGTCTGTCTGTCTGTCTGTCTGTCTGTCTGTCTGTCTGTCTGTCTGTCTGTCTGTCTGTCTGTCTGTCTGTCTGTCTGTCTGTCTGTCTGTCTGTCTGTCTGTCTGTCTGTCTGTCTGTCTGTCTGTCTGTCTGTCTGTCTGTCTGTCTGTCTGTCTGTCTGTCTGTCTGTCTGTCTGTCTGTCTGTCTGTCTGTCTGTCTGTCTGTCTGTCTGTCTGTCTGTCTGTCTGTCTGTCTGTCTGTCTGTCTGTCTGTCTGTCTGTCTGTCTGTCTGTCTGTCTGTCTGTCTGTCTGTCTGTCTGTCTGTCTGTCTGTCTGTCTGTCTGTCTGTCTGTCTGTCTGTCTGTCTGTCTGTCTGTCTGTCTGTCTGTCTGTCTGTCTGTCTGTCTGTCTGTCTGTCTGTCTGTCTGTCTGTCTGTCTGTCTGTCTGTCTGTCTGTCTGTCTGTCTGTCTGTCTGTCTGTCTGTCTGTCTGTCTGTCTGTCTGTCTGTCTGTCTGTCTGTCTGTCTGTCTGTCTGTCTGTCTGTCTGTCTGTCTGTCTGTCTGTCTGTCTGTCTGTCTGTCTGTCTGTCTGTCTGTCTGTCTGTCTGTCTGTCTGTCTGTCTGTCTGTCTGTCTGTCTGTCTGTCTGTCTGTCTGTCTGTCTGTCTGTCTGTCTGTCTGTCTGTCTGTCTGTCTGTCTGTCTGTCTGTCTGTCTGTCTGTCTGTCTGTCTGTCTGTCTGTCTGTCTGTCTGTCTGTCTGTCTGTCTGTCTGTCTGTCTGTCTGTCTGTCTGTCTGTCTGTCTGTCTGTCTGTCTGTCTGTCTGTCTGTCTGTCTGTCTGTCTGTCTGTCTGTCTGTCTGTCTGTCTGTCTGTCTGTCTGTCTGTCTGTCTGTCTGTCTGTCTGTCTGTCTGTCTGTCTGTCTGTCTGTCTGTCTGTCTGTCTGTCTGTCTGTCTGTCTGTCTGTCTGTCTGTCTGTCTGTCTGTCTGTCTGTCTGTCTGTCTGTCTGTCTGTCTGTCTGTCTGTCTGTCTGTCTGTCTGTCTGTCTGTCTGTCTGTCTGTCTGTCTGTCTGTCTGTCTGTCTGTCTGTCTGTCTGTCTGTCTGTCTGTCTGTCTGTCTGTCTGTCTGTCTGTCTGTCTGTCTGTCTGTCTGTCTGTCTGTCTGTCTGTCTGTCTGTCTGTCTGTCTGTCTGTCTGTCTGTCTGTCTGTCTGTCTGTCTGTCTGTCTGTCTGTCTGTCTGTCTGTCTGTCTGTCTGTCTGTCTGTCTGTCTGTCTGTCTGTCTGTCTGTCTGTCTGTCTGTCTGTCTGTCTGTCTGTCTGTCTGTCTGTCTGTCTGTCTGTCTGTCTGTCTGTCTGTCTGTCTGTCTGTCTGTCTGTCTGTCTGTCTGTCTGTCTGTCTGTCTGTCTGTCTGTCTGTCTGTCTGTCTGTCTGTCTGTCTGTCTGTCTGTCTGTCTGTCTGTCTGTCTGTCTGTCTGTCTGTCTGTCTGTCTGTCTGTCTGTCTGTCTGTCTGTCTGTCTGTCTGTCTGTCTGTCTGTCTGTCTGTCTGTCTGTCTGTCTGTCTGTCTGTCTGTCTGTCTGTCTGTCTGTCTGTCTGTCTGTCTGTCTGTCTGTCTGTCTGTCTGTCTGTCTGTCTGTCTGTCTGTCTGTCTGTCTGTCTGTCTGTCTGTCTGTCTGTCTGTCTGTCTGTCTGTCTGTCTGTCTGTCTGTCTGTCTGTCTGTCTGTCTGTCTGTCTGTCTGTCTGTCTGTCTGTCTGTCTGTCTGTCTGTCTGTCTGTCTGTCTGTCTGTCTGTCTGTCTGTCTGTCTGTCTGTCTGTCTGTCTGTCTGTCTGTCTGTCTGTCTGTCTGTCTGTCTGTCTGTCTGTCTGTCTGTCTGTCTGTCTGTCTGTCTGTCTGTCTGTCTGTCTGTCTGTCTGTCTGTCTGTCTGTCTGTCTGTCTGTCTGTCTGTCTGTCTGTCTGTCTGTCTGTCTGTCTGTCTGTCTGTCTGTCTGTCTGTCTGTCTGTCTGTCTGTCTGTCTGTCTGTCTGTCTGTCTGTCTGTCTGTCTGTCTGTCTGTCTGTCTGTCTGTCTGTCTGTCTGTCTGTCTGTCTGTCTGTCTGTCTGTCTGTCTGTCTGTCTGTCTGTCTGTCTGTCTGTCTGTCTGTCTGTCTGTCTGTCTGTCTGTCTGTCTGTCTGTCTGTCTGTCTGTCTGTCTGTCTGTCTGTCTGTCTGTCTGTCTGTCTGTCTGTCTGTCTGTCTGTCTGTCTGTCTGTCTGTCTGTCTGTCTGTCTGTCTGTCTGTCTGTCTGTCTGTCTGTCTGTCTGTCTGTCTGTCTGTCTGTCTGTCTGTCTGTCTGTCTGTCTGTCTGTCTGTCTGTCTGTCTGTCTGTCTGTCTGTCTGTCTGTCTGTCTGTCTGTCTGTCTGTCTGTCTGTCTGTCTGTCTGTCTGTCTGTCTGTCTGTCTGTCTGTCTGTCTGTCTGTCTGTCTGTCTGTCTGTCTGTCTGTCTGTCTGTCTGTCTGTCTGTCTGTCTGTCTGTCTGTCTGTCATGGGAAACCTATTTTGCATTAGTCTATCGGCATAGTAAGCGGTTTTGCCAAAAAAAGCGTATGCTTTCATTTGTTCAAAACCATCAAATTGCTGTAGACGAGTGCTTAGCTGTGCAACATTTGGCAATTTACCCTAGTTATTAAGAAAACACTCCGAAATCACGTTTTGATCTGCGTGTCATAAAATAGCTTTTGGTTAACCCTGAGTAACGAATCAATAGTTGACTGATATTTTTGGAGCGTCTTAGTAGAATACGAAACCTGAAATTAAATAAAAAAGAAAACTTTTTAATTAAATTCTACTATGTAGGTATCTACATGTAATACATAGCAGAATTTAATTGAGAAGTTTTCTTTTTTATTTAATTTCAGAAATCAAAAGTTGTCAGTGTTTCACAATACTGTTCAAGGAAAACGGTATATCATGATGTTATGCAAATGAACGATATTTTAGTAAAATTTACTGCTGAAAAGTCAATTTTTGTGATGAGTACCCGGAATTATCCACGATGCACGGTGCTTTCAAATTTATTTAAATTAGACTTGGAATTAAAGTTGAAATTGAACTTGAGGTTGACTCTATTTTTACGTAATTAATTTCTTATAGCTTTTTATTCAATACTGGACTATTGATTCATCAACTTCGGATTTGTTAGTTGCACACTGATAAATTGTTTTGTTATATGTTAAATTTGTTATAAAAGTTGGGGCACGTGCCCTAGTGTGCCACAGCCAAGGCACGCCAATGGTTGCAGGTCAGTTTCGACTAATCAGCAATTCGATCAACTCGCGACGCGCCCTTTCCTGGTAAATACTTAATAAATATACAGTTTTATGCTTATGCCTCAGTGACCCATTTTCAACCTATTCTTTCTCATACCCTATTTATTTATCGCATGTGAAGCTTTTAATGCTATTTTAGTTCTAACGATAGAGTGGCAATTCGCTGATCTCGATTCAGTTGTCAATTATTTTGTACAAATTTTCCCAGGGTGCCTACCTAAGTAAGACTAACAGTGAGCTTTTTCAACGTACAAAATTAGTTTCGTACTTGTACGCACCAAACCATATGACTATAATTATTCCACTTTGTATTGTTTTAATTGAAATTTTCAATTATCTGCCTTCCAACTTTCTGCGGTACCTACAGTCGAAGTTGATTCATTCGTCTTTGCGTTACTTAAATGTTACGCAGTCTGACAGAATTTGTGCAAACCACACGACTCAACCACGTAACGATTGATTCACAATTTATAATTCTTCTATTACGCTTTTGTTACGTTTCGAATCGATCTAATTGCTCAAATGGCTTGAAAAGCAATTCTTAACCTGTGTAATAAAGGTCGCAGCAGTCACCCGAAAGAGCCGGAAAATAGCCTGTAATTAAAGGTTTTCCCGGATCTGATGGCAGATCTTATCGCCACAACGCCACACTATGACCTACGACAGTGTATGAGTGGGCTCTCGTGTGACCTCAGGCCACAAAACAAACACACCAGGAACATGACTCGGCCGGGCTGTAGATGGCGAGGACTTTGCGATGATACTATTGTTATTCCGTATGATATTTTAATATAATTATAGTGCAGAGCACCAGTGAATGAATTAAGTTAATCGTTGTGAGCGTGTTTGGGTGTTCTTGGCTGCGGTAATGGGTCTTGCTTGGTTCCCCGGGAGCCGGAATCGTACAACTCGTCGGAGACAAACAGAGCGTCAAGTGGATATATACGATAATAAGCGGACGACGACGACGACGCGACCGTATTTCATGAATTATTAATCCCACAAAAGGGTCAGTTTTATGATATTTTTAATTTAATTTCTTGCTGTTAGGAAGGAGGCGACCGAAGACGACGAACGCCGTCACCGGAACGGAACGAAATGGAACGACAGAGCGTGCAACCATGAAGACGTCTCACCACGACGACGACGACAACGACGGACGGTGCAGAGTGGCAACACCTGCTGTAGGGTCCAGGCGGGAATCGAAGCAGAACCGGAGACATTAAGGATATCTCCGGAGGAATTTCTCTTGATTAGCATATATGCGGATGCACTCTCAACGGTGGACGGTGGGAACCAACTCCAAACGGCAGACCGTTGCTGGCATCTCGAGAGGTCATCTCGTGGTCTTTCCGGCATCTGGTGAAACCGGTACCGGTGCGTTGTTAAGTCTCGGTGGTCATTTCGACCCCTTCAGCTCCTCCTTACAGAGTGGCATCCAGGAACGGTCTGAAATCGGTCATCGACGATTCCCGAGTCCGAGCCATCTCTGTTCGCTGGAAAAAAGAAACAAAAACACAATCAACCGCTTATCAAGTAGGTACTTGCTTGCCCACGTAAGTAGATATAATAGCATTAAATTTGGCCGGTGTTATTTTTCTGCCCCCCTTCTTCCGTCAGGGCGATATGTGTATTGTTATAAACTTTGTTGAATTCATTAATTAAGCTGCCATATGTTGAACGCATAGCACAGCACCGGGCGGTGGGGTAAACCCCACCGGGGCCAGATGCGTCGTCGCGATTGGGACCCGCACTGCTGCGGCCGGTCGATCGTATAGAGCTTCAAAATATCGAAAATCAATTTCGAGGGAAAATAAAATATTCCTATATGAGTAGGCACAAAACAAACCTGCCTGGTGTTCTGGTGTTTTTCTTTGGCTTTCCGTCAGTCTCGGACGCGCCATGGAAAAGCAAGCCAAGTGGCTCTCGTCGTCGTCGTAGTCGTAGTCTCCGTGGACCGTGGACCGTGGCCACGCAGGATGGGTGTTGATTTTTTGACTTGAAATTGTTTCCTTTTGCCGCCGCTGAAGTGCTCACGCCATTGTTCACGGGCGACGGGTGCGAGTTGCGAGAATCGGAAAGTCACACACGTGTTGGGCGGTTGTGTTTCGGAATTTTACGGTTCGGATTGGCTGGTCAGGGTTGAAGTTTTGGAGGCGGATGCGGTGGTCACAATTGGATAAAATTCTAATAACTAATAAATATAGTTAGCACTGTTCCAATGCTTTGCAAATTTTAAATAGTGACATTTAACAATACAATATTTATTTCTTCTCTGGAAAGCTTCAATGATGGAGCTTCGTATAATTTCTCTGGATATTTGCACTTACATAATGTCATTTTGAAATTCTGCACACTATTTCCCCACCAAACAAGATTGGTAATTGATTTAAATCCCTAGCACAGACATCAATAAGACACCCCAAGAAGTTCGAATAATTCCAAGTTCGTTAATCGCTTAATTTCGGATAGCGGTTCAGTTTGCCAATAATCAATACAGCACCTTCAGCAGACTCGGTCAACCCTTCAACGAGACCAAGTTTGTTGATTTCGGACACAGGCAATGCTCACATCTCACGCATGAACAAAAAAACAACAAAATCCACACACAAACACACTCGAGGCACAGCTAGAGCACCGGATCGCCCTAATGAGCCCACAGCAAAATTGAGATTATTTTCATTTCAGCTAGTTTAAAACAATAAAATATCATTATCTTGCTCGATTTTGGCTGAGAAACATGTCTGAGTCGATTGCTGGATCCGATGCTTAGGTCCACCTGTTGAAGGAAAAAAAAAGGAGGAAAAAGAGGGATCGAGACAGCATGTACCTCGCACAACGCGGTGTATTGTTTTTGTTTTGCCTGCTCAACGAGAGCCGCGTGTTTGTGTGAGTGAATGGCAATTTGCTCCGGACGGCCGATGCGGTTTATCGAAACAATATTGGTTTATTGATTGGTTTCTTCAATTACACTTATTGTCCAAAATTTTTATGCTTTATTCGTTGATCGAGCCGGCACTGTCGGTCGGAACCGTTAGCGTATTCTTTCGGAGTGCTTTCACCGTACCGCCGCCGCCGCCACCGACGCCGCCACAGCCACAGCCACCGATAATTGACCATTGGGCGGCAACCAATCCTCATTGCCAGTCAGTGGCGATCGGGTTCCCATGGGGCAAAGCCAGCAAAGCAGCGGGAATTTTTCCAGAACGAATCATACTTCCGATCGGTACTGGTTTGCTGGAGTTGTCGAACCGAAAGTTGGTTGACCTTCGGCGTTGACTGACGTCTTGACCATTTACCGTGGTAATTAGTGAGGGGGGAAACATTCTCCAAATTGAACCCATAAGTTATCCCGTTTTTCCTGCTACTAATTGTTCGCGCAGTAGAGGAAAAACTTGTTTCCATATATTTATGTCACTTTTTCGAGCCACTTTACTACGGACGACTGCGTCTGCTTCATGTTGATTGGATGGAATTCTTCCCTCTCTGATCAGAGTTTGAAATAAAATTGTCATAATTGCATCTACACGGAACATTAAAATTCATATAAACTCATACCGTCACACAGTAAGTGCAGTCAGTGGTAACCGTATTTCGGTGGAGCTTTGAACGGCCCCTGGTAGGACCACGTCCGTAGATCGGGATGTCCCCCGATGACGGTATCCACTGGAACCTGTCGTCTTGCGATGGGGCTGCCAACCGAAAACGTCGCATGTCTTAGCGCCTCGGTGGCTGAGCATACGGACGGCAAACCGTTCGTTTCTTCTACCGGTTTCTACCCCACGTCCAGCAGAGTCCGGCTCGAATACTCAGGTACGAGAATCGAAAGTTGAATTCATTTTCATCTATTAAGAGACAATTAAAAGTGCTGGGAAAACGACTAGATGAGTCACGGGTAGTCAACTTCTTCGAGGACGACGACGTCTCCCCGTGCAAATTCGAGCGGTCTCGGAATCTGGTCTGGCTAGGTGGGATGGCAATTTTTGTATTTATTTATTTTTTATTTGTAACAGGTTTGAACCAGGCGGTAATTGAAATCAGACCGGAACGCTACGGCTGAAAACCGGCAAAGAAATTCGTACTCTGATCAAAACACTCGGCATCATTTCTAATTCAAGCTTCAGCTATAAACTCGAATTCCTGGGTAATATCGATCAGAATAAATCTTTGCTTTAATACATTTTTAATTTAGACAACATTTGAAGTAGAGCTTTTATTGTTAACTAGCTGATTACCTGATCTTAGTCTCAGTCACTTGTACATCTGTTATTGTAACGAAAATTCTGAAAGTGAAAACAAAACCCTTTTTTCATTTTAATGTGTCTACTCTCTTTGTCAGTTTCCCTCATGTTGTCCCCCAGCCACTTGTAAATCTGACTTCTTCCCGGTAATCTCTAAAATCGACAAAAAACCGTTTTTGAATCTTCCCTTTGTTAATGGCCACCCTATCCCCCCTTTCAGAAATCCAGCAACTTGTACAACAGCTGTCATTCCAATTGCAAGAGAAACGCGCCCCTTTACCCATTTGAACCTTACTTTCCCCTTGTAAGAGACCATCTCCCTTTTTTGTCAATCCACCTACGCTGATTCTTTTATGCCAAAATACATGTGTTTGACAAACGACGTTTAATGAAGAACAGTGCAGAAGTTCCGGAGCTATGGCGAAACATACATTCATACTCACGTTCTTCGTCCCCCTACTTGTCGATTCTTTCCCAGTCAGCTTCCTCTTCTGTCGCGTAGCTAATTATGCATTGGTTTGCTCTATGAAAATCACTATAATGGAAACTAAACAAAGATCTTTTTTACCATATATCCCAAGTAACAATTTGGGTTTTATTACACTCTTATGATGGCATTTAAGACCAATATTGGTCATGAAAACCGCTATAAGAGTACAATAAAACTCACATTGTTGCTTGGGATTCCTCTTCGGTGGAACCCTCTCTTTTCTCCAAGTTATATGCACAACTACAATCGGTTTAAATGCAAGAAAAACGCATCCCTTTTTACTTAGCCCCTTGTTTGGGCCCCGCCTTGTGGCAACCTCCCAGTGCTGATTCCCTTATGTCAAGTGTGCCAAGTTTGATGAAGAACCATCCAGGCATTTCGAAGCTAGGGCCGCTCCCCCTGTTATGTACCCCCCCTCCCTTTTGTCAATCCCTAAGCTCTGAGTCCTTTATGTCAAGGAACATATGTGCCAATTTTGATGAAGAAGCGTCCAGGCGTTTCGGAGTTAGGACCTCCTCCCCCCTGTTACGAACCCTCCCATTGTTATTAACCCCCTTCCCTGTTGTCAACCCCTTCAATTTTGATTCACTTATGCCAAGGAAAATGTATGCCAAGAACCGTTGATGAAGAACCGTCCAGGCATTTCGGAGTTATGGCCGCCCCCTCTCTGTAACGAACACCCCCGTCTGATTAACCCCCCCCCCCCGTGCTGATTCCCTTATATCAAGGAATATGTGTGCCAAGTTTGTTGAAGAACCCCTCCCCTCCTATCAACCCCAGTGCTGATTCTCTTATATCAAGGAATGTGTGCCAAGTTTGGTGAAGATCAGTCAAGGCGTTCGGGAGTTATGATGGAACATACAAACAAACTCACGTTCACTTTTATATATATATAGATTTACAAACCTAGTAAAGCTATGCAAGCATCCGCTTATGATGTGGGAACTATCTGTTATAAATTAGTGTCATACAATCATTATACAATTGAACTATTTAGTATAAATAAAATGCAATGAAGATAGATAACATTAGAATCGGCTGGTCGGGACGGTATTATTCGATTCGGTGGACTGTATTATTCTTAATATATCACTGAGCATAGAAAGGATGAGGGGCATTTCGAATAGTTTCTTATGTCGATCGGTACCAGTGTTGAAAATTTTATAGCAGCAAAAAACTCAATGAGATTTCAAGCACAAGAAATTTCAACTTTGACCAGAAGAGCCGAACTCACATATGAAGTCTCTGTTGCTATGCGATGTGAACCAAATTCAGCTGTGAGCATTTTGCTTACTACCTACTTCCATAGCTGGCATTTCATACAACGAACCAAAGAGCGAAAGCGAATTTACCGCCAGAGAAAACATCAGCTGCGAAAAAAGCTAGCACACATTCATGAATGAAGATGGCAAACAAATTGGCAAAATTTACATTTTTCCTCCGCGGGAATCGACATTTTCTTAACTAGAAAGTAAAAAGCCTAATAAGAATTAGATAAACATGTAGTTTAAATGTGTGCTTTAGTTTAACTTTACGATTTTTTTAGAGATTCATTCTCTTACGCACGGTCACAGTTACGTATCGCACGAGAGAATGTCTATGCTGTTCAACAACGAATGTGTGTGTGTGTGTGTGTGTGTGTGTGTGTGTGTGTGTGTGTGTGTGTGTGTGTGTGTGTGTGTGTGTGTGTGTGTGTGTGTGTGTGTGTGTGTGTGTGTGTGTGTGTGTGTGTGTGTGTGTGTGTGTGTGTGTGTGTGTGTGTGTGTGTGTGTGTGTGTGTGTGTGTGTGTGTGTGTGTGTGTGTGTGTGTGTGTGTGTGTGTGTGTGTGTGTGTGTGTGTGTGTAGCTCCGGGTAGCAGTTGAAGCAGAATATGATCAAGCGGGAAGAAACATGTGTGAGTTTTGTGCTTCTTGCTATGAAGCACCCCTTTAAGCGCGGAGGGGTTTAGTTACAATATTTACAATACCAAAACCAGTGTATTCTACACATTGCACAGTGGTCCAAACAGCGAAATACGTGATCGTTTGATATAGCGCCGAAACGTGAAGTTTTTCGCATATAGCGTCTTTAGGAACATTTCTTGGTATAATAAGCCCTTTCTTGTGAGAGAAACCTTTGGATGATTAATTCCCTTAAAAGTGAGATACGAGATTTATTTTCTCGTACATTCGAGATACAGGTTTGGTACTTTCAGCAAAGTTGTAGTAAATATCAATACAAACAACTTTGTCAAAGACACCATACTTGTATCTTTTCATGGAAATTGTCTATGAAGCGTTATTCGTGGACAAACCCTTTAAAACAGTTTTTAAACCCTGGCTTATTCTGGTCAACTTTTATGTGTTCATAGTGTTCTAGAAAGCTGTTTATCTTGCTAGAAACAACGTTTTTGTAGAACATTATTATTCGCGATTTTCTGCAGTTTCTGGTGGCAGACCAAACAACTCCTACTTAAAAGTACAACAAAAAACCTTTAAAAGCAAGTGTCAATTGTCTGTATCCGTTTGTATCCTCAAAAGTTATAGTTATTTTAAAAATCCATCTCAGTCATGTTTATAGAACAATTAAAATGTACTTCGGATGCAATAAACGCCATTTTGTTTACGTTGATAATCTCTTTCTAACAAGTTGAGTTACCAGCAATTTTTTCGCCAATTTTCGAGTCGAAAATGAATGTAGACTTAAAATTATTTGCCGCAATTAATACGAGCAAGACTTCCAAATAACTAACTTAAGTCTATTTTGTTCAATATCTTCGATTGGTGTCTTTTCAAAAGTTCATAATAATCATAATCATAATGGGCCGGTACCGAATGGCCGAAGCACAAATGGTCGAATCACGAATGGCTGAAATCCAAATGGCCGAATTTCAACAACAGTCACAGAAGGCCGAATTTTCTCGGAATGACTAAATAACTATTTAATTAGAAAACACGAATTAACAAGCAGTTAACAATTAACTTTACTCAAACCAAAAATAAAATAAGCAACACATCTTTTTGTTGTACTTTTAAGTACGAGTTGTTTGATCTGCCACCATTTGCCACCTTGGGAAATATTTAAGCTCAAAAAAGTACTATTTTTCATCAAAAAAGCTCAAAATCTCCGAAACTTCAGAAAATCACGTATAACAATGTTCTACAAAAACATTGATTTTAGCAAGATACACAACTTTCTAGAACACTGTGAACACGTAAAAGTTGACCAGAATAAGTCAGGGTTTAGAAACTGTTTTAAAGGGTTTGTCCACGAATAACGCTTCATTGATAATTTCCATGGAGAGATACAAGTATGGTGTCTTTGACAAAGTTGTTTGCATTAATATTTACTACAACTTTGCCGAAAGTACCAAACCTGTATCTTGAATGTGCGAGAAAATAAATTTCGTATCTCACTTTTAAGAGAATTAATCACCCAAAGATTTCTCTCACAAGAAGGGGCCTATTATACCAAGAAATGTTTCTAAAGAAACTATATGCGAAAAACTTCAGGTTTTGGCGCAATATCACACGATCACGTATTTCGCTGTTTGGACCACTGTGCATTGCAATAAATATTTGTTAAACTTAGCAACCTACACAATTGTGTAGGTTCGACCTTATGTTATGCCATTGCACTATGGGCAAAAACGAGCCGAAAAAATGGACGCAATTAAGATGGTCTGCAGACTGATAAAATGTAGCTGATCTTATGTAAAATTTTCCGGAGAATCGCATGGTGCTCACTGCTTTCCTGTTTGTCATCGGGAAGTGCCCCATTTTGCTCATTTTCCCCTATTTTTAACATTTTTTACTCTTTTTGGACTATACCAAGCCAGGCTTTGAGCTTCAGCTTCTGAAGCAGTGGAACGGTCGCTATGTAGCTATGGAAATACACGCAGCTTTTTGCAAGTTAAGTTTTTACTAAACTTAATACAACAGATATACCGGAAAGTCCAGATTGGCTTAAAATATTCAAATATTGATCCAAGAATTTGTCTTAGACAATTCCCGCAGTTGAATGCATCATTTGCCATACTTTTTTATTATTTTACAATTTATAAATGACCAGTTTTAGGTTCCGGTAGTACTCTAAACGGAAGTTTCTTAGTGTGGAGCATGAACGGGTGCTCTACAGTATAATGTACTCATTTTTACTGACCCAAAATGAGATGGCAGCGGCAGATTTCGTTTTATTTCATCTGTTACTTATGACGTGAAAAAATAATCCCCCTGCGATATGGAGTATCTCCGGGAAAAGGGATTTCCAAAATTTGCTAATATATTTTTTTCATTGAAGGTCAATCTAAGGTGGTGTTTTAAAGACAACTTGTATAAAAATCGATTAAAAATAGTGAAGATAGAGACAAAAGTGTAACGGCAAGTTGCGTTGCCCTCACGTCAGTACAAGCGGGTAAGTTAGAGCAAGTCAGTTTTACCTTGAATATTCGTGGGTTGAACATTTTATTTGGAGCTGTGTACATTCCTCCCGACAAAAGCCAGGATCCTGGCGTTATTGAATCGCACGTTTCTTATATTCGTGAGTTCGCGAAAAAAAATCCTCAACTGATGCTATACTCATTTGTGGCGATTATAATCAACCACGCATTGTTTGGGAATACAATGATGACATGATAAATCACACTAATACATCGCAGCTTCCCACTGCGACTGCAGTTTTAGTTGACGGCCAACTTGAATCATAATCATCTCGGAAGTGTGCTTGATTGAGTTTTTTATTCTGCTAACCACGCTGTATCCGTTGACGAGTGCGTTGCACCATTACTTCCTGTAGACTCTCATCACTGCCCCCCCCACGCCAGCTCACCAGGATTCGAAGAAACGAACGCATCCAAAGGCGATTTATCCGTATTGCCCTCAGAGATTTGCCTTGGAGAGACCAAGAGAATCTTCCTACTTATAGTGAATGTTGTCCTCTGCTCGGTTAGGACACACTGGAACGGCGCAGAAAAGTTCAGCAGGCAACGCTGATAGCAAAAATTTTAAACAACGATATTGATTCGTCGACGCTCGCTGCTTTCAAAAGTGAATTTCCGAGCATCGACAAGATCTCTGGGAACTACGGTTTTATTGCACACGGAATTCCACCGAACCACGTTTGGGTACAACGAACCAGTAACTTCATGCATCCGAATGTTCTCTCGAGTTGAAGAACTGTACAAATTTGGAGAGCCTACTCGAATTTTGTTTCAAAAATTGCCAAGATCTGATGCTTTGTAAGAGCTTGTGTGACTTTCATTAAGACATTGCACAGTAGTCCAGAAACGAAAACTAAGTGGAAATTTACTTTTCCGGCTAAGCGATACACAATAGCTCCCTGAAATGTTTAGCAAATTTCTTCAACTCTAAAAGACAATTAATGTGAAATCAACGGCTGAGTTCCAGTTTGACATGTAAACACATAACACATAATAACTTTTCATTTAAAAGAGATAGAAGGATAATTTCTTCGACAAAATTGTAACTAAAGATGTATAAGTAACTTTGCCAAAGACATAGTAGGCGTATTTTTTATAATTCCTATCTCACAGGGCGTGTTATATGAAGACCTCTCAAAAATCACTTTTTCGCTAATTACTTCAAATTTAATGGTTTCATTAGATCGTAATGTTTTACAAAGTTGTTTCTCTTATCAAAAGACATATTTTTGTAGAACATTGTATGTCGAAAACTTATACGTATAACGAGTTCTAACGTTTTCCTTGTGTGTTTTTAGTCTTTTCCAGAATAGAATATCTCAAAAAGGGGCAAACGGAAAAAATCAGACTTGGCAATTTCTGAAAACCTGAAATTTTATTTCAAACATATGTGAAAATAAAAAACAGGATTATTCTCTAACTCCAGTAATTTCAGTTTAATTATTCCATGTTTGGCCATTTTCCACTATGCAGCATTTTCTTATATCTTCTTGAAGACGATTAAAGCCAAGTCAATAGTACAAAAGAAAATTGTCGTACAATAACATAACTTTCCAAAAGATATAACAACGTTATAACGTTGGTTGGTAAATGGTTGGATAATGCGCAAAACAGACCCCATAGTGGTCCTTAGCCTCTGATCTAGCAACTTCTATCGCGGTACCAGCCGGAATACGAGCAACCTTAGCGGAGATCGGGTAATGAACCCCGGCGGAAACCAAGGTCGTGTACCAACAGGGAAGGAGGCACAGTGTTGTCTCGACATTGCAAGATGGCAGCCACACCACGAGACTCGGTAGCGTAAGCCCTAGTACGGCTAGCTATCTAAACTCAAAAAACTAATAAGAGTCATGAAAATTCTTTTCGGAACATTCGGCATGGACAAAGGCGACGAAATAAGGACACCAAATGAAGACTTGGTATCTGGAACTGCAGATCGCTAAATTTCGTTAGTGACGGCAGGGTGCTGCACGAGCAGTCACTGCAGGAGATCTGGCGTAATTCGACAGCGGTACAGCGACCAACGAGCTGGGAACGGGCTTCGTAGTGTTGAGCAAAATGCAGGATCGCGAAATGCACTAGAAAGCGATCAACGAGACGATGTGCGTGTTAAGGATAAAAGGCCGTTTCTTCAACTACACCATCATAAACGTGCACCCCCACATATGTCCTCATGAAGGTAGACCAGACGACGAGAAGGAAACGTTCTACGCGCAGCTGGAGGTAACGTACGACAGTTGTTCACAACGGGACATCAAGATCGTGATCGGGTATAAGAACGCCCAGTTCGACAGGGAAGCGACGTATAGTCGGTGTCGGTCGGTATAGACGGTGATCGGGCCCATGACCTGTATGTACATCGACACGAATGACTACGACCAGCGTTGCGTCAACTATGCAGCTTCCCGAGTCCTGGTGATCAGAAGCACTTTCTTTCTCGACAAAGATATCCACAAAATCACCTGGAGATCACCAAACCAACGAACCACTAGATATTGGGCCTCGGAGTACACAAAATGATTGGTTTGATGGGGAATGCCAACAAGCGGTGGAGGAGAAAAAAATGCTTGGAAAAATTATATTGCCACTAGAGAGAACCTGGCCAAATACCGACGAGCTAGGAACCAGTTGAACACGATCCTGAGGAGGAAAAAGCGCCAAAAGGAGGTCAGAGATCCTGAAGAATTAGAAAAACTATTCCGAGCTAATGACACGCGCAAGTTTTATGAGAAGGTGAACCAAACTCGGAAGGGCTACACACCGAAACCCGACATGTGTAGGGACAAGGGAGGGAATCTAATCACAAAGTACAAAGTCGGTAGTACAACGTGCCCACGCATCACATCTTTATTGATTTCAAAGCAGCATACGATACAGTCGATCGAGACAAGCTATGGCAGATAATGCACGAACACGATTTTCCGGACAAACTGACGCGACTGATCAGAGCTACATTGGATCGAGTAATGTGTTTCACACGCATCTCTGGGACACTCTCGAGTCCCTTCGACACACGGCGAGGGTTGAGACAAGCTGACGGTTTATCCTGCATGCTGTTCAACATCGCACTTGAGGGGGTGATCCGACGAGCGGACATCGAAACGAGAGGCACGGTCTTCAGCAAGACTAGCCAACTCCTAGCCTTCTCAGACGACCTCGACATCATTACTAGCAACTTTGGGACGGCGGAGACAATCTACGCCAGACTAAAAACGAAGGCTAGGAGGATAGGGTTACAAATCAATGCGTCGAAAACCAAATATATGGTAGGAAGAGGCTCCAGAGAATGCAACGTTTGCCTCCCACGGAGAGTGACTATTGACGGAGATAAACAGGAAGTGGTTGATTAGTTCGTATATTTGGGATCTCTGGTCATCGCCGACAATAATACGAGTAAGAGAGATCCAACGACGCATTCAAGCTGGAAATTGAGCCTACTTTTCCCTCCGCATGATACTTCGATCTGGAAGCATGCGCCACAGCACAGAGCTGACGACGTACAAAACGCTAATCAGACCGGTAGTCCTCTACGAACTTGAGACAGCAACGGTGCTAACGGAAGACATACGTGCACTAGCCGTATTTGTACGAAAGGTGGCACGGACTATTTATGACGGAGTACAAACGGAAAGCGGACAATGGCGGAGGTGTATGAATCACGAGCTACAGGCACTGCTTGGAGAGATTCCCATCGTACATCTAGCGGAAGTTAGCAGGCTACGGTGCACAGTGCACGGTGCACGGGCGACTCCATACAAATGCTGGCCAAGCAAAAAAAATCTCTTTAAATCAAGGATAATATGTGGTTCTTAAGTAATTTTGGGGTGCTGAGCCCGAATTTCAGGTTTATTTTGCATTAGAACGTATATTTTTTATGTTAGGGAGAATTTTCAACTATTTTTCAAGTATTTTTTAAGTATAAAGACGTATAAGAAATGAGGGTCATTTGGAAAACTATTGCAGATGGATTTTTACAGGGTAAAACATCATATAAAACAATACAAGGCAAGTATGAGCTTAAATAATCAACGCAAAATCCATATAAGTTTAAATCAAAAATCAAACCTTTTCCCCTTATTAGTTTTCTTAATCTTCTTTATCTCCATCTTCTTTTTCTTCTTCTTCTTCTTTTTCTCCTTCTGCAGAATCACTCGCTTCACGTTTCGTCTTCACTAGTAATATAGCGTTCTCAGAAAGATTTTTCTAATCACATTTTTCCGTTTCGAAGAAGCTATAAGCTTTATCTGGAGAAATAAGAAGACAAACAATTCTATCACGATTTGCATTTTCACACTCATTTTTGCATGTAAAATATTGTCTTGTATTTTTATCACTATTTTTAGCATAAGGCAATAACCTTTTCGTGAGGGTCAAAACCGGTATAGTGGCTAGCATTCACGCCTCTCACACCGAGGGCCGTGGTTCAATTCCCAACCCCGCAAAAGTCACGAATGACCCGAGTTGTTAAAGTGATTATAATTAAACAAAAATACTTATTTTTGTGCTTCTTCTGTCATTCGTCCTATCAGCAATATAATTGTCTAGATTCATTTATGACCGCGAATTCAAATTCTTTGCATTGCAGTGGACGTATTATATGAGACTATACCCTGACATAAAGATTTTTGGTATGCAAACAATAAGTTTCGAATTTTTCTGAAATAATGTGTTCAAGAACTTGCTATAAGAAAATTTCTCAACCTTTTAATTAATTTCATATCTATACCCGTGATTTCAGAACTAATACCAGGATTGGCATAAAATCTTTGAGCAGTATTTCCGTCATTACTATCGCTGTATCCTCCAGATTTCCTCCAACCTCTAAAATCTAGTCAATATGCAATATGGACCATACATTCGAAGCAGCTTATCCAACCATGTAAAGGAGATGTCCCATAATTAAGATATCCTACGTTTACTTTGAGTGTTTGCATTTTGTCTATATTGTGGAATTCTGATATAGTAGCCTTGTAGCCTTACAAGCGTAATATCTGTGCTCTGCGCTACTCTGCGCTGAATGAGAACTATATTTTACGCCAACTTTTACCGGTAGTGTCAATAATGGCGAACATTGGCTTCAAAACTTTTAAGCGTGTTTTACGCGAAAATATGGCACTTTTTTAATGAAAATTAAAATTAAAAATTACAGCATACTCAATCAATGGGCTTTATTCAGGTTGAAGCCAACTTGCGTGTGTCGAGACGCGCAACGAATTGGCGACGAGTAGCCCAGGACCGAGTACAATGGAAGGGAATTCGGCTATTAAACGAGAACGAGAAACGATAAAATTATGAACGGCAACTTGGCGAGGGATAACCTTCGAAAATTTTTTTGTCTTAAATTATTGAGTTCTATTTATGTAAAACGTTCTTGCTCACGGAAAAATTGGACAGATAGACAAGATCTACAGTAAAAATGGTCTTGTGAGAGATAAAACCTATGGCTAATAGTGTGGTTCAGAAATTGATCGCTAGATGACATTGGTGCTAGATTTATTTTTAAATTTTTTTATCGCAGCTTATCATACTGACTTGATGTAAGATTTTTGTCTTCGGCAAAATTGTTCAAATAGTTGAGACTACTCTATTCTGAATAGAGGTGAATAGAATATCTATTCTAGGTGGCAACTTCATAAAATATTTGTAATGGCCTGAGTTAGCCACACAATACGTCCCGTCTTCAACTAGAAATAATCTGGTCACTTTACCATAAAAACTTCTTCTACATTAATAACTGATTAAAACAGAAATCGACTGTTAGACTGTGCATTCCGATTCGATAAGTAACAAGCGTAGCAGATTTTAATGGCATCATGCCACACTTTTCCGAGTGCACTGATGCAACGTACTTGCTAATGCTAGTTGAGCCACCCATCTGCAAACACCCAGGCTCAGTTCCATGTCTGCACGAATATCATCACCCACCGCGTTGTTGCCTTCCACCCCCCCTCCCCCTGCCCCCCTTTCTTCGCTGGAAAACGGCCGATTATGATGCTTACGTGAGCAGCGAAAAGTCTCCTTCTGATGGTGCACACCAGCAGACACATTGTTTCACTTGTTAATTTATTAGTTTTCAGCTTTTATGCTGCTCTTTTATCATATTTATTTTGTTGTTGCTGTTTTTTTAGACCCATGAAAAGCGAGAGACACAGGGCACAGAAAAAAACGTGCTTTCTTTACTTGGTACAAGCGTGATAAACCCATCACCGATCTGCCTAGACAAACAGACAACCGAGCGCCCAGCGTCGGCAGTCGGGGCATTGCGGCATCCAGCAACACACAAACGAAACAAACAAACCAAAACCCAAACAGCAAAAAAATGCAGTCGCGCATGGTGAATGCGAAAGTGCATTTTCTGCTCATTATTATCAGCGTTGCACCAGTCGAGTCAGACGAAGACGCTACGAGGGCTTCTTGGAAGCGGAGACGGACTTAGTCACGCGTATCCATCCATCCATTCATCCCCGGTTGCAAGACAACTGCTGCACTTCTGCCGCTGTGTTGCCACCGCTGCTTAGAGGAAAAATTTCGAGACACACACGGACAGTTTTGCAAGTTTTTCCAAGCGTCAATCATCAAACGCATGCAAGCCGAGGTGCCGCACGGGCTTCAGCCACACACGGTACAGGTAGATCAATTGTCTTCGTTGCACCGCTGCTGGGGCTGGCTGAAACCCCCGGCCACGCCAAACGCCAACCAGTGCACGTCTAAGTGTTACAAAATTTTTTTGCCTGATCAAATCACAAACAGATTTCAGCTGCACATTACCTGCGTTAGCGGAGATCCGGATTAACTTTTATCGGCACTTGGAAAACAAGCACCAAAACAATATACTTTACTGCACTGACCATTGCCCATTGGCCACAGTTCAGCGTTGCCTGCTTCAACCAGCAGCGTAACGTCCCGCAACGGTACAGGAATGTAACACCCGCACCGAGACGTCGACGCATGTAGCATGGTAGTAATTCCTGCCGATGGATGCTCGGACGTCAATCACGTTTGATTGAGAAAAGTCGGGAAAGTCGATACGAACACGTCAAGGGTGGATGGCGCAGCATCAGACGCAGTGAAAAAAAAACCTATAAAATAATAGTCTATGGTAGTACACAACTCTGCTAACATACTACGGTAAGCGTGATAATGCTAACAAAATAAATGGTAAGCTAAGCAAAAAATGAAAAAAAAAAACGCTGCAGCTGCAACGCTTCAACGCAAAAAAACATAAGCCACACCACAGGGTGAAGAACAGTCAATAGCAAGGTGGCAGAGCTGAGGTTGCCTAATTGGTTGGACTGAATTAGGAAATCAAACGTTAGAAAATTACCCAAGCAATCAGTAAGGATTAAACAAGGTATTATCACCCGCATTTTGTATTTCGATGCTTTGGTATTTCGAATAAAAAAGCCATGTTTATTCTGCCAGCAGCACCTGGCGTGTGGATTTTACACTAGAATATTCAGCAAAGAAAGGATTTTAACTATTTGAGCAATTACGTACGCCAAAGACAAAATCTTACATCTAGTCAGTACTTTAAGATGTGATAAAAAATTTTAAAATGAAATGGGAACCAATGCATAATAGGCAAAAACGAGCTCGTAATCCCAAGAATTTGAAGCCGCTGGTTTACAAGATCTTACAAGACTCCTGTTACTATGTAAAAAATGCAGGAAATCGATTGGTGATGGTTTCATCCTGCGCCGACTTCGTGAGGTGGTCCACTTTACCCTATTATCCTCAAAAAACATGGCAAAAGCAAACTAAACACTATAAAACCTTATTTGCCGCCCGTGAAATGAACTCATATAGCTTCCAAATGTTATCAAAACATCAGAAGAATCAAATCCCATCCATTCCATACTGTGTGAAATGCAAGAATAATCTATTTTGCCCAATTCATCCCTAAAAACGTAGTAAAACTCAATTAAAGCGATTGAAACTAATTTAAAGACCGGGGAATAAATTCCATTTGTATAGGAGCCCCCCTCCTAAAACGGGAGAAGGGTCCTAATTCATCATAGAAAAAATTCATGCCTCCAAAAATACCCACTGGCAGGGCCCGGCATCGTCGAAACAAATAAATGAAACTGACTTTCTCTTACCTTCGCTTCTCATATGAAGTGACATGCTTCACTTGTTGAACAGAACGTTTCATGTAAGCTTCAGTTGAAGTTGGTAGCTGTTTCAATTGACGACGGTAGAAAGTCAGGCACGATTTGTCGACATTGACAAGGTTAAGTTTAATATGCGTTGCATCGTAGGAAATGTTACTCAAATTCAATTCATTTGCATTCATAATTGCTGGTCTTTTTCTGAATATTTGATAGAAAAGTACAAACGAAAAGTTGAAACCGATAGTCATGACGAAGTGAAACCCGTTTCGCTGACGCTGACTGAAGCCAGTTTGAAACTGAAGCGGTGCTGCTTCTGTTGAAACCGAAGCTTCACTACTTCATTGTTGAGTGACGCTATGCAATTGAAGGTGACGTTGTCGGGCCCTACCCACAGGCCAAATATGGTTCCATTTGAATAATTAGTTCTCGAGTTAAGAGGAAATTTGTATTTCATTTGTATAGCAGCCCCCTCTCCTAAACAGGTAAGGGGTCTCAATTCATCATATAAAAAATTCTTGTTTCCAAAAACATCCACATGTTATTTTGTTCCATTTGCTTGATTAGTTCTCGAGTTATACAGAAATTTGAATTTCATTGGTATGGATCCCCCCCCCCCTCTTAGTGGGGAAGGGGTTTCTAATCATCATAAGAACCTTCCCTGGCACCGAAAACCCCTACATGCAAATTTTCACTCCGATCGGTTCAATAGTTTTCGATTCTATAAGGAACATAGAGCAGACAGAAGTCCATTTTTATAGGTATAGGTTTGTATGGGAGCCCCCCCTCTTAGTGGGGGGAGGGGTCTTTTGCCATCGAGAGAACCTTCCCTAGCCCCAAAAACCCCTACATGCAAATTTAATCGGTTCAGTAGTTTTCGATTCTATAAGGAGCATAGGGACAGACAGACAGACAGACAGATAGACAGACCTTCCAGGCAGCAATCCATAGTTTTTTTCTTAGTCGGCCTTTTGAACCATCTAAAAATTCTTTAATACATCACGTTTTCGCTGCCTTTACGGGACGTAACTTTTTCTCTTTTGACCCTCTAACGGGCAACATCGTAAAAACCATGCAATCATGCTAATTACTGTTTTTTCATGAGCACTAGCTCTTTGGTCTCGGGGGTTGGAAGGCGGGTGCGTCTTTATATTTTAAAGGTTCTGTCGACTACCGCGAACGTCCAGCTTGTGCTGCGCTCAATTTACTTTGTATCTTGGACAGTGCATAAATCCTGGGGAGATGAAAGATGGAATTTTCCTTGATAAGTTGATAACCACTAATGCTCCGAAATTTGTCTTTCCTATTAGTTCATTTGTGGTTGTTTGTGTTGGAAAATTGATAGCGGGCGCACGGTCGAGGACCGGTGTTGGCGGCGGGGCTGACGAATCCTCCACTTCTTCACTATACTACATTTTACAACTCAAGTAGTACAAAAAGTCCGAAGCACATTTACAAATTCGATCTATCATTTTTCTTCTCATCATCATCATTATCATCATCATCATCATTATATTTAAAATATGACAAATAAAATAAAAATTTGTATTTCATTGGTATGGGATCTCCCCTTCTTAAAGAAAACAGGTTCTAATCCACCATAGAAAAATTACACCACCCCCCCCCCTCTCCCTGAAGTAATACCGATAAGGTGGTGCCAGGGGGGGATTGAGACTGGAGACTCGAGTAGGGTTTTACTGGGTTTGCATCCTCACACCCCAGTAGGGGGGTCGGGATACCAAACCCCACTCCCTGAGTTGTCTTCTCAGGTGTCTAGCAGATTTCCCTACTCGTTAAAAAACCCCTGTGAAAAAACGGATGGGTCTCATTATACCATAGAAAAACTTTCTACCTTCTAAAACCCCCACATGCCCAACTTGATTCCTATTGCTTGATTAGTTCTCGAGTTATGAGGAATTTTTTATATTATTTGTATGGGAGTTCCGCCCCCCCTCCTAAAGGGGGGAGAGGTCTCAATTTACCATAGAAAAAATTCTTGCCTTCTGAAACCCCTACATTCCAAATTTGGTTCCATTTGCTTGATTAGTTCTATAGTTTTGTGGAAATTTGTATTTAATTTGTTCGGGAGTCCCCCCTCTTAGAAGGAGAAGAGGTCTCAGTACACCATAGAAAAAGAATCCTGCCTTCTGAAACCTTCACATGCCAAATTTGGTTCCATTTGCTTGATTAGGAGCCCCCCCCTCTTACGCCTCCCTTAAAATTGCTCTCTTACCCCCCTAGAAAATTACTGGTCATTGTATCTATCCAACGACATAGTAGTTGGATATATATTAGTAAAAGAATTAGTAGTTGGATCAGTAGTTTAGTAGTTATTACTATTTGAAATCTTTCATTCAAACGTTACACTTCTATTTTCGTTTTCATAAAGTACTACCCAGTCCCAGTATAGTAAATTTATTTATTTATAAATAAATTTATTTATTTATTTATTTATAAATAAATTTATAAATATTTATTAATATTTCTTGCGGTCGGTTTTTAGGGGTTGGCGACGGATTCTCGTTATAAATACTGTGCACTAGGTCTTTGGTCTCAAGGATTGGGATGCGGATGCGACTCTATGGATAAAAGTTTCTGTCAACTATCGTGAACGCCCAGGTCGTGATGCGCTCCATTTACTTAGTAGACCTTGATCTTGAGACAGTGCATAATTGCCAGTGAGATAAAAGATGATATTTATTACATGGGTCGAGCCCTGATAAGTTGGGATTTGTCTTCCTATTGGTTCATTTGTGGTTGTTTGTGTTAGGAAGTTGATAGTGGGTGCACGGTTGAGGACAACCGATCTAACGAGGTATTCATTTCTTCACTATACTACATTTTACAACTCAAGTAGTAAAAAATGTTCAAGGCAAAGCACATTTACATCTATCATTCTTCTTCTCATCATCATTATCATCATCATCATCGTCTTGATCATCATTATATTTAAAATATGACATCCTGGCCTTTGGCAGAGAGATCTTAGAGTCAGTTCGTGGAGTCCGCGCATGCCCAGAACGCCTCCGCTTGCGGGCATTGGCGTGACGGCTATGCTTGGGACTCTACCTGTGTTTTAGTGGGCGACATTGCCCGTCTCGTCAGGTAGAACTGATGTTTGAGGTCTCCCTGACAGTTTGTTGACATCACAAAAGGGCCCAGCGCAGAGTTTTATACGCTATTAAGCGACCAGTTGGATAACCCGAAAAAAGGAAAAAAGAAAGAAAGATGAGATAAAATGGGAATGGGGTGAGAAAATGAGATAGAAAAAGAAGAAAAGAAAAACAGAAAAAATTAACCAAAGAAAAAGGTAAACTTAGAAAACAAAGAGATAAAAGGTTGCCGAAACAAAATAAACATAACAAAAAAACGAAAAAAGGGGCATCTAAAAGCAAAAACAAAAAACAAAACGAGAGGGAAAGAGGAAAAGGGAGGGAAAAAGAAGAAAAGTGATAGTAAATACCAAAGAAACGATTCAGAAAAGCAGGAAAATCACAAAAAGTCGAAAAATAGGACTGGAAAAAGGGAATGGAACATAATCTTTTCTTAAAATGTGCTTGAGAGCAAGACGTCATATCGTCATCATCGTCATCAGCAGCCGAGAGCCGGGATGTGCTAATTCAAGTAGTCGTCTCCATTCAACTCGATCTTGGGTTATTCGCCGCCTATTTCCCAGTCGTTCCAGAAGTCCTAAATCGCTTTCGACCTAGTCAAGCTATCTTGCACGTTGAGAACTGTTTTGTCGCTCTATCGTCTGTCGTAAGGATACGTGTCCGGCCCACCGTAGACTACTACCAAATTTCGCCGGATCACGATGCGAATCCCTCTATTTTGATTTCAAATAAAATTACATAAATAAAACTACAAATTCTCTTTTGAGTTCGATTTCATGTCTAATTGTAATTAAAAATTCCTGTCTGAATTACTCCAAATTTAAGTCCAAAACCAAATTCTACTAAGAGATCGGATGCTCCGCATTTTGTTTAAATCTGGGCATGCCAATGCCAATCAGTGTTAAGATAGTAGTGGTTTGCAAATTTAATAATTCATTTCAATGTCGTTGGTTGATCCTTTTCTGCGCAACTCTTTCCAGTAGATCCACCAGTTTCATGAAATCAATGTTTTAGAATTCACATGGCATATGGCAGTTGTCATTTCACTTTCCCCACTGGCATGGTCACTGGCAACCACGTCACGTTCACATTTCCAGAACACCATCCACCGACCGGGTTATCCGGGTTGCGAGCATCAGCGCGAGACAGCATCCGACATGTCGATGTTTACACTAGATTCTAATAATTTCCCACGAAAATTTTATTGAAATGAGTGAATTTGTTATTTTTGCTTCGACCGGACCGGGATGGCGACTGCCAGCTAGCTCTGTTGTTGTTGTTGTTGCCCCTGTATGTAGTGGATATTAACTAGCAGGGTACTTGTGCACCTTCGTGAGTGGCGTACGGCGCACTTAGACGCTTCTGGTCGCTGCTGCGTGTGTTTCTTTTTTTTTCATTTTTTGAGGTTGATGAGTTTTACGACAGTCATTGGGCTGCCGCTTTTACGCAGTAATGAGCCAAGTCTGTGTGAGAGTATTTATTTTCTGTGATTTTTTCACCATTTTTACCCTAAGCAAGCAGGAGGTACCTGTACCTGGTGGCGGCCGACGGGGCTGTCGAAATTTTTTGGACGGTTTTATTGCGCGCGCGTTTTTGCCGTTTATCGCTGCAAGAGCTGCTGCAGCACACATACGCTTCGGCTTAAGAGAGCTGCGTGCTTCATGCCCGGCCCGCCACTACTGATACGTTGATGGGTGCGTACTGACAAATCACAGATCACTCGAAGGGGTTCGAGCCGGAAAAATTGATGATACGGCCATCGACGCGTCCTACCGTAGATGGTCACGGTGCGGTGGGCCACAAATTTGGCAGTTGTTTACGTAATACGCACCGATTGGTCCAGAACGGGTGTCTGTGTGTCCATCCATCCGTCCGGCCGTCCGTCCGCCTGTCCGGATTGATGGTGATGCCCGCCCTGGTCGTATTTATTTTGTAGAGTGCGAGGAGATTTATTTTACGACGGTTCTTTTTCTTCGACCGCCGCCACCTTCGACAAGAGGAAAATTAGGTCCATAATGCAAGAGTAAACAGTGTCAAAAAATCGGAATGGATTTCGATTTTCCGAGTGAAACTGAGCAGACCTTGGTCGTTACGGCAAATTAGCTGCCGAACGATTGGGCGGAGGCAGGGGCGCGTTGTTCGAAAAAAGACCGGTTTCATCATCGCCTGCAGATTCACTAATTTTCACCTTTTACGAAATAACAGATTGGTCCATTTCGATGCCCAGCCAGTTAACCAACTGTCGCCTTTCGCTTCAATCGTCCATCCATATCCTTGCTTGGTCAATAAATTCTAATCGATCTTCGTTATAGCCATCGCGCGACGAAACCAACCTTGTCGAATAGGCACGATGAAGCACATGACCAAAATTACCAGAGTACATATGTTCAACATATCAATTATCCCGAATCCCGAAGAGTATAGGCGTTTGTGCTATCGCACTGACGACGACGGATGGACAACCGGACCCGAGCTTGTAACAACAGCGCGAAAAAACCATTTGAAAAACAAAGTGAGACCTACATTTTATCCGCTTTTGTTATTCTCTCCCCGCCGCCGGTGCGAGTTTCGATTTTATGCGTACATTTTTCATTATCAGCTGCTGTTGGTTGCTGTTGCTGCCGTTAGCTGTTTTCGAGGGCCTCGACGATACCTCAAATGAGCACTCGGTCACCGGAGCCGAAGAGGAGGCAGAAAAGTGCTAACGCCTGGAAAAGGACCGTAACGGAACGGAGGAAACGAACGACCCCGACCGGGGTCGGGAGGTGAAACGACGGTGGTCGTAAAAACAATGAGCGGAACAATAAATTAAGGATGAAAATTTAATTACAGTCGAACAAACACGGTGTGGGACGCGAAGCTTGCGTTTAAATCGCTCTCTACCTGGTCGACGTCGTCATCGTCGTATTCGTCGTGGTCGTCGGTTATGTTGCGACCACGACACGTGGTTTTTGGTAGCCGTGAAACTAAAACAGAAAAAAAATAACGTAAACTCGTCCGGGGGAAGTTGCGCTGCGGAAGACTTTTCCTGGAAGTGCTGGGGAGTGCAAAACAAATCTAATGATTGTTTGCGAGGAAATGTGTTCGAGCAAATAACTAAAGAGGAGGGATGTGTATTGGATTCGGAAACGTGGGGCATCGAGGGCAATGGAGTTCATTGTTTTTAAAGCCCACCAAAGTTTAAATAGAATAAATATGGAACAACAGAGGGATAAAATTCGTATTTCTATTGCTTTTATTAAGTACATTCATACTTAATACAGTAATGACCCGATTTTGTCACCCCCATGATGAATTTAGGGGTGACAAAAACGGGACAGTGACAAAATCGGGTATTTTTTCAATTTTTATTTTTTTGCAGATAACTTAGAACGAACTACATATATTTCATTCTGGTCACTTTTAGGACATTTCGCACTTACATCTACCTCTCTGTGGACATTTGTCACCTGTTCACAGCAGCCCCACAGGTATGAAAACACGCGTTTTTTAGTTTCGCCGAAATGGTTGATTATACTGGTTAACTATGTTCATAGAAATTTCATAGCGTAAAAAGCTCTTTCTTATGGTGTGAAAGTTTCTTTGATTAACCCCCCTAAAAGTAAGATAGAAAATTTATTTTTCAAGCAGTAAGAGATAGAGCAAAACAATGTTCTACAACATTTTTGAGAAGATTATTATGAAGAACTTTGCCAAAGAAAGTGACTTTCTAGCTATTATAGTTGTGGAGATAAGAAACAACTTTTGTGAAAACTCCACGATAATCAACACAGTTCTTTTCACAGTGTTTGAACACATTTGACATGTTTCAAAATGATTTTCAAACCAAGTTTTTGATAAATCAAAAGCGTGACAAAATCGGGTAAAAAACGTGACAAAATCGGGGAGTGACAAAATCGGGTTACCACTGTATTACCAAAACAAAGTGTTTTGATTTTTAAACTAAAATTTTCAGTTTTCAATTTTCAATTTTCAATTTTCAATTTTCAATTTTCAATTTTCAATTTTCAATTTTCAATTTTCAATTTTCAATTTTCAATTTTCAATTTTCAATTTTCAATTTTCAATTTTCAATTTTAAATTTTCAATTTTCAATTTTCAATTTTCAATTTTCAATTTTCAATTTTCAATTTTCAATTTTCAATTTTCAATTTTCAATTTTCAATTTTCAATTTTCAATTTTCAATTTTCCGTCTTCCGTCTTCCGTCTTCCGTCTTCCGTCTTCCGTCTTCCGTATTCCGTCTTCCGTCTTCCGTCTTCCGTCTTCCGTCTTCCGTCTTCCGTCTTCCGTCTTCCGTCTTCTGTCTTCTGTTTGCCACCTTTCGTCTTCTGTTTTCTGTTTTCTGTTTTCTGTTTTCTGTTTTCTGTTTTCTGTTTTCTGTTTTCTGTTTTCTGTTTTCTGTTTTCTGTTTTCTGTTTTCTGTTTTCTGTTTTCTGTTTTCTGTTTTCTGTTTTCTGTTTTCTGTTTTCTGTTTTCTGTTTTCTGTTTTCTGTTTTCTGTTTTCTGTTTTCTGTTTTCTGTTTTCTGTTTTCTGTTTTCTGTTTTCTGTTTTCTGTTTTCTGTTTTCTGTTTTCTGTTTTCTGTTTTCTGTTTTCTGTTTTCTGTTTTCTGTTTTCTGTTTTCTGTTTTCTGTTTTCTGTTTTCTGTTTTCTGTTTTCTGTTTTCTGTTTTCTGTTTTCTGTTTTCTGTTTTCTGTTTTCTGTTTTCTGTTTTCTGTTTTCTGTTTTCTGTTTTCTGTTTTCTGTTTTCTGTTTTCTGTTTTCTGTTTTCTGTTTTCTGTTTTCTGTTTTCTGTTTTCTGTTTTCTGTTTTCTGTTTTCTGTTTTTTGTTTTCTGTTTTCTGTTTTCTGTTTTCTGTTTTCTGTTTTCTGTTTTCTGTTTTCTGTTTTCTGTTTTCTGTTTTCTGTTTTCTGTTTTCTGTTTTCTGTTTTCTGTTTTCTGTTTTCTGTTTTCTGTTCAATTATTTTGAAAACAATTTGAATTGATATTCAGTTCTTATCGACTGTCATTTCAAGGGAAAAACTAAACATTTGCCCTCTTTAATAAAGCTGGTAATGCTTTAATATTGAATAACATTTCCTTAAGCAAAACTTAAGTTTAAAATTGATCGCAAGCTATGATATTGAAGATCCTCAATCGATAGCAAAGCTTTTATACCGATTTAACCCCCGGAAAGATCGATGCCCGCTATGGCGTAATTAATTTTGCAATTGTTGTGCGAAAGCCTTTTTCCCTCAAGTGTCTAAGCCCTAGACGACGAAGTAACATGTTTGTCTTGACGAAAACATCACAACGTGGTTGCGAGACAACACATGCCCCTGCCTTCCACAGTGGCACAGCACACCCACACCCCAAAAGACCATATGCGAAGAACCGACGATGCGTGCGTGCACTTTCATTTTTCTCCAATTATTCAAATTAAGCCAGTGCGAGGAAAACGATCGCTGCTGCGCTGCGGAACAATTGAACGGAAAAATGTGCGTCGCTTCCATGGGAACCGACCTCTGCCATTACCCTAATGCTAATGCGCCAGGTGACTTCCAATGAGAAGTGATGTTTAGCGTCGGTAACCGGTCGTGTAACGTCGATGAAGTAATAATCCAAAGGTTCAATAAAAACAATATTTATAATTTTTGCTGCATTAAAGCCGCGGCGGTTAACAATTGTTAGATAACTGAATTTTCGTTAAAAAATGTCTAATTGGGCACGGGTGAGTATTTTCAGCCTTGCTTAACAAATTATAAGAATTCTAGGAATATCAACACCATGATTCTCGTTCGTTAAACCTCACCGAAGAGTACTATTTGAGGAATCCCAGAGAAATTGTACAAATCCTTTGTGCTTATCTGCGGAAGTTAATGATTCCAACGGCAGAAAATCAAACTTGAGCACTGGATGGTTTAATAATGCAAGTTTGAGTTACTAACCGGAGAGCTGTTACGAACAGATTTCAAATTTTTTTCCTGTTAATTCTATTGTGATAGGTACAAAATATACTGAAAAAAAAATTTGTCCGAATTTTAATTTTCATCAAATCAAACACAGAACTTGTTGATGGACACCGTCGCTATGGGGCAACTCACTGTGTTTGTGGCATATTATGCGTGTACCTACAAATGTTCGATGAACGTATGCTGAAAGTTACATTACATATGATTTTGCCCCATCGCCATCGAGAGGGAGAGTTATCCCCAGCGCGGCGCAGCGCTGCTGCTCATCACTCCTCGGGGTTAATTTCTAACCAAACTGCGATTGCATTATTTTAGCCCGTCGTCGTCGTCGCGGTCGGTTTTCCCACAGCCGCTGGAAAATCATACCTACCTCTACAATGTTGCACGGCAGCAGGCGCGGTAGGCATGCGTTTTTCCCAGGGCAATTTTCTTGCTTCCTATTTTGATCTCGACAAACGGAGCGAGCTTTAACCCCGCCGGCCGCCGCGGCTGGGTGCTGCGTATCGATGAGGCTGTCTGGTTGACGGCTGGTAGCCCGGAAAATCCCCGGCTGGATTGAGTATTGCGTACAATCATTACAGCTACATCTGTAAGGCTCATGTATAGTAACTCATGAAATACCAAAAAAATTCTGAATTGCTGACCAATTAAACTAAGGGTGGCGTAGAATCTATCAATATTACCGAAGCCAGCTACAACGGCTCAGTTTCTGAAGTTCGAAAGAATCCCAGTTTCTGATTGCGATTCTGAACATACGAAAACAGTTTTGGCCGCTGAGTATACGCAGCATAGCACGAAATATGATACACATCGTGTAGATCTTTCCTGCAAATATGTATCTTTAATTTACGGCGTAGATCTATATTTCCCTTTATCGAAGACTACAGAAACCAAGATTGGGCATTCTGTCAAATCTCGACGGACAAGGTTAGTACTCCCTCTATGGATGAGCATCACAACCACACTGACATCATTACAAGACATCATACATCAAAATCACACGCATATATTCTTTCAGATGGTTGCGATCACTAACACTTATAAGCAGTAGTAACTTCCTTGGGATAAGACATGGCGTTAGTAGCATCGTCCTTTGCTGTGGATATGCGAACCTTCTACTATACCTAGTCTCAAGTTCTGGAGTCTTCGCCTTTATTCTACCATCTGGGCCTTCATCCTTCATTTCTGCACTAAAATCGCACGATGCTCAAAATCAGCAGTCATCGACTGTCGTAATATACTTTCTTAGAGCTTCTGGAAACCTAACCGACCTTTTTAGGCAACTCTAATCTCAGCACTATTAGCATGGAGAAGAAATTCAAGTTAAATTTATATCCCCTGACTCTCCCAACTTTGGCGGCCTATGGGAGGTCGTCGTGAAATCTTCTAAAAACATCTTAACCCTTGACCCTTCACCCTTGACACAACAGTCTTTTATAAGGACAATTTCGAGACACTATTTGTCCAGATTGAGAGTTGTTTAATCTCTGGACCACTAGCTCAGCGTTCCTGTGACCATTGAACCCTTGAATTTCTTACTCCAGGGCATTGTTAGTGTACCGACCTTTTGTAGTTATTGCCGATTCGTCGTTAGAACCTGTACTGCACAACCGACTTAATTGCTGCCAGCAGGTGCAGTAATTTGAGCAATGAATATGGAAACGCTGAACTACGGATTGCCTCTCAGGTCTATATCCACACGCACAAAATGGCCTAATCAACTTGACTTCTGAACGGAGACAAATTGCCACTACTCAAATGGTGCGTAGATTGTGTCGTTCGAATTTTCGAATGAAGGTGAAGAAGTGAAGAGAATGAAAATCAAGTCATATCAGCCACCAAGAGTAAAAATGCTTCTCAGAAAATCGTGAAATTGAAAAGTGTTTCATAAAGCGCAACATTTGTCTGCAGTTGCCATTATCAATTATCAGACTGCTAACTGAGCTAGCACATTACTTCGTTGTATTTAGTGAAAAATGTACTAAAAATGGTGAAAGCAAGGTTTAGTATGATATTGGACAATTTTTCAAAAATATGAATGAAACTTTGACTTAAAAAGCCTTAGGCTTTTACTGGGGCTGAGGCGTAGACAATTTTCCGATTGATTGGTGCGAAAATATTGAATATCGATCAGGAAATCGCTGAGTTGTTAGCGCTCAAACCCAACCATCTTCCGTGATGCTCGCATTTTTAATTTTTTTTTGCAATAACATGACACCGTATGTTCCCGTTTGACGTAGTCCTTCGTCAAAATGAGTGAAATAAAGACAAGAGCAGAAGAGAGTAAAATAAAATAAAATAAAATAAAGAGTAAAATCACCTTAAGTATTTGTTCAAATTTGATCAATTTGTTACGTAACTATTCTCACGACTCCCCCTCCCCCCTACGTAACAAGAAGTAACACAAGCTTGACCTCCCCCCCCTCACACCCTCGGTGCGTTGCGTAATTTGCGCATGGGCGTAGCGACGGGGAGGGTTTTGGGGGTTCATACCTCCCCCAGACGAAAATTTGTTCTACGCTTTGAAGCTTGAAATTTCTGCTACCAATTGCTTAGGGCACAGGAAAATTTACAAGACTAGTTGTACGATCCTCGTTGTCGACGACAGTAGCATAGACCTCGTGCTAGTCGACTGCATGCAACTAAATCTTGGGTTACTCGTTGCCGATTTTCCAGGCGTTTCAGAAGGCGCAAATCACAAGACCAAGTTGAGCCATCTCGCACGTAGAGCCCGTCTGTACTGGGTGCCCGTGGGGTTGTTAAATAGAAACCTTTTCCTTATGACTGTCCGGTCCACCGTAGTTTACCGTTTGCTTCACCAGATGTCCGATGGTAATCTCCTCAAGTTGTGTCTGCTGCTCGTGATTCATATACATGCAAATTTCGTCCACTATTATGGGACGTAAGAACAATCGGTCGAAAAAAGTGTGGACGTTAATCCAAATTTTAGACGTAAAACGAGAAGACATTCATTTAATTTCCGTATGTAAAAATATATGGACGATTCTAGTGTACCTCCGCCGCTCTTCGCTTCCAGCTTTTGCTCCGTGAAATATCGTCCGCAAGGCTGTCCTCCCTGAGTATCATAAAATCCATAAAAACTACCGGTCTAATAAGGGCTATGTACTTTGTCAGCATCGGTGGCTATCGTTTGCTAGCGGATGGAAGCGTTTTGCGAAGGGCAAAGTAGACTCGATTTTCTGCTTAAATGATTACCAATGATTACCGTCCACGAAAAGTGCACGTTCGTCTTTTTGAGCCTCTACCAACCATGTATTTGGTCTGCGACGCATTTACTTTTAGCCCAATCCTACAAACCTCCGCCTTCAGTCTAGCGCAGACGGCCTCCGCCGTTGCGAAGTTTCGGCCTATAATATCAAAGTCATCTGCGTATCCAAGAAGTTTGCTACTTTCACTGAAAATTGAGTCTCTCGTTTCGATTTTACTCGCCGGATTATCTTCTCAAGGACGATGTTGAAAAGCATGCAGGTTAAGCTGCCAACTTGTCTCGACTTTTGCCGCGCTTGGAAGGGGCTCGATCCTATTGACTCTAACAGTCTCTCCCAGACAAGATTTGAATATACAGGTATACCTCCATAGCACGTACCCTCGTTAGTACGTACCCTCGATAATACGTACCCTCCATAATACGTACAATTTGCCTCGATAGTACGTACATTTTCCAACAATGATTTTTTTTAGTTTCTATATAAAGCAGAAACATTTTTATGAATATTTATGAGTCAATACAAGCAAATGCGTTTTCAATAATTATAAATTTTTGAATAATATTAGTTATTTCTATAATGTAAAAAAACATTATTTTAAAATTAAAAACAGTTCTTAAATAGTAAATTAATCAAATATGCGTTCTAAACAACAGTTATTTAAGCATTCCGGGCAGACTCATGGTCGCTACTAGAATTTGCAGATTTTTGCTCAGAGAATTCACCTTTTCTGCGATTCGCATTCTTCCCAACTGCGACGGGAGAATATATGTTGTCGTCATTATACAAGAATTATTTTATTTTCTTCGGAGAAAAAATTACGTTACACTAGTAATTAAACTATCCACATTAATTTGGTTGTAAAGTTAAACACAAATGCATTTTTTTCTCAGAATTTCGAAGATTGGACAATTATGCTTTTATTTACAAGCGTTTGCTAAATAAAAGCATGTCTGTCTCACATGTATTTTTTTAAATTTTTAACAGTACATTGCGGAAGATAGTTCCTATACTAATGTATGCGCAACCGGAACGCTCCAATAATATTTCAGGACTTTAAGATCGTCATTAAACAAGCCAAGAAAGACGTCGCGGTCTGGTTTCGAAATACACAATTTATAAATCCCAATATCTCGAAGGCATTCGAAAGACTATATTCAAAAAAGGGCAGCTTCACTGCTAAATACAAACTTGATGAAGTTTGAATTTCGAACTTCAAGTCAAGTCTGCTGTCGAAAAAACAACACGAGCTATTTTTTGAAAACTTCCCAAATGAAAAAAAAATTCCATAAAGGACATTGTGGAATCGAAACGTAGAGAAAAGTCGCTCTATCAAATACTCTTCTCCCTGTCATCGCCGAAGAAAATTGTGCCTGTGTGAAATCTTTGCCGATTAAGAAAAAATCGTGGTAGAACTTTGATATAAACTTAGAAATAAATATTACTGTCATATTATCTTTTTGTTAAGATATTATCACACTCAATAGAGGCGAAAATTAAAAGAATATTGTTACCTAAATTGGCAAAAAAAAAGTTTATAATGGACAATATTATTATGGGACAGTTATGCTTTTATTTTTCATATGGAACTGTTCATGTTTGAAATTTTTTGGAAAATTTTTCGAACAAAGTCCGTCTAAATTACAGCTTGTAAGGTAAATTAGGATATAAATAAGCTACTTCCGTATTTTTCTCAAAATCGATCAATATTCACATGGGATAGGTATGCTTTCCTACGCAGATAAGCAGCTTCTCCAATTTACGCAGCCTACAGCTGAAGCTTCGATTATTGTAGTTAACTATTTTCTGTTCATAGCACTCACTCAGTGTCCAGCATATAGACTGGAAGCTCACTCGATTGATATTAGTGGATTTGCAATGAAATATCCCGAATGACGGCTATTGAGCTCCTCTTGTCATGTTTCCTCATTCTAGCATATATTTACAACTATGTACCAAACCTTTACCTAGATTTTATCGATTAAAATATGTAAATTTTCAATTTGAGAGAGAATTTTGAAAAAATAGGTATTTTTGGATTCCTTTTGCTTTACTTTTCAACTATTTTTTAACATTTGTAGTTTTTTTCCAAAATAATTTTACTAAGATCATTATTTATTTTATAATATCTGATCTGATCTACCTAATTTGGAAGTTTTAGACAATATTTAGTATAATAAAAATAATACTTTACCTTAAAAATTGTGATTCGATAGTACGTACGTTTCGATAGTACGTACGCTAAACGATGTGCGGGTGTACGTACTATCGAGGTATACCTGTACAACGTACCACGATGTCAACTGAAAGGTTCAATTTCAACATTTACCTTCCTTTATATCAATTTGTTTTTTTTTTCTTTTGAAATCAAATGAAGAACCCGGAGTAAAAACCAAAAAAGCTTATGATGATTGAAAATAGTTCCCCATTTCCTGAATAAACTCCTCAAGGTTAGGCTATGTAACTTTTTTTGTAAACCCCCTCAAGAAAAATTTCTGGCTACGCCCCTGTGCACGAGGCCTTATGCCAGGCTCGTCAATACCAAATTCAGATATGCAGTTATTCACCAAAAAATATCTGGATCAGGTATTCAGATTCATATTCAGAAGTTTTCTCCTGATCGGGCTCTAACGAACCAGTGCAAGGTGGTGAACATAGGTGAACATAAAACGCATTCAGCGCTTACAGTTTATCCTTAGTAGTATTCTTTTATCTATCAGCCAATGGACATGACTATTGAACTGCTGACAGTGTTTGTATTTCTCAATTTTCTACCCTTCAAAACAATTCATCCAGGAGTTGCAGTGCTGAATGATTACTCGACTAACCTGTCAGTCATTTTTTTGCGTTTGACTGCTATTTGCAATCTCAAGGCTTAATGTTTTAAACTGCCTGCTTTTTAAAATCAACCGCAACTTGGCTGAAGGAAATTAATTAAAACTTCGGGGCAATGTTTACGTTTGTTGTAATTTCGTTTGCCGTTGTCGGCAGTTCAAAATGAATGAATGATTCACATTTCATTCACATTCATCCACTATTGTCGAGAATGAATGAAAGTAGAGAACAACACGAACATGAACGCAAGTGGTTCGTTCGAATCGTTGGTTTCAGGTTGGCAATGCTGAGTTCATTTCATCTGTACTAGAAATTGCAGAGAATGTGCAGTTTATTGTGGTGAATGCCCTGACGGTCTCTAAATAAACCAAGCAGTATATTGCATCAATACAGGCGTATTGCATAAATTGAATATGAGATTTCTAAGCATTGTTACGAACACACCGGCATAAGCAAGTCTTGCGGACACTTGTTCTTATTTATGCATGCACTGCAACGAGTTTTTGGGAGTGTGTATTTAACCAACAGCCGTCGCTCTTGTACCTTATTGCAATCCGAGCTGCTGATACCGATCATTCGCGAGGGCTCACACTCCCGCACGGGAGTAGCATCGAGGGCGTAGATGCAGAAGAAAAGAAAAAGTAATGCAAAAACTGTGTCCCAGATCCTAGCCTTCACGGGCAGCTGGTTGCTCACGAGTTGTTTGACCCGTGAGTGGGCTATACAGAAAGATAATATGAGGCTGTGCATTTGCGAGTGTGTAGGTAACAGAATGTCTGCACAGAGCAACAGCGTCTGTTTGTCTTACATTTGCATGAGTGGCGTAAGCGTTGAATGCTATGCTTCTCATACTCGCTCGCGTGAGAGTCCGCATCGTTGGCTTTTCCCTCGATCACATCTTTGTTGTTTGAAACATTCTTCTTGTTATCTTGTTATGATTTTTTACATAAAAATTCGAGGCGCGGGAACTAATTTTAAACAGCCCGAACGCTTTTTAATCACCTTGGTGCTTTCTTAAGCAGTTCAGAAATTTACTGACTTGTCTCAAATGATCACTCTTATAAGCTTGTGACCATAACCTCAAATAACGCAAAGGCTCACCTGTCTACCTACAATAGGGTATGTTAAAATTGGGTGCTTGATTTTTTTTAGCGAGGAAAAGAGAAAAGAGGAAGAAAATACTTCATTCTAAGCTAATTTATGTTCTACTGAATAATCCGTTCCTTACCCTACCTTGAGCACATAGATTTTTCTTATAAGCAATAGCTCCCTCAATTTTTACATGGCAATTTCTACAGTGCCTATGAAGTTTTCCGGATTGACTAGTATTTGAATAAAATATTTATTTTGATATACTTTCTCGTTTTAGTTTTAAATTTAAATCCAATGAAAGTTGTAGTCACAGACATTACTTTTGAGCCCTGGAAATAGCATTTGCACAACTTAGCCTTTCATTAGGGCTTCTCAGCATTCGACAACAAACGTAACCGAATCGAACCTCGAAAGCAGTGCGCACATAACGTGTTTGAAGCACAATAACAGTAGTAATACGATAATTTGTTAATCAGTTGCTCTCGGAGAAAAGCCAGACAAGACGCTCTCCAGCCGAGGTCAACAAATGGCTGGAGCAAGAGGAGCGCCGGAAGTAAGAAGAGAGACGCTGATAAGTTGAATGAGTAATTTTTATCATATCGAACGAGCCAAATATCATCCGACGGACCGGTAATCAGATAACAGGAACGAACTCCGCACCAAACGAGAGACCCAGCAGCAGCAGCAGACACAGGCGTAGAAGAGCAGGCTCACAAAATCCGGAAGCAAGAAATTCTCGGCCAAATTGCACCTTGGCCATGGCATCGCATCGGCGTCGGCGGCGGCAAATTGTAGAAACAAATCGGTAGCAACAGTAGGAAACAATGGGCGGAAAGTCAGACGAGGCAAACAAGTCGGAACGAAAAAAAAAGAAGAAATGGAAAACTCCATTAGAAAAGAATAGAGATTTGGCTTTCAGCCAGGCTGACGCAGTCCGCAGTGCCAATATATTAGAGCCTAATAACTGTATTGATTGCGATGGAACCCGGAAAATGAGCCACACGGCAGGCAACGACAGATGGTTGCCCAATCAGACCGGGGCCACGATGATGGAAGCGGAGTTCATTTTGGACTGATGGAGCCGGTCCATAGAAGGCGGCCTCCGCCGGGCAATTCGGCGTCCGTGACGGGGCCAGCAGCAACAGCAGCTGCTGCCGTCGGGTTGGATGGCCGCGGTGGTTTTCTTCCCGAATTGAATCTGCAGTAATTAGCCGGGTTGAATTGAACTGATCTGATAGAGTTATTGCGTAGTGGTCGGTCATCTAAGGCCAAAAACAAGAGCTAGCTGCTAGCTGCCAGTTATAATGCGAACTCTCCGGTATGAGTTATTATACAGGTGAAGAAAGCTATAATGCTATAAATGTCCACGGTTGCAGTTAGCCTTTTCTTTTCGCATCCCAACCAGGCTCGCAGCCTATCGACGCGTCGAATTACCGCTGCTCAATCAACGGATCGAACGTGATGAATGCGATGATGATGGTTCACAAGGTAAACAGTGTGCTTCCCTTCGCGCATCCCATCAGCAGCGGCCAACCGTGGTTTGGACCTGGAAGTGAGGACGTTTTAAGTATTGATTTATGAATAAGTAATGAGCTCGCGGTTTTCAAGGTTTTGATTTCGCTTCCCATCGACATCGACAACATCGCATCGGTATCGACTGGCGGCGGGTGATGCCGTTGAGACGTGGAGAACTTTTAGCATTTAGTCCGTTTTGCTCGCTGGCATATGGGACGAGACGGAAGAGCAATCGTTAAATGTATTCATTATTGCCGCCCATATTTTCACTTCGCAGTTGTGCAATCCTTCAGTGGGGGTGAGGGTGAACTAAAGCAACATTTCATCCGTCGTGGTAACACTTTATTGGCACCAGCAACAGCAGCAGCAGCAGTCAGTGGTCGTGATCGCGATGCGCGGAAAGGATCCGCCCCATCGTCATCCTCGACTCCGACTCCGACTCGTGGAAGTGAAGGAAGCGGTAGTGAGGTACCGCGCAGGTCGAACTCTTAATGGATTGTAAACTGAGCTACGATGCCACCGAGTGACAGTCCCTTTTAGGTTAGGTTTTTAAAACAGATGAGCCATTTGCATATATGGTTCTCCGATCGAACAAGATTGACGCTTGTCGGTGGAAGCGACTGGAAGCTCCAACGTGGGAAGTCGACACTGTTGTTCGGAGGAAGTGCCGCAAATGAGGTTCGTTTTGTAGTTTACCCGAGTGTCGAAAAAGTAGTAAATTTACTTGCAAGCATTGGGTGAACAATGTTGCAAATAACTTTATGCTTGGCATTAAAAAATGTTTAGAGATTTTTCATTTCTCTTTTGAGTAGGAAAGAACGATCTAACTAGCCTTAACTCATTAAAATAAAGTTGACAGGGCATAAAGGAAGGAAAAATTTAAAATATTAATTGATCGACAAACAGAAAAACAGCAGCACCACTCGAACTGCTGCTGTTTCACACTTATTGTGATCTTGCTTACATTCATAAGAGCCCCACACACTTAAGTTGGCACCAGCAACAAAGTCCCCAAGCCTCTGCCCGGTCGTCTTCGCCAGCAAACGGAAACTGTGGGAACTCAACCGATAGCGGAAGTTTTCCGCCTTTTGCTTCCCTGGTTTGCACTCTCAGCCAAAAGTAACCACGTTTGTGATCATCATCATCATCATCTTCGCATAATTTTGACGAAATCTGAAGCCATCTGTTTTGCTTTGCTCTTGAATGTATCGATAATTACGAGTGGGCGAGCTAACGATTCTTCATACGCCCACTCACCCACTCGCGGTGATTATGCGTGCCGATCTACGTGTCGGAGACAGATGTTCTGTTCGCCGAAAAGAGGTGATGTGAACTAGAATTCGATCCACTCACGCTCGAGGGGATTGTTTTATTTTTCAAACAAGAGGAACGGTTAGTTTTAGCTTGTTGTGACATTGTAACTCGAAAACGAACTAATTTCTTTAATAAGTACTAAACAGCAATTCAGATACAATTCATTAATTATCACATTCCACAGATAAAACTCGCAAGATTAAATCAAACAAACGAAAAACATTTCTCTAGCTTGCGCTAGCCACCGGTTTCGGAAGAATTTCAAACCGAAATCGCCCCTTTGAAGTGTACACAACGAAAATACAAACCGATTGTCTGTTTGCGGTGTGTCGCACGCGTACCGCACGTCGCACGCACTGCTACCACTGACTGCAGTCCGACTGACGGACGGCAAGCCGGCAATGTAAGCAACGCCGCCAGCAGGCCCTTATCACATCGGATGCTTCCATCAATCGCTCGCGTCGTCATCGTCGTTGTCGTCTGTCAGCCGCAGCCAGCCTCCATCGCTCCAGTGGCGCAATTGGTTAGCGCACGGTACTTATAAGACAGTGTACGTTGCGTACGGCTATGAGCGATGCCGGGGTTGTGAGTTCGAGCCTCACCTGGAGCAGAGTATTTTTTGCTATTTGCTCACTGGGGTAAAAATTTAAAAAAAAAACTTATTTGTTCTGTTTTTGCACACGTTGTCCACATCGTAGCTATTCATCATAACGATGGCACCGAGTAGCATCCGTTTGGTTGTCGCACCCGGTTCCATTGTATGCAGAGCAGGGCGTCGTCGTCAAGCGTCGCATGATAACCAGTCACACGCAGCCATCCACACCGCACTTTACGAGCGCGACAATTAGCCCGAGCACTGGCTAGGTTCGGAATAATAATTAAACGTAAGCAAACAGTGGAGCTTGGGGTTTAATGGATAGCGGATTGCGTTTTTGTGGAGACACTGATACATAAATGTGATTAGAGTGTTAGTCGAGTACCTTACTTAGTGTGATTTTACCTACCTGTATGTGTGATCGATGAGATGTGTTAATTGAAGTTTAAAAATGACGGACTGAAAATTTGTTACTTACAGGATTAAATATATAAAAATGCTTAGATTATGTGATTTCGTACAATTTTTGCATAGTATCAGATCATATCGAAAAATATTTAAGGAATAGTATTGTTACATGTCGATACTTCTAATCCTTTATACATTAAATATTCTCGGAAGAATGAAGTGTCTCCTAAAAATTGGTAAAAATTGACAATGGTAAATATCTGGGATATTTTGGGACGAGGATGCTGTTAGAAATCAAAATTTAATTTAATCCACCTAATGGTGAAAGGAAGCTTTACATTATTTAAGACAGAAATCTGCATATCTTTAAACATAATTTAACTGGTCGTTAATTATGTATAGTAACATAGTCGATTTATATAATGATAGATATCTTCCCGAGCAAAGTTTGATCACAAAGCGATATCTACAAGATAACTTGTTTTGTTAACGGATAACTCAATATGTTATATTGATGTTATTTAATGAATATTTCTATATAACATGATATGGTACGCGGATATCAAGATAGGTTATCCGTAATAATCCCTCTAAACAAGTTAAACTACTATCAAATCATTTTGCGATTTCAATAAAAAGAAGTAATATATTAACCTTCTGATGTCCACCGTCACCTTTTGGCGTTGTCAATTAGTTTGGCAGATTGTTTTAGCTCAAAGTTATTATGCGAGATCAAATAAGAAATGTTTACACGATTTACAGAAATGTTTACACGATGATTCGTATACAAAATATTTACTTTCATGAATTTGTTGCATAGCAGAATAAAACGTAAAATTCCTTTGAGCTTATACTAACATGCTCGCCATTAAATAATTGTCAAAGTTATCAATTTTTTAAAAAAAATTCTTTATAATTTATTACTAATTAAACTTGCTCGAATGAAAATGTGTTCGCTTTTTTATATTATTTAAAATCTAAAAGTCGTAGAAAAACCGCTCGAATTTAAAAATTGGTGAAAAAACCGCAGTAATCGCAGAGTTAAGGCCCAAACACAATGCATACGGATTTTACTACGTTGCGGAAATTTGACAGAAAACCCATGAAAAAACTGTCAAATTGCCGCAACGTAGTAAAATCCGTATGTATTGTGTTTGGGGCTTTAGCGTTTATTTTCTTACTGTTTCATGATTGATTGTACAAGTTACATTCTTTTAAGTACTTTATCACTTTTTTTTCACTATAACTTTCGTTTCGGAGTCTTTGTAGTGTTACTTCGTCAATATTACATTTTCGTTTAGCGTTTATATATTTTTTGCAGTCGAGGAGAAGGTGTCGTACGTTAATTGTGGTTTCGCAACAATCGCATAATGGTGGTGAGTCTTTGTTAAGTAAAAAGCTTTGCGTTAGTCTCGTATGCCCAATTTCCAGTCCGGTTAGAATACCTTGATCACAGGCGTAACTGCAGTCTACCCATTTTTTAGTTTCAAATTTTACTTCTTGCAGTTTTACGTCTTGCATTGAAAACCACTAGTTGTCCCAATGTTGTTCGATTTTACGTTTCATTTCTTTCATAGCGACTTCTGCCGGAATTGCTGTTGAAATTGGTGTATTGTTTCTAGTGTTAGCGAATAGTTGATTACAGCACTCGTTTGCTAATTGCACGAATGAGGTGATCCAACTAGCGAATTTCGTTTTTTAATTGCACGATGGCTGCCAATATTTATTGTAAAACGTGATACGTTATCACCGTAAAGAATTCTTCACATGCACTCACACGTGCGCTAGATTTTGAGAAAAACAGTTAAATCTTTAAAAACGTGTCCAATTCATTCCAAAGTTTAGCAGAATTTGAATTAATTTGCTTTTAATATATCTACGTAATGCAGAAGAGAGCTTTTGTTCGGCATAGCTGCATTTTTGTTTATAGCAACCACCTACGAAACCACGTGCCGTTTGACAGATAACTGTTTTTTAGTTGCACTATCGTGCAACTAGCGAACGTGCAATAAAAAGACGATGCGAGTAGAGGACGTGCAATTAGCGCACGGGTGCTGTAGCTGTTTCATAACCTTGACAGCATGACCGGCAATCCAGCAGAGTTCTGTCAGTCTGTTTTGTAGTAAAGTTTCTATTCTTTGAATCCAGTTTACTAATAATGAGCTTCGAATTAGAATGAAAATTGAAACTGACGCGTAACTAAACTCGAAAAAAAAAACACCACGATTGTACAATATTCGTCGACATACTCAAAGCTTGCTTCTATTTATAGCAGACTTCAATCTACGGTTGACACTTTAACAGCGAAGCCATTTACTGCGACGCAGGGGGTAGAGGGAGAGAATAAAAAAGACAGAAAACTGTTAAACAATTTCACACTTCCATATTAGCGAATTGGCCAAAGCACATACGCTTTTAACCCAGTTACACACAAGAGCAGTTGTGGTGCACAGGTAAGGTAGTTGCATAGGGTGCTCTAAGGCGTGAGTTCAATTCCGGCCGGTAGAATAAGTGTAAAACGCATCGGGAAGTTTTTTCTAGACCCCCATTGCAACTCCCAACAATTATTTTTAGTTTTTTGGCAGTTAGCTGAGACAAAATGTCGATATAGTAGACTATGGTAAAGAAGATTTTTTTGTTATTTAGGTAACATCATGATAACAACACATGTTCTCAATAGTGAAGAAATCCAATAACAAAATTTGGACTTCATTTGCTATCACCGATAACTGAGTATAGTATAAACTTGATACCATGCCGAACGATTTTGGTTATCATTTTTGTTATGTTGTCACTTAATTCATACAAGTTTTTACTAAATCCTGTTATCAAAACTTGATCACAGGATAACCAATTTTGCTATTTTTATGTTATGGAACTTTGCTCGGGTTAGCTTCTTAGCTTGGCTTTAATAAACAGTACAGTTTTGCAAACGACAAAATTTAGCTTGGCGTTCTGTAATTTATTTAGCAGTTCTATGATCTAAAAGTGTTCCAATTTTGTTCAAATTTTGAGTATCTACAGGGATACCTCGATATAAGACCACCATTAACAATAAATCCAGTGTTACAATATTTCGACAAGATTCACTGAGATTGAAATATTGCGTATATAAAAGACCACTGCACGTGCACGAGAGTTTCTAACCTCACTCTTTTGACAGCACCGGGTGGCTCGTTTAGATGGTGTTAGAGTTTGAATTAGAATTTAAATTTTTGTTCGGCAGATAATGATCAAATTATTCAGTTTTTATTGAAAAAAGTGCTTTACATCTATTATAAAGCCATCGACACAGTAAGGCAATTACAAATATTTTATAAAGATTTAGTTCTTTCGGTGTTGGGAAACTGAAGGGAGGGCGAAGCAAAAACATAGGGACTTTGACGTAGAACTGTGTGCGTCTTACCGCAGGGTGTCAATTCAAAAATTTGGATTTTAGCTAATAGCTCTTCTAATTTAGAACGGATCTTGATGGTTCGCATACCATTCGATTCATAAAAGATGCAGCACACTTGTATAGCTTTCTTGAAAAGATGGTTTTCCCATTTCTAAATAGTGAAAATTAACAAAAACTTGTAAGCTAAAATTTTCCCATACATTTTCCGTGTGTTAGGTGCTAGGTAAACAGTATCTTCGGAGAAAATTTGTTATTTCTATTTACGCATTTTTTGGTGTACAGTGGACTCTCGGAAAAGTTAATCGATTGGGGAATGAGTCGGTTAACTTTTCCGAACTATTAACTTTTCCGAGTAGTCCCAAAAATCATTGAAAATAATAAATACAAGGGCGAAAAATGCATGCCGGGATATAGGATACACATTTTTAAGTATTTGGAAGTTGTAATGGAAAGAAATATGTAGCAAGATCTTTATGAAATAATATTTAGTTCCTTTCAGCAAGTTTAAAATAATCGGTTACACTAGTTTACTTTTGTTTTTTCTGCGACTACGTTTTGATAATGTTCGCACTTATTTTTAGTTCCTTGCTGTTCCTTCTTTTGCACATAAAATTCATCTGAGTTTGCGCTTTTCCAGTATGTTATCAATAATCCTGAAGTAACTATATGCTCGTATTGAACTATTGTTGCGACTGTCCGGTACAAAAGTTTGATTTAATCCCAGGTATGATGCGACTCTGTATGAAACTGTAGAAAGCCGACAATAAACTGAAAAATGAGAAATAAAGATAGAAGGTAAACTCACGTGTGTGCACGAACGCTTGGACAACCAATAAATTCAAAGTCTCAGAAAAGTTAAGGCAAAAATTAACTTTTTAGAGCGCTGCATGAGAGCTGATATTCGCTTAACTTTTCTGAACAATTAACTTTTCAGAGAGTTAACTTTTCCGAGAGTCTACTGTATATGGCATTAGGGTGAACGTCACAGTAAGCGAGTGCAAAATATAAACTTTTTTATGGCTTAAGGTAAAGAACATTACACGGATAGAAATTTATTCTCCAAAACAAGCAAAATGACTCCTGATTTGAGGTTTCTAGCTTATGTTTTATGAAAATGCACCATGAATAATAATCATGATATCACGAACTTTTTACAGTACAACACAACGCAAAATCATGAACTATTATTCATGATTTCGCGCTGCCTGATATGGCAGTTCATTCATTGACATTGACAGCAAATCAAGTTTCATGATTTCAAGACTTTATTCATAGTATCGGAATCAGATTTCTTTCCGTGTGAATTTTGAGTAACTTTGCTGAAGAAATGAAAGCCCTATCTTTTGTGGTTGATAGACTGGACTGCTGTTTAAGAATATTTTAAGAATTCGACTTTTTTGGTCATCACTCAGAAATAAAAATTAACAGTATAGTAAAATTTTAATCCCTAACAAACACACATTGGTCAGTTTATGAAACAAGAAATATTTTGCCGGATTGTTTAGGAAAGTTTGTTACATTATCGTGATATTTTATCAATGACGCTTGGTTCAAGACTTATGAATTTTTAATATAATGTATGTGATGTAAGTGAAGTGAATACACTGAAAAATTTCTCTTGACGTTTTCTGAGAGTGAAGGTGATCTCGAGTTTTTTAAATATTGATTTATATCGTGAGTCCATTAACTGTACCCGCGTACAAAAGTTTATGAAGTTTTGGAATCTTTCGATTCAGATCTATGCGATAATGTTGATTGATAACAGTTGAATAGTTGAATTAAACGAAAATTTTTATATTTCTCAAAAATTTTTATATTTCTCAAAAGTTTTTACGTTTACGGCAAATGCCAATTTGACAATAGCATATTTTTTTGAGAAACTGTTTGTAGCTTCAGAATCGAAGGAGGCGACATGATTTCTTCAAATAAAATGTGCGTTTTTAATGGATGTGAAAGTGCTCAGAAGACATGATTTATGAGAAACTAGCTGACCCGACAAACTTCGTATTGCCACAAATTAACCTGTGTTGTACATAAATCATGAATCTCGGATGATCTTTGTCACAATCTCGAGTTTTGCAAGCCCCCCAGTGGGCGGCGCTTCCGACGGCGGGTCACCGGCAACACTCGCGACCGTCTCGTCCTGAATGATCTAGTGTTACTATAGATAGTTTTTGTGGTCTTGTATTGACTAATGTTTTATGGAAGAGTCTCGAATTTCTCGAGTTCGATTAGTTTTTGAGTTTCGCAAAAATTTCTGTTTTATTTGTATGAGAGTCAATATCCCTCTACCACAGGGGTGAGAGGTCTCTAACTATCGTAAAATAAATTCAAGACTCCAAAATCTCCCACATGCCAAATTTGGTTCCATTTGCTTGATTAGTTCTCAAGTTATAAGGAAATTTGAATTTCATTTGTATGGGAGCTCCCCTCTTAAAAGGGGTAGGGGTCGTAATTCACCATAGAAAAAATTTTTGCCATCTAAAACTCCCACATGCCAAATTTGGTTCCATTTGATTGATTAGTTCTCGAGATAAGAGGAAATTTGCATTTCATTTGTATGGAAGCCCACCCTCTTAAAGGGGAGATGGGCCATAACTCGTTTTCTAAAGAAGAGAGGGGTCTCAATTCACCATAGAAAAAAATCTTGCGTCCAAAACCACTTACATGTTAAATTTGATTCCATTTGCTTGATTAGTTCTCGAGTTCTGAGGAAATTTGTTTTTCATTTGTATAGGAGCCCCACCCCCCCCCCTCTTAAAGTGGGGAAATCCATAGAAAATATACCATAGAAAATATTCTTGCCTACAAAAACACCCACATGATAAATTTTGTTCCATTTGCTTGATTAGTTCTAGAGTTCTGAGGAAATTTGTATTTCGTTTGTATGAGAGCCCCCCTCTTAAAAGGGGAAGGGGTCCTAATTCGTCATAGAAAAAATGGTTGCCTCCAAAAACACCCACATGCCAAATATGGTTCCATTTGCTTAATTAGTACTCGAATTATGAGGAAATTTGTATTTCATTTGTGTAGAAGCACCCCCTCTTAAAGTTGGGAGGGGTCCTAATTCACCATAGGAAATATTTTTGCCTCCAGAAACCTCCACATGCCAAATTTGGTTCTATTTGCTTGATTAGTTCTCGTGTTAAGAGGAAATTTAAATTTCATTTGTATAGGAACCCCCCTCTTAAAGTTGGGAGGGGTCCTAATTCACCATAGAAAATATTCTTGCCCTCGAAAACTTTCACATGCCAAATTTGGTTTCATTTGCTTGATTAACTCTCGAGTTATGAGGAAATTTCTATTTCATTTGTATAGAAGCCCCCCCTCCTAAAGTGAGGAGGGGTCCCAGTTAATCATAGAAAAAATTTCTGTCTCCAAAAACACCCACGTGTCAAATTTGGTTCCATTTGCTTGATTAGTTCTCGAGTTATGAGGAAATTTGTATTTCGTTTGTATAGGAGCCCCCCCTCTTAAAGTGGGAGGGGTTCTAATTCACCATAGAAAATATTCGTGCCCTAGAAAACTTTCACATGCCAAATTTGGTTCCATTTGCTTGATTAATTCTCGAGTTATGAGGAAATTTGCATTCCATTTGTATAGGAGCCCCCCTTCCTAAAGTGGGGAGGGGTCCCAATTCATCATAGAAAAAAATTTTGTCTCCAAAAACACCCACGTGCCAAATTTGGTTCCATTTGCTTGATTAGTTCTCGAGTTATGAGGAAATTTGTATGGAAGCCCCCCCTTTTAAAGAGGAGAGGAGTTATAATTCCCCTTATAAAGAGGGGAGGGGTCTCAATTTACCATAGAATAAATTCTTGTCACCGAAAACACCCACATGCCAAATTTTGTTCTATTTGCTTGATTAGTTGTCGAGTTATGCAGAAATTTGTGTTTCATTTGTGTGGGAGCCCCCCCTCTTAGTGGGGGGAGGGGTTTCTAACCATCACTAAAACCTTTCCTGGCCCCAAAAAACCTCTAAATGCATATTTTCATGCCGATTGGTTCAGTAGTTTTCGATTCTATAAGGAACATACGGACAGACAGACAGACAGAAATCCTTCTTTATAGGTATAGATAAACATGAAAGGAGATATTAAGAAAAAACGATTTTTTAGGACCATCTCGTCCAAAAAACTTTAAATTGCTCCAGCCTATCAACCATGAAAGATAGAGCTTTCTTTTTTTAGCAAAGTTACTCAAAATTTAATGTTCTTTGACTTTGCTGAACATTTTATTCTGCTAACTTAAGCCATAAAAAGGTTTATATTTTGCACTAGCTTACTATGATGGCCACACTAGTACACAAAAAAAAATGCGTAAATTGAAATGACAAATTATCTCTAAAAATACTATATATCTAGGACTAACGATTTTAGCGCAATTACTTTTGTCCACCATTGGCGTAGCTAGAGGGGGTGCCTGGGATACCAGGCCCCCTCCAGAATTCTGCAGGCCCCCTCCAGAAATTTTCCTCATTGGAATTGGAAACCGGGAAAAAACTCAGTGTATATGTTCCCGCTGTGTAGGTATTTTCTTTTTCAAGCTGTTTCAAGCGTTCGTCTCCGTTCAACTACATCTTGGACCACTCGTCGCAAATCACTTTCGACCTGGTCGAGCCATCTTGCACGTTGAGCCTCCCTGTTCCTGATGCTGGTGCAGTTGTTAACAAGAACTGTTTTCGTCGCACTGTAGCCTACTGACTTTCGCCAGATGACGATGGCAATTTCTCCAAACAGTGCTTATAGCTCATGATTCATACGTCTCCGCTGCTCTCCACTTTCAGTTTGTACTCCTCCAAATATCGTCCGCAGTACCTTCCGATCGAGCATAGCGTATGCCTAGCGTTTTTGAAGGGCAAAGGAAGTCTAATTTCCCGCTTAAATGTGCAACTAGATCCCCTTACTAGTGATGTTGTCCGTGTGCACCAGCAATCCCAAATACACGAACCCATCTGCCACTTCTAGTTCGTCGCCTTTCACAGTTACCGCCCGCGAGAGGCACGCGTTTGTTTCCTTTGAGTATTTGGTCTTGGCCGCATTTATGTTTAGAACACTCGTTCTAGATTCCGATTTCGTTGGACCACCCCTTCAAGTGCGATGTTGAATAGCATGCAAAATAAGCCGTTACCATGTCCCAACTTTCGCCGCGTCTGCCATAGCTGGTCTCGATCGACTGTATCGTGAGTTGCTTTGAAATTAATAAAGATGTGATGCGCGGACAGGTTGTACTCCTGACATTTCTGGCAATTGCGCGGATCCTCATCAAACCCGCCTGGTATTTCCCTACAAAACCTTGCCAGATCATTATCAAAAATTTTTTGAAAGGCACCCCGCAGGCCCCCTCCAGGGAAATTTGCTAGCTACGCCAATGTTGTCCACCTAGATTTGAGTTTCATCCCAGGTGCGCCGTATTGGAATGTTTATGTGTATGATCATTTTTCAGCCACTTCCCATGGTCGGATCATTATAACATTATAGTATCAAAATAAGCGGAAAAGACTGCAGAATTGAAATCTGAAATAAAAAAGTAATGATTTTTTCAAAATTTGTAATCATTTATGTCCCCTTAAACTTTGCCGAAGATATTAAGCACCTACGTCATATGTTCTGCGAGATATAATTGGTTTTCTGTCGTGACCCCCTTGAAATCAGTTTACTAATCTATTATTTATTAATGGCGCCCAGGCGGAGAATCATGGCGACGGGAAAAGTGACTTCTATGGTGCACAAAAACAGGAAAGAGGTACCAGCCTCAACGATAGGCAAAGTTAGGGAGGCCAAAGTCAGATCTATTAAAAGGGCGACAATTTGAACTGTGAGAAATATCGAGCGATCACCGTTCTCAATGCCGCCTATAAAGTGCTATCATTTTCCGCCGACTTTCGCCAATTGCGAACAGATTTGTGGGAACAAGCCGGCATCGTTGAAGGTCGGTCTATAACGAATCAATTTGCACTGCGGCAGATCCTCCAAAAGGGCCATGAATAATGAGTTCCCACGCACCATTTGTTCGTTGACTTCAAAGCTGCATATGATACCATCTACGATAGATGGTACACAGTGCTGTGTCCGGATTTCCGGTGGATTGTCACGTTCATTCGAATCGCACAGAGGGCTTCGTAAAGATGATGGTCTCTCTAGCCTTCTGTTCAACCTAGCACTACAAGGTTTTATGAACCGAGTGGATATCAATACACGGGGCACGATCTTCTACAAATCTAGTCAATTCGTCTGTTTTGCCAATGACATGGATATTATCGGCAGAACATTTGTGGCGGTGGCTGAACAGTACACCAGACTAATGCAGAAAAGATTGGGTTAACGGGAAATTAACAGTCATTGACTTTTCGTCGGAGAGCTCAATTTCGGAAGCAGTTTTTGGGCCCAAAGGCGGGATTCTGTTTGCAAAAATGTAAATACTGTATTCTTCTTGCCAATCTGAACACAGCGAATATATTTTCATGAACAGAATTTTTGTTTCAAACAAAAAACTGCTTTTGAAATTGGCAGAATCGATGACTGCTAATTTCACCTTAAAGGTAAATATGTCTAAAACAAAGTACATGCTGGCCAGCGGAATCGAGGCCGACCGACGCCGCTTGGGCAGTAGTCCTCGTACAAAATGCACCCTGTATAAGATGCTTATTCGACCGGTTGTTCTCTACGGGCATGAAAGATGGACAATGCGCGAGGAGGCCCTGCGAGTGCTGGGATTTTTTGTTATATACGTTACAATTTTCCATGCAAAAATCTACGAATAGAAAGACAAATTCGAAAGACGAGTGGTAAGAACGATCTTCGGCGGCGTACAGAACGTAGTATGGAGGCAGAGGATGAACCATAAACTTGCAGAGCTCTATGGTGAACCCAATATCCAAAAGGTGGCCAAAGCTGGACGGATACGATGGGCAGTGCATGTTGCAACAAGACCGGATTACTATCCTGCAAAGATGGTGTTTGCCTCTAATCCGGCAGGAACAAGACGACCAAGAATGTTCGACAAATTGGAGAGCGATAGCCCACAACCGAGTTAGTTGGAGAAACCTTATTCAACAAGCTTTGTCTTAGGACGGTAAGCCATTTAAGTAAAGTAAGTAACGTTTTTGTACACAAAACCATATATTACTGGTTTGACATGAATTTTTTATAACGGTAGTTTTTATACAATAAATCTAAGGGACGGTAGAAGAAAGAAATGCAGTCTCTCTCTCTCTCTCTCTCTGCCTCTCTCCACCTCTCTCGCTCTCATTCTCTCTCCGTCTCGTTCTTCCTCTTTCGGAGCGGAAGATGAGGTAAGGGAGGTGAAGGAAGCAGCGCTTAAGAAGTTGTATACCGCGATCTTTTATCCAAGCTGGGGGATTCATGGATCGAACTATGCTGTAATCGGAGCATTATAACCGGATTCGAACCAACTACTTCTATCCTTAGATCCTATCAACTCTTTGTTTCATCACTTTCTTCTACAGTTCCCACCGTAAATTGTAAAAAAAACTAATCTTATACAAACTTAAATACTTACCAACTAGTAACAAATACAAGTCTGGAAAACACGACAGGTATTTTTTTTAGATTCGTCGTGTAATTTTACTCAAAATTGTAAAAAAAATATTTTTATACCTAATATTACCGGAGCAATGAGTAAAAGAAAATAAGAGGATTTCACACGAACCTTTTAATTTACAAATTATAATCCGCCAAAATTTGATTCAAATGCAGGTGATCTGGTCAGTTCGCGGGGAATGACCTACAAATCCGATTGAAAGTGATTCATGTAACACTGAACTACAATTTTGTGTTGTAAGTCGATTATCAATGAGTTGTCTGTGTTTTAGTAAACTCATTTTCTATTTTTTCACGCTCAACAGTATTCTTATAGTACCGTTTCCGAGATCAGTCACTTAATAATAAACATTTTGAATTGAATCAAGCACTATACCCATCCGACCCATGGCTCCCCTAATGCGGAGTCATTTTGTTCCCGAAGATGTGTCGTGCGAGTTTACCCATCATCATGCGAATTATTATTAATGATGGCGAAGCGCTTCCACTGGATCGAAGTGGCCAGGCCAGGCCAGCCCACTGGCATGGTGTGATTCTAATGTATGTATATTTAGAATCGTGCGACGCAATAACGTGACGACGACAGCGATGTTGCGACGACGAAGATGACGACGATCCGTACAAAAAAAAGAACGAAATAAGTAACTGGAAAGACAAATGCGTGGGGATTTTCCCACCAGCTCGCGCGGTTGTGGGAAAATTAGCTAGAATGTGGCAGGAATTTTTCACTGATTAGAATAGAATGGCGACACATACAATTGACTTTGTGTGGCACGTTCGGGCTCACAGAAGGAAGTGAGGAAGTAGCGACTGCTGGTGACGAAGTGAGCAAAGTAATTAAATATCATTAGAAGATGAAGCGCCCCATCTATTGGTGCAGGGTGATTTTGATTGATGGTGCAATTGTCAAGCAAAATCGTGCGAACGTTGTAACTAACTAAGCTGACAGCACATGTCAATCCCGAGCGCAGCCACTTGTGGGAACTTGGAGCAAATGCACACACACCTGGATGATCGATCTTCCGTGCATGTTAATCTGCTCGATTGCCAGCAAATTGCCATCGAAAGCTGCTTAAGTTTAAAATGCAAACACACTTTAACCGGAGTACTCATACACGCCCACATTCCCATCGACAATCGAGAGCTATTCCCGGGAAGTCGGACGACACGCCATGCCACACTCGGTCTCGAAGTCGAAGTGCTCCCGCACATCTCCATAAAATATGACGACTCTGGGAAATCGGATTGATCTTGGTCACCGGCGACGATGACGACGGAGGTGGCGCTAACGAGCTACTCTGCACTTATAATTCCACTTTTGTGCTCACATGAACGACCCTCATGAGCGCCCGGTAATTGGATGCCATCGGTTGGGCACAGCAAGTGACTATATTCCGGGAAGCAGACAATTATAGGGAGCTGGAAGTGGAAGCGTCACTTGTTTGTGCCCCGACGATGACGAGCGTACCTACGACGAGGAAATTGGGCAAGTTCCCACCGGAATTGTGGGAGGTTGTTCAATGAGGATCGGTTGCTCTGGACTAGCAGACAAAATACTAAATCTGAAGTAATCTGAAATGATTCGAATCTTAAGTTCGTGTTTCGTAACTGTTAAGCTACTGCTTTCGGTTCTTTGTTTACAGGCTCAACCTGTTCCGCCTCGTAGCTCTACGATCAACTCTCAGAGCTGTAGTAAATTTTGTCAGCTGTTGAAAGTTGTCTTATGAATATATGGATCGTCTGCCACAGCTTATGAGAGGTGGGTCATTCACACATGGGTCCTTCCGGTCCTAAATGTGGGGAGATTAACTGGCTAAGGTGGATCATGTTTTATTCAAGTCACCAACCACACACCATACCCGCTAGCTTGAGACCCATTTCAATTATGCAGCTCGAAAAAACCCAAGCAACCGAAACGTGACATCGTTCAACTGACCTCACCGAATGCAGAGCGAAATAATAACAATAATAAAAAACGACGACTTCAGCAAAACAAAGACCAGAGGAAAACCAACAACCGCGGACAAAATGCAAAATCTGCCCATCGTCGTGTCGGTCACTTCGGCGGACCCGTCCGAGCAACAGACAGGGCGGAAATTTATGAATTCGGATGGACATTTTGTCTCGCGATGTCATATCTTCTGCCTCTAACGGAGGACCATAAAAATTGCCGAACCATGTCGAACCGAACGACGGTAGTAGGTATGTTCCTTCGGTCGGGCCGAGTCAGGGCGGCCGCAAACGGCCGTTTCGATGGCTGGTAACAATGACAACGACGCGCCACCGTGAAGCCCATACAAGCTAATGGTAATGGTAATAGTGCCGCCACGCCGTCGTGCCGCTGCCGTTAAGCTGTTTCGATGATGATGATACGAGCTTAGCAATGAGTTCCACGGCAGCGACCGGCAGCTTTGATGGACGAATCGCGACTTTTCACGCTTTTATGCCCACTTCTTTGGCACTGGTTTGGGAGACAGATGAGAATGGTTTGATAGAAAGAATATGGTAATAGGGGGAGGGATCTAGAGCCGAATGCTTTCCACTATTAGGCACTTTGGCCGATTGTGAACCTCATTTTTTTAAACTTTTTTAAAATACAGGAAAGAATATAGAAAGCAAGGATACAAAATCAATGCTTAAGATTTAAACTTTGGGTTCAATTAATCGTCAATATTTATAAAAATATTGCAGTATGAAACTTTTCTCTAACAATTCAACGTAATGACCAGTACGCTTTGCTATCCGTATTATTCAAGTGCTTTTTTTGACGGAGGACTCATCTTCGATTACAATATTGGACTCCACTTTATTATACAGACACAGAACCTGTAACGTGACTCGGTCATTTTTCAACAAACTTGCAAAGTATTTGCGTCATTCGATCAAAAACTTTTCTACGTATACTTTGACATAGAAAATATAGCAGAATTTCAGAAACATATATAAAAATTTATTGAGAAATAAGAAAAGGTGGGGCGCCGGACCAGTCAGAAGAATGTTTTGGCCTGAAAAAACGGAGTAGTCGTAGGATGAAGAAACTATTATCATTTATCACAAAAATACAGGCCGATTAGCATAAGAAGCCCGGACTTTTAGGTTCAATTAAATTTAAAATCAAAGTTAAAATTGAACTAGAAATTAAGCTTGGAACTGGACTAGTAATTAGAGTGTAAATTGAATTTGAAATCGAACTTGACATAGAACATTAAAATGGAGACGAGTTTGTACTTATTTGAGGACCATAAAATTGATATTCGGTTTAAACTCGGACATGAACAATCTAGCATGAAATTGAACTTGATATTGGATGTAAAATTAGACTTGAATTTGGACTAATTTGAACTTGTTCTACTTCAAACTGAACATGAACACGAAGTTAGACAAAAAGTTACACGTGAAATTAGAATTGACATTTTTTTCTTATTCTCCCACACCTTTTATCTCGTTTCTGTTCCATTTTTGCTCTTTTCAACTTCTTGTTCCGTGTGTTTTTCTTCTGTACTGTTCACTTAAATTTTGTCATCACTTTCCTTACATTTTTTCCTTTTTTCTCTTGTTTTCCTTTCTTCTGTCTCGTCTTCCGTGTTTCATTGTTCCATTTTTATTCGTTTCTTGTCCTTTCGATCTTATTTTCAATATTGTTTTTCTTTCTTTGCCGTTTTCTATTCTCTTTTTCCCTTTTTCATTTATACAGTTCTTTCTGGTTTTTCGCCTACGTCTGTTTCGTTTTGGTTTCCCTTTCTTCTCCAATTTTCCTTTTTCAACTCTTTTCTCTTCCGTTGTACCTTGAAAAGTAATGTTCCGATTTTGTCTACCTCCGATTTTATCAGCTTTTTATCCCGATTTTGTCACCCTGTAAATTTTGTTTAACTTTTGTGCTTTTAAACATAATTTATAAAACTTTTCAGCCTACTTGAAACTATATTGATTCTCTGGGGAGAGTTTGTGAGTAAAATGATGCCTTCTTGCGAGTAATTCGGGGTCAAAATTAGGGTATTTTCATAGTAAAAGTTCTATAGTTCCTAAACATGCAAAGATGGAGGTATGCTATATACAGCAATGTTATGTATTTCTACTATTTGCACAACTTTGTAAAACATGGAAAAGTCATACAACAGCTATAAAAACAGCTAAAATAGAGAATCTGATTTTAACGATTTTTCATTTATGAGAAACAGGATTATTCTATCTTTAGTGAAGAGATAGAAGGTTACTGTCTTCAGCAAAATTTCTTGTAATAATATGTTATAAAACTTTGCAGAACACATCAATGTGTTATATTGAAACTGAAAAAAAGATAAATTTTTTAATGCACTTTGAGGGGAATTAATCTAAATTTCAATTCCGCTGGACGCTAGAACTTTTAATTTTAAAAAGGTCTTCCAAAGGTTCCATCAACCTAAAACCAAGTTTTCCCGCTCAAAGCTAATGCGCACCAAAAAAGGTTCTGAACCAGTGTGCTGTGCCCGGTTCGTTGAGCTTTCGGTTGATCAATTGAGGGTTAAAATTTTAGTTTTAGTAGAAGTCTTCGATATTGCAAGGCCTTAAGTCTTGAATTTGAAAAAAAATCGACATGGGGCTGACAAAATCGGAACGTTACTGTATAACTTTATTATAATTTTATAACTTTACCAACAGGCAACAATGCCTTAATGGCTCTTAATACCTAATACAGTAAACATCGAAACATTGAGACGAATTTAGAACGTAACACTTGCTGAAACTGATAAAAGTCAAACACTGTTGACTCCCACTTTTCTTTTCCATTTTTCATTTCTTCTTTTTCTGTCCCGTTTTTCCATTTTTAATGTCCCAATTTTTTCCTTTTATTTTCCGTTTGACCTCTTTTTCCCGTTTTCCTCGTTTTCCTTGTTTTCGTTATCGGGTTTTTTTCCATCTTGCTACTCTTCTCTGTCCTTTTGGTTTCTGTAGCGTCCTGTTTCGTATTCTCTTTCTAGTCTCGTTTTCCATCAGATTCTCTTTTGTTTTTCCTTTTTCCTACCTACTGTTTCTTCTTTATCTATTCCTTTACTCTTCTTTTCTTGATCGTTTTCACCTTTTCCCATAGACCCGATTTCTCTGTAACGTTTTCCGACTTTTTTCTTCCATCTTTTCTTCTGACGTACCTCGTTTTCTATCAGTTTCTGCGACTTTTGCGTTCCCAGTTTTTGTTTTTTTTCGCTTCTTAACTCTCTTTCTATCTCGTTTTTCGTTTCAATCAACTCCGTCCATCCTCTTATCATGTCCTACCTTTCCTTCATTTCTGTCCAGTTCCTCCGTTTTTCTTTTCCGTTTGTTTTTCATTTTTTGCTCTACATTTTTTTCTTTTTTTCCCCGTTTCTGTTCTGTTTTCTCCATTTTCTTGCGCCCGTATTTTCTACCTGGTTTCCTCTTTTGCTATCCTATTTTTCTCCTTTTGTCTCCCTTTTAGTCGAGTTTATCCTTAATTTATTTCCCGTTTTATTCGCTTTTCCTTCTTTTCTCTATTTTTTCTACTTTAAGCCATTACAAACAACACAAACAAAGAAACAAAGGGAGGGAAACAAAGAAATTTTATTACCCAAAAAAAAATTAGAGATTTTTAGGTATTTTTACTTGAAGTTTAATCGTGAAACACGAATCTATTCTTACTTTTCATATATACGTTATTATTTTCTATGCAGAAATCTTCCAAAATAGTGTCAAAATCGAGAGAAATTTTTTTTTGCCAATTTTCGGAAATTACATTGTTTGTACTTCCACTTTTGTTTCTTGCTGGATGCGTTAACACTCCGTACACTCTTTTTTCGAGTTCTTTAGGCTGTAAAACCCTCAAATAATCTATTTTATGCAAAATATTTTTACTCGGGCTTAACAAAAAATTCCCACCTCCCCCCGATTTGTCGAGCCAGTTTTGAAGGACGACGAGACAAAAACTTTTAAAATAATTTGCAATGGCCTTACTCTTCTGTTTGTCATCTTTTCCCGTAAAATCTTCTCGTTTTCTGCCTCGTTCTCATCCTTTTTACTCCCGTTTTCATCTTTATCACTTATTTTCTCTTTTAATTCTACGTTTTCCCTCCCATTCTGGTTTTTTTGCTTTTTCTTTTCTAGCGTCAGTTTTTATCGCGTTTTTTCTTTTTTCTATTCTATTTGTCTATTTGAAAAAATATTTTAAGAAATTTCAGTGTGACAGAACATATCTTTTCAACTCTTCTTTGAAGTTTTTCAACTTAGCTTAGCTTAAAATTAGACTTGGAAATAAATTGGTTTTAAATCGGACTTGATACTAGACTTGAAATTATCTTAAAAATCGGCTTTGGAATTATACATGAAGTTAGGCTTAACATCAAGGTGATAGTAAACTTGAGGTTAGATTTAGTAAGGGATATAAAATTGAGCTTAAAGTAGGAATTGAAATTGGTTATAAATTGGATTTAAGTTGCACTTGAAATTGTATTTGAAGTTAGACTAGAACCTAAAGGGTGTCCCACATCAAATTGCACCACGGAAGAAACGCTGTAGAAAATTACCCCTTTGGGTATTTTCTCTTGAAAATTTGAGTAGAAATAGTTTAGAGTGTATTGTTTACAGTATATTTTTATCGCGGTCAGTTTTTCGAAAATTGGAAAAAATGGCGTCACCCGAAAAGCAACGTTGCGAATTCATTTTTATCATGAATGATGAGACTTACGTCAAAGCGGACTTCCGGTAGCTTCCGGGGCTACTGTACTTCATCGCTCAGCACAAGGTTGATGTTCCAGACGAAGTAAGGATGCTGAAACTTTCATAGTTTGCCAAGAAATACATCATGCGACAAACGGAGTGCGCCGCTCGTGACTACCGGGACTGTAAACGGGCAGATCTACCTCAAAGAGCGGTCTACAGAAGCATCTGCTTCCTCTGTCAAAGCAACACGAGGGCCCTACATTCAAAGGATGTCCCGAAGTGGTACGAAGCCAACGGGGTTACTTTCGTACCCAAGGACATGAACGCCTCCAACGCACCGGAACTAAGACCCTAGGCCTATCATGAAGCAGGTACTACGGAAGCATCCCAAGGAGGTCAAGTCTGAGGAAGACATGAAGAAAAAGTAAATTTCCGTACAGATGAAGCTGCAGCTAGGTTGTACAAAACTTTTTGAGTGAGTTAAGTGTAAGTGCGAGCATACGGTTATGGTATTGAAGTTGAATGAAACAAATATGCAAAAAACTTACCAATGAGTTATATTTTGTTGTCTGAAAGTTTGAAAAGGATCGGTCAATTAGGTAATTTTCTACAGCGTTTCTTCCGTGGTGCAATTTGATGTGGGACACTCTTTAGATTTAAAATTGGACATGAAATCGTTGTTGAAATTGGGTAGGAAATTGAGCTTAAAATAGATCTAAAACTAGACTTGAAATTTTGTATATTACGGGCCTTCAAGCGTGCTTGAAACTGAAACTTAATTTACGCAACTAAATTACTTGTCGCAAAAATCGTGACGATTAAATTATAAACTGCGTATTTTTGGACTTTAGTTTCATGTTGTGCGAAATTTCGATAGCGCGTTGATTTATTCCACCTGTCATAATAATATGCACAATAAAATTTAATGCGCATATACTCCACAACTACGAAGACTACTGAAAATGTATTATTTATTCTATGGAATATTTTATTATGGTCGCTATAAACCAAATCGATCAGGATGTAATTTGAAGTTAACAAAACTGGTCGATTGATTTGGCTTTTTACCAGAGCAAGCTGTCTGCTTTATATCTCTGTAGTGAAAAGTTTCACTAAATTATGGTGGTGATTGTCAAGTAATGAAAAGCATAAACAGAGGCAGAGCGTGAGAAAACTATAAAACCCGTTTTGCACCCACCTGGTCGGAAGGTAGTTTTATTGAGGTCATCAGAAAGTTCTGGTGAAGTTCATAGTTTTATCCTCAGTTTCATGAAATTGGTCATGAAAACCTGTGTTGCGAAACCCACACTCGTGTGGTTTAATTTTCCCACACACGTGTACTCATTCTTATGAACAGGCCGGCATAAGTATTCTTTAAAACTCCCGTTCTTATTTCTTCATGCACTGCAACGAGTCTTTGCGAGTGTGTGTTTAGCTATTTAACAGCTACAGTCGTCGCTCATCGACCTGCTGATACCGATTACTTGCTACGGCTCGTACTTTCACCCGTGAGTAGAATCGAGGGCGAAAATGAAAAAGAAGAAGAAAAAGTAGAGTAAAATTTGTATCCCAGTGCACCACCAGCCTCTCGGGAAACTGATTCCTCACGGGTTTTTTGACTCCAGTATAAGCTACGCAGCTATACGATGTGAGCATGTGCGTGCGCGAGTGTTTGGGTAGCAGAATGTCTGCACACAGCACCGGCGGCTGTGTCTTTCAGGCCTGCATGTGTGACGTTGAATGCTATGCTTCTCATACTCTTTCGCGCGTGTGTCTGCATGGTTGACTTCTCTCTCGATTCGCAACATTGATGAAAACCACTAAGAGAAACGTTATAAAACTTAAAATTGTTACTTGTGTACCGTGGAATCAATTTCATGCCATCCATTTAGTCAAGGAATACGAACGCTATGCATAATACAACCAGTACTTCGCCCAATCATACCTCCAATTGCCTAGCAAAACGAATGCGTTCTGAACTTTGCAATTTATTTCGAGCCGACAGTAGCCTTCGATAGCATCAGCCACACAATTGCCTTAGTTAAATTGGAAAGTTAGGCTTTTGCGGTAGAACTATCAGTTGGTTACGTTCGTACCTCGTTGATCGTCGGGTAACAGTGAAAATCGGTAATAAGGATTGTCAGGATTGTCTTGTGTCAGAAAATAGTCAACTTAGAAACTTCTTATTTCAAAAGCTTTCCGATCAAGAGGACCTTACAGCATTATAACAGATCATGTTAAGTTGTTAACAACTTTTCTAACAACGGTTGTTACTAATTAAATAAATTTATAACAACCGAAAAAAATCGTTTTGTATCGAGATATCCCCGTATTGGCTTCTAACAGTTGTTGAACTTGCAAAAACACGTTCAGCATAAACTCATTACGACTTCAATTATCTGTCATGCGATTTACGGGCACACGATAGATGGACATTTAAATTGCAACCTCTAACGTTTCCGGCAAATTTCACAGCTTTCCAAAGAAATCAAACCTCACCGGTGGTGGTGCGTAGGGGAGCGACGGCATTGCGATGTCCGCTTCTGCGCTACGCTTGATCGACCGCCCGTTGACGCGGAAAATGCTCTGTGCGGTTTCGCTCGGCAGAATCTTGCTCCAACTTGCTATTGCTATCTCCCCCCCCCACTTCCGACCGAAGAGGGTAGACTGCGCAAAGTGGCTCGCTCAGTGGCCCTTCTTCCTGGATTGATTGCTGCCGCGAATGGGCATTTTTGGGCCATTTTTCCGATTGAACGCGCATCTATTGCAGCACCGCGCCGGAGCAATCAACACAAACGACGACGGTGGTGGTGGTGGTGGTAATAATGATGATGGATTGCTAAATGCCCATTGCCAAGCGGCCCTCTTCACCCTCCGGTCATCGGGTTGGGCCGTTACGGGATCGTCGGTCGGTCCAACCGCGGATTAGAACTTCGATTGAAACAAATAATTATGTTCTTCAGCCAGCGGATGGGTGGGTGCGATACTGGAAGTTTTACTATTTATTTACCGTCTAGGTTTTTGGGCGGTCTTTCGTGCTTCTAATTTACCATACGGGAACTCGGGAGAAAATGATTGGAATGTTTAGAATTTGAGCACTTATCTCGAAAGGTATCTTTCGAAGCAATCGATGGCATTGAACTAAAACTCAAGTGTAGTAAAGTAACTCGAGAAACAACTGCTCTCAAACAGATGACGCTGCTGGGGGGCTGCCGAGTCAAAACAGACAGTCCATTTAAAGTCGTCCATAAAAGGCATTCAAGCTTTCCCGGGCAATGACAATCGATTGACCTGTCCGAGTGTGAAACGAACGCGAAAAAAAAACTACAATCGTTAGAGAGTATTGTACAAGCTGACATGAATTTGCGGTACAAATTTCCCAAACTTGAAACACATCACTTAAGCGGTACCGTTAAGCCTTCGAACGAATTAGTTCACGAGTTTGTCCGAAAGGCAGACTGCGACCGACCAGTAACAACATTAGCTAAGTGCAAACGCGTCTCATCTCATTAGGCACATTTGTTTTCATGCTGAGGCTCTTCAATTTCTCCATCTATTTATGCTCTACAGGTACGTTCGAGAGAAATAAAAAGTGTCGAAAAGAGCACGCTCCGGTCGCCATTTCGCCCCTCCTTGACTGCCCGCCAGCCTCTAAGAGGTCTCTCGTTGTCGTCGTCGTCATCGTCATCATCATCACAGTCGTCGTCGTCGCAGGTTTCTCACGAAGCCGTCTAGCGGTCATTGGCAAATCGACAAAACACGGTCCGAGACATTTCGTCTAATTTTTTTTCCTTCCCGGTCATGTTCATTTACGCTGATTGGCATCTGTGCAGCATCCTCACCGCGTTTCATCATCATTAACAACACCACCATCCGACCGGTAGCTTGGCTTCGCGTCGGTACTAAATTAGGAAAAATTGAACCGTTTTGGGCCTTGACTGACTTCGCATAACTAGCGCAAAAAGACGACAACAAAAGTATCAGCAACAACTTTACTTGAAACAAGCGTCGTTGTTTTTTTCATGCTAGGCTGTGATGCTATGTTCCACACCGGATAATAGGACTCTTCGGCGATAGGGTAACCAGATCGATGGTAATTTCGTCTGTGTTTTTGTCGATACATTGTCGGAAAGCGGCCACCCTGGTTTTCATTCCTACTCCAGAGCATCAGTAAATTGTTTTCTAAAGTATAACTATTATTCTTGTACATCATCTACATACTTTTAATAATGTTCAACCATCTGTTGTTCGACCGCACAGTTGCTCTTGTTGGGAAGTTGCTCCCGTTGAGAGGTCCTATCTCCTTCTGCACATGAAGCACACAAAAAAAGAACATTACTTTTTCCGTAGCGTAGCAAAACTTTTCTGGCCATCTCGTGCCACTTAAGTTTACCCATTCCAACCAAACGACGATTGACGACGGTGAAGATCACGACAGAACACGGTCCAATATGGCACGCATCGAGCACCGGGTCTTAATGATGATGACGTGCTCCGCCACCAGCTCACCAGCTCCAAATATTGATTGCGGTCATCAGTTCGGTGTGGATTTATTACAACACTACTGCCACCATTATTGTGCTACCATTTGGTTTCATCCTGCATGTAAAGACCCGGTCGCACGAGACACCATCCGTATTTAGGTACCTACGTGCGATATTGGAATGGGTCGAAAATTGCCGGACAGTCCAATCACCGGAAGCCACACCATACACCATAGGATTACCGTGAAGGATCAAGAAGGATTCTAATTGATGCAGGATAACCGATGCGGTGATCAATTTCTTGCGGGAAATTGACAGCCATAATCTAAAGTTTGATTGGTAGTTGGATTACATCGGCTCTTTCACGGTCGGATGCCTTTAAATACAATGATGCCCTTTATTCTTGTTTTATTTTTCAGGAATACTTCATACAATGTTGAAATTAGTTTTTCGTATTGAATATACAAAATGAACTTTTCCGGTCAGCATCCACTTAAAAATATAGTTTTCAACATTGTACACAATTTAATACATTTTTACTGAAACAAATAAGCCACTTTGTTTAATTTCACCAACCAAAACGGCCGTTTTTCGAGGGTCAGTGTTGGTCATAAAAAACTATTAAAAATTGGGATTTTCGAAGCAAAATCAGTTGGTTTCTTCGTATTAATCTCAATTGAATGTGCTGATTTCATTTATAGAAACAGATTGTTGTACAAAGCAGCGTTTAGTTATTTAGGCTTTTCGAGAATATTATATTTAGGGTTGTATTCAACACTTTAAATTTACAACAGATATTAAATTTGACTTAAAATTAAACCTAAAATTGGAATTAAATCAGACTTGTAATTGGAGACTAAGATCGAACATATAAATTGAACTTGACATTACACGTCAAATCAGACTTGAATTCGTATTAATTTAAACATGAAATATTAGTTCAAACTGGGCATGGACATGGAAACGAAATTAGACAAGAAGTTTCGCCTGAAAATATAATTCACATATTTCCTTATATTCTCCCGCACGTTTTACCTCCTGTTTGTTCTATTTTTCTGCTTTTTCAGTCCTGTTTTCAATTTTATGTTCTGTTTTTTCTCCCTTTCTGTTGAATTCTCACGGTTTTTTTCGGTTGCATTTTCATGGCTCGCATTTTCTTTCAATTTTTCCTCTTTTTCTCTCGTTTTCCTGTTCTGTTTTTATCTAGCTTTTTTTCCAGTTTTATTTAATCGCCCGTTTTTCGTCTTTTTTTATTCCGTTTTACTTTTTTCTTTAATCGATTTTTCCTGTTATTCATTTTTTCTTTGTAAATTCCATTTTCCCGATTTTGTTCCAAATTTCTCCTTCACGTTTCCTTCATCTTGTTTTTTTCGTTATTCATCTTTTTTTTTTTTGTTTTTCCTTGTTTTCTGTTCCATATTCCATTTCGTGGCTTGTCTCTTTTTCTGCCCTCTGTATCCTCTTTCTCTGTTCCTTTTCTCTCCTTTTCCTGTCCCATTTTTTTGATTTTCTACCCATTTGACGTTTGACGTTACTTTTGTTCGGCATTTATGTTTTTTATTCGTCTGTTCCGTTCTTCATCTTATGTTGTTTTGCATGTTTTACTGCCCATTTTACTTTAATTTCTTCCCCGGTTTTCTTATTTTCTTCCTGCTTTCGTTTCTCCATTATGTCGCTCTCGTATTTTCTCGCTTTGTTTTCCCTGTGTCGTCAAAAAAGTTACTCATAAATCCACCAACTCTCAAATCAGTCCGCGGGCCACACGAAACATCTCGATCACACGATACAGGAATCGGGGCCTGCAACAAAAAACGATCATTAAGCCTGTCGCAGTGACCTTTTAACCCAATGCCCTTCTGGCATACAAAAAAAACATCTCGATGGGCCTCTTGCAGCCACGGGCCGCAGTTTGACCATCACTGGTCTAGTTTATAGTACATAGTATCTTCAGAGAAAATTTGTTATTTCAACTTCCGCATTTCTTGGGGCATATGACGTTGGGTGGCCATCATAGTAAGCGTGTCCAAAACATTTTTTTGTGGCTTAAGTTAGCTGAATAAAATGTTCAGCAAAGTTAAAGAACAACAAATTTTAAGTAACTTTAAGAATCCGTTTTTTTCTTTATATCTCCTTTAGTGTTTATTTTTCACAAATTATGCCTGTTGAGCACCTTCACATCCATTGAAAACGCACATTTTGTTTGAAGGAATCAAGTCGCTATCTTAGCTTCAGTGAAGCTACGTGCGAACCGAAGTAGATAGCGACTTAATACCTTCAAACAACATGTGCGTTTTCAATGGATGTGAAAGTGCTCAGAAGGCATAATTTGAGAAAAAAAACACGAAAGGAGATATAAAGAAAAAAACGGATTTTTAAGGTCCATCCCGATTAAAAAAAAACTTTAAATTGCTCCAGCCTCCCAAGCAACAATGTAAGTTTTGTTGTACTTTTATGGTGGTTTTCAGGACCAATTTTGGTCTTGAATGCCATCATAAGAGTGTAATAAAACCCAAATTGTTACTTGGGCTATCAACCATAAGAGATAGGACTTTCATTTCTTTAGCAAAATTACTCAAAATTTATTGTTCTTTAACTTTGCTGAAAACATTTATGGTCACCCTAACATCATATGCACCAAAAAATGCGGAGGTTGAAATAACAAATTTTCTCTGAAGGCACTATATACCTAGGACTAGCGTAATTACTATTATCCGCCTAGATTTGGGTTTCATCCCACATCCCACGGCACTTGGTCGTTTTGAGAAGCAGATGCCGCTGTCTCCATAACTAGTTAAGATAAGCAGAATTAGGCCTGTTTCGCAAAATAAAAATGCCCACATCGTAATCGACGACTTGATTCTGATTCCATGCCGAATAAATTTTGGCTACATTTTCATTAGGTATTCTAGCCACATATCCAGCCAAATACAATCTGCTGCGTTTGATTATTTTTACTATATTAGCATATTTATATATTTGTTTATTTGTTTTTATTAGTCAAAAAAATCATCGGACACTATATGGCCTTCATGATATAAACAACTACGACAGTAAATACATACAATAGTACTATTACAAATTTATCGTCTACGAGAGAGTCGTCGCTGAAAATTATTAGGCGTCATGTTGAAATCGAACCAACCGTAGAGTTCGTTGAATTGCATTACCATAAATAGTTTGCATTCCGTCCCTGCAGGTCCCAGCTAGCACCAACTCGTATATCAATGTACGTAAATTATCGTAAATATCTCTTAACAAATTCGAAATCTATATATATATAAAAATGAAATGCTATTCGTGTGTCCGGTATAGACTCGCAAACCGCTCGACGAATTTTGATGAAACTTGGCATACACATTGTGTTTGATGTGAGGAATGTTGTTAGCAAGGTTTGAGACCCCTCCCCTTCTAGAAGGGGGGGCTTCCATACAAATGAAACACAAATTTCTTTATAACTCGGGAAATAATCAAGCAAATGGAACCAAATTTGGCATGTGAAGGTTTTTGGAGGCAGAAATTTTTGGTATGGTATATTGAGAACCCTCCTTCTCTAAGAGGGGGGGCTCCCATACAAATAAAACCAAGATTTCCTCATAACTTGACTATTAATCAAGCAAATGGAACCAAATTTGGCAGGTGGGGGTTTCTAGAGGTAGGATTTTTTTTTCTATGGTTGTTTGAGACCCCTCCCCCTCTAGAAGGGGGGGCTCCCATACAAATGAAACATAAATTTCTTCATAACTCGGGAAATAATCAAGCAAATGGAACCAAATTTGGCGTGTGAAGGTTTTCGGAGGCAGATATTTTCAGAATTTTTGCAATATTCAAAGTAATCGAACTCGTGAGTATTGCCGTCCATACTAAAATATAGGATAAATTTTAGATAACATAGAGAGATAATATAATACTTATTTTAAAAACAAAATTAAAGAGAAAATACATTGGTGAAATGAAAATATGAAGAAAATAATGTTGAGATTACACTAAGTTTATGATTTCTGACCAATTTTCAACTGATTTTAATCAAACTGCACTGATATTTCATTACGATTTTGCCAAAATTGCCATTTTAAGGGTTGGTAATAAAACCCAAATCGTTACGTTGGACTTGCTGCTCGAGTCACAAATGCTGATGCGTTGGATTAGAAATTTGCGGCATGATTTAGGAATATCTTGGGTTGTCAAAGCTCTTGGTTGCAGATTACAATTAATCAAATCTTCAGGATTATGCATGTACCCCCTTTTTAGAATGGCGTAGCAACGCGCGCCGGGTCCTCTAGTCGTAACTAAAGCTTGATAAAGTGGGCCCAAGTCGATTTTCTATCGTATATAATGTTAATAACTGACATACACACGATTTTCAGCACAAAGTCGTATAGCATTACGAAGCGTGTCGCGCTTAATCGGATATTATCGTATATAAATACTTGTATAGTCGTAACGCTTATAATTATTCCTAATCACGTATATCACCTCCAAAATAGTACGGATATGCTAATTTTGCACATCAAATATAATTTATGAGTATGTATATCTGTACGTAATGCTGATTTTTATCTTTTATATACATATGAAAATGCTAGCTGGGGTGCAAGAAATACCTAGTTCTGAGGGGTCGTTCAAGAGCATACAGGTTCAGTTGACTCAGAAGAGCGGGGCTGTCAATATCTCCGAATAGCAATCTAGCCAGGAACGTGGCTTGAGCGTTGGCACGTCTTCTTTCAAGAGTCTCCAAGTTAAGCAAACGGCAGCGTTCCTCATATGACGGAAGGTTTCTGGGATCATGCCATGGAAGACTGCGCAAAGCATACCGTAGAAATTTTTTCTGCACTGCTTTCTGGATTCTAGCGATCCAAATTTGTTGATATGGACACCAGATCACTAATCCGAATTCCAAAACAGACCTTTCAAGGATCAAAAACAGTACGAGTCACGAAACTCCTTGGCGATATTAAAAATAAATAAATAAATGGCTCTGGAGATAATTTCGTTATAGTGTATACGGAAAGTTAGTGCGCTATACAGGACGACAACAAGATCACGAAGGTGATAGGCGCGTTGTAACAAATGTGATGTGATTTGATGCAACTTATAATTTATGCGTCTGCGGAACAATCTATTTTCGAATTACTTCGAATTACTTTCTTTAGTGTCAGTGATTGCCCATGCCCATCAGGGGCGTAGCCAGAAAAGTTTCTTGGGGGGGGGGGTTTACAAAAAAAAATCGAATATAGCCTAAACTTATGCAGTTTATTCAAGAAATGGAGAATTATTTTCAGTTAAAAGCTATTCATTTGACAAAAAAATCGAATTAAAATAAAATAAGAGAAATGTTAAAATTTTGCTTTTAAGTTGGCATCGAGGCATGTTGTGTGTTCGAATCTCGGCTGGGAGAGGCTGTAAGAGTCCATAGGATCGAGTCCCTTCGAGACGCGGCCAGGGTTGAAACAAGCTGACAACTTATCCTGCATGCTTTTCAAGATCGCTCTTGAGGGGGTAATTCGACAAGCAGATATCCAATCGAGAAGTTTGAAGTTTGATCAGTAATTGTAGCAAACTACGCAGGCTTTGCGCTTTGATATTAAAGCCAGAAACATTATCACGGCGGAGGCCATTTGCGCTAGACTGAAAGCAGAGTCCAGGAGAATTGAGCATAGAATAAATGCGTCGAAGACAAAATACATACATGATAGAAGTCCAAACGAGACCAACGCGCGCTTTTCGCGGACGGTAATTGTTGACAACGACGAACCAGAAGTGGTAGATTTGTGGGATCGCTGGTGACCGCGGACAGCAACACAAAACAAAGGAGGAGATCCAGCGACGTATTCAAGCAGGACATCGAGTCTACTTTGCCCTTCGCAATACGGTACGATCAAGAGGCATAAGCCGCCGTACGAAGCTGACAATGTACAAATCCCCTACTTTTAACAATGCGCACTGAGCACATACACGCCCTTGCGGACGATATTTGGCGGAGTACAAGCTGGAAGTGAAGAGTGACGCAGGTGCATGAATCAAAGGACACTACTTGAGGAGACTACCAATGGTTTTGGCAATAGTCAGTAAGCTACGGTGAACAGGATACGTCGTAAGGAAAACGGTTATATTCAACAACCCCACCGTCACCCAGAACAGAGGGACTCAACGCGATATGACCGTCACCCAGAACAGAGGGACTCAATGCGATATGGCTTGACCGAGTCTAACCGACATTTTTTATTTTTTAAAAAGAAAAAAAAAATCTACAAGTTCAGAAACGCCTGCGAAATGAGCGACGAGTACCCTAAAATCAAGTTGAATGAAGCTTAAAACAGCACGAACCATCCCGACTCTAAGCTGCTGACGAGGATCGTACAACCAGCCCTGTAAATTTTCTTGTGCTCTAAACTAGGACCCGGCATAGTCGAAACAAATAAATGAAGCTGACTTTCTCTCAAATTCGCATCATACATGAAGCGACTGGTTTCATTTATTGAACACAACGTTTCAAGCAAGCTTTAGCTGATGTTGGTGACTGTTCCAAGTGACGACAACTGAAAGTCAAGCACGAAAATCCAGCGACATACATATGGGAAATGTTACGCAAATTCACTTCATTTGCGTTAAAAGTTACTGAACTTCTGCTGAATATTTGATAGAAAAGTGAAAATGAAACTTTAAAACCGATCGTCATGCTGAAGTGAAACCCGTTTTACTGACACTGATTGAAGAAGCTTCATTGCTTCATTGTGGAGTGACGATTTGCAATTGAAAGTGACGTTGTCGGGTCCTGCTCTAAACTGATGGTTGTGAAATTTCAAGCTTGAAAGTGTAGAACAAATTTTCTTCTGGAAGGGGTTTGAACCCCCAAACCCCCCCCACCCCCCCTTCGCTACGCCCATGATGCCCATAAAGAATCACCAGGAGTTTTAGTGTACTACGGGGCTCCAGCTGGCTGCGTTATCCGTAGAAATCGCTATCATTCACGTCCCCATGTTTATCTGCCATAGCTTATTTTGCTTGACTGAATCGCACGCCATCTTGATATCCACAAACATATGATGAGTTTGCAAGTTGGGTGACCAGAATATAGCCATGAATGCGGAAACCATACTTTTACGTTTGTTTTGTTACAACCTTAGGCTTAACCATCTTTAAAGACCCGTTTTTGTCGGCACACTGCATTGCTGGCTGGTAGACTAGAGAGCAATTACTGGGCCAACGCAACAATTCTAATAGCAAAACTCGAGCTTTTATCCGTTTACCATCCAAACTTCAGGTTATAAAATGAAACAATTAAACTTAATTTCGTCATTTTTATTTTATTTTGTTTCGCTTCCATATCCAAATGCCTGTATTTTGGCCTTAACCCCACCCATGAGGTTTTGCACAACCTCGAAGTCGACATATTTTTGCATATTTACTCATACTTTCTTCATCTCTTCAACTGTTTTGACTACTTTAGGACCTTTCAGAAGATTTTGATTCATAAAAGTCCAGCATTTTTTCGATTGCCCGTAGCTTTCGGCACAAAATCGACATTATTTGCCTTATTTCACTCTAGTGTGTCCTTTGCGTGATGGGATGAAGCCAAATGCAGCCAGAAAATCGTAGGACGGTTGTGAAACTTCAGACGAGGAAGAAGTCGCTTTTGGAGACACTCTGTTTCAAATACATCTGTCCATTCATGGTATCTGTGGTCTCTAAATGAGTGCTCCGCTTCCCGCATGAACAAATTGCTTGTCAACTCAAGAATGTTCTGACAAACTTCGACATCTTCTGTTTTCGGAGATGTGGAGAATCAAATTTATCCTTGGCAGTGAAATGCTGGTTCCCCGGAATCCGGTTGAAGTCTGCTTTCACGTAGGTCTCGTCGTCCATCCGTTTTGTGGTATAACTTCAGTAAATGACGTTTCACGACTGTTTTCTGTTTTTCGACACGCTTTGGGACCTTCTGAACCTTGAACGTACTTTATCCAGCTGGAGTTTTAGCCTTCTGCGCGAAACTTTTGCTTAGATTCAATTATTTTGTTACATCTCGAACGGAAGAGTTTGGTTTCCGACCGAAGATCCCGACTACACTCTTGTGATCCTTACCACTATACGGACGACTATTTACTCCGCATCGTGGCTTACGATCGACAGTCAGATGTTCTTCGAACTGTTTTATGACACGAGAAACTGTAGAATTAGGGATTCTCATCTTTTTACCAATGCATAGAGGAGTATTTGACTAAAAATTATATTTGTCGAAATTCGTAAAACATCATTAAAAATTTGTTATCTTACATTTCTACACACCAAAGTACAAGAATCAAAACTAAACCTCCTAAAGTGTAATTTATATATTTATCTTGTGTTTAAAAAACATTTTATTCACAGCACAGAATAATGCAGACGTAACTATCGTAGGCTATGTTTAGCTTCATACGATGTTTAGATAAAAATTATGCATTTCATATTTCGGACTTTTGGCCAACTTTTTTGATCACATTCTCCAATGTGCGATGGCACGATGTGATAGATAGCTGTTCTTTCAACGCCATTTTCCGCTCAAAATTTCAATTAATTTTACCCAACAACGGTTCAAAAGCTCGTGCAATATGAGTGTATTGCAATTGCAATTTTATCGTGGAAACTAATAACTAATGCCGTCGGCTGAATTACCTCTTGTTATATACAAAAGCAATAAACGAAGATTCTGCTACGTGAGTATTGAAATGGTAGAGCTTGAAAAATTTGTCATTGAATAGATGTCCAAATGTTCATAGCGAAATGTGCACATTAGGATTGGAGTAATTCTCGCTGGAACGGGGCCACAACTAACACGAGGTCTTCAAATATTAGAACTCTTGCACTTGATAGGTTGAAAATGGCTGAAAAATAAGAATTTCACTTTGAATACTTCGAAACAGTGGACCCCTCGTGCGCCAAGAGGCCAGAAAGTTTTAAAAAAAGTTGAATTTTTAGCAAACCTTGAGATCTATATGGTGTGGTATTCCCTAAGTTTGCAATGAAACAACTAACAAATGGCATGGTTCCGTAAAGAAGAAGAACAAGGCGTTCAAATGAAGTAAAAATTTTTTGGTGGCCATCTTGTATTTGGTCGCCATATTGGATTTTATCAAAAATCGTCGTTTTAGCCAAGAGCCCTCAAACCGATTTTCATGTTAAGACCACCATTGGAAAGCTTAGTGATAATGCTACAACTGTTAATATTTGGCAGGGCAGTCTTCGGAGCAATTTATCAAGACTGAAGTTTGATGTTTTCCCTACGTTTCGACACTTTGTTGGTATCTTTTTCAAGGGGTACTGTGGTAAAATACATTTATAATTTTATTTTTGAGTTGCTCACACAGATTACCATTTGCTTACATATCATTTAGTCTTTTATTCTGTTTGTTACAATTCTGTTTGTCTGTTACAATTGAATCCAGTCGATAAAAAACACTACCTAATGCTGCAACATTCATAAAACTTGGTGTGCATTGGCATTACCTTCACCAAATAATTAAAGTTTTACAGGAGCATTACTCAGTCAGTCGAGTACGAAGTATTTAGTGGAACCTTTTTTAAGTATTTTTCGTTTGTTTTTGTTAAAAAATATTTCCGTCAGCAAAGCTCTATTTATAACAAAACGCTTTAACCCATTATCCTAACTCAGACTGTGATTGAACTTTCAGCAAGTATTTTGAATCGAGAAAAAAAATTTCGTAATATCTTTGTTCCCATCTGTAGTAGGGTTCATATTTTCTTCATACACTCGCTTGCTTTCGGTCATTTATCATATCCCCGTCACAAAAGTGTTACACGCCGAGAAAAATGTAACCTTTAGCTTTTGTATTGCCTGCTAGTGCTACACTTACGATTCCCAACCGACGGTGCGAGTGATGGTGTCAGTGCGATCGATTTCGTGGCTAAAATTTATCGAAGCGACAGAATTTGACAAATGACTCTCACCTTAGACAGACATAACTCACTCCCGCGGGGATCGGGACGACGCCGCTCGGTTCGATTTCGATCGGTTCTTGTCCAGGGCTGTGGCTTCGCTATCGATTACCACGCCACGATACTTTTTCTTATCCCCTCGGCAGCATCCCTCAGCAGAAGCAGCAACGGCAACGGATGGCACATGTGATACGATATGAATTCCAAAATAATAAATAAATGATGCCTCTCTTCCTCGCTCGTTCGTCGCTGTTGAACTAGCCGAGACGGGTCAGTTCGAGTCCGCCGTCCGGCGATTTTTTTTGTCTTATTCGGTTCGAATATTTATTAGATTTATGACCACATTTGGGAATTGGGTGCCCTCGTCTCATTCCGAAACGGTGCTGGATGCGAAAGATTAATATAAATAGCACGTTTGATTGTCTTTCTTTTTTTTGCATCGAAATGTAAAAGCTGCAAGTTAATGTCGTTTTACCCTAAGCACGTGAGGAATGATATCATAATACAATCTGTTCAAAATAATGTTACATAAATTAAATGTTTTAAAATTTTTGTTGAAGCATAAATGAACTAAAAATACCAAAAACTGTCTGTCTTCGATTGCAAAGTCAATGAATTTCGCCGAACGAACATTCACAATCCACATTTCCAGGAATCTTTTTTGATCGCAGTGCAAAGTGTTACAGTTTCGAATCGAATAAATGTCTTCGAAGAACCAATCAATTACGGATCTTCAATGGAAGTGATTCGAATAAAAAGGTCCATTGAGTATGACACGGCTTACTTATTAGAATGTTTCCCATAATTCTCACTCACTGGCTGTTGCTGCTGCTGGTGCTGATTTAGTGGACGCTCTAGCGCTTCGGCGGCGGGTAGGCGGACACACAAGGCGAAGAAAAAACGAAACACATCCGCGATTGACCCGGCCAGTTTTTCACCACAAACTGACATCATCGCCCGTGGCACTCTAATTGAAAGTGAAAACTCTCCTCCGTTCTTTACCGAGATCTAACGAGTTTGATTGCAGAGTAAAATACTATCACTCGGCAGTGGGTGGTGAAGGCGGCTGCTGGGGCGGGAGGAATTTTACGATCTGTTTTAGTGCAAGTACATTTAGTGTGAAAATCGATTGAAGTACGTTTGTTTGCGGCCAGGACTTGTGTAAATATTGTTCAACGTTACGAGGAGCCAGAAAAAATGTGTACACGATAAACACTTGAAGGAGGACGTCAATGTCAAACGAAGCCGAGCCGTACCTGCGTCAGTGAACGTAGGCATCTTGAGATATTCTGCGACTCATTCTGCTAAACGTCGTCATTTGCGACAGTGTCTAAAAACCGACCGGAGCCACCGGACAGAAGACAAAAAAAACCAGTTCCATTCCATCAGCATCAGCATTAACATCAGCGAGACAGAATAGAACTCGAACAAATTAATGAGACTCATCCATTTCGATCGTCGTTACTCAGTCCGAATTGATTTGTCTTCCCCCCACTGCTGCTGGGTAAATAGGCTCCACCCACTAGAGTCGGACGGAATCCGCTTCCAAAGAATCACACTTACGCAGTGCCTGTGCCAATCGGTCACTACGAGTTCCTTCTTCTTACGGGTCGCTTCCCGTTCTCCCCATTACTTTAATGGATCTTCGTCGAAAATCTATCGCTTCCTGACGAACATTCGCTTCTACCCAAATCTAAGCCGTCTTCTTCGCTATCTCATCGCCATCCATCAGCATGCTGGATTGGCCACTTTTGCTTTTGTTTCTGTGCCTGTTCTAGGCGAGACAATCGATAGAAAGAGATGCGGTCATCTCGGTGGTCATCCCGATTATTCGGCCCGGGCTGGCTGGCGGGAATCTAATTAAAGGCCGCACTGTAGCAGCCCTGCTACGCCTCACCGACCGACACCGGCTGGCCCGGTGGCGTTGGCGTCATTCAGGAAACTCCGATCTGCTGCTGATGGATGCCTCTAACCTCAAGCCAGGCAGGGCTTAAGGTTAGATTTCAGTAGCCGGTAAACTATCGGCTAAATTGAACAGGGGAAGTGATTTTACTTTCATCCTGGGAAAATGATTGGGCTCTTTCGGGACTCGGGTTCCGCCGAGTAGGACATTAACTGGGACTAATTAAGGCACATTAGTTCAGAAGTTTCTGTTTTGAGTGCGGCAAACAGGAAAATCACGGAAGCGTTTTAAGTGAAAAAAGGAATCAAATGCTATTATAAAGATATTAAAGATAAGAACATTCAGCCGTTCTAATTTCGTCAAAAAATTGCGGTGTTCGGTAGAAAAAATTTAGTGTGTATAATTTTCTCCATAAATATTTGTTAAGAAAAATGAAACTGTTCCTTTTAATTTCACCTTTGCTACATTATTTTAACAGATAGGACAATTAGCTGGAAGCAAACAATAGATGAACTCTGGGTGAGTCGGAGGCGAAACACAAATTTGTTAAATTAATCAATAGAATCAGTAGCAATAAGTGGGCAAGAAGTGGGCAGTTTTATCTAGCTATCATCGCTCATCGTTCGCGACTAGAACGCTCATTAAGGGAGCACTGACTGGTCAAACCAAACCAAACGTTAACCAAATGTGTCTAGCTTTCCAGTCCATCACGCTGAACGTTAATTTTTTTACTGTTTCTTTTAAAGCTTTTTTGCAGTTAGCACCCAACCATGGGTCACACACAATTGTGGGTCAATTCTACTTTAATTGTCGATTTATGATTGAATATTATATCAATTGATTGATAAAATTATTACTCATAGCGAGTATTAATAATTTTATCAATCATTAGGTAATATTCAAACAGAAAGCAGCAGTTAACGTTAAAATGACCCACAATTATGTGTGACCCATGACTGTGTGCTGACTGTACGTTTTTTGTTTAATTTTTTATACAGTCATAAAAACTGTTTTATTCCCCAGTTTCATAGACTAGTTTATTCTCACATTGTTTTGTTTTCAGTTTTTTAATATTGACCAGTTCCATAGTTCCATGTGAAATGGGTAAATGACAAAATTTTAACCTTTCTGATTTGGATGAAACTTTACCTATGTGACTGATTAGAGGAAACATGCATATTTGATAGATTTTCTACAAGACTTGAAAGATGCATGTTTCCTCTTATCAAACTTGTATGTTTAGTTCAATCCAAATCAAAAAGGTTCCCTTCAGAGATCAGATGTTTTGGGACGATTTCGCGTGGCACTTCCATCTTTTTATGTTTTCATACTTTGTCACCTTAGTTTCTAATTTGTCAGTTCGCGTATTCCAATAATAATATTCTCATTTTCATATTATCCTAATCACACGAGTTTCAAATAGATTATCAGGTTTTTTACATTTGTTTTTTTTTTCTATTTTATTGTTTACTTTATATTTTTGTGTTGTGTTTTCATTATTGTGTAATAACCTTACTGGGTTCTTATACGAATGAAACCGTCAGAACAAATATCTGTTTTGTTCACATTTATTCAAGTTGTAATTCTTTTACCTTGCTTCTAATTCAAATTATTTTGTCTACTTGTTTGACATGATTGATGTTTTCCTGCTATGCTTGTCTACTTTGCCAAATTATAACCTGTTTCATTTACTATTTATTTTCCCTCTTTCACAATTTAATTGTTACTGTTTTCGTTGAGATATCATAAATAAATTTTCTCTAGTTGTCATCCTACACTTATAGCTACACTTATTTTCTTCTATTCTGTTTTTCTTTCTACTCTACTCTACTCTGCTCTGCTCTACTCTACTCTACTCTACTCTACTCTACTCTACTCTACTCTACTCTACTCTACTCTACTCTACTCTACTCTACTCTACTCTACTCTACTCTACTCTACTCTACTCTACTCTACTCTACTCTACTCTACTCTACTCTACTCTACTCTACTCTACTCTACTCTACTCTACTCTACTCTACTCTACTCTACTCTACTCTACTCTACTCTACTCTACTCTACTCTACTCTACTCTACTCTACTCTACTCTACTCTACTCTACTCTACTCTACTCTACTCTACTCTACTCTACTCTACTCTACTCTACTCTACTCTACTCTACTCTACTCTACTCTACTCTACTCTACTCTACTCTACTCTACTCTACTCTACTCTACTCTACTCTACTCTACTCTACTCTACTCTACTCTACTCTACTCTACTCTACTCTACTCTACTCTACTCTACTCTACTCTACTCTACTCTACTCTACTCTACTCTACTCTACTCTACTCTACTCTACTCTACTCTACTCTACTCTACTCTACTCTACTCTACTCTACTCTACTCTACTCTACTCTACTCTACTCTACTCTACTCTACTCTACTCTACTCTACTCTACTCTACTCTACTCTACTCTACTCTACTCTACTCTACTCTACTCTACTCTACTCTACTCTACTCTACTCTATTCTACTCTACTCTACTCTACTCTACTCTACTCTACTCTACTCTATTCTACTCTACTCTACTCTTCACTTCACTTCACTTCACTTCACTTCACTTCACTTCAGTCCACTTCACTTCAGTCCACTTCACTTCAGTCCACTTCACTTCACTTTACTTCACTTCATTTTACTTCACTTTACTTCACTTCACCTCACTTTACTTCACTTCATTTTATTTCAGTTTACTTCACTTTATTTTCCTTTACTTCGTTTCACTGTTGTGTGCAAATCCCAATTGTATAGCATCAAAGCAACAAACAAACAAACAAATCGAATCCTATCACAGCAATCCAACAATCTCTGTACCCGTATAACGGACGGCAACTAAAATTTTGGAATTTTTTTCTCAAGTTGTCAAAAAAGACAAAGATACTTGAAGAAGATGTGATTCACCGAAATTAAGGATGCATTATCCATTGTTGAAAAAAAAGTGTACATTTGAAAACAGTCCGTAATCGGCTGTTCGGCGAAGCTTTCGTTAGACGTCGAAACAGGAGCGTTGTACGGTCTTCATGTCAACTTTGCGAATGCATCTCTTGATTATACCAATCAACTGTTTGCAATTCGTGGCTCTCCAGTTATTTCTGTACACCAAGAAACTCAAAATCCCGAAGAAATCTTCGCTTGAGCGCACTGAGATAGATTTTTCGGGTCGTGGTTTTTTGGTAAAATGGGATCGAATGGGTATTCAGGAACGATTGTGTTTTTTTTTTTGGCGTAATGCGATGATGCTCTATCCGGCCAAAATTGTCCATCTCCATCATGCTTTTGTAGAAACGGGATCATAATTTTCTTCAAACATTCGTCTTGTGCATCTTAATTGATTGCCAAACCAGATGGCTTGTTGTTGAAGAATCGAGAAAGGGAACGATGTCTTTCTGTGTCCATAATTTTGGATGGTATACCACTACCTTGCTTGCGAATAGTTGTTAGGCATCTTAGGATATGGTAAACAGTCGAAGCCGCAACATATTTGCTTTTTAAATGTTGTACCATATGCTTTTTGCCGATATTTCTGTTGCAGTTCGCTGAAGGGTACAACGCGCTCCCGCAATGCTTCTTGTTTCGACGCCATTTTTAGCAAAACCGGGCAAGCATAAACAAAACAAAAAAATATTAACAAAAAGAGGAGAAAGAGAGCTAACACATACATACTCTCATTTTTCCCTGAACTCGTTTGTTGTTGAGCATTAGGGCCGCGAAATATTTCCAAAATTTTAGTTGCCACCCGTTATAACACATTCCGCCGTGACGTTACAACGTTTTGACTCTTCTTTGCACAGTATTTGTGTTTTAGCTGGAAAAATCGTTGAGAAACCTGCAAATATTATAACATATTTGGAAAAAAGGATAAAATTTCCGATTAAAAGTGAACTTACTAATAGCATTTGCTTTTCCTACCTTGTTTTGGAAAGCAAATTTGTAGCATGGCATTACTACGCGCCAGAAATTTGTCTTTTGGTTCTTCCGTTAAAAACTTGAAAATTTTGCTCTCTTTCAAAATTTATCTAAATTAATCTATTTATCTTCTATGATTTGATAAAAGATAAATACTGAACAACTTGCCATGTTCAGAACTCTGATAATTAGTGAAGTTAATTTTTAAACAGCTTTTACTTTTCGTGACGTTTCAACGCTCTGCTTTTCACTAAGAGGGTTGAAGCTCCGTTGTAACGTCACGAAAAATCTGTTCAGTTAATATTCGTTAATTATCGCTGTTGCTGCCTTCTGTACATAAGGGATAATCCAAAAATGTGTTATTAATTTGCTTTCATCATTTTGCCTACGTAATTGTGAGATTGTTCACAAATTACGCCGCACAGTGGGACGGATTTTAAAAAAAGTGAGTCATAAGTAATAGTATCGAAACCTTGATACATAGCATAATAGTTACTTCAGAAAAGTTTCTTCATTCAAAAAGCACTTTCAAGTAGTGAAAGAATATTTAAACATTAGGGTGTCCCTAAGCAGATAAAAAAATATTTTCTCAATTTTAAGTCTGAAATGATTGCTGTCTGCAGAGAAACTAATTTTACGAAAATTCATTGAATACTGAGGATTTCTATTTCTTACACGAAAAAAGTTATAGAGCCAAACTCTAGAGCCTAACTCTATAACTCTCTATGTCCCTATCCTTAACCTTTACGTCCCCGACATAAAAAATGAAAGTACTTTCAGGTACACTTTTGGCTCTATCTCCACTGATTTTCAATCGATTTTTATGCAACTAGTCTTAAAAGAACCACATTCATTAGATTGGCCTTTGATAAAAAAAGAAATATGCTGGTACTTTATGGTTCCATTTTTCCGGAGATATTACAGATCGCGGAGCGATTTTTTTGCCGTGATAAGTAGCAGATGAAATAAAACTAGAAATCTGATTAATTGACTGCGCAAAAGTTACCCATTGTATTTGTAGTCTCTAATAATGGCTTTTACACTTTTACGTAAGCACTGGCTTACGCCCCACAATTCGGCACATCCGTTGTCGGTTCTACCGGCACTCTAAAGTGGTCATTTGGATTTCTCTTCGAAAATATGGCAAATGGAGTATCTAATCACTGGAAAGGAAAACTAAGTCTTTTTTGAACTTCCTCCTTGCCAATAGCCGCCCTCCAATTTGGCCACCGAACTTCCTGAATCTCCACTCCGAGTTGTTGCAGCTCTCGAGCAAGCAAGCCAGCCCGTGCCGGTTCATGGAGAGTTCGGACATTCCAGGTACCAATTTTCCAATCGTTATCCCTTAATCGTGTTCATGTTCCTTGCCGTGTCCTATACCGATTGTTCCGACCTGAATTTCTTTCTTCGTTGCTCGTGGTAATTGAGTTTTTCGGTATACTACCTCACCGGGCTGATGGGTCTGCCATCTTAGGTATAGCTTGCGGGATACAGTATTTCTTATTCAGCCGCCCGTTTCAAGACAGACGCTGTGTGAGCCGCCCCTCACCTGGAGAACAGGTGCTCTAGTTTGCACCTCCTAGCTTAGCTGCTCCAGTAAGTGCATGAAGCATTTCCAGTTAAGGCCATCGACCGTCTTCATTTGACTTCCCAAGTAACAATACAACAGCTTTTTAGCATTCATGATAATTTATAACAGTTTTATAGTGGCAATTGGCATGATTCCTAGTTTACAAACTAATTTTCATAAAGCAAAGCATAGGTAGTTCATATTTTTGCTTTAAGCTGTTTTTAATACCTTATAAAGTCAAATGGTAAAGTCAGAAACTTTCAGCTTAAAAATAATTTTATAGCTGTTCTCTATTCCTTAAAAACCGTCTGATAAAACAATAAATTACACTGACGTTTGTTTATCATCGTCACAGTAAAGTATTTTATAAACGTGTTTTATAATTACAAATGCCATCATTACACCTTTTGGCCTTAGAAGAGAGTGAAAAGCATATGCTGTTGCTTTTTGGACAAAACAAAGTGTATTTTAAAACAAAGCATTTTTTGTTATCACTGAAATAAAGATGAATGCCCAAAAAGAGAAAATAAGAAGAGTGGTGCTTTCAAACGTAAAATAAAGCAGAACTTCTGGAACATTTTCAATAGTGATATAAAGACCCCCTTACTTCACGTCACAGTAGCTTCACAGTAGCTTGTACAGTTACTTTTAATATCCAGCAAAACGCATTGAAAGAGGTAGGTACTAAGCATACTCAACATTTATTTTTCTAATGTATTACCGCGAGACCCTCGAAATCTGGTCAAAACTCCACACATCAGCTACAACTGTACAAGATTCTTTGCCGTCTACTTGGCAATGATTCAAACTGTCAAAAACGGTTTTGCAGATGGCAAATCGGTTTAACGGGAAACTAGCAGTCATTAACTTTTCGTCGGAGAGCCCAATTTTGGAAGCAGTTTTTGAGCCCAAAAGCGGGATTCTGTTTATAAAAATGGAAATACTGCATTCTTTTTGCCAATCTGAACACAGCGAATGCAATTTCATGAACAGATTTTTTGTTTCAAACAAAAAAAAACTGTATTTGAAATTGGCAGAATCGATGATGACTAATTTCACCTTAAAAATTGACCATGCTGTCTTCAAATTATCTTCACAAATGCTTAATCCAAACCTTATGCATTTATGCGGGGTGTCATGAAAGCCAAAAGAAAAAGAACTCAAGAAAAGTCATATTTCGTGCCATCGCCATGTTATTTTCATTATCTTGATATTTAATTCCATCTCCTGTATTCCATTTATCATTATGTATTCAGGAGACGACACTATTTTGCATCATCTGATTGTTGTATCGTTATGAAGGATGCAAAATTAAAATTTACGATTTTTTTTAATTTGAAAGCGCGCTTAGTTTTTATGACTTTTTCCGCATTTTACATGGTAAATTTAATTTAGCACATGAAAGTTATACATCAAATACTGATTCGAAAATTATAATCAATAAATATTCCATCTATAAATGGAAACTTTTTAATTGAATTTGTTTGGCAAATTGTTTTAGTTGATTCTGCTAAAAAGGGTTTATTGAGGCTGAACGGAATTTAAAAATGTTAATTTTGACGTAGGACTACGTCTTACGGCAAGTTTTGAGATAGGGTGTCATTCCAAAAAATCGAAAAATGCGAGTGTCACGAAAAATGAAAGGTTTTGAGCGCTAATAGCTCAACGGTTTTCCAATAGATTTTCAATATTCTTACACCAATCGATCGGAAAATCTTCTAAGAATTGACCAAAATGAGGAAAAGTATTAATTCTTGATGTTGAACTATTGAAAAATTGAAAATAATGAACCTATGGTTTACCAGAATTCTCGCTTCGTGATTGGTTGGAAGATTCTTTGCAATGATCTAAACCTATACAAATTTGATATCTGTGCTTGGGAAGTAAGCCAAAACAAGTGACCATGTTTCCTCATTTCAACAAGATTTCTTAACACCGCGGTTAAACCTAGACCATTTTGATGTCCTTGCTTGGGAAGTACGCCAGAAAGAGTGACAAAGCCTCCTCGTGCCAACAGATTTCTTACGAACGCGATTAAACCTAGTCCAATTTGATGTCTGTGTTAGGGAAGTGTGCCAGAAAAAACGACACAAGTTCGTTGTCCCAACAGATCGCAAAATCTTTACTGCGACACGATTAAACCTCGGCGTATTTGATATCTGTGTTGGAAAAATGTGCTACAGCTGTAGTGTTCGGTTATAATAGGACTCTGTATGAATACGCATGCTTGCCGTTTCATTAGAAGTATAGTGAAAAGATGTGCTGTTGATAAAATATGATTGAATTGGTAAAATCTCTTCAACGATGGGTAATAAAAACAATCTTTAATTTCAGTAAGGTAGCAGGAAAGCAATAGTTTGTGTTCTTGATTTTGTTAAATTGTTTTCAAATTGCACAATCTTTTGAGAATTCAACGTATGCAATGTTACTACTTTGATAAATGTTACATACAACGCATGTAGCATGTATATATGTTGCATATAGCATGTATACATGAAGAATCGAATGATTACAAGCATGAATACATGTTACTATCACTACAAAGAGACTTACGTAGTCCTGCGTCACTTATACATGCGGTCGTGTCTTGTACACAACTCCTCTGATTTTTAATCTCGATAATGGCTTTTCTAGTAAATTTAGCTAGCGCCTAAGGAAATGGGAGAATTGGTAGTAAAACTACACCATTTAAAATTAAAGCATTATTTGCTAAAATGCCGATTTCCTAAAATCTAGCACAACTATAGGCGCAGTTGAAGCGTACAACCACAAACTACAGTTTGTGGTACAACTATAGGCACACTCATTTCTATAGTTGCGCTACAATGTTTTTTCACCTAGCAACCTAGCAATGTATCCAGCTTTCCACGAGCGATAATGGCGGATATTGAGCACAAGTGGGCACAATCTTTTGACATTCATTGGAGGAGCGTCGAGTTCGCCCTGACAGAGTTACTATGGATACATTCATGATTGTTTGTTGTTCGAGTGTTAAAATGTAAACATTGTTTAATTTTGCAGATCAGCTAAAGTGGAACATAACTAAACGGATTCAAACTTTTATAGTGGTTTGCGGCCATAATTTGCTAAAGGCACTGGCTCAGAATACTTTTTCACAATCGTGCGAATTAAACATTCGAAACATTACACATTCACGCAAACATTAACTTCATGTTGGTCGAGCCGTTGTCAAGTTTGCTCTCGAACAGCGTCTCGACTTGATAAGAAACTTTCCGTTGCGTAATTGGACATTCTCCCTGAAATTTGCGAAAACTGCCTAGCCACAATCCATAAAACTTGTCCGTTCAATTATGTTCCTCTTTAGCTGATCTGCAAAATTGAACAATGTTTACATTTTTACATTCGAACAACAAACAATCATGAATGTTTCCATAGTAACTCCGTCAAAGCGAACTCGACGCTCCTCCAATGAATGTCAAAAGATTGTGCCCACTTGTGCTCAATATCCGCCATTATCGCTCGTGGAAAGCTGGATACGAAATCTGGAGTGATTCGCGATTGGGGCTCAACTACAAATTGTAAACAAATCGTTTTATCACACCATCAGCTTTAAAAAGACTGATAATATCCTTGGCAAGAATCCTTTCTTCTGTTTTAATCGTTAGAATTATTTAAAACAAGTTTTTAGTAATGGGCGATAGAAGTGTTTAATCAAAACAAAAGACAATTTGCAGTTTAGCCCCTTGCATTGTTATGAAGTGACAGACTTATTTGCAAATCGTTTTGTAAACAGGCGATAGTAAAGAGCGAAACTGCGTTGTTTTCAAAACACAGGCGCATTGTAAACAGGCGAAACTAAATAAAAAAATCAAAACAAGGCGAAACAGGGCTGGGCGAATCTCATTGTCAAAATGCTTTGAGGCTCATTCCAAGGGGTTCAACTATAAAACTTAGATTTTGAGCTTGAATGCACAAATTTTATGCAGTATTGTTGTGAAATTATAAGATTGATTTATTCTACACCAATTTATGTCTTTAAACTTGATTTTTGTAACTTTTATTTAAATTAAGAATTGAAAATGTACTGGCAAATTATCACAGTGATATTTCTCATTGTTCACACTTTGTTAGTTGCGCCCTTATCGCGAATCACTCCGGAAATAACACAATTAAAGGAACAACAAACTTAATTAATGGAACATCAGCGCAACTATTGGTGTGGTACAATATAATTGAATCGGAAAATTCATTTTTTTTCTTTATAAAGCTTCTCGTATAACGAATGCAATTGTTTTGCCTTGTTACAAATACCTTGTGTTTAATAAATTTATATCCCACAAGCATTAATTGAAACATATACCTTGTGCTTAGCTACGCGACTAATGGAGCGTCTACCCTAAATAGATTTATTAGGTGTTGGCTGATATTTCTGTTCTTTATTGTTTGTCAAATTTGAAGTGAAATCCGTAATCATTTTCTCTTCAAAATATAAAAGCAGTTATTATTGTAAAAATATCTGTTCTGAAATGTACGTATAAATTGAAAATGTCAGTAACAACTAATTTCTTCTCAAAAAATGGTTAGAGAAAAAGTTCCCAAAAGTACTTTTACTAAATTTATGCATTTTATTATAAAACATAACACGCGAAAAAATATAGAATAAGTTTTTATCCGACTTTGTTCTGTAAAGTTAGTAAAAAAATTATATTTTGAAGAATGACCATAAATTTCTCTAATACTGTTACTTTTCTTTGTGTTCTTTCCTGATTAAAATTATAAACCAAATTGGAAAGGTGTAATTTAGACTTATAAAACCGTTTATTATTTTAAATAAAACTTTGAACTCTATGTTATAAATAAAAAAGGTTTAAAATGCGTAATAAATCGAAAGTCTTGCGACAATTTTCACCAATCGATACTTGAACTATCAATCACGGCAATAGTACGCGAATCGCTTCCTTACGTTGCTGCTGGCATCAGTAGCCAAGGCAGCCGTTAGAACAAACCCAACAGCTAAGCATCAAACCCGCAGAAGCCCCTGGGGGAGGATCGGTCAAAAAATTTCAATGACTCGACAACTTCTAGGCTTTATGTTTGCTAGATTATATTTTCCTATACATATCTATATACGTTTACGAAAAGATTTTTTTTTTTTCGTTTTCTTCAAGGTTCGATTTCGATTACCTCCGTCTTTTGGGAGGAAGATGCGTTAGATACTGCTGCTGGCCGCCGAAAAGATCTCTCTGATGTCTCTGCTAAAATCGGGAAATAGAATACGATGACGACGACGGGGGAACGGGGAATGGAACCACGGTGAAGGTTGGTGATGCTGCCACAAGCGGGTCCCGGGTGCCGAAGACGGTCGGTCGGCCGGTGGATAGCGATGATTATTGTAATGATGATGAGCGGGAATCGAAGATTCGGTCCGAGACGAATGGTGGAGGCGAAAAAAAGCCCATTGTCATCGCAGTTAATCTATATTCATCGAACTTTTGAAGACGGTAAAGGATGCTCTTAGAAGTCGTGGAAGATTTTTTTTCTAGTTCTTTTTTTTATATTTCGACTAGCTCCTAGATGATTGTCCCCCTCTCGAGAAAAAAGAAGCTGACGGGCTTCCATTGTCATTGAGTCGAGATTGAGGGACATTAACATTCAATTGATGAGTAAGTGCTTCTCGATGGGCTGCGTGACGGATGCAGAGTGCGGATAGTTTTAGGGTACTTATTAGAAGATTCTCGATTCAGTCATGCTGTCGTTTGTACGCTTTGGAAGCGCGCTGATCTACGGGAGTGATGCCAAATATGCCGCGGGTTCCGGATTGGTTGCAAGTGGGTTGGTATTTTTTCCCTTTTACGGCATCTGGTTTTCATCATTCGCGGTAAGGCGGCATCACTTACGGGAAATGTTGCCAACCACCATGCGTCCACGTCGTCTTGCGGCTGGTGGCAATCGGCGGCGGTTTGTTTCAATTTTTTCCCTCCAGCAGCATCAACAGTTCGATTGGACACAGGCTATTTATAGCTTGGTTTTGGTTCGATTTTCCTCGTCCATTGAGTCACGCAAAATCGTCGAGAGAAAAACCAATAGCGGGCGGGTGACTCCACTTCAGGGCATGTGCCATTGGACGCAATTTTTATGGGGCCATTCTTGAGTGGCAGCCGTAAGCCGACCGACGGCCGTGGTAGCGTCCGGCGTCGGCGAGCGTTGGAGTGATTTTCCACAGAAAAACCCCGTTCCACTCGTCGTAAAATAGCTAGATAAAACAGTCATTTGTTGGAATGCTGCTGGCTGTCGCTATGGACGGTACCCCGAGTGGATCGAGCGACTTTACCCGCCGTTTGTAATCTGAATCACAATAATTCACGTGAACACATGACGTGGTTTCCTGCGGAATATAGGCCAATTGCTTCGATCGGAGATAGCGAGCTGAAATGATGGATTAATAACACTCAAGTTTCGAGACAAGTTAATGCCTTTTTGTTAAGACATCTGGAATTTCACACAGGTTTTCGTTTGGCTTCGGTTCGGTCTGGCATTAGCTTTTGTTAGCGAATTACCATCGTCAGTCAACTCGCATAGAATGTAAAAGTACACATCTAACGAAATCCTTTTTGAAATGCAATGTAAATGTTGAATGCCTGCATTACGTTGGCCTGTGGTTAAGTTATTCTATTGGCACCCACTTTGTATTAAAGCCGACAGCATTACGATCAAATTTACTAACACCAGATGCAGGCGAAGCTTGACGAGTCAAAAGTTTAGTGCCTACACACGGTCAGCCAGCCTGTTTGTAATGTTCCTGTTTAGTTGGTTCCTCTCCCAACACGGCTCAGATCACAGGCTCCCGTGCTGCTCGGAGCCAGCAGCAGTGCTTTGATTTCACATGTGAACTATTTCCCGAATTTTATTATTTTCAATACCGACATTCTAGTGCTATCTAAAACACGTGTGCACACGCCTGTGTATGTGCGCGATGTGGTACAAACATTCTATAGAATTCACGGCAAAATTTATCTGCTTTTGAAAGGCTCGCCACCGACAGGAGAGAGCGCTAATTTAGTATTTAGAGTACAGCCACCGGTCACTGAACAGGGCTGCCAGTTTTGATTATATTATATCTCATATATTTCAACATACAACATACAAGATACAAATAATTACATGTCACCAGTGCAGTGGCGTACCAAGGCCTACTCGTTAAAATTTAATAATAAACAAAATAATTTTTACTATCCAGAAGTCCGCAATTTGTAATTCAATAAACCAGTATTTTTGCAAGTAAACACATTTACATTTACTAGTAAATTATTTGCGTAAAAATAGTTCCATTTTCAAGTCGAATTATAGATTGCTTTTCTAGTTTAGTTGCAAACCAAATTTCTAGTTCAAATTCTGGGTATGAAATGGGGAAGGCAACTAGGAAAAAGCGCCCAACCTAGCCCCTACCTAGCGCCTCCACGTGGCCATACCTGAAAATACTTCAATTTGTATAAATGAGTAGCCAAACTAGGAGGTGCGGGGTCGTGCGGTTTTCAGTTCCTAATCTTTCAAATGTAGTTTTAGGCAACCATTAAACCACACGACACATGAAATAAGGCGCTATATCCTTGGTCAATTGCAGCCTGGTTTCTGGTCTAAATGCCATTAGTTCATCCCTGAGGGTCCGGAGTATCACTTAACCTTTATTAGTAAAGATACTCCCAACGACTGTAAACAAATCATTATCTATGTATATGGGAACTGTTTGGTACGGGAGGTCCACGCTTTCTTCCTTCCCCTTTATTTCAAGGAGTGTAATGGAATTAGGTATTTTTCCGGTTTCACTAGATTCCTTGGAATTCTCTCTGCGGTACATGCTGCGCAGTTGGCCTGGCCGGCCGTTGACAAGAAAAATGATTGATTCAAGTAATCGTCATTTTCCAGGATGCCTTCCAGAATTGGCTGCGTTAGTGTGAGATTAGATTAGATTAGAAACCAAATTTCTAGTTCAAATTCCATTTTAAAATTTCATGTCTATTTCAAGTCCAATTTCAAGTCTATTATCAAGTAAAATTCCAAATACAACTTCAAGTGCTCCAATTTCAGTTCCTACTTGAAGTTCAATTTTAAGTTAAAGACCAATTTAAATTCATTTCCAATTTTAAGTCCAATTTTATGTTAAGTGATGGTGGAAAATTCCAAAAAAAAGACAGAAAATTATGATCTGTCACACGGAAATTTGTTGAAATATTGTTTTCTTGTGTGTCAATTTCTAATCTTAATGGTAAAATTTTCATGATAGCACTAAGAGGAACGGAAAAGAAAAACAAAAAATGGAAAATGACATAATAAGGAAAACCTAATACCGTGAAAACGCCTAATTCCGATTTCTTGAGGCATGATTCATCTTTGAGTCCTCACTGAAATATAAAGTTTTGACATTTATGTACCTAGTACGTGTCTTTAGCAAGTATTTTCAATTATGTTTCATGAAAAAACATTGAAATGCCTAAATTATTTACCGAAAGTTACAAAAAACGCATCAAAGTATGATGGATCAGTTCACCTAATTCCGATCATCAATTTTAAGGGGTGACTGTAATTCCGATCACAGATGTATCTAATTCCGATCACGTCATGATGAGCTGTTAAAGAATAAAACTTTTGGCAATTTGTGCCAAATGGATCCGCAATCTTTTGCGTTGATATAGTCTGACGACGATCCCCCTATCAGTCATTTTCTGCTTGCGTTAATGATCATTATTATCATTAGAGTAATATTCAATCAAAATGTGTGTGCTTGAGAGCTCGACAAGCGGATTATGAAACTTTCCCCTTCTTTAGCTTCGTTCAACTGTTACAATTACAATAAAATTGGGCCACATACGACGTTTCCATAAAGTTTTGATCATAAGCAATAGTAAAAATCAGATCAAAAAGGTTGTGTTCCAGGCATGACCGCGTAGTTGGCGTATTCTACGTGAGGCTGGTTTTCGTGAAGAAAACCTCGAATATTAAAGAAAACTTTTTACACCATATTGACACATTCCACGCACTAGTACACCAAAAAATCGGAATTTAAACCGGGATCAAAGAATATTCGCTGGGGGACGGACGCCTGAAACATTCGTAAACACTTCTGAACGAGAAGCTTTGATCTTAACGTAAAGTTATCAAATAGGATCTGCACCGGCAATTCAAGGATTTGAAGACTAGAAGTTTCTCCGTAATTCACTCGATCAAATGCTGCCTTGAGATCAGTGTAGGCAGCATCAACTTGTCCACCGTTGGCTATTGTGCGAACGCAAAATGGTACAAATTTCCTCAAATTTGTCACAACAGACCGCTTAAGATAGAATCTATGCTGAGCATTTGAAATGGGGTATTCTTGCATGAGCAGAATAATGCTTTTAAGCGTTTTAAAAAATACTTTTAAGGGCATGAGGAGACCCCTGTAATTCCGAATGTTTCTTTCTTGTGGACAGGGAACATAAATGAGGATTTTTCTGATTGCGTAACGAGAACATGTCGTATAAAAATCTGTTGAGTTGCTTGTAGACATTACTCGCACGGTTGAATTCCTGTTTTGTAAGATGCGAACGACCCCGTCAGTGTCTTCGTAGACCTCTAGCCATCAACCGTTTTAGTTTGCGTAGGTGATTGTTCGGCCAAGAAGACTTTGGAGGCGAGTGGGCGTCAGGCACAATTTCAGTTATCGCGTTCAAGATTGTTTATTTTATTTATTTATTGATTAACCGGTTGCAGGCATCGCCCGTTATCATAATTAAAACTAATTATTCAATACCATTGCGTACTAAGGAATTGTATAGAGTAATGATGGTATACGGGTCATTCAGATCTCCACTAAGACGTTTGATTAAACCAAACAGTGAATTTGCTTTTGCCACTATCTTTTCAACATGACGAACAAAGTTGAGCTCACTGTCTATTTCTACTCCAAGATCGCATACACAATCCCTTCTAGGAATTACGTCACCTTCTATTAGATACTCAAACAACAATTTGTTTGGTTTTCGAGTGAACGAAACCACGCTACACTTCGTTGTATTCACTTTGAGACCAAACATTTCGCAAAAGCCGACGAACCGATCGACGCTATCTTGAAGTATGCGACGATCTTTCATGCATTTTACTGGGAGAAAAATCTTAACATCGTCGGCATAAATTAGGACGTAAACATGGGGATGTAGTTTCAGAAGCTCGTTCATGATAGTTACGAAAAGTAAAGGTCCAAGATGGCTCCCTTGGGGTATACCAGACCAAACCGGATACGACATTGATTTGCTTTTATCAATCTTGACAAATTGCGATCGGTTTCTTAAATAATCGTCTATCCACTGAAGATTCATTCCGCCTATTCCATATTTTGGTAACACAGCTGTAATCGCAACTATCTTAATTACATCAAACGCCTTCGACATATGGGTGTAGATTATATCCACCTGAAATCCTGATAGCCATCCATCATCCATTGCGCAGTTCTCGAGACAAATTCTGCCAGATTCGTTAACGTTGAGGGTTTTTAAGGAAACCATGTTGAAAACTTGAAATTTTTGGTTCAATTACAAGATACAATTGCTCATACACCAGAGATTCAAACATTTTAGGTAAGGTCAAGAGAATGGCAATTCCTCTGTAGTTCTCAACCGGCAGCTTAGAACCTTTTTTGTGAATTGGTGTAATGTGCGAGATCTTCCATAACTTTGGGAATGAACCTGTTTCTAATGAGGCACTGAATAGGCTGTGTAGTGGAGCTAATAAACCATCTACACAACATTTCAACAAAGCATTCGGAATTCTGTCAGGCCCTCTGGATTTAGAAGTATCTAAAGACAAAATCGCATTACGAATGTCTGTCAACGATAGTTCGAATGTTGCTGGTGTTGGATCTGATAACGGAGGTTCAGGGTATCCTTACCTTGGATTGGTGTTAAACACATTTCTAAAGAACTCAGAGAACAACTCAGCTGCTTCAAGTGCATTTCCGGCTTTATTGTCTTTATACAGAACATTTATCGGCAGTCCTTTGTCCTGACGCTTCGAATTAAAAAAGGTCTTCGGGTTGAGCTGTATGTCCCTTTGCAACCTTTCCATGTATAGTTTATGTTGTGCTCTATTGCTGGATTTAAAAGCATCACGAACTTGCCTATATGCCAAATCGTCGGAAAGTAGCCTACTTTTTCTGAATTTATTACACAACTTTTTCTTTCGTTTTAGTAGCGAGATTGTTTCACCGTCAAACCATGCGGGACAATTGGTTGCTAACTCACGTTTACCAATTATTGCGCAATGCCGGGATAGAACTTTATATACTGCATGGAAAATGCTGTTACGTTGAAATCCAGTGCCTTTTCTACCAGAAAATAATTATTGTCCACACGGTCAAATGTATCAAAATGATTAACAAAATTAATCGTTTCGTCAGTTATCGGTTTCATTAGAGGGGCATCAAATAAGTCAGGGGGAATGAAAATATATTGCCAGTCGATATGCGAAAGCTCGTCAGAAATTGCGGCAAAATTAGCATGTCGTAAATTTAAACTAATTTTTGTGTCACCCTGTTCTCGAGTGGTATTGCTTCGATATGTTGTAATGTTGATATCGATTGACATTGCGTTATGGTACATTTCGTGCTGAATCAAGGGATCACTTACCTCAATTTGACAGCATTCCAGTTTGCTGTAAATATTCGACGGCGTCATCATCAACGTCAATTACAACACAATCAGCTCGTCGAAGGCACAGTGTACCATCATTTCCAAAGGGATCCTCGAAAAAAATCGGCGTTGGGAGATTCAACAGAACCCCCAAAGCAGACGGATGTTGCGGCTTCGTTAAGCAAGACCAAACCAAGAAATCGAGAGTTTCCATTGACCATTGATTTGTAGCCAACCCATTTTGACCAAAATCGTCAATAAGTGTAGAACGGACGTCATCTATACTGATTTATCTGCGGCGTTCGACAAAATGAATCATGCTATTGCAAATGCCTAATTGGAAAGACTCGGTATCAGCGGAAGTGCGTTGGTTTAATTCCTATTTCGTAGGTCGTAAACTGATTGTGACGGTTGAAGGCTTTTAATCTAATGCATTTTCGGCTTCGTCTGAAATCCCACAAGGCAGTCATTTGGGACCGTTAATCTTCCTGCTATACTTTAATGATGTCAACCACGTTCTTGAAGGCCCTCGTTTATCCTACGCCGATGATCTGAAGATTTACTTGAGGATTCGCTCCAATGTCGATGCAATCCGTCTTCAACGAGAGCTTGACACCTTTATGGATTGGTGTACCTTGAACTGCATGCACGTGAATCCTGAAAAATGCTCCATTATTTCTTTCGCCCGAATCCGTCAACCAGTGATTTTCAACTACAAGCTCGTTGGTACTGAAATCCAACGTGTCGACCAAGTGAAAGATCTTGGCATTATCTTGGACAGTCAGTTATCCTTTAGACGACACATTTCCTACATTGTGGACAAAGCATCCAGAACTCTAGGATTCGTCTTCCGCATCGCAAAGGCTTCACCAACGTGTATTGTCTTAAGGCATTATACTGCTCACTCATCCGTTCGACTCTCGAATACGGTTCCATCGTTTGGCATCCGTATTACCAAAACGGAATTGCTAGGATTGAGCCGATTCAACGCCGCTTCTTACGTTTTGCGCTCCGTCATCTACCTTGGCGAGATCCGTTCCGATTGCCGAGTTTCGCGAGACGATGCCGGTTGATCCATTTGGAGACACTTCAGGTGCGAAGGAACGTCGCGAGAGCTTTGTTTGCTGCCTATATGTTGCAGGGAAGAATCGATTGTCCTGCCATTTTGGGTACGATTAATCTGAATGTACGTTCCAAGACACTGCGGAATGACGCAATGCTGCGACTACCATTTCAACGCACCTATGGACTATGGACAAAATAGTGCTATGACCGGAGTCTTCAATAGAGTTGCCGCTGTCTTTGATTTTAATCTGTCACGTGAAACTATTCGCCGAAACTTTTCTGTGTTTTTCTCTATCAATGACGTTTAAGAAAATCTGTGTATATTTGTAATTTTTTGACTGTGTGATTAGTAATAGTATAAGAAACCATCATTAGGACAATTGTAGTCTGTTGATGTTGAATAAATAAATAAATAAATAAATAAATAAAAACAGAGAGCATAATTGACACTGATGAAACCATCAAGTCGTAGGCGAAACACGTACCAAATCAAATTTCGAACACTTAAGCTATGCTGATTTTCTCCAAAGAAAAATGTTCCAAAACATCTTTATGCTATTCCCATGAATAGTTTAATAGCCTGACAATTTATTTATTTTCGTCGGAAGATTTTAAAAATGAGAATAAAATGTTAATTTACTGTCACTCCACAATTGTGGGTAACCCACAGTTATGGATCAACATTGATTTAAAAACTCTGTTAAAGCAAAATTATCATTCAACTTGATTTCAACTATTTTTTATGTGTAGTTTAATTGTTTATACACTCTTTTAAACAGTGGTGCACTTGTTGACTTCACCATGTGTTACTTGAGAGGTGGATTTATTTGATGAAATCTTTTGCAGTTCGATTTCATCGCGTTTTACTGACTTACGCCAAGAAAGAGCTCCATTATCATAAGGTGTTTTTTGGTTGATTGTCAACCACGAAACCCATAACAATGAAAGTTTTTATTACATTCAATTAGTATTCAACAGAAAATACCGCAATATTACTAGTTGTTTCACAAAAAACTAGGACATCAAACAAAATATATATGATCTATAATTGTGGGGAATAATGTATATTCCCACAATTATGAATCAATAAAAACTCTACTTTTCTCTGTGTTCTAAGTAAAGGAAGTTGTTGATGATTCATAAAGAAGTAATGAAAATTGTCCTTTGGTGACGTATTTATTTTTGGTCAAGGCAGGGAACTTAAAAACGTGATGTTTTTAATTTACTCTTTTAACCCCTCTAAGGTCTATATCATTTTTAGCACCCGATAATTTACTAAAATAGGCGTATTTTTTTTATCTTTCAATATTTTTTCACCAAAGGGTTTAGCCGGTTTTCCATACAAAAAATGCCCCCGAACCTACTTAAATTATGCAATGATTCAAACAAAATACTTGACCTGAGGAGCATTTTGGTAAAAAAAACAAAGAGAATTTTTTAATCGAGCAAAACAAAACATGGATTTTAGGCATTTTTACTTTGAGTTTATGGCTGGTAAACGGCTGAATAATGCGTACCGTCGGTGCCTTGTGCACGTGTAGGCATAAAATAGACCCTACAGTGGTTCATAGCCTCTTATTCAGCAACTCCTATTCCTACCGCCTCGTGGTACCAGCCGGGATACGAGCAACTTTGGTGGAGATCGGGTAACCAACCCCGGTGGAAGCCAAGGTCGTATGCTGACAGGAAAGGAGGGCTCTTTCGAGCTTCGTTGGCCCTCCGGCGAAACAGGGGGTTGGTGTAGCAGGCTTTGCAAGCCGTCACCACGAAAAATACTAAAGCATGGAACGAAGAACAAATATATTCTTACTGGAACAATCGGAATAGACCCACGCGACGAAAAAGGACTATGGATTGGAAACTCGGGACGTGGAACTGCCGATCTCTCAACTTCCAAGGGAGCACTCGAGTGCTCTCCGACGTATTGAAGAGCCGCAAGTTCGACGTCGTAGCGCTGCAGGTGTGCTGGAAGAGCTCAACGGTACGTACGTTCAGAGATGGACATACCATCTACCAGAGCTGCGGCAACACACATGAGCTGGGTACAGCTTTCATAGTGATGGGCGAGATGCGGAAACGGGTGATTGGGTGGTGGCCAACAGGGCTGTCATTCGCTCACACTATGCGCCCAATGTTCCAATATTATGCCTTGTCGCACAGAGCGATTCGGCAACACACCTCTACAGCTAATATGCACACAGCGTACGAGCGAAAGCGGAGTGGGAGCGAACAACAGCACTCGGTGAAAATCGCCCAGTGAGTGATAAACAGCACTTGGTGCTGCCCTTTGCCACACTCCGTGCGGAATTGCGCAAAAAAATTGTTTTGTATTTACAAATTTTCTGCCCTTTTAAAAGTGAAAATACACGCTGCACTGAACAACTAATATGGTCTATGTTAAGTTAGTACGGATCAGGCACCGCAACAGTAAAAATGCTTTTTTTTAATCACACCACTTCAACTGACCCAGCGCAGGGTGTACAATCCAGCCGCGCAGAGTGCGGCTCTTGGTGTGGTAAAGCACGCAGCAAATTTATCACTCTGCGTTTGCGGCTGCCTTTTCTTGGTGCGCTTAAACACGAAAGAGCGTGTTTAGCAAAAGAGACACTGAAGGGAATTTGTGGGCGAACACACACCGCATGGCGAGTGTTGTGTTGTTTAAGAATGTGTGTCTTTTGGTCTGCGTTGCGGTTTATGCCACCTCTGGTGGCCAATCAATCAGCGGAACGATTGGTTTGACGATGAATGTATGAGGGTGATGGATGAGGAGAACGCTGCGCGGGCGGCCAAGATGCGCAATGCCACGTCAGAACGTGGAAAGACGCAAACAGAAGAAGATGCAGCGAAACCAAATCTTTCAGGAGAAAAAGCGCTACCTGGAAGAGCAGGAATATACAGATTTGGAGCGGCTGCATCGTTCTCAGGAAACGCGAAAGTTCTACCAGAAACTGAACAGCCCGCAAAGGCTTTGTGCCGCGAGCCGAAATGTGTCGGGATAAGACTGGCAGTATTGTGACGGACGATCGTGAGGTGACCGATAGGTGGAAGCAGCACTTCGACGAACACATGAAAGGCGCCCAGGCGGAGAACCATGGCGGCGGGGAAAGCGATTTCGACGGTGCAACAAACGGGGAAGAGGTGCCAGCCCCAACGATAGGCGAAGTTAAGGAGGCCATCATGCAGCTAAAGAACAACAAGTCCGCTGGAAAAGATGGCATCGGAGCGGAGCTTATTAAAATGGGACTAGAAAAGCTGGCCGTTTGTCTGCACCGACTAATTGCTAGAATTTGGGATACGGAACAGCTACCGGAGGAGTGGAAAGATGGCTAAAGCGCGAAGCAGAAAAGAATGGGTTAAAGGTAAATACGTCTAAAACAAAGTACATGCTGGCCAGCGGAACCGAGGCCGAACGACACCGCTTGGGCAGTAGTATATTGATCGACGGCGATGAGTTTGAGGTAGTCGATGAATTTGTCTACCTTGGCTCACTGGTAACGGCGGACAATGATACCAGCCGTGGGATTCGGAGGCGTATTATCAGCGGAAGTCGTGCTTACTATGGGCTCCACAAGCAATTGCGGTCGAGCAGACTAAGTCCCCGTACAAAATGCACCCTGTACAAGACGCTTATTAGACCGGTTGTTCTCTACGGGCATGAAACATGGATGCTCGAGGAGGACCTGCGAGTGCTTGGAGTTTTCGAACGACGAGTGCTAAGAACGATCTTCGGCGGCGTACAGGAAAACGGAGTATGGAGGCGGAGAATGAACCATGAACTCGCACAGCTCTATGGCGAACCCAGTATCCAGAAGGTGGCTAAAGCTGGACGGATACGATGGACAGGGCATGTTGCAAGAATGCCGGACAACTACCCTGCAAAGATGGTGTTCGCCTCAAATCCGGTAGGAACAAGACGACCAGGAGCGCAGGGAGCCAGATGGTTAGACCAGGTGGAGCGAGATCTGGCGGAGAGTACTCGGTGTCTGAGGAATTGGAGAGCGGTAGCCCTCAACCGAATTACATGGAGAAACTTTATTCAACAGGCTTTGTCTTAGGACGGCAAGCCACCTAAGTATAATCGCAAAAATTCGCTATTGATCAAATATTCGGTTTCTAACCAAATTTCGCTTGTTCATTTTAAACTGATCTGTGAACGAAATCGGAGTGTGTGCTTTGTGTTATTTCATGTTAGAAAAGGTTTGTGTCTTAACGTGAGACGTTTAGGGTTAGCTAAATTTGCTAAGTGTCGTTTTATCATTAGGAGCAAGTTTTCGCTAACCAGTGTGGTGGAAATACAAGGTAAGTACCCACCCTCCGGTTTCCTATATTTGCCAGTAATCTGGTCATTCAGGCTTTGGGCCAGTGAGTGAGGAAAAAGGTACGAGTCTATGTGTGGATCGAAGATTTTCGGGTGGCGAATTTCTGTGGTTTGAGCTTATTGAAAACGTGTAGAGTGAGCACAACTTACGCCTTATACGCCTCCGAATCTCATGGCTGATGCCTCTACAAGTGAGTCAAGGTAAACAAATTTATCGACTACTTCAAATTCATGCCATCAATCGTTACCTTACTGCCCAAGCGGCATTGGTCGGCCTCGGCTCCGCCGGTCAGTACGTACTTTATTTTAGACGTATTTATCTTTAACCCAATCTTTGCTGCTTCGCGTTTTAGCCTGGTGTACTGTTCAGCCACCGTCACAGATGTCCTGTCGATAATAGCCATGTAATCAACCTGAAATCCAAACACAGCACTATGCTTCATCCATCGTAGATCGAATCAGTTTGATGAGCTTCCAGGGGAACCCGTTATCGTCCATGATTTTTCATAGCTCTTTTTGGTCGATGGTATCATATCATATGCGGCTTTGAAGTCAACGAACAAACGGTGGGTCCTTTTAGAGGATTTGCCGCAGCGTAAATATTTGTAGCCGTTGTAGATCGACTTTCGACGATAGACGGCTTGATAAGTTCCTATAAATCTGTTCGCAAGTGGTGAGAGACGGCGGAAACTGCTTTGGGACAGACTTTGTAAACGGCATTGAGAACGATCATCGCTCGATAGTTCTCAAGATAACCCCATCTTTCCAGTCCTCCGGTAACTGTTCTGTATCCTAAATCCCCCGGAAATCGTTTCGTGCCCGTAATTAGTTTTAGACGTATTCACCACTAATTCAACCTTCACTGCTACTCGTTTCAGTTTAGTATACTGCTCAGAAACATCGACTGGAGTGTAAAAACTATCGAGGAATTACATTGCTCAATTCTGCCTACAAGGTGCTTTCCCGTATCCTGTTCTGCAGACTGAGACCATTAGCGGAGCCCTTCGTCGGCGAGTACCAAGCTGGTTTTCGTGAGGGTTACTTCACGACGGATTAGATGCTAGACAAGTTCCGGGAGTACAACTTGCAGACACACCATCTGTTTGTGGACTTTAAAGCGGCGTACGATTTAGTTAAACGAAATGAGCTGTGGCAGAAAATGCTAGAACATGGTTTTCCGACGAAACTAGTTACGCTGATTCGTGCGACGCTGGACGGATCCAAGTCATGCGTAAGCATAGCGGGTGAGACCTCAGCTGCTTTCGTGACGTTGGATGGACTGAAGCAAGGGGATGCACTCTCTAACCTGCTATTCAACATTGCCTTGGAAGGTGCATTACGAAGGGCAAACGTAGAAAGGAATGGAACTATCATCAAGAAATCTCACATGCTTCTTGGTTTTGCGGATGACGTTGATATCATCGGAATCAACCGTAGAGCAGTGGAAGAGGCCTTCAGGCCTTTTAAAAGGGAAGCGGCGAGATTGGGACTTACCATTATCACCGCCAAAACGAAGTATACGATTGCTGGTAGAGAACGTGGGAGCCCAAGTGGTATTGGTGCCGAGGTGGAGTTAGATGGAGAACGATATTATTCATATCCGGACAACGATGTAAGCCGCGAAGAGAAACGACGAGTTGCAGCCGCAAATCGGGCTTTCTACGGATTACGTAGCCAGCTGAAGTCCCGTAGTTTGCAAATTCGCACAAAACTGGCGCTCTACAGAACACTAATTCTCCCGGTGGCCCTTTACGGACACGAATCATGGGCGCTAAAGGAAGCTGATCGACGAGTGCTTGGGGTTTTTGAGCGTAAAATTCTGCGATCTATGCTTGGTGGCAAAATGGAAAATGGAGTGTGGCGTAGACGCATGAATCACGAGCTGTACCAAGTATGTAAATATGCTACCTTCACTATGGTAGTGCAATGTGGCAGGCTGCGGAGGACTATCCGTTGGATTCAATCGGCGCAGGAACTGATCGTTGCCACTAAAGTAAGTAACCCAAGCAACACAGCTTGTTATCGAATAGTATAATATTACATATATCAGAACTTCTCTATTACTTGAAAAGCGCAAAAAACTTAAGTCTAATGAAACAAGAATTGAAAGAAGTATGTATCAGGTTATTTCATACCAATTTAAAACGTTATTATAGCATAAGCTACAACTTGTTCTTCCAGTAGTTTAAATTTAGTAATGGTGACGTAATAAAAACTTCATGTTGACATGTTGACAAAACAAACATTATACATTAGATATGAGCTGTCAAATAAATTCATGTTATCCCAAAACATCTCAAAACCTTAATAATAACGACATATGTTTTCAAAGTACGTTTATAGTACGCTTAAGCGACTAATTTCCACAAATATTATTTTCTAACTTGTTTTGTGTGTTACTTGGGAAAGTACGTATACTGCTCAGAAACCGACTGGAACGTTCTTCCGACAATGTCCACGTTGTCAGCGAAATAGATCAATTGGCTAGATTTATTGAAGAGCGTGTCCCGTGTGTTAAAACGTGCATGTTTCATTACAACTTTTAGCGCGGTGTTGAACAGGAGACAGGGAATACAAACGCCTTGTCGAAGTCCCCTGCGTTTTTCAAACGGGCTTGATAACGCGTTCGATAACCTCGCTCAGCACTGCACCGTCACCCATCGTGGCTTCAGTTAGTCTTGTCAGTCTTATCAGCTTCCTGGGAAAGCCGTTTTCGTCTATAACTTTCCATAGGATAGCTCTTCACGGTCGATAGTATCGTAGGCGGCCTTGAAATCTATGAAAAGATGGTGCGTGGGGACTTGGTATTCGCGACACTTTTGGAGAATCTGTCGCATTGCACACATTTGGTCCGTTGCCGATCGCCCGTACAAAAAACCGGCTTGATAACTAGATGAACAAAAGATGATCTTAGAAAGCACTTTATAGGAGGCGTTGAGAATGATAATCACTCGATAATTCTCACATTTCAACTTGTCGTCCTTCTTGTATATTGGCGAAAATACTCCCTCCTTCCACTGCTCCGGTAGTTGTTCCGTTTTCCAGATCCTGACATTTCGCCGGTGCAGACAGGTAGTCAACTTATCCGGGCCTATAAGCTCCGTTGCGATGCCATCTTTACCAGCTGCTTTGTTGTTCTTGAGCTGCGTGATGTGCTCTGTCACTTCACCTATTGTGAGGATCAGCGCATCACCATCATCCGCTGTATTGATTTAGTTCTTACTCCTGCTGTCTTGGTTTTCCATCTCCGCGCCATTCAGATGCTGTTTGTAGTTCTGCTTCCACCTTTCGATCACCTCACGTTCATCCGACAAGATACCTCCGTCTTTATCTCAACATGTTTCGGATCGTAGCACAAAGCCGTTGTGGGATACGTTCAGTTTCTTGTAGAATATACGCGTTTCCAGAGAGGGATACAGCTGTCCCACGTTCTCGCACTTTATTTCTTTCAGGCGGCCGTTCTTATCCCGGAAATGTCTTCGTTTCTGTCCATATTCTGCCACATTTTGACGGGTCCGCTACTGCAGCATCAACCTCCGCACTGCATTCTTCTCGTCTAACATCTCTGGCATTCCTCTACGAACCAGTCGTTACGTCGACTCCTCTTAGTGCACCCAACGGCACCTTTCACTGCGCTGTTGATGGCTGCCCTAACGCCATCCTAATCGCCCTAATCTTAGCAGTCCTCAAGAGGGGCTTCATTTAGCTCTTCCTCATCCGGCAGCACAGCCTCAAGGCATTGCCCGTACTCAGTAGTGACCTCGGATAACTTGAGTCGTTCCAGATTGTACCGTGGCGGGCGACGCTACCGAATGTCTGATAAGAACGGAAAGTCAGAATCCATGTTTGCGCCCCGATAGGTTCTAACGTCTATGATATCCGAGAAGTGCCTTCCAACAATCAAAACGTGGTCGATTTGTGAATCCGTCTTTTGTGGTTATCTGCAGGTGTACCGATATAACCGGAAATTGGTTCTTGGTATGGCCATATTTTTGTAGCGGCGAAGTCAATGAGTCGTTGGCCGTTTTCGGTAGTAAGCGGGTTTGTGCTGAACTTTCCAATAACCGGTCCTAAATCCTCCTCCTGGCCAACCTGACCGTTGAGGTCTCCGATAATGATTTTGACGCCATGTCTTTGGCAGTTGTCCTATTTACAACCAAATATCACGTTCACGCGTTGCAAATCTGAAGTCAGCTAGAAGCCAGAATTCAAATTTAGAATCAAACCCCAATTATTCCAGCAACACTGTTCGCCTCACGCAACCAGAATGCATCTAATCCAAACAGCACTTCTCTATTTTATTACGACCATATTCTCTGCAGCTAATGCAATGGTTTTGTATTTTCCGCACAATCCTTCAGCAGCACACACATTGCGGAACAGCCGGGCACGGCACAGCTCGGCAGTTCATAAAACATTTACGCGAACTACCGACCGGGTAGGCATGTTTTTCTGTGGCAAACGTGGCTTGGAATTGTTTTTGACCGAACAACAACAACAACACCGACATCAACGTTTCCCACACAGGTGTACACACATTCTCGAAGAGGAAGCCCCGGGAGTTGATAAACCCCTGAAATAAAAAAAAAATAAAACAGAAATTGAATCGCCGCATTTTCAGTGCATCCTGGCTGCATTGAAAACAGCTAATTTCGAACATACTATTCAGGTGCCGCCCAAAATGCAAATTATGTACATCAGGCTGCGTTTCCTGCTCCTCTCGCCAGTCGCCACCGCCACCGGTGTCGGTTGCGATTTGAAGTGAATCGAAAATGGAAATATTTGCCGACGTATGTGTGTGTGTGTTGTGTGTGTGTGAGCACCACAGCACTGTTTTTGGCAGCTTGTTTAGGAATGTTGGCTAATTGAATCTAGCGCCCGCAAATGGGAGGAAAATGTGGGGTTTTCTATAATAAAAATTACTGCTTTCAGGACGCTAGCTAGCGTCTAATCGGGTGAAAGAACGGGGAAATCTGGCAGAACTTATGCCGAAACAACCGCCGGCCGGCCGGACGGCACGGCAAGAACGAACCACAGCTGATGAACTCGGCGGATGCGGCCACCATCGCCACCACCGCCGCCCAGAATAAATGAATGACGTTGATGAGCGATGTGTATATGAATGGATGGGGAATGGCCGGTGCGGTGCTGCTCTAAACATTTTCATTCACAGAACGGCCAATTTTCCGCCGCCGCCTGCTTCGTTTCCTACGCGCGAGCCGAATATTTTCTGTTTCCGAGCTTTTAAAAGCGATTTTTGCCTCTTTTTTTTGCTTCTAAAACAAAGCAGTAAGGCGGTAAGGCAAAAAGACGGAGGCGGAAAGAAATTATCGAACAGCTTATTTGGAGTCCACTTTTCATCTTTGCTGTTGCTGGTCGTGGCATTGGCACACCCACCGACCCCCAGTGCCCAAGCAAAGGAGACGTCTCCTAGGGGGACACAATCAGATTCCCTTAGAATAGGGAAGTGGAAGCTACGTCACCGAATTTCCTAGGCTGTATCACGGATATTGGTCCCAATCACACCAAGAACCGGTGGAGTTTCTATCTGGTGCATTGCAGATACTGTCTGTTTATTTTCCTAATTTTCTAACTGTTGAGCAAATCGACTAAATGAGTAGTTTGCTTAAAAATATACATTTTTAAACAGTTAAATTTGACAGAATATGAGGTAAAAAAAAAAACTTTCCGGTTAACTCAACCTAATCCCAGAAAAATCATCTATAGACTTTCAGTTCAAGGCTAACCGGGCCGGCCGGATCAGGCCGGACAGGAAAACGGTAGCACTTCGACAGGCAACCGACAGCACCGAAGAGGTCCGAACCGCAGCCAGCAGGAGTGTCCAATTATTATAAGAGCGTGCACCTTAAAATAATGCCAATTATCGAAACGTTGATGGTGTTTTAGGAAATGGAAGTAGAACCATTCATTAAATCGAAGAAATCGTGTAAACAAAAGAAAGAGCGAAAGAAATGAGCTATCGCCGGTCCAGAATGGACCGACCGAGAATGAAAATCGATATCGAACGATCCAATCACTTGCCCCTTGGCCGGCCGGCGGAACGGGACGGGGGTCAGTGGGGTGTGGCGATGGCCGAGCAGGTTCAGCAGTATTTTCCTGTTGAATTTTTCATTGCGAGCTGCTGCTGCTGCTGCTGCTGTTGCTATTATTAGCATTTTTTCCTCTCCCATTTCTTGGCACTGAAATTAAGCTACTACTTAGACGATCTCCCGGCCAGGCCATCGCATCGGATGGCGTCGCCGCCCGGAACCACTATTGGCCACCACCGTACGGCGGAAAGCCGTTTTCGTCGGTTACTTTTCCACCGTTTCTTTGTTTTTTTTATATTCATATTTACTTCGGTTCTTTACTGCGGCAATCGGAAATGTGATAATGACGCCTCGATGATAGGTAATGGAGCTTCTGTCTTCCATTAATCAATCATCCGAATGTTCTGTATACAGTAAACAGAGGAATATTCTGGCTAGTATTACTTTGCTTTTCCTGTCAGCCTCGATTCAGTACGATTAAGTTAACAACCTAGTTGCATTACCCCGAATCCGAAAACGAATCCGATTCCGAAACCCCAATCCTGTCACATTGTAATGAGTTAGCACAGATCCAATGTAATAAAATCACGGGAAGCAGGTTCGCTCCAGCGAAATCCACTTATGCTTGACTGCAGCATAATTTATTCTCGCAACGCAACACACACACGTTAAATCCTAGAACCGATATCGAATCGCATTTGAGCAGCATTCGTAGGCAGCCGTTTCCTCATCGGATCGCTGCTGGCTGGGGACCAATGTGAATCGCATGTAATAACCATCGCTCCGTCGGAATTTAACCATCCTGTCCGACCGCAGCAAATGTTAGATCACACAAATTAGCAAATTGATGTGGTATTGTTTTGCCTAGCTCTAGTGCCAGTATAGTAAGTCAGAGAACCGCTGAACTACCGCACCATCGTCCGCCTCCGTGGTGGTTGTCGACTAACATTTACTAAAAGCCTTTTTTGGACCAAAAATTTGGACGGCAGGTTGAAGGTGACGGTACCTAAAATTGTTGAATAAAGAAAATAAAAATGGAACAATGAAAAATCAGGCATTTTTTAAAAAAATAGGTGTTTCATTCAGACCATTACAAATATTGCTTAAAGTTTTTGGCCTCCTGAATTAAAATTGAACAATTAAAGGAGGACAAAAAATAACAAAGATATTTTTTAATCACGCAAACAAAACAGTTATGATTTGTATGCATTTTTACATAATGTTTAATCGTCAATCATTTTGTGTTGAGGGGGTTGGAAGGAAAGGGGTGTAGTGTCGTTTGGGGTGATTTGGACACCTGGGGTAAAATGGACAGGTGCTTTATCTGGGAAAGTAGCAGTTTCTCTGCATTCACATTATTCTCAACTTCTTCCTTATCTTCTTACACCATTATTAACGTAAAAAAATTGGGCTTAACTTTGACAGGTGTTGCCAAATGTAAATGTAAACAAAACAACTGCCTAAAACGACACCAAATGTAATTTTTTAGCTTTAGGTTTTAAGGTTTTTCCAGTGATTCAACAAAATTTTTAAATTATTGTGCAGTGCAGTTCTGTTTGGCTACATAAAAGAAATTGTTTGATAGAAAATTATAGCTAGAATGTATAAAAATAAATCCAATTTTTTAAACTTATATTGTTGTATGCTGTGTGGGGTGAAATGGACACATTTTTGGGGTAAAATTGTCATGTTGATTTTAAACCATTTCTTCGGTCTCATTGATTCTAGATACCGTAAAAGTACAAAAAAGATGTGCATGTGATGTTAAAACAAGAATCCACCGAAAAGACCATTACCTATAGGCAATCAAGAATGGATTTTGAGTATTTGAGAGTATTTGCAATCCCGCCAATAACGTATGATCGCCAAAGGAAACATTCGCAAAAAAAGTCAGGGATTTAAATAATCAGGTTTCGATGTGTTTGAAAACAAACTGAATGAAATATTTCTTTGGTCATTTTCCCTCATACTCAGATTCATATTGAAATTTGTGATTTTTGAGGCACTCGGAGCTAATCTCTGAATGTCTATGGTTATGCAAAATGCAATGTCACATTCATTTTGTTATCATAGCTATTTTATCCCAATCGATATGTCGAACTGTCATTATATCTTCAGCTTTAGGTTTAACCAACCTCTCTGAGCCACCAGGAACTAATGCAGGAGCACTTGCATGTGACAAATGTGGAATAAGACTTAAAATAAGATCTAGATTCATCGAAGTATGGTTTTGTTTACTTGCGAAATAACTAAAGTGATATTCGTATAAATGATGAACTGGCTCTTCCACTCAGATAGACAGAATTGAGCTCGAAACACTATTACTAGTTAATATGTGTTCCTAAGTTATCTGCTATGAGCCACAGTATGTTATCTCGTTAAAAACAACCGTTTTTTACACATTGTCCATTTCACCCCAGCGGGTGTCCATATCACCCCAAACAAAATTTTGATGCCAAAAAATCATTATTTTTATTTTAACCTATTTTAGCAAAACTAAGCTAGATACAATTGTTAAACTCCGCTGGTAAACAGAAAACATATAAATTTCAGTATACGATTAAACTTTTTTGAGTTTTGATGCATAGATTTGGGAATAATAGGTGATTTGCTTAGGGTGTCCAAATTCCCCTAAGACACAAAATTTAAAAAAATCGAGATAATCATAGGACACGATACTTTGAGCATGGTTTTATGCATGCTCGAAAATTCACGTCAAAATTTGAAACATGAAACATGAATTTGAAATTCGAAAGTTGAAACATGAAACAAGAAACATGGAAAAAATCAGCAAAATAAAAGTTGGTTTTCGCTTGGAAGGAAAGTGCATTATATGAGCTATTCCAGCTTAACTAACAAAACGGTTGATCTCGAATATTTTTTATTGGAGTGAAATTTTGTCACGCAACCACTCATTTTCCATGAAACATAATATGTTTTCGTCAAGAGTAACTTTTCAAAAGGGCGTATTTATAAATGATTTCATTTTCAACATATATCTCAAAAACTTCTTTTATATCAACAATGACGACAACGGAAAAGTTGTTGGAAATTATGTGTATTTTCGAAAAAAAAATACAATGAAAAAAATTGTTTGCAAAATCCAAATAAAAATTATAAATCGTGAATTACCTCAAAATTTGTCCCCTCAGCTTTGTCTCATTTTTATTAAAGATAGCTTAAAACATGTTCTAAAATCTGGCGAAGAGCTATTAATGTACACTCTTTCAACTTTTTTTAATCTGACAAATTTTTCAAAAATATCCAAATTTTACTTTTTTTTGTAAGTTTTACAAAACTAAATTCTACGTATAATGTTAAACAAGTTATGTCATATAAACTTTTTTCTTAGGCCCAGCCGTTCTGAAGTCAGGCCATTACAAATATTTTACGAAGTTTTTGTCCTTCCGCCGTAGGGCCACTGAAGGGGGATTACTAAGATCATGACTTAAGGCAACTTCAAAAAGGTGATATAGAAATTAACGCCGCCCGTTGAAAACAATTTGAACTATTTTCTAAATCATTTTAAAAATGAAAGTTACCTGAACAACATTTCCGAAGACCGCAACATTCTAGAGAGTCAGCAGCGCAACATTCAGCCCACACAATTCTATACTATTGTCCATACCATCTGCAAGGCTGCTATTACTCAAACAGCTTTTCTTAAGAAAGTAATATCTGAGGTTACATGGATTATAAGCTACAGCAAATAAAACGAAGTCGCATATACACTAGCGCCGCACGTTGAGAACATTCTGAACTATTTTCAGTGCCATCTCCGAGATGACAGGCATTTGCACAACCTTCCCGAAGACTGCAACTTTCTAAATAGTCAGTACCGTAAGATGCGGACTATACACAAGAATAATACATATGCACTAGCGCCACGTAGCGAGAAAATCCTGAATTGCCTACCCGCTAACCTACCTTTCAATGAAGATGATTGTAATATGATTCCAAGATATGCACTTGCACCTTTTGCACTCTAAGTAGTAATTCCTTATAATCGCTTGGAATGAAAGGGGTACAAGTGCATAACTTAGAAGGAAAGAGGTGTAAGTGCAAATAACATTTTCAAAAATGTCAAATCAAAGTGCTTTTCCAAGATTTCAATAGAATTTAATAGAGAAATGTTAACACAACCATAGTGCGTCATTAGTTTCGTATTATATGACCTGACGAATTTTCTAGATGATGTTAACTTTGGAGCTGATTTTCTCGAAATTTACTTTTTGTCACTCACACCCTTTTCCTTCTGACCCACTCAGTTAAAAATTTAAAAAATTATAAAATATTAAATGATTAGGCAAAACAGTATCAACACTTTGAAAATAGAAATTTCTTTTCAGAAGAGGCACAGTTGAGGCTATTGCATATTATTTTTAAAATTTGTAATTTATTCATTCATAATTTGACGGAAACCTATCAGTTACATAAAGCTTTTATCCAAGATTTGTAATTGTATTTGTATTTGAATATAGGCTATGAGCCCGTTATCTTTTCTTGAGATTAATTTACAAACAATTATTGGACAAATTCTACATATAGAAACAAGATAAAATAAAAATAGAATCACTAAAGCAATTGTCCTCTGAAGTATAACCTAAGCCTATGTTTAATGGTATTTAAGCTCATGTTAGTGGTTATAATATGTTGAAGCTCGTTAAAGGCGTTCATGAAACGGGAAGTGGGCTCGTGCTGTGAGTAGTTCCTAGAACGAAACGGTGGATCGAAGATTCTACGTCGTCGAAGTGTAACTGGGCTATTGTTGGAAATTAATCTCATGGTCAATGTTTGGTTAACTGTTCGCCCTGAGAGTATGTTTGTGAAGAACACGATATCTGCTATCTTATGCCTCGAATGTACCGTGTCAATGTCCACCAAAGAACAGAGGTCATGGTAAGGTGGTAGCTATTCTCCGTTCCATCCAAGATTCCTGAGAGCAAACCTTATAGATCTCTTCTGGATTCTCTCGATATGTTGAATATGCGTTACATACTGCGGACGCCAAATAACGCTAGCGAAATCCAGTTTGCTTCTGACGAGACCTTTGTAGATCGCCAGTATTGCACACGGATCATCGAGGTCACGGCCAAACCTCCTTACAAACGCAAAACGTTTTAGGCTCTGGTTAATCGCGTTGTCGATGTGTCTAACAAAAGAAAGCGACTTATCGGATGTTACCCCTAGTTATATAGCAAGCCCTGGATGCCAAAGTCTTCTACTGCCTCTAAGATACTATTAATACTAACGCATCAAATGTTTTGCTCATATCGGTGTAAATGCAATCCATTTGTAGACCACTTCAATGCAATCCGTGACCACTGATTTCTTCTTCAAGAATCCGTGCTGTACAGGAGAAACACGGTTAACTATATTATCGTCAAGATGACTATATTGCAGCGACTCGAAAAGCTTCGAAATAGCCGACTGAAAAGCAACTCCACGGTAGTTTTCTACATCACCTTTAGCCCTATTTTTATAGATAGGAATGACTTGCGAAATCTTCCGGATTCCTGGAAAGTGACCGGAAGCCAGTGACGCGTTAAACGAGATTTTTAGAGGAGTTACGAATTCCTGCCGAAATTGTTTCAGAATTTTGTTCGATTGCGTATAAGGACCAGGGCTTCGACCGATCCTTTTTTTCTACCGCAGTCCCACCAACGCGCATTCAAGTTCACACCGTCCGTTTAGTGATGGAATACGAACGCTATGCATAACACAACTGGCAGTTTGCTCAGTCAAACGCCGATGGTACGCAGTAGTATGAACGCATTCTAACGCTTTTTAACATTTTCGTTTCGATCAAGTTGCCTTTACCGTTTGGAGCAGCGAATGACTGCAAAACAGTCAAATGACTGGCAGTCACCACGCTTACGAAAAGCAACCGCACAATCGTATGATTCAATACTACAAAAAAAAACAACCACTACATGTGCATGGAAGAAGTCGGTTGGACTCCGCCCAATACAAACGAATATTTTGCTTGCGTCGTCCGGGTGACAAACTATTACTGTGAGCAGCCGATTTGGAGACAAAAAGAGAAACGAAAAAATACGTCACCGTATGCTTCCAGTCAGTTTGCAGTTTATATTCTCAAAAGCGCAAAGCAAACGGGAGATTGACTGTTTGCTTCTGCAGAGATGCCGCATGAATTGTAAGACGGTGGCAGTGCAAGCGGCAAATTGACTGAATTCAAAAAACAGTCAAATGATCGTTCAAAAAGCGGAGTTTGAATGCGGAAAGTTCGCATTCACGGCAGTCACATTCAACTTGCGATCCCTTTTCAAGCCCTGATAAGGACATCATCATCATCATAAATATAAGAGGCTTATGTCTGTCGCCAAAACGAGGGGCGCGATATGTATTTTCGTGGTAATAATCGCCCACATTAAGCAAAGACTTAAACCAATCATAGCAGATTACATTCGACGCACTTCATAAGACGAGCAAAAGTAACGTAGTTGCACTTTATAGAGTTACATAACGTTAGCGTTACATAGCGTATTTCCAATTTGCTCTCAATTAGACGCGAGGCGACGCGCGGGTGTTCCAGTTAGTGCTGATATATTGGCATCGAATTTGCAGATACCGCGACGACACCCCATCAGCCATATATACGTTTGTCATACGGACGGTTGCCATACGTATGATTGCCATACAGACGAATGCCATAATGTACGTTTGCCTTAATTCATATTTTTGGTATGGAGGCCCAGAACTCTTCGACCAGTTCAAAGCTTAAAGGACCAGCGCGACCAAGTCGCAAGAGGCCTAATTGATTCAGTTTAAAAAAAGCTTTTCATTTTATAAAGAGTATCTCGATGCGAGGACTAGGGAAAACTAACTAGAGGATGGTAAACCTAGGAAAACGAATAGACCTAGACAGATGTGATTTCTGCGGGAGGCTGCCCCCCCGCAGTGGCCGGCGCTTCCGACGGCGGGTCACCGGCAACCACTCGCCGTTGCCTGCGGCCGGCTCGCCCTGAATCATCTAGGAAACTTTGAATATATGGATTATGGCAAACGTACATTATGGCTTCCGTCTGTATGGCTCCCGTCCACTATGGCAAACATACATTATGGCATTCGTCTATATGGCATTCGTACGTATGGCAACCGTCCGTATGGCTATCGTATTTATGGCTGTCGTCCGGTCAGCCTACCGGTAGGCGGTAGCCTCAGTAAACAGTAAATACACTTTTAAAATACGCCTCAAAAAGTTCTGATGACGATTAAAGAGGAGTCAAGGAAGGTCGCTGCCACCCTCAATCCCTCCTTAAACCTCTAACGGGTAAGACCGTCTAGAGACGGTCTTCGCTTTTCGAGCTGCAGAGCCACATTCGAAATTTGTTTTGAGCTGACAATATGCAAAATGTGTTCAGAACAGATTTCTTGACATTTTGATATCAATATCACAACATTCTGACTATGCATTTAAAAGTAATCCTCTTTCAAAAACAAGAACTCTCATACGAATAAAACAGAAATTTTTCCGTAACTCAAAAACTAATTGAACTCGAAAAACTCTTCGATAAAACATTAGTCAATAACAAGCCCACAAAAACTATCTATAGTAACACTATATCATTCAGGGCGAACCGGCCGGTGTTGCCTCCCGCAGAAATCACCACTGTCTAGGTTTATTTGTTTTCGTTGGTCTACTGACGTTTATCACTTTCCTTTAGTTGGGCCAGGGGAAAGGATCACCCCTGCGAAATGGTACTTTCCACGAAAAAGTTTTCGCTGAAATGGTACATGCTTAAGGTTCTCGGCGAAATGTTGTACAATCACGGTGAATGTTGCTATCCACTTTCTGGCAAAGCAATGAGGGGAGTTGTTTTCTACTTTACTGTGAGGAAAAATTGCAAATTTGTATATTAAACTACCCATCCCAGGTAACCAATAAGCAATAACCTTAAGCAGCAAATCAGCATATCTGGCATACTGCACGTTGTTGTATATTAGCTTTTTGACTGCACAGGTGTTATAAATTGGCATCCAAAATTCTATTCAAATTCTTCGTGCCGGGAATTAGCTGCAAATTAGCATTGTCAGCACCATAAAAAGGTTAGCAGCAAAGTAGCTGTATATTTTGCCGAAATAGTATTTAAGTAGTATTTAAGGCGACTTAAATGCTTATTGGCTTGCATTTGAATAGCATTGGTGATGCTTATTGGTTATCTGGGATGCTTTCATAGTTACGTAACTGCCAAAGAGACCAGAAGAGAACTAAAAAATCAGAGGGGTTGTGTACAGGACACGACCGGATATATAGGTGACGCAGGACTACGTAAGTCTCTTTGTAGTGATAGTAGCATGTATCCATGCTTGTAATCATTCGATTCTTCATGTATACATGCTATATGCGTTGAATGTAACATTTATCAAAGTAGTAACATTGCATACGTTCAAGCATCAAAAGATTTCAGAGTTATTTCTATGTACATTTGGAAACAATTTAACAAAACCAAGAACACAAACTGTTGCTTTCCTGCTACCTTACAGAAATTAAAGATTGTTTTTATTACCCGTGGTTCCCCACGTTGAAGGGATTTTACCAATTCAATCGTATTTTATGAACAGCACATCTTTTCACTACACTTCTAATGAAACGGCAAGCATGCGTATTCATACAGAGTCATATTATAACCGAACACTAAAGCTGTAGCACATTTTTCCAACACAGATATCAAATTCGCCTAGGTTTAATCGTCTCGCAGTAAAGAATTTGCGATCTGTTGGGACAACGAACTTGTGTTATTTTTTCTGGCACACTTCTCTAACACAGACATCAAATTGGACTACGTTTGATCGCGTTCGTAAGAAATCTGTTGGCACGAGGGGGCTTTGTCACTCTTTCTGACGTACTTCCCTAGCAAGGACATCAGAATGGTCTAGGTTTAATCACGGTGTTAAGAAATCTTGTTGAAATGTGGTAACTTGGTCACTTTGGCTTACTTCCCAAGCACAGATATCAAATTGGTATAGGTTTAGATCATCGTAAAGAGTCTTCCAACCAATCACGAAGCGAGAATTCTGGTAAAACATAGGTTCATTATTTTCAATTTTTCAATAGTTCAACATCAAGAATCCATCCTTTTCTTCATTTGGGTCAATTCTTAGAAGATTTTCCGATCAATTGGTGTAAGAATATTGAACATCGATCGGAAAACCGCCGAGCTATTAGCGCTCAAAGCCTTTCATTTTTCGTGACGCACGCATTTTTCGATTTTTTGGAATGACGCCCTATCTCAAAACTTGCCGTAAGATGTAGTCCTACGTCAAAAAGACGAGAAGAGACTAAAAAAAGACAAGAATAAAAGAAGAGAAAAGATTAAAAACAAAATTCAAGAAACAAAACAAATTAAATCTTTTACTTACAGATTTGTAGTTTCATTTTTCTCATTTTTAATTTATCGAAAAAATACTCCATTCTGCGAAACCGTCTTAATCGCCAAGCAGCCACCGCAAGCATTAGCAGCGATTTGATTAGCCAACATTAGCAAATCACATCCACCTATATAAGTGGTTGCCGCTGGAAATCAAACCCAGATTCGCAAACCGAATGCTGTTACATTGCTGCTGCTGGTGCTGGTGCTGCTGGCCGGGTTCACATTTTCGGTATCGCGGCGGGCACGGTCGCGTGTTGCCACCCCACTCTAACATGCCTAGCAGGCACACTGGCATCGGCAGCTCAATGAAGACCGAATCGATTTGCCCATAAATATCTCAATCTCAATTAATGCTGCTGTTGCTGGCACGAAGGCCTCTCCTATTCGAGCAGCGGGCTGTACGGCTGTACCAGAAGCAGCCGCCGCGCATCGCATCAATGACGGCAGCATAATCTCTATCCAATCGCTCTGCCATTCGAGTGCCACAATGTATCGCGAATTACGAACCCGCGTTAGATCGAACCACTTATCGTCTTCACCCCCGTGCGTCCCATCACCGCGCGCCCCATCGAATTCTGCAACACTGTCGAGCTTAGGATTATGTAAGTTTCGACAGGAGCGTTTTATGCTGTGCCGCAAAGAGCGACATCAATCTTCGGCGATCCACTCCGGTCGGTCGGTTGGGTGTGGCAGAATTTTAACTTCTTCTACATCTGAACCGTAATAGTTATCAGCATTGTGAGTTTGATCCAGCTGAAGCGGCCAGCAATTGTTGTCTGACTCGACGGTCCTTCCGCTGCAGGCGGAATTCGATCGATTGCGGTTCGCCATTCTAGGTTCGTTTAGCGGCACAATGATACGGGGATTTAATCGCGCGGTGCTGTCGATTGTCGAGATGCCGCGATCGGAGATTGCCGCCTGTTTTGTGTGACGAAACTGCCCAGCTGCCAAGCTTAAGCTGGAAAGTTAAAACCCTCCGCATTGGTTTCGTTCAAACAGAGGCACTTTTCCGTGAAAGGTAATTTTTTTCCAAGAAAGCTTGAAATAAGTTTCAGAGTTTTATCCTTCATCTAGTAGGCCTCAGAATGCTAAAAAGAAAAAAATTGTTGTTATTTAGGCAGTTTATCTCGACCACGGAATAGAAAAAATCAAAATTTTAGTGATGTCCCGTTTTTTGTCCACCTATTCTTCGGATTTTATTGCCCCGGGTTGCAGCGAGGATGATACTCCGTCCGTGAGTTACCCGGAAAATCACTGCAAGAAATGTGCACGTCCCTGTCAATGTATGCGCATCGTGGCGGCAGTTCCCAGTCCTGCCGCATCCAGGCGGTCGTCCTGCACCAGTACTACCTCTTGCGTGAGATCGATACAGCAGATAGATTTCACCGCCGTGCCGGTGGTCAAAGGTTGCCGTTGCAACTGCCAGTGCTGTGTAAGTGCTAAACCGGAACGTCAGCCGAAGTGCAAACCGGATGCACCACCGTGTCCTCCGCCACCGATTTTACGTCCCGTAATTTGCGTCGAAAAGTGTTGTGTTAAGAAGCCGAAAGGTGATCCCTGTTGTGCATTGCATCGTGTCCGAACGGCTCAAGCTATTGCTCAAAATCCGGACTGCTATTTGCCGGTTTGTCACTGCAAACCGAGACTCTGCCCGCCACCGCCGAAGGAGTGTAACAGTTGTCTGGTGCGAAACGATGATCCGGACTTGCGCCACATTAAAAGCCAACGCGAACCTACCGCTATTGCAGTGGGTGGATGTGATGACGAAGGTGGAGGCTGCTCAAGAAACTCCAGTAGGCTGCGCTTTGATATGCACGTCAGCAGCAATCGAAATTAGTTGTTTGCAAAGAGGAAAATTTCTGTCACCAACGCCAACGGAGAAAAATGTACACTAAAAAGTTAAATAAAAATGATATGTGCAATTCGACCTACATGAAATCCTACCACGGATACGATCCGTGCTACTGTGGTCCAGTCAGTGTTACGGTAAGTTTGAGGTTAGTTTTCAGAAAAAATAGCATTCGAATGACGGATGTTTCAGAAACCCGTGGTTCCGGAACATCGTCAACGTTATCATAGGCAGATGGAGACCACCTTTGCAACGGTTCACACTGTATTCGTTAATCGCACATGTCCAAAACCAGCCTATCAGTGCTGTCCCAACACCGAATATGGGGAAGGAACCAGCCTGTCAGGACAGGCCGTCACACAGAGCTGCGAAATACCCTGCTGTTCGGAACCGTGCTACACCTGCTATTGCTAAAAAACCAACGAAACTTTCCAAATTGTACGTTCAAATAAATGCTTATTTGTGAACTTTGGCTGTTTCTCATATATTTTAAAAAATCACAAACCTCGTCTCGACACGCAGGCTAATCACCCGTCCAATGAATAAAACGCTCATTAAGGCACCAATGGTAATCGGACACAAAATCAATTAATTACACACGTATTGTTGGCAGCCCAAATGTTGAAACCTAACCGTTCGTTCGGTTCGAATCACCAACCATTCCATCATTGATGTTGGGTGAGGAGAATTACGACAGCGAAGGAGCGGGCAGCAAATTTGGAATTGAATTGGTCGCATCGAATTGTTGAGGCTACTGCCTTCGCTGCCGTTCGTCCGTCCGCCGGTCCATCCATCCGGACGGAGTAGTTCGGGTCTCTAATTTAGTTGCTGCTGGAAGTCCCAGAAGGACCGATCGAACCTAGCCGCAAAAGGGGGTGGGAAGTGATAGAGCGTGTTTGGCTTTTGTTCGATCGACACTTGTTGGGAGCTAAATAGCCGACCGACCCCGGCCGGCCGGTGTGGAAGAATTTGGTGATGAGTCGATCTCGAAAAGCGTTCCATTTCACTGTGGGTCGGAATGGGTCCGTTCGTTGTAAAGCAGTGGAAAGCAAGCGCAACGAATCGAGTGGGGATGTTAATCAAATATTTAAGTAAGCTTTCTTGTAACTGCTTCAATTGGAGGTGATTGTCACGGTCACGGGGGATTACGATGGGAACGTAACTATAGCGGGTCTGCTAGTAATATATGTAACTAATGTTTGGCTGTATCAAATTCTAATCGGTTTGGAATTCTGGCTTCGATCGAATCATAATGCAGGACATTGGTTTTTTATTCCCATAACGGACACTTAAGATTATAAAATATTTCATGCATGATATTTTGAGAAGAATACTCTTTCCGGGTGGAAAGTTGCAATTTTTCTGTTTACTAACATCCGACGCCAAATCTATCAATAAAATGGTTTCAGAGACACACCTAAGCCCTGAAGTTTACTATTAATATTGATCAAGATCAAGAAGACTGGTAATCAGCTTAATAATGCGTACCGTCGGTGCCCTGCGCAGTTGTAGGAATAAAATAGATTTTACAGCAGTTCACAGCCTCTTATTCAGCAACTCCTATCCTTACCTCCTCGTGGTACCAGCCGGGATTCGAGCAACCTTAGTAGAGATCGACTAACTAACCCCGGTGGAAGCCTACGTCGAATGCTGACAGGGAAAGAGGTCTCAAAACACTCGAAAAAAGCTAAGCAATGAAAGAAGAACAAGAAAATTCGTGGAAATTAAATAAAAAGAAAACTTCTCCAATTTAATTCTACTATGTATATTTTATTCCTGACAGATACGTATTTCGCCTACGACTGGCAGGCTTCCTCACTAGTTCGTTCAGAGATTCGTTCAGAGATGGATTTCACCATCCACCAGAGCTGCGGCAACACACACGGGAGCTTAGTACAGCTTTGATAGTGATGTGTGAGATGCGGGAACACATGACTAGATGGTAGCCAATCAATCCTCGAATCTGCGGGTTGAGAATTATGGGCCGGTTCCTTAACATAAGCGTCTTCAACGAGCAGAGCCCTCACTTCAGAACTACCGACGACGACAAGGATGAATTCTACGTGCAGTGTTCATATCGGCCAGAAGGAGAAATACAAACCGGTGATCGGAGGTTCAGCGCTCTCCAATTAACCACGGAATAGGCCTAAGACTTACCGACTTTGCTGCATCCAAGAACATGGTCGTACGTCATGGGTGTAGCGACGGGGGGGAGGGGGGGGGGGGGTAGGGGTTTTCACGAAAATTCAGACGAAAATTTGTTCTACACTTTGAAGCTTGAAATTTCTGCTACCAATTGCTTAGAGCACAGGAAGATTTACGGAATTAGTTGTACGATCCTCGTCGGAATTATTTACGAAATTTACGGAATTAGTTGTACGATGTCGTCGTCAGTAGCATAGACCTCGTGCTGTTTCAACTAGTCGACTGTATGCAACTCAATCTTGGGTTACTCGTCGCCGATTTTCCAGGCGTTTCAGAAGGCGCAAATCGCAAGATCAAGTTGAGTCATCTCGCACGTAGAGCCCCTCTATTCTGGGTGCCCTTGGGGTTGTTAAATAGAAACTTATTCCTTATGACTGTCCGGTCCACCGTAGTTTACCGTTACCAGATGTCCGATGGTAATCTCCCCAAGTTGTGTCTGCTGCTCGTGATTCATATACACGCAAACTTCGTTTTACGTCCACTATTATGGGACGTAAGAACAATCGGTCGAAGAAAGGGTGGACGTTAATTCAAATCTTAGACGTAAAACGAGACCACATTAATTCAAATTCCGTATGTATAAATATTGACGCAAAAGGAAATCACGTAAAATAAATGGACGTAAAAAGAGATTCTAGTGTACCTCCGCCGCTCTTCGCTTCCAGCTTTTGCTTCATGAAATATCGTCCGCAAGTGCGGGCTGTCCTCCCTGAGTATCTTCAAATCCATAAAAACTATCGGTCTAATAAGGGCTATGTACTATGTCAGCATCGTACGGTGGCTATCGTTCGCTAGCGGATGGAAGCGTTTTGCGAAGGGCAAAGTAGACGATTTTCTGCTTAAATGCGCCGTAGGATCTCGAAAAGTGCACGTTCGTCTTGTTGAGTCTCTACCAATCATGTATTTGGCCTGCGATGCATTTACTTTTAGCCCAATCCTACTAGATGGCCTCCGCCGTTGCGCAGTTTCGGTCCACACTATCAAAGTCATCTGCGTAGCCAAGAAGTTTGATACTTTCACTGAAAATTGAGTCTCTCGTTTCGATTTTGCTCGTCGAATCATCTTCTCAAGGACGATGTTGAAAAGCATGCAGGTTAAGCTGTCAACTTATCTCGACTTTTGCCGCGCTTGGAAGGGACTCGATCCTATTGACACTAATAGTCTCTCCCAGCCAAGATTTGAAGATTCTTTCATATCAATTTGTTTATTTTTGAAGTCAAATGAAGAACCCGGAGTATAAATCAAAAAAGCTTATGATGATTGAAAATAATTCCCCATTTCCTGAATAAACCCCTTAAGGTTAGGCTATGTAATTTTTTTTTTGTAAAACCCCCCCTAAGAAAAATTTCTGGCTACGCCCCTGTCGTACGTAGTACCTTTTTCCAGCAGAGACTCCAACACAAATATACCTGGATGTCACCAAATCAGACAGAATTACAGATCGATCGCCGGCACTTTTCAGACATTATCGACGTCAGATTCTGTCGAAGCGCTTATGTTGACTCGGACCTTTACCTAATGATAGTCAGGATGCACCTAAAACTCTCTATTTGGAACAACATTCGGTACCAACGTAGGTCTCGGTTAAATCTCGCGCGGTTGAAGCAGTCAGACGCCGCCGCAAACTACGCGCACTCACTCGAAGCGCGGAAAAGGTCAAGCTAGAGGAAAGGCTTCTTTTGCTTCCAAGTCCCAGGGCGTTGTGGTTATGGAGGAGATTTTGGATGTGTGGACTGACCTATCACAAAACGTACCTTTTCTGGTTAGTTTATTCGACGTAAACGGAGGGGTGGTTGCCATTGGCTACACGTTGATTGGTCGTATTTGGCGTGGCCAGATTTTACGATGGTCTGGTTACGTCTAGTGTGCCGCAAAGCGGGTCACTCGACGCTTCGCTGAGGTTCGGTGAGGTTATGTTTAAAGCTGCTGACTGGATAATGCTCACCGTGATGCCGTTTCCACGAGATCGGTGTTTACGGTGTTGAATAGTGGTCCCTGCGGCCCAGGAGTCCCCAAACTGCTGTCGTTATGGACCGGATAGTTCACGACGTTGGTCAATCCCCGAGTCGCTGGCGCATGCGTGACGAGGATGAGATTAGCGGCTTTGGTAACGTCTACCGCGATCCCGTTTTAATGTACTGGTTGTCCGCTGTGCTGATGGCCCTCCATGGGAAATCGTTCCGTCCCGGAGGTTCAGTGATGACGTTCCGGCTCGTCAAAGAATTTGAAGAACCCGAAAAACACAAACAGAAGACGATACAGCGAAACCAAATCTTCCGGGAGAAAGCGCTACCTGGAAGAGCACGTATATGCAAAATTGGCCCGACTGCATCGTTCTCATAAAACGCTAAAGTTCTGCCAGAAACTGCAAGAATCCCGCGAAAGCCTTGTGCCGCGAGCCGAAATGTGTCGGGATAAGACTGGCAGTATTCTGACGGACGATCGTGAGGTGACCGATAGGTGGAAGCAGCATTTCGACGAACACCTGAATGGCGCCCAGTTGGAGTCTGGAGAACCATGGCGGCAGGGAAAGCGATTTCGATGGTGCTACAAACGGAGAAGAGGTGCCAGTCCCAACGATAGGCGAAGTTAAGGAGGCTATCATGCAGCTAAAGAACAACAAGTCAGCTGGAAAAGATGGCATCGGAGCGGAGCTTATAAAAATGGGACCAGAAAAGCTGGCCGTTGGTCTACACCGACTAATTGTTAGAATTTGGGATACGGAACAGGATACGGAATTTGGAATACCGGAGGAGTGGAAAGATGGGGTTATCTGCCCGATCTATAAAAAGGACAACAAGTTGGACTGTGAGAACTATCGAGCGATCACCGTTCTCAATGCCGCTTATAAAGTGCTGTCCCAAATCATTTTCCGCCGTCTATCACCAATTGCGAATAGATTTGTGGGAACTTATCAAGCCGGCTTCGTCGAAGGTCGGTCTACAACGGATCAAATATTTACACTGCGGCAAATCCTCCAAAAGGGCCGTGAATACAGAGTTCCCACGTATCATTTATTCGTTGACTTCAAAGCCGCACATAATACCATCGACCGGAAAGAGCTATGGAAAATCATGGACGAGAACAGTTTCCCCAGGAAGCTCATCAAACTGATTAAATCTACGATGGATGGTACACAGTGCTGTGTTCGGATTTCGGGTGGATTGTCAAGTTCATTCGAATCACACAGAGGGCTTCGTCAAGGTGATGGTCTTTCATGCCTGCTGTTCAACATAGCGCTGCAAGGTGTTATGAACCGAGCGGATATCAACACGCGGGGCACGATATTCAACAAATCTAGTCAATTCGTCTGCTTTGCCGATGACATGGATTTTATCAGCAGAACATCTGTGGCAGTGGCTGAACACTACACCAGACTAAAGCGCGAAGCAGAAAAGATTGGGTTAAAGGTAAATACGTCTAAAACAAAGTACGTGCTGGTCAGCGGAACCGAGGCCGAACGACACCGCTTGGGGTATATTGATCGACGGCAATGAGTTTGAGGTAGTCGATGAATTTGTCTACCTTGGCTCACTGGTAATGGCGGACAATGATACCAGCCGTGAGATTCGGAGGCGTATTATCAGCGGAAGTTGTGTTTACTATGGGCTCCATAAGCAATTGCGGTCGAGCAGACTAAGTCCCCGTACAAAGTGCACCCTGTACAAGACGTTTATTAGACCGGTTGTTCTCTACGGGCATGAAACATGGACAATGCTCAAGGATGACCTGCGAGTGCTCGGAGTTTTCGAACGACGAGTGCTAAGAACGATCTTCAGCAGCGTACAGGAGAACGGAGTATGGAGGCGGAGGATGAACCATGAACTCGCACAGCTCTATGGCGAACCCATCCAGAAGGTGGCTAAAGCTGGACGGATACGATGGGCAGGGCATGTTGCAAGAATGCCGGACAACTACCCTGCAAAGATGGTGTTCGCCTCAAATCCGGTAGGAACAAGACGACCAGGGGTGCAGCGAGCAAGATGGTTAGACCAGGTTTAGCGAGATCTGGCGGAGAGTACTCGGTGTCCGAGGAATTGGAGAGCGGTAGCCCTCAACCGAGTTACATGGAGAAACTTTGTTCAACAGGCTTTGTCTTAGGACGGCGAGCTACCTAAGTAAGTAAGTGTATTGCAATATTCTAGTATTTCGTTTTAGCTCGCAAACATCAATTCATCAAAGCAAAGTGTTTTACAGAAAAAAAAGTTATTATCAATCGGTTTTCCTGTCACAGGAAGCAACTAAAATGATTTTGCTAGAAATTGAAATTGACTAACTGAATATTTTTAATTTGTTAAAACAACTAGTTTTCGAAAATTACAAAATTTCATTGACCCGCTGATTTCATCAACCTATCGTATCAATATGCTAGATGAAATTAAATGCGCACATGCTACAAACCAATGAAATTGCTTAAAATTTAATAAATATTCTATGGGATATTTTATTCTGGTCGCTATAAACCAAATCGTTCAGAATGATCTGTCAGTAAAACCTTAACTTTTCTGCTCACGGATATATTTTCAAGTTGACAAAGCTAGTGAACTTATTTAGCTTTTGCCAGAAAAGAGAAAAGCGAAATGCGAAATGCGAAAAGCGACGAGCGGTTTTGAAAACATTTTGAGGAGTGGGCCACTTGGTCAGAAAGCAATTTTATAGTGGTCATCAGAAAGTTCTGGTGGTGCTCATAGTTTTATTAGCGGTTTTATAAAATTGGTCATGAAAACCACTATAGGAACGTAGTAAAACTTGGAATTGTTACTTGGGTATTGAATTTCATTTTGGTCTGACTTTTAGCTAAAAAGTTATGCATAAAAATAAGCAAAACACGAAACCGCATTTTCGCATAGGTTCCTTAATCGATTTGAACTAAATTGATTGCAAGTAGAAAGGATGATGGATAACATTTCAAATCCTTAACTCATATATTTGAGGACCAATCAAACGAAACCAAACTATTGGAAATCGATCGGACTTGAGCAATTTAATACTTTTTTTGACAAAACCTGGCGTGGAAATTATGCTGTAATTTACGACGATGTTGATTTAGTCACTGATTTATGTTTACGGCAAAAAATCGATACCTACTCATTTTGAAACATAATAAAACAAAATAGAAGTTTGTTTTAAAACAGTTAGTAGAATTCTCTTCTCATGTGCCACGCCCAGTATCTGTATGCTATAGGGGAATTGTGTATAATGTGCCCCCCTAAGAGTAAATGGATATATCTCTGTTATACTTCCCCAAATTAACGTGATAACTACGAGTATATGTCAACCAATTAGAATTGTTTATTTCATTTAGTATTGTGGAATAAATATGCTAGGAATTATTTAATAAAAGCACCTAAATGTTGTGTTTCTCGTCTGCGCGGGGTAAAATGCCCCACCTGCGGTATAATATGCCCAATGCGGTAATTTGAGTATTTCTACCAGTGACAGACCAACTCTACTTTGCAGAAAGTAAAACTATTTCCTTTGTTTTCAAAATATCGTATTGTTATATAAAATAAAGCTAGTTTCGGCTCTCTGGTGCACTTTTTCTTTTCTGCGTGGGGCACATTATACCGCAGCTGTGGCATTTCTCACCGCGTAGTTGAATTACCTGGAATCTGGACGTTGGTAATCAATTATTCCCACCACGGTTACTCTACAATACTAACTGAATTAAATAATGACAATTGACTTCAACTTAGATCTGTTTACATGTGTTTATAGCCACATTTGCAAGGGGGGGGGGCAAATTGCACCACCGCAAGTGGGGCATTTTGGCCTGCTTTTACTTATTTGAAAAAATATTAAATGCTAAAGCAAATAAAGCGTTTCAAACCGTCATTTTAGCAGGGATGTCTTTTTGAAGTTCACTTCACACAATCGAATCGCAACAACTGGTTATTTACAGATTTTGACAAGAAAATAGCTTGTGGAAATGACGCCAAAAGTTACATCGGAAGCTGCTCAAAAACAAATTTATTTTTGTTTTGTTTTTACAGCATGAGACAACTGTCATACTTGCATAGTAGGCTAGTTCCATCAAATACTATGGTTTCTGGGTGGTTTTGCATTTTGATTTCGCTTGTTTAGGGAAAAACGAAGGGGGGGGGGGGGCACATTGGCCAGTGGGGGCACGTTATACACAATTCCCCTACCTACATATTTAAAAGCCACGCCACCACGATACATGCAATAAACTGCTCAACTTTGTTTACAGGAGACAGTTTACAGAAGACAACATCTAGAGATGGAAATGAATTGGCAACCTGAGTATCTGTTAACCTTAGAAAACCTTCTATTTTTTATTTTATTATTCTACTTTCTAATTTGAATTTCCTCTCTTTTTTTTTCAATCAAGCCAATGATTTTGTTGAAATGAAATACCACAAGAATTATAAAAACGCAAGATCAATGAATCCACATGTGGTATTCAGGACACAACACTAATAGGGTAACCCAAGTAGCACACGTTGTCACGATTGAGTCGCAGCGGCTGATATGCGACAAATTTAAATGTAAAACTTCGGTTACAGTAACCTAAAATATAACAGTTGTGTAACCGAAATAGCGCAACTTATGTAACTAAATCTGGTTGCATTAACAGTTACTCAATAACCAATATGTAACATGTATAGTTACAAAATGGTTACTATTGAAGTTACACATAAACTGTAAATTGACTTTCAATTGGTGGCAAATTAGTTATCTTGTAACTTTTATTGCATAGCGAAAATGTAGCAGGTTTATTATTTCAATCTATGGCTGTCAACGTCAAGCAGTAAATTTAACTGTTGAATATAGAAGAGTGTATAAATTATTATTTCAACACAAATTTTAATGCAGTTTCAAATTTATGGTGAAATGCATGATTCTAGCTTTGAAAAATCCACGCGCTCTTATTTAATATAGCTTTTCGTTACTTACTTCTTTGAAAAATTGATGTTTTGTAAATCAAATATAAAAATTTAAATTTTATTTTTTTGATTTTTTAAATTTATTCTTAGCAATAATGAATTAGTGGAGCATTCACCTAGAAACCATTAAAAATCAAGTTGTTTTTGCTATCACTTCTATCACAGTAAAATTCATAGCCATTTTGCCTTTGGTTCTAACTACTACACCATCGTCCTTGAAGTTTTGTATCGTTTTCGGCATATTGCATGAAATGATTTTAAGCAGCCATTGTTCATTGTTCACATTGTTGATATCGGGAAAAGGTATTTTTAGTGATTGTTGTGAAAAGAAAGTGTTAATTTAATATCAAAGAATAGTTTCAGTTTGAATAAAACAGTTACCACCAGTGTTAATCATAGAAAGTTACATTTCAGTTACATTCTAGTTGTACGTAACCTTAGCCTTCGACATGGTTACGGTATCGGTTATACGGTAACCAATATTAAATCTGTTGTAGTCACTTATTTCTTATGTCGTCATTTCTAAGTTACACTGTAACCTATTTTCATTGCCGGTTTCGTTTCGATGTAACTTGATCGTTTTGACGTTTGAGAATAATCATCATTTGTTTACTTAATACCAATGTCTGGGCGGAGAAGATTCCAAGTACCATCAATTAAGTAAATAAACGCATTTACAAGAGCATTTCACAACCCGTGTACCAATTGTTTATCTTTACCATTAGCAATATTCTTCAGGTCTAGTTTTTCCTTAATCCGTTGTGTTTACAAGGAACAGTGAACAAATTGTTGCGAAAATGTTACTAGCCGACTTTTTTTGACTTCGTAACTGCTCGTAACGGAAAATTAACTGTTTTGCGACCAGCAAGTTGATGACAGTTTGGAAAAAGGTTTCAATTTGGTCATTTGGTAACTACCTGGTAACTTTTTGAGATTTTTGTCACTAGAAAACTAAAAAGTAACTATTTTTAATTTTATGTAACCTAACTCGTTACAAGTATCCTAAATGTAACTGCTGTGCAACCTTTTTGTATTTTTTTATTTTTATGATTAGTTACAAGTGCTACTTGGGAAGGGCACTATAATTCGACCTATGAAACCAACGCAAGGCTAACAAAATGCAATATATCGTCCAAATAGCGCCATTTATTCGAAAATATGATAGAATAGTACAAAAGGATGTATATTCAATTAGTATTTAAAAGGAAATAAGTGTACGATGTATATTTTCCACTCATTTTCTTGTTTCAATTCAATATCCCATTGGGCTAATTTTCGATCCCTTGTTTTAGTTTTCGACCCTTGCGTGTTCTAATATTCGACCCAAGTACAAAGTAATGTATTGTCATAGTCGAGGGTTGTTTAAATTGATGAATTTAATGCAAAAAAATAACTGTAACATTTCTGTAATATCGCTTTGGTATTATTTTTTTTAAACTAAACCGTAAACCTTTTTTGTAGACTATTTCAATTACCCTTCTCCTTTGAACGCGTGCAGGGCGCTATATCTCTGTTGATAGGAGGAAATGCTTATCAACTTAGTGACTATATCGGCACACTTCATTGTGCCTGATTTTTAATTTCAGATATAATAAATTTAAGTTTGTCACGAGGTTTTCAAGCCACCGTAAATCTCGTATGTGTATAATATTTCTCGATATAAATTTTCAAACTATAATATCATTACCATTATATTTCATTTATAAAAAAGTTGTATTTTTGATCTTAATTTTCTTAATTACTGGCAGTACACGAAAACTTCCGAATATCCAGGTTGGTCTCATATAACCGGTGCTTACAAACTGAGAATCTTTTCGTATGGTAATTTAGCATCGTTTGCTTTCGTGTCTCGCTCATTGCATTTTTCTGACAGCGGTTATTTTAGAACGCCATTTTGAATTCATTTGAGCACACTTAGCAATGGTGCATTTACAAACCGGAACTTTTATTGAAATCTTATAAACGTGCATTTTAATCGTAAAATCGGTTACCTAGGAACATCGCGCGTCATTTCTATCATATGATTATCAAATATCAAAAACTTAATACATTTTATACAGCGTAGGGAGAAATCAAAGTCTTTAAGCAAGTTCTATGATCAAAGGATGCCAAAATGGTATCTCGCGCAGTCAATGTTTAGTTTTTGATGAATTGCCAAATAGACACGTTTGTCTCAGAATAGCTTTCGTGTACAGCAACAAAAATCTATCGGTATTTAATAACTGACCGCGCGCGATTTCGGAAGAATCGAAACATATGCGTTGATAGTACATAACTTTCGGTGCGGTAAATCGATTTTTCATAGTTTTTTCTTATCTCGGTATGTCGGATCTTAACTACCTGTTTCGCAATGGTCACGTAACCAAAAACGACCTCAAACCGTACGCGAGCTAGAATGACAGTGATCGCACCACCTGCCTCGGTGGATCCAGATCAATTCCTTTCTACTAACAACAATTCCTTCCTGTGACACTTGTGGATGATGCAGAGGATTCCTCGGTCTCTAGTAGCAGCAAGTGTCGGACTAACATTCCTTTTCCTCCCAAATTGACCTGCATGGGCGTGGCCAGCTTTGCTATTGATCATCATAAAGAATTAGATCACCAGAAAATGCACACTGAGAATGATCTGCTACCTCCTAGTCCCAAGCATCATTCTGATGGTTCTTTGTGCAATCTCAGCTGATCTAGATCAATCGCGGGCAACTCACGGGCGGTCAAACTATGCTATGCTATGCTATTTCAATTACCCTTCTCCTTTGAATGAATAGATGGAAAATGTTTGAAATGCAATCCCGGAAAACGCCTGAAATCATACAATTACTTTCGGGTCTGGTTACTTTCCACTTCCATGGTTTTTCAACGAGGTCGAAAAATGAAACAAGCGTCTTTGAAAGCATAGAGCAGGATGTTTCGACCGGTCGAAAACTAGATCACAAACAGTTTCGCGTTTCAATTTTCGTACTTTTTTAATCGTCTTTATTTACATCATAAAAAACAAATATGCACTGTAACAAAAGAAAATTGGTCAGAAATATTGCATTTTCTTTGTATAATAACATATTGCATGAATTCAGTGTCCTAATATACACAATTTATAGAAATTTTGATTTCGTATCTGTTTTCACTAGACGAAAAGAAAACACTCGAACTCCAGTCCCAGCTTAAAAAATTGGATTATTTGGACGTACAGACGCCAATTTTGGTGGGGTATTGCAAAATTTCTAGCAAAATAACAACCTTGACAATATCCTAAATAATAGCTTTTCTCTCCCTTTTTCTTAGGAATCTATTTGATGAATGTTTCAGCAGTGGTGCGAAAACTAGCACAGGGTCGAAAACTAGATCCCTTACCCTAGTTCTTATGAAACGGAAAATTTACCTGAGAACCGACCGAATTTGGGAAATATGTTTCCCATCGACGGCGTGATTCCCATTAATAAATCTATCTATTGATTTACAGTTACCTACTTTCGCAGCCATGAATCAAGTCGGTTCATTTTTGTTGTCATAGCAGCAAAGATATTCATCATCACCTTAGTATTAACCGAAAAAAAACGCAACACATCGCTTTTAACATCGCATCGCATCAAAACAAAGATGTATTGGGTGCGATTGTCCGCGGCAATGTTTTATCACACCTCCGCAGATGTGATCCACCTTCGGGTCCTTCTGCCGGTGAAGGTGAGATTTCAATTTGCTGATTTCTTCTGCTGGTTCGATCTCGTTTTGTTTGCCGCTTTCTCACTGTTTTGGCGAATGTAAGCAATAAATTATACATTTCCTGCATTGAACCCAATTCGGCGCACCGTCGTTTCGGACTATTATTGAATAAACTGCCGCTCGGTCGTTGCGCCAATTGCGGGCGGGTGGAAAAGCCATCTGTAACGGTGTGATTATTTATTGTCCTGTAGTGCTGGCTGTTAAAAACCGAACTTTGAAGTGCGTTCCCTCGTTTTTTCACCAAAGCCCAATCAGCTGCACCGGATATTTTACGATCTTTTTAACGTTATGATTACGGCAGAATGTTGTATCCAAATTTATGTTCCAAAAAGAAGTTTATTATTGCGTAATAAAAACAAGATTGACTTGATCGCACCAACGCAACGTCGCAATGTCGCCAAAACGGAAAAGAAAACAAATGTGATTAAAAAAGTCAAAGCAACATAAAAACAAAGTTGAGCAGTTTATTGCATCGGCTTCCAACATTAGCCGGAATTGTTCGACAGACAGATTAACACGTATGTCAAAAAAAAGTTAATTGAGGAAATTCCCACATAAAAAGACTGGTGCACTGTGCACCTGTCGCCGTGAGCGATTAACTTATTAGATTTCTGTGCCAGGTACTTCAGTGCCAAGCCAAGCCCTCGTTGCCAACCTTCATTCATCTCTCACATTCCTCCGAATTAGAATTCCCAACGAACACAAGATAGTTCAAATTCAGATCGCTACCAAACAAAACAGAACCCATTCAGGCAATCTGAAATTTGTTTTCGCTTTGTCCACCGCAAACAATGACCGCAATTCATTCGGGAAGAACGTGGAAAAGTACATTCTCGTTAGAAAAGCACCCGCTCAGGCGCTCAAAGACATCCATTCAGAATTCGATCGCGCGGGCTCGGGCTAATGACGTTCTGATCACCGAATAATTCGGGCAAGCTTATAGGTAAATACCACAGCCACCACACTACTACTGTGCAGCTGCCGTGAGTCGTTCTACGGATTTCGCGCCATCGCGTCCGCGTTGAGACCCAGAACGGGGCACAGACAGTGGAAACCGAAAATTTCATCGCGGCTCATTTCACGCTCATTTAGAACCAGGCAATCGAATGGCACCGTTTTGGACCCTCGTGGGACGACGGACCCGGTAGGATCGTTTAGCGTTCCATTCTAGCCCTATAGCTTAGCACCAGCAGCAGCCAGCAGCGCAGAATCCCATGGCAAATCGCACCTCATAAGCGCGAGCGCGAAAGAGGACCGATTGTTGTGGGAAGATTTCCTTTGAAACTCCATCTATCTCAAGCAGACGGGCACTACAGGTTCTAGTGTTGTTGGACCTTTTTTTTATTTGGTGGATCAGAGTAAATATTTGTATCACTCTTTGTGGATTGATTCTCTACGGGTCTTTGAATGGGACGGTTCAGGTTGGGATTCAATTCGATTCTAATTACAAGGTTCTTTCAGTGTTAGCTCTAAGATTTCCAGATTGAGGCGATTCTCAAGCGACAGCAATCTAATAAAGTGGGATATTTTTGGACTTTCGGTGCTTCACTGTGAGAAAATCTATCCAATTAGCTACGAAAAGTGACTTTACTGTACGAGAACTGGATTTTCTGTTCGATTGTGATCGGAAATGATTTTCAGTTTGATTCTTGACTTTTCGTTTGTTTATTAAAGGAGCAATTTCACGCTAAATTCGAAAATAAATTCTTCGATCCTTTCGTTTATGATTATGAGTTGGTGCACTATAGTGAATTTTGTATTAAAATATGTTTTAATATAAATATTTCAAGATGCAGTGCTTATTAACTTGAAGACACATTGCTGCGCCCAGTTGCAATCTAAAATTTGCTTGAAGTTGCTTGAAATACCTTTTCTCGCAGGTTTTAGGTTCGTAGTTCATCAAAATATAACCATTGAATTTCGTCAAAACTTGCTCGTACAAACGCCTAGCACGCTTCTTGACTACCAAATTCGGCTTCAAGTGCCGATTATGATATTTACTGGCACTGTGAGTGTTTTTTCTGTTTTACTTGTCTTTGACTCTGTCGCGGTTCAACGTAAATCAATTTTTTATTAAAGGTGTAGGAGCGTTTGGTGAGAATGGTAGACTCTGGTTATTGCGAAACTACGATGTAGGGCAAAAATATATTGTGTAGTTCAATTACTGACTGGGACTCTAATCCACACTCTTTCAGTTTGCGCCCAAATGTTTTGACAATTAAACTATCAGTCGGGTGTAAACTACATAGGGTGTCGTGTACTGATAGTTTAATTGTCAAAACATTTGGGCGCAAACCGAAAGAGTGTGGATTAGAGGCCCAGTCAGTAATTGAAGTACACAATATATTTTTGCCCTACATCATACCCAAGTAACAATGTGGGTCAATTTTGGTCCTAAATGCCATCATAAAAGTGCAATAAAACCCAAATTGTTACTGGGGTAGTTTCGCAATATCATCTAGTCTACCATTCTTCCTCACCAAACGTTCCTCTACCTTTAATGAAAAATGGCACAGTTTGACCTATAATCTTCTCGAACGCACCTCAATATCTTCCTCCTCGGCCTTCGATCACTAGTACCGGTTTTCTTGAAAGTTCTGTGCCGTCTATCCACACCTAGATTCTCCTTATAACCCTTCAGAACTAAGGCTCTGTAAGATCTTGCGAAATTTCATCTACCCTAAAACCTAAGGACCATTTTACCTAAGGAACATTCGTACGAATTCGTAAAATTTCGGTAAATGCGCACAGCCTTATTCAAAACATTACACACTATTGACTTTGGCATTTTTAGCACTTTAGCCTACTTTGATTCAAACCACTACGGATCTTACAGAAGTTTGTGCAAGATTTTTTACGTCGCATCGTTCGAATTCCATACCGTATTGTTTGGCAACGTGGTAGAATATTTCGACGAAACTTACACCAGTTGTTCTTCATGAACATGCAAACAAGGCAGGGGCGTAGTCAGAAAACAATCTCAGGGAGGTTTACCACAAGAAAAACGAACATGTCTCTCCAAGCTCCAGGCTCAAAAATCTGACAATTCCAGAATGTACTGAAACTAAATATTCTTCATATGACAAAAAAAAATGAACTCAGTAGATAAATAAGATGTGAAATTTTTGCACCGTTTCAATTGTGGATGCTGAAATTTTAATGATCGTTTACCGCTAGTTGGAAAAAGATTTGTAGTTAGATTTGGACATAAATTTAGATTTGGATTTAGACTTGAGTTCAGGCTTCAATTTCGACTTGTAGTTGGGCTTGGACATAGGGTTTTGTGAGATTTGAACTAGGACTTTGGCATGGACTTACATTTGGACTTAAATTTGGATTTAGATGAGACTTAGGCTCAAGATTGATTCATTTTAATTAAAGTGGAGGAGCGTTTGGTGCGCAGAATGATTAAAAATATATTGGGCAGATAAATTGATAGATGGGACTCCAAGTCACACTTTCTCGGTTGGTGCCCGAGTGCTTTGGCTATTAAACTATTACCACACGACCGTCACTAGATAATCTCTTGTCTAATTTTTCCCTCCAGTCTAACCATTCCATCTACGCACACATTCGCTCCCCCGGCTACGGTAATTATTTTTATGATTGCTCTTTGCTTTGCTTCTACCACCGAGATGATAGACGCCTATCAACTGCAATGTGGTAGGAACCAACAGTCTGGTGTCCACCGTCGAGGCACGCCGTAACACCAGCCTGTAACACCGAGAAAATGTGGGTTTCCCAGTTTCATCCAGTCTACCATTCATCGCACCAAACGCTCCTCCCCTTTAATAACAATAGAGTTTACGTTGGACCGCGAGTCAGAGACAAGTAAAACCTAAGCTTGAGTTTAGACTTGGATTTGGATTTCCAAAAGGTCTTGGGCCTGGACTTTTTAGGCATAGGCTTGGACTTGGACTTGGACTTGAACTTGGACTTGAACTTGAACTTGGACTTGGACTTGGACTTGGACTTTGACTTGAACTTGGACTTGGACTTGGACTTGGACTTGGACTTGGACTTGGACTTGGACTTGGACTTGGACTTGGACTTGGACTTGGACTTGGACTTGGACTTGGACTTGGACTTGGACTTGGACTTGGACTTGGACTTGGACTTGGACTTGGACTTGGACTTGGACTTGGACTTGGACTTGGACTTGGACTTGGACTTGGACTTGGACTTGGACTTGGACTTGGACTTGGACTTGGACTTGGACTTGGACTTGGACTTGGACTTGGACTTGGACTTGGACTTGGACTTGGACTTGGACTTGGACTTGGACTTGGACTTGGACTTGGACTTGGACTTGGACTTGGACTTGGACTTGGACTTGGACTTGGACTTGGACGTGGACGTAGACTTGTTCTTGGGCTTGGGTTTAGGCTTGGATTTGGACTTAGATTTGGATTTCTACTTGGAAATGGACTTGGACTTTGACTTTTTGGACCTAAGCTTGAGTTTGGACCTGGGCTTGAACTTGAATTTGGACTTGAGTTGGGATTGGGCTTGAGCTTGGATGTGAGCTTGGGATCGAACTTAGAACTTAGAGGGCTTAAACTTGAGCTAGGGCTAGAGCTCAAAATTGGACTGCAACATGAACCTGAATTTAGTTTTTGTCTTAGACTTAAGCATGGACATAACCTTGGTTATGAGATTAATGAACGATTTCCATCATTTCAGTCACATGCATGATCTTCGAATGTCTTCCGAGTAACGGTATTTAAGAGGAAGAAAGGGCTTTATTTAGTTCGAGGAGGAACACATTATTTTTTATTGTATTTGAAGGAAATTAATACTTTTTTGAATACAACTACTTCATGGTTCATTTGAGATTTTACCTAAATTATTATTGAAGGTCGCTTACACTCGACTTTTGCTTTTGATCTTTCATCATTCAGTTTTCGTTTAGGTTTTTCCAGCTTTCATTTTTCGTTGTTTGGATTTTTTCGTTATTTGTTGTAAAAGAACCACCGTTTCTAAAAAAATATTAATCTTTTTATTGCCTTTTCATAGCCATTTCGTTTTCAACACCTTTTATCGCTTCTTCGACAATTTAAAAAACATGTTTCCATCGTATTTTTGTTGTCTTTTTCCCAACATTTTCGCCTGCTCAACTTTTCGTCGTCTTTTCGCTGTTGTTTTGCCGCCTTTTCGTCACTTTATTGTTGCCTTTTCGATGCGTTTCCATAATCTTTGTTGTCTTTTCTTCGTACTCGTTGCCTTTTTCTCATCTTTCAGTCACATTGTTGTCGTCTTTTCATTTTATTCTCGTCTCGTGTTGGTCATTTTCTGTCATTTTCTTTCGCATTGTTCGAGGCCTTTTGAGTCCTTTCGGTTGTCTTTTGGTGTTCCTGTCTTTTAAACTTTATTTTGTCGCATTTTCTACGTTTCTGATATCTTTTTATTGTCCTCTGCCGGTTTCCCGGTTTTTACTGTATTTCTTTTTACAAATTTTTCGTTGTCTTGTTCATTACCAAGACAGCAAAAATGTTCTTTTGGTGCTTTCGACTTTTTTCCTTCGTATGTTCACCATCTTTGCGTCGTTTTTCAAATGTTTTAATGTTAAAAGATGCAAACTTTTTTGACGCTTTCTAAACATCTTTTTTCGTTTTCAGTCGTGTGGTTTTTTGTTGCCGTTGTGGCGTTTGTTCGTCCTCTTTTCATTATATTATCATATTGTAAGGATAAGGACTCCAGCTACTTGTTTATAAGGAACTACCTTATTCGCTTGACAGTAGTAAAGGATTTTGTAGTTCAGTCGTGCTACAGAAACCATATTAGGAAATGTCAAACTATGCTAGGAAATAGAAACCAAAATATTTCGCCTTTCTTCCGTACTCCTACCAGAAAAATAACAAGTGAGGAGTTGCTGTTCGTTCACTTCTTTCAAAAGAACTCCATTAGGAGAGTTCATATTGGATTTTATAGAATAAAGTTATGCTTTTCGGGATATTATTCATTGCATGTAACCTACACCTACAGAGTCAATAGGATCGTAGCAACTGGTTCTGCAATTATCCTGTACTCTAACAGCTGGTTGCGAAATCTGTCGTATAAAAACAGAAGGGCAAGTTTCAATAACGGAATGTAGCATCTAGGCTTTGCTTTGCTTTTATGTAACCTACACTTGATTTTTGTAATCGAAAGAAATGTTCAACCTTTTCCGTGAAGTTTATAAATATCCGTAGATACGAGCACTTGATCAGTTGGTCCGTAGAAAATTCCTTAATCCGTAAAACTACAGATTAAGCCGTAGATCTGGCATCACTGGTGGTAGATACGTTAATGGCCTCAAGTTGAGTATTCCCTTTGCCTCCATCGCCAAAATAAGTAAGCCTACGTCATTTAATCTCCGCCTCCCATCAGCTGCTTCCATTGCCGACTTCACGAAACGAACCACCCGTTCCCAAGATCCACCAATATGTGGGGCATTCAGTGGAATGAATACCTCTTACATGGCTGTGTTGATGAATGTTTCCATTATCGTTCCGTGGATTTTCTGTATAAGCTCCCCGGAAGTTCGTCCTGGCGGAGGCAATCTAAGTCAGACTAAAAACGGAGGCTAGAAGGATTGAATTATAAATAAATGCATTGAAATCCAAATACGGTTACCTCTCCCGGACAGTGACTATTGACGGCAATGCAGTGGAAGTGGTTGATATATATTGAGTTCATATATTTGGGATCTCTGGTCACCGCTGACAATAATACGAGTAAAAAGATTCAACGACGCATGAAAGCTGGAAGTCGAGCCTACTTTTCCCTTCGCAAGACGCTTCAAGAAGCATACGCAGTGCACCCAATTATCAACAGTAAAACTAGAGTCAAGTGACACTTCCAAAACATTTGGCTACATTGCGACTCCTCGAGCAAAAGGGAAACAAACAATCTTAAAGATCGTTTTCTCTCAGTACAGAACGGAGCTGTCACCGCCTGCAGCGCCAGTCAGACTTATCCCCCGAGAGCCTTTCATCATTACAATGACGCGACCGAACCGGGTTTGGCCAAATTAGTTAACCCGACTGAAAGTAGTTACATAAACATCACCATGTTGGTCGTTCCCGAAGGACGGCGCGCCTCGGTAAACGGGGTAAAAATGCTTCATTTTCCGTATAAAATTTCCGTCGGCGTTTCGAAGATTCCGAAAAAAAGGGTAAACAAAGCAAAGAAAATTACCATAAAAATATCAACCCACTTTTCCGTGCTCTGCTAGGAATCCTGCTGCCTTCTGTTTGTCCTTGCGCTGCAGTTCAAAACGCTTTTCAGAGAAGACAAAAAAAAAATGCCAACTGTTAGTAGGAGTGATGACTTTTCCGAGGGGAGCAAAGAACCGGCCAATTTGTGTTAATAATTTTATGACACAAAGGATGCTGTTACGCATTTTTTCGTTGCTCATTTCAGCGCACCCCTTTGCTGCTGATCTTGGTAATTTCGGTCCCGTTTGTCTCCGTCCCGGGCGGTGATTGGAATGGCATTAGGAAATTTATTGCTTCATTTGGTGCCAACGCTGCTGGCAGACTTAGTTGCAGTGCGTTTGTGTGAGTCCCTGGGCAATTTTGCAGAACAGGGTAATTTATATGTCTCGGTGGTCACTTTTGTATAATTTTATGTTTTATATAAATATTTGACAACGACTGGCAAAAAAGGGTTAAAAAAATATTGAACAATATTGAATTGGAGATTCACAATGTTAGGTTCAGTTTGAATTTTCACCAATTATCAAAATTTATCAATTTAAGAAATAACTTCGATAGAAATTACTACAAAACATATTTCTTTAGCAATTCAATGAAGCACTTTCCATATCACTTATCGCAAAGTTTCTATCTGTGGTATCAGAAGACTTTATGAAATTAATTGCATTCACATTTCATCCTTCTGCTTCGTAATCGGTTTTCACTATACCTAAATGCCGGCATACGGATAGGAATTCTATCGAAATCTCAGCACTGGCGAAACCGTACGGGAATTAATAGCAAATCTGAAATCAATAATTAATTTATAATACCAGCTCAGATTTCCTTCCGTCTGTCGTACGGATAAATGATGCAACAAGAACTATCGGATGGCTGGTTGGTTGGAGACGCATCCCGATGCAAAACGGATATCGGAAGCTAACGGATATATGACGCTTGGTCGCCCGCATCTTAGATTGGTACGAACTTGCTTTAAGATGATTCAACTTCTACCAGCGATGCATTAGAAATGGATCGTTTTGAAAATTGTTTCCCACATGAACCAAAAACCCTTTTAGAACTTCTTACGGAGCTGACTGAAATTTCCCTACCGGGATTAATGTGCTTCACAGGTGATACAGTAATATTCACCTTCAGCTTAAAAGTCAAATGCCACGGTGCAAATTAATAGTGGCTACATGCTAAGAAATTATTCATCGCTAAGCGGTACCGGTAATCATCATCAGCCGAGGCATCGTTGCCTTTATCGTCGTCGCTGTCCTTCTGTCCTTGCAGCTATTGCTGCAGTTAAGTCGTAGCATCATCGACGGCTTATCGCGTATCCGTCTGCATCAGGTAGGTAGGTAAACGAGGGTCGGTTATGGTATCACATATATGCAGCTGGTATGACACTTAATCATTTATGCAGTTCGAAGCTAGCTGGCAGCGACAGGATGCAGGAATGGTGTGCTGCTTAATCGTTCCGGTGGTTATCAGTTTCGGAACGGTATTTTGCCGAAAGCGTTGTTAGCCACGAATAAGTAGTGATTGTTCCGGTGGGAACCGAAGGATTATCGACAGTGATTAAGACTTGCGGCATGCGGTGAGTGTTTGTGACTGGCAGTTTTGAATTAATTACAGTGACTTAATTTGGTTCCGTTCGTTTGCATAATTGCACCAAGTATTGCATCTTTCATTAACCTTTAATAAACTCTGCCTGGGAACAATTCTTCTGCCTTCGATCACAAGTTATGGGTACAAGATTGAAACAATGAAAAGTGAAAATTATGGCTCAACTAGGATCCAAGCAAAACCTTGTTTCGTCAATATTATAGATTCTCTCGGAAGGGATGTTGCGGGTAACGTCTCGGAGCAAATCGAAGTAGTGTAAGATCGAAAATGGATCAGCAGCTCGTTTCCTGACAATGGCAACGGATTGTGGCTTCTTCAAAGATAAACCATGCCGGCGCTTGAAACTAAAAAAATAATCATCTCCTCCCAAGTAACAATTTGGGTAATGGCATTTAAGACCAAAATTAACCTTGAAAACCGTCATAAGAGTACAATAAAACTCACATTATTGTTTGGGCTGGGATGCCAATCTTAAACACCGTTTTAATTGAGTTTCTCTTCAAGTAGGACTGCTCTATAGCGAATATTATCTCTTTTCTGCTTATACCTTAACCTCATTTCTCCATAACCTTAATGTAAGATGCCATCCTTGATTCCACCTCAAAAGGAATGGCAGTCGGTCTTCCTCTTGAGTTGCTCTTAGTGCCGCTTAATCCATTGACATGCCGAAATAAAGCTATGCTTTTGGTATACCATAGAAACGTGCCGATTCTGCTAGTGTCATTTTTCTATCCCGCACGGCAGCTGCTGCAACACTCAATGCTTCTCTCGAGTATTAAGGTGCGTTTAAACTGGGCTATGTGGCGGTATATGACATGTTGCTAGTTGTTGGTCAATGTTGGCTCTGTTGCCACCTGAACGTTCGGGATACGTTGCCATGTTGCTTGGAAACATCGGGCAACAGTTTGGAAAAAGTTGCATGCCACATATGGCCAATCTAAACGCACCTTTAAAGAATCCTGAAACCCCAATTCGAAATAGAATATTAGTCGAATACTGTTGCTATTTCAACTTGCCCCTCCGTGTGCATTTCTTTTTACCCCAGGAGGTTAAAATATGAGGGGTAAGCTGAAATGGCCACAATACAAAACAGAAAACGGATGTTACATAGATTATTTTAACATTGTTACTCTTAATGGAAACTAAATATATCTAAATTGTTTTAAATTTCCGAATGGCAAAAAGTAAACAAAAGCACGGAGTGCGTTAAGTCACTTCGATCGTTTATGACAGTCAGTAGGCGCGTTTAGGTGACGTGTTCAGTATAAAAAAACAGAGGGGTTGTGTACAAGACACGACCGCATATATTGGTGACGCAGGACTACGTAAGTCTCTTTGTAGTGATAGTAGCATGTATTCATGCTTGTAATCATTCGATTCTTCATGTAGGGGAACTGTGGGTAAAATGAACAGGGGGGGTAAAATGAACAGGTGGCCAAATTCCCAGTAAACCGATTAAAATTTGTTCCAGATCAATAGGTATCTTCTCCTAGAAGTATTTGAAGCTGTTTGAGACAATATGTGGTGATCATAAGCTTTCTAATGTGAAAAAAATTGAAAAAGTAAAAAATATTTGTTGGATTCTGACGCCGATGGTAATTTCCACTAATAGTATATAAGCTTTTTTAGCGAAACAAATTAAATTTCGACTATTGGTATCATTTAGTGTTGTTTGCTTATCCCTGTCCTGCGGATCTGTCGAAAATTCCAAATATTTTTATCAACTGTTTGTTTATAATAAACACTAGAAAACAATTGGTGTTTTGGCAAAATGAACAATGTGGCAAAATGGGGGCAAAATGAACAATGTGTATAATGATGTTTTATTTTTCATTTATCAGGAGCCAGGACCTAATTACAATTCAATCAATAAAAATGATCGAGTCTCTCGAAAAATGACGGAAAATGACCGATGAAGCGAGTTGAAAGTCAAGCATTGTATGAACGTGGCGAAGATACATTATGTTAACTTTGTGGAGTCCTATTTTAGTTTCAGCAGCCTTGTTGAATATCTACAGCTTATGTAGAACAATGATAAGGTAAAATAATGTTTAATTTATCCAAACTGCATGTTAACTTTAGTTTTCCAAGACATGTTCATTTTACCCACACGAAAAAAATCAGGCTCGAATGTGACGCTTTCGAAAATAAGGAATTTTTCATAACAAATCGTCCCTTTTTAAACATCTTTATATTTTGCTACGTGGAATATGAATCCAGCTTTCAATTCATGTAGTGCGTTCAGCATTTGGTTGGTTCCTGGGGAAGCAAATAGTGAAATTGCTAAGGGTGTTCATTTTCCCCCCAGTTCCCCTATATATGCTATATGCAACATATATACATGCTACATGCGTTGTATGTAACATTTATCAAAGTAGTAACATTGCATACGTTCAATTCTCAAAAGATTGTGCATTTGAAAACAATTTAACAAAATCAAAAACACAAACTATTGCTTTCCTGCTAGCTTACTGAAATTAAAGATTGTTTTTATTATCCATGGTTTCCCACGTTGAAGGGATTTTACCAATTCAATCCTATTTTATCAACAGCACATCTTTTCACTACAATTCTAATGAAACGGCAAGCATGCGTATTCATGTAGAGTCGTATTATAACCGAACACTACAGCTGTAGCACATTTTTCCAACACAGATTTCAAATTCGCCGAGGTTTAATCGTCTCGCAGTTAGTATTGGGCATCGAAACAAAAATAATCGATGTTTTTGAATCGATGTCAATAGTCTCAAAAACATCGGCACATCGATTAAATCGAGTGTGAGACATCGATGTTCGATGTTGGCAAATGAAGGAAACGGAACGGCCGATGCTCTTTATTCATCGCAGCATTTATTCAGCATTATTCCGATTTTTTTGCGTGTCTACTGATATGCTGACAAATCCTTATTTTTTGGCTGATATTGAGAAAAAATTCTGATTTTTCCTGACTTTAACTAAATGAATATATTGTTGCAAAGAATAAAACAAAGTGACGGTATGATGTTGTGCCTTCTCGCCATTCTCCTTAATAGTCCGGTCTGTCGGTTCGCACATATGCGAAGTTCCGATAGAATTTAGAAAATATTCATACTTTTACAAAAAAAATGCAGGATTTTAGCACAAAAAAAACTATAGAAATAGCAACGCAGTCAACTGTGTTAATTGCGTCAATCGAAGTTGTGCTGATTTCAACAGGGGCTTGCGATGGGTGCCATGTTTTTGTTGCCAACATCTCAGCACATCTCAACAAGGTTGGCAGCAAATTTACCTGTCATACGGGCGCTTTTCCTGCAATAGCGCCCTTCGTTAAGTCGACTGTCAAACACCGTTCGTTAAGATAGGGATAGCACCCCGCTGGATTTCAACGGATTAATTTTATCGGGACATCGATTTGAATCGAAAAACTAACATCGATGTGACCGATTTTCCTGTAAGCTCACATCGAATCGAAACATCGGAAAATCGATGCTGGAACATCGATGTTTCGATTTATCGATGTGACATCGCCCATTACTACTCGCAGTAAAGAATTTGCGATCTGTTGGGACGACGAACTTGTGTCATTTTTCTGGCACACTTCCCTAACACAGGCATCAAATTGGACTAGGTTTAAGGGGAAACCGAAAATGGCTCAAAGATGGCTGGATAAATGGCTACCGTTTGATGCATGTATTGTTTTGTGTCTTAAAAATGCATCTGTATTGGCAGAGCACGCTTTCGTCACGTAATCAGTGCTTCTAGTGCTGTTATAATTTCCTAAAACTTGTCACTTCATTTATCGATCCGCTATCTATCAACATACGCTCAGCAAAACATAATTGCTAATGGAAAATAAATTTGACTGATCATATAGATCATTACGTGTTCATAAAACGTATAATCTGGAATTATTTAATAGATATTTGGTTGCGCGCATATTTCGTTGCGCTAGCGATTTCCGAAAAACCAGCACCACGGTCTCAAAGTTTCGCCACATCAATAAGCTTTTAAAGAGCTTTCAGTTTTTGCCGCATAGATAAGCTTAGAGTAAAGTAAACAGACGGAACTGGCCTTCAATGCAAACGGATTAATTAACTATCCTATTGATTCTATGCATTATTCAGTTGCTGCTGGAAATCTTTAATGAATCAGAATGATTGGATGAAGAAAACAAACCATATTTCGGGAATTTGGAGTCGCAGCGGTTGGCTGCGGATCAGCTGTGTTTACATTTGCAAGCTCTGCTATTTGACATATATTACTAATACTAATGTGCACCGCCTCCTTAGCTTCGAGGTACGACGCTGGTCTAACAAGCCAGTCGTCGCATGTTCGAATCTCGGCTAGACGGTGCTTGCTTGATAGAGTCAGTAGGATCGTTACACTGGCCCCGTAATTTTCCTGTACTCTAAACAGCCGGCTGCGAAGTCTGTCGATAAAGAAGGGTAATGTCTAATGACGGTTTAAGCCCACGACTTTGCTTTTTTACTAATACTAATGCAACATTCAAATAAAGGTTTAGGTTTTCAACGAACACATGAGATGTACAGTACAGTGTTTGTCGCTCTAATACAATAACGTGAACCACTTTTGGTTTCTCCTTAATTGCTTTCGTAAGAAATTTGTTGGCACGAGGGGGCTTTGTCACTCTCTGGCGTACTTCCCAAGCAAGGACATCAAAATGGTCTAGGTTGAATCGCTGTGTTAAGAAATCTTGTTGAAATGAGGAAGCTTTGTCACTTGTTTTGGCTTACTTCCCAAGCACAGATATCTAATTGGTATAGGTTTAGATCATCGTAAAGAATCTTCCAACCAATCACGAAGCGAGAATTCTGGTAAAACATAGGTTCATTATTTTCAATTTTTCAATAGTTCAACATCAAAAATCCATACTTTTCTTCATTTGGGTCAATTCTTAGAAGATTTTCCGATCGATTGGTGTAAGAATATTGAAAATCGATCGGAAAATCGCTGAGCTATTTGCGCTCAAAACCTTTCATTTTTCGTGATGCCCGTATTTTTCGATTTTTTGGAATGACACCCTATCTCAAAACTTGCCGTAAGACGTAGTCCTACGTCAAAAAATTCTGGCAGCAGTTTCCAACGAACATTGTCGCTTCCATTTGAACTTACCCCACATTTCAGCTTGCTTCAATGCACCTTGTCTGAATAAGAACATCTCCATTGTGCTGATTCTATTGGTAGACAAAATGACACTTGTGTGAGTGGCTCCGAACTGTCCATTTTTTGCTGCGAACCGATTCCTATGAGCGGCACGTTGATATCGCGATGAGCGTAAATATCTCTTAACAAATTCGAAATCGTAATTAAAGCATTATAAAGTGGGCCCAAGTTGATTTTCTATCGTATATAATGATAACTACTGACAGACACACGGTTTTCAGCAAAAAATCATATAGCATAACGAAGCGAGTCGCGTTTAATTGGATATTATCGTATATAAATACATATATAGTCGTAACGCTTATAATTATTATTAATCACGCATATCGCCTCCAAAGTAGTACGGATATGCCAATTTTGCGCATCAAATTCGATTTATTAGCATGTATATCTGTACACTCAAAATATATTTCACGTCGAAGTTACCTGAAAAGTTATGTGAATATTTTCCACCCAGCTTTTCCTGTACTATTTACGTGATTTTCAGGTAGTTCGCACGCATACTAATGCGTTAACGTGTAAATCAGATAGATGTTATTATTTTTTCCAATAAAAATCACCTGAAAGTCACGCAAATCCCTGTAGAGAAATTTACGTGATTTTTCACGTGGAAAGGACGTGTGGATTATTTTGAGTGTACGTAATGCCGATTTTTATCTTTTATCTATACCTATAAAGAAGGATTTCTGTCTGTCTGTCTGTCTGTCTGTCTGTCCGTATGTTCCTTATAGAATCGAAAACTACTGAACCAATCGGCATGAAAATATGCATGCATGGCATGGGGCCAGGAAAGGTTTTAGTGATGGTTAGAAACCCCTCCCCCCACTAAGAGGGGGGGCTCCCATACAAATGAAACACAAATTTCTGCATAACTCGACAACTAATCAAGCAAATAGAACAAAATTTGGCATGTGGGTGTTTTTGGTGACAAGAATTTATTCTATGGTAAATTGAGACCCCTCCCCTCTTTATAAGGGGAATTATAACTCCTCTCCTCTTTAAAAGGGGGGGCTTCCATACAACTTTCCTCATAATTCGAGAACTAATCAAGCAAATGGAACATAATTTGGCATGTGAAGGTTTTCGAGGGCAAGAATATTTTCTATAGTAAATCAGGACCCCTCCCCACTTTAAGAGGGAGGGCTCCTGTACCAAAGAAACACAATTTTCCTCATAACTCGAGAAGTAATTAAGCAAATGGAACCAAATTTGGCATGTGGGTGTTTTTGGAGACAAAAATTTTTTCTATGATGAATTGGGACCCTTCCCCGTTTTAGGAGGGGGGATCCTATACACATGAAATACAAATTTCCTCATAACTGAAGAACTAATCAAGCAAATGGAACAAAATTTGGCATGTGAAAGTTTTCGAGGGCAAGAATATTTTCTATGGTAAATAAGGACCCCTCCCCACTTTAAGAGGGGGGGCTCCTATACAAACGAAATACAAATTTCCTCATAACTCTAGAACTAATCAAGCAAATAGAACCAAATTTGACATGTAAGTGGTTTTGGACGCAAGATTTTTTTCTATGGTGAATTGAGACCCCTCTCTTCTTTAGAAAGCGAGTTATGGCCCATCTCCCCTTTAAGAGGATGGGCTTCCATACAAATGAAATGCAAATTTCCTCTTATCTCGAGAACTAATCAATCAAATGGAACCAAATTTGGCATGTGGGAGTTTTAGATGGCAGAAATTTTTTCTATGGTGAATCTGAACTCTTCCATAAAACATTAGTCAATACAAGATCACAAAAACTATCTATAGTAACACAAGATCATTCAGGACGAGACGGTCGCGAGTGTTGCCGGTGACCCGCCGTCGGAAGCGCCACCCACTGGGGGGCTTGCAAAACTCGAGATTGTGACAAAGATCATCCGAGATTCATGATTTATGTACAACACAGGTTAATTTGTGGCAATACGAAGTTTGTCGGTCAGCTAGTCGTATATAAATACATATATAGTCGTAACGCTTATAATTATTATTAATCACGCATATCGCCTCCAAAGTAGTACGGATATGCCAATTTTGCGCATTAAATACGATTTATTAGCATGTATATCTGTACGTAATCTTTTATATACATATGAAGATGCTAGCTGGGCAAGCTGTTCAATTAAGCAGTCCAGTCGAACTGTCCAGTCGAGCAGTCCAGGTGAACAGTTGAATTAAGTGGTACAGTCGAGCAGTCTAGTCAAGCAATTGAATCGAGTAGTCTAATCGAGCAGTTGAATGGAGCAGTCGAATCGAACAGTTTAGTCAGACAGTCTAGTAATTGAGCAATTGAGTCGAGCAGTCGAGTTGAGTGGTTAAGTCGAGCAGTTGAATCAAGCTGTCCAGTCAAGCAGTCCAGTTGAACTGACCAGCCGAGTAGTTGAGTCGAGCAGTCGAATCAAACAGTCCAGTCAAGCACTTCAATCGACCAGTTGAGTCGAACTGTAAAGTCGAGTAGTCGAATCAAGCAATCTAGCCGAGCAACTCAATACAACAGTTAAGTCGAGAAGTCGAAGTTGAATCGAGCAGTCGGATCGAATGGTATGTCGAGCAAATAAATCTTGCAGTTGAGTCGAGTATTTCAGTCGACCAGTCCAGAAGCCGACCAGTGAGGTGACCGAGAAAAGAACCCATTGCTACGAAAGCATGACGTCCTGCCAGGGGCCTGTCTTTAGTTACCGATAAACCTCTTATGACGTCCTGTCAGAAAGCTGGTTTTGGCTACAGACAAGTCTCTTATCGGCGATTATCTGAAATCAACATATATATAGACTAGTTGAGCCCGAATCTTACGATCTGGAAAATTTGAATGTCTGACAAGAAAACTGCGTATACATTCCATTGGTCGATGTTTGCGAAGATGTTTAATCTTTGTATTAGTTTTTTGAGCTTTATATTACACTAGCTGACCCGACAAACTTCGTATCACCGGCAACACTCGCGACCGGCTCGTCCTGAATGATCTAGTGTTACTATAGATAGTTTTTGTGGTATTGTTATTGATTAATGTTTTATGGAAGAGTCTCGAATTTCTCGAGTTCGATTAGTTTTTGAGTTTCGCAAAAATTTCTGTTTTATTTGTATGAGAGCCCATATCCCCCTACCACAGGGGTGAGAGGTCTCTAAATATCGTAAAATAAATTCAAGACTCCAAAATCTCCCACATGCCAAATTTGGTCCCATTTGATTGATTAGTTCTCGAGATCAGTGCTGCAATTTTTCGACTGAAAATTCAAACGCCGAAAAGTTTTTAATCTCAATGTAAAGGATTTCGTTTGACAGAAAGCTTTTTCGCACTCATTTATATTTTTTCCCTCTCGACTGCTTGCATCTGTTTCACTTACACACAAAGCCGTATGAGCATAGCTGTCATTCCTATATATTGAGCGGTGATTGACATACAATATCAATATCATTAAGATCCTGTTGATATTGAAATAGCAATATCATTGAGATGCTGTCAATATCATGAATGTTTAATAATAAATGCTGAAAAATTATTGTATGATTCAATAATTGAGTTAGATAATATCAATGAAAATGATAATATTTGACTTTTTAATTTCAGACATTCAGGCTGTGAACCATTTCGCGAAATTTCTAACTTTTTTGTTAAAATTTGACAGTTTGATGGTTATTTCTCCTTGAGTGGCTAAAATCAGTTCAGAATGTGAACCTTTTCTAGATAGAACTAACAAAAGGGCGAATGTCGCAAATGTAAACAAAACGGGTGAGAGTTATTTTTTGCTGGACCAGCATAGGAAAATCAACCCTCACTCGGTTTGTTTACGCTTGCGACATTCGCCCTTTTGTTAATTCTATCTTCATTTCATATTTGACGGATTGATAGTTTTTTTTGCTCAATGAGAGCATATAAGGTGAGGATGAAAATATTGTTTATTCTGTCCGAGTTAAAATCGGATGAATTTTTGATGTTCATTTGCTTTTATTTGGTAGATAAAATTCATCTCATTTCAACCCGGGTTGTTTGGACAAATTTATTATGCGATAAGCATCCATACCAATGTAAAAAAAAAATCCAACGAAAAATTAGTGAAACACATCGAAGCTCTCTTCCTCACCTGTGCATATCTCATTGGCTCTCAGAACTTGGTTAAAACTAACCATGCTCCCGAGCACGGTTATTTTCGAAAAACCATCGTACTGTCAAATTTTAACCAAAAAGTTAAAAATTTCGCGAAATGGTTCACAGCCTCAATATCATCAGCGTCTTAGTGATATTGATATTGACAGCACTATTCAATACGTGATAGAACGTAGTGAATGAACTCGTCACTGCCAAAATAATTTTGACGGATTGAACTGAAATAAACCTTCACTCGGGTTCAGCGCGTTGTTCTCTTTTTCGATTAGTGTGCTATGACGCCGATTTTGACTAATAGTTGCATTCATTTTCATCGGAATTTTGATATTGAAATTGAAAATTCGCAGCCCTACTCGAGATAAGAGGAAAGTTGCATTTCATTTGTATGGAAGCCCACCCTCTTAAAAGGGAGATGGGCCATAACTCGCTTTCTAAAGAAGAGAGGGGTCTCAATTCACCATAGAAAAACTTCAAGGTATACAACCCTAAGGGTTGTACGAAAAGGTGACGTAGGACTATATCAGATCATCAGATCAAAGACTAATGTAAACTGCATTTCTGGCATATGCATGTTTATAAGAATCTGTGAGTGTCATTGTTTAAGTGAATGTTTAAAAGAGAAGAGCAAAATATTCAGATTCAATTCTTCATTTAATGCAATGGTGGCTTTGAAAATACGTGGACGGGGGTTCTTAAGTACAACGCCTGCGACCTTTGAGACATAGAAATTTCTTTTAAAAATCACTTGTGTGCATCATAAAAGTTGAAATGGTAATGAATTATTCTCCTACCACAGGGGTGAGTGGTCTCAAAGCATCATAAAATAAATGAATTCATGCCTCCAAAAAACCCCATGCGCCAAATTTGGTGTCATTTACTTGATTAATTCTCGAGTTAAGAAGAAATTTGTATTTCATTTGTATGGGATCTCCCCTTCTTAAAGAAAGCAAAGGTTCTAATCCACCATAGAAAAAATCAACCCCCCCTCCCCTCTCCTGTTAAAAGACGGATGGGTCGCATTATGCAATAGAAAAAAATCCTGCCTTCTAAAACCCCCACTTGCCAAATTTGGTTTCATTTGCTTGATTAGTCCTAGAGTTATGAGGAAATCAGTATTTCATTTGTAGAAGAAGAGGTCTCAGTACACCATAGAAAAACATCTTACCTCCAAAAACCCCCACAAGCCAATTTTGGTTCCTTTTACTCGAATAGTTCTCGAGTTATGAGGAAATTTGAATATTATTTGTATGGCCCCCCCACCCTCCTAAAGAGGGGAAGGGTCTCAATTTACCATAGAAAAAATTCTTACCTTCTGAAACCCCTACATTTCAAATTTGGTTCCATTTGCTTCATTACTTTTAGAGTTTTGAGGAAATTTGTATTTCATTTGTACGGGAGCCCCCCCCCCCCTTCTTAGAAGAAGAGGTCTCAGTACAGCGTAGAAAAATAATGCTGCCTTCTGAAACCCCCACATGCCAAATTTGGTTCTGTTTGCTTGATTAGTTCTCAAGTTTTGAGGAAATTTGTGCTTCATTTGTATAGGAGCCCCCCGTCTTACGCCCCCCTTAAAATTGCTCTCTTACTCCCGTAAAAATTGCTGGTCATTTTATCTATCCAACGACATATAAATTGTTCAGTTTCGTTCAGTAGTTTAGTAGTTATTAGCATTTGAAATCTTTCATTCAAACGTTACACTTCTATTTTCGTTTTCACAAAGTGCTACCCAGTCCCAGTATAGTAAACAAAGACGTAGTCCTACGTCAAAAAATCTTGCGTCCAAAACCACTTACATGTCAAATTTGGTTCCATTTGCTTGATTAGTTCTCGAGTTATGAGGAAATTTGTTTTTCATTTGTATAGGAGCCCCCCCCCCCCCCTCTTAAAGTGGGGAAATCCATAGACAATATACCATAGAAAATATTCTTGCCTACAAAAACACCCACATGATAAATTTGGTTCCATTTGCTTGATTAGTTCTAGAGTTATGAGGAAATTTGTATTTCGTTTGTATGAGCCCCCCTCTTAAAAAGGTAAGGGGTCCTAATTCATCATAGAAAAAATGGTTGCCTCCAAAAACACCCATATGTCAAATATGGTTCCATTTGCTTGATTAGTTCTCGAATTATGAGGAAATTTGTATTTCATTTGTGTAGAAGCACCCCCTCTTAAAGTTGGGAGAGGTCCTAATTCACCATAGAAAATATTTTTACCTCCAGAAACCTCCACATGCCAAATTTGGTTCCATTTGCTTGATTAGTTCTCGAGTTATGAGGAAATTTGAATTTCGTTTGTATAGGAGCCCCCCCTCTTAAAGTAGGGAGGGGTTCTAATTTACCATAGAAAATATTCATGCCCTAGAAAACTTTCACATGCCAAATTTGGTTCCATTTGCTTGATTAATTCTCGACTTATGAGGAAATTTGCATTTCATTTGTATAGGAGCCCCCCTTCCTAAAGTGGGGAGAAGTCCCAGTTCATCATAGAAAAAAAATTGTCTCCAAAAACTCCCACGTACCAAATTTTGTTCCATTTGCTTGGTTAGTTCTCGGGTTATGAGGAAATTTGTATTTCGTTTGTATAGGTGCCCCCCCTCTTAAAGTGGGGAGGGGTCCTTATTTTCCATAGAAAATATTCTTGCCCTCGAAAACTTTCACATGCCAAATTAGGTTCCATTTGCTTGATTAGTTCTTCAGTTATGAGGAAATTTGTATTTCATGTGTATAGGATTCCCCCCCTCCTAAAACGGGGAGGGGTCCCAATTCATCATAGAAAAAATTTTTGTCTCCAAAAACACCCACATCCCAAATTTGGTTCCATTTGCTTGATTAGTTGTCGAGTTGTGCAGAAATTTGTGTTTCATTTGTATGGGAGCCCCCCCCTCCCCTCTTAGTGGGGGGAGGGGTTTCTAACCATCACTAAAACCTTTCCTGGCCCCAAAAAACCTCTACATGTATATTTTCATGCCGATTGGTTCAGTAGTTTTCGATCCTATAAAGAACATACGGACAGACAGACAGAAATCCTTCTTTATAGGTATAGATTTATTATTTGTATAATGGCATGCGAAGATCTTACGTTTACAAGCTCTATAACTATAGCTCTAAGATATTGTACAATAAAGAGTCATAGCCTGAAACTGAAACAAATAGGTTTTTAGCTTGTACTGGATTTTATTTAACTGAATAAAAACTTCTCCACTGTGCTGATCTTTAGATGGGCAAAATGGCCCTTTTGTATGAGTGGCTCAGGCCCGTCCAGTTTTCGCCACGAACCGATTCAAATGAGCGGCACCAATCGAGTTGAGCAGTCGAATCACGCAGCCGAATCAAGCAGTTGAGTCGATCAGTAGAGTCAAACAATCGAGCCTAGCAGTCAAATAGAGCAGTTGAATCAAGCTGGACAGTCAAGCAGTCCAGTCGAGCAGTTCAATCGACCAGTCGGGTCGAGTAGTAAATCACGCAGGTGAGCCGAGCAGCCGAATCGAATAGTCGAATCGAGCAGTTGAGTCCAGTAGTTCAGTGAAGCAGTTGAATCAAGTAGTCCAGTCAAGTAGTTGAGTCGAGCAGTTGAAAAGAGCATTAAATCGAGCTGTTCAGACAAGCGGTCAAGTCGTTCTGTCCAATCGAGCAGTTGATTCGAGTAGTCGAATCGAACAGTCCAGTCGAGCAGTTCAGTTGAGCAATCGAGCAGTTCAGCAGTCGACCAGTGAGGTGACTGAGAATAGAACCCATTGCTACGAAAGCATGACGTCCTGTCAGGGGCCTGTTTTTAGTTACCGATAAGCCTCTTATGACATTCTGTCAGAGACCTGGTTTTGGTCATTACAGAGTTCTACGACATTTTGTCATCGACACAGTTTACGGACTTATTAACGAATATAATATTTTAAAAATTCGAGGTTATCAATTTTCCTAGCTAACACCAATGTAAATTTTCCATTTTGTCTAACTTCGCTTATTTAACCCTTGAATCAAGCATCGCAGAAGGTTAAGAAAATATAAACATATTTTTTTTAGCAATCTAAGAAGAGTATTAAGCGAATGAAAGTAAAGAATTCCGTCGCTAGCCTTTGAGTGTAGCGTGCTCCACTCTAAAAATTTCTACATCACGTCACATGCTCGAATATGCCGTCTAAAACGTTTTCATACAAGACTTCAGTTTCTAATACATTCTCAAATTTTATCGATATGATCAGTGAAAGCGATAGGATGGTTGAGCTCTTTTCTTTACCGGTTTACTTTCAGGACTTCAAGTTTGTATAGGTTCAAGGTTCTAATGATAAAACCGATCGAAGAAGATGAATGGATAGTTTTACACTTTTGTAAATTGATTTAACTTCAGGACATCGACTTGATCGTGGTTTTATCGAAGTAAATGATTCCTAACCAATTGGGACGGAGAAATTCGGTCGTTTTTTCTAGGATCGAAATAATCGAAATTGCAGGTTTATAACGTACAGGTTTATAAAGCATGCTTACATGTGATTGGTTGAATTATTCATTTTTTTAGTGTGTGATATTTTTGGTTATTACGATCGATAAGTGCGAATATTTTTAAAGTCCATTGAAAAATGGCTGAGTTATAAGCATGCAAAACGAAAACAAAAACGTAGTTCTATGTTAAAATAAAATAAGACAAACCGTAAGACTGAAGATAGTGAAATAGCAACAGAACAGTTAGAACAAAACTACAACTGCAGAAGGCTGAAGAAAGAAAGAAGCAAAAACGAATGAAAATGTTGAGAGGAAAGAGCTGAATGGCTAAAAAAGTAATGAATAAAAATTAGTAAATACAAAATAGGGTTAAAATAGTAGGTGTCACATTTGGTTATTGATGGAACAGGACTGGTCCATAGTCTTTCGATCATAACTCAAAGTCATTCGACTGAAAAATCTTTATTTATAGCACAAATTCGTAACTTAAATTCAGTATTTCAAATATTATGCAACAGACTTCAATTTTTTCTCTTTGGATCTACTGAACATTGTAAAAACTAGCTACACCATCTAGTTTCATCGTCTGGACATGCCAGTGATTAAATCGAGTCGTTCGCTAATGATGTAGCATCAACTATCGAACAAGGATAAATGCATCAACTGTATTCCAACAATTTCATGTACTCGATGAAAAATTTAAATTAAGTATAGAATTTGGCAAGAATCAGTATGCATTCGGATTCAAAAAGTAAATGGATGCGACTTCAAACACATTCTCTATCTCTAGTCGGCAGTAGAATGTTGTAACGTCCCAGTGAATGCCTCTTAAATCTTAGCTTCTCCTAACCCTTCATTCTCCTGACTGATTACCAGTCAAAGTTGCCCACAAATGCGAAGAACTTACCACCAGTGAGTGCCTGCCAAACAGTGCCAATCATCTCGAAACCAGACAGACTGAACTGTTTTAATGTTAAACAGTCGAATTCATTAACCCCGTGCGTTGGTAGTCCGGCGTCCGTCGTCCGTGTGTTTAAGCCCCTGATCCCGAACGGGCAATCCAATGAGCAGTTTTGTCTCGAAAAAAGCATAATTTACCCAAATTGGAGTCGCAGCTTCTAATGTGTATCATTTCGCGTGTTTAGACGTTTTTCACTAAATCGACATTTTCGATTTCGCAAACAGACCCTCTCTTTTTTCTCCTTTTTGGATTGGGGAGGAGTTCCCGCCGTCGCTCGTCGTCACTGGGGTGCATGTTTGAGCTGCAGGAACTTGGAAGGTAGTTTATAGGTTTTTTCTCTCTCTTTATTTTGCATTTTGGATGGATTTTCTACACCACAAGTATAGTGATTTCGGCGGATTTAAGTAAAACCGACCTAATCGAAGCGAAGAGGTTTTGTCTGGAAGCGAAGACTAAGACGCACGACATATGGGATGATCGACACATCACCGTCCAGGTCAGAACGCTGCGCTGGCGCTGGTTTCGTGCAACGAAATGATTTCCGACCAGGATGACGCCGAATAAATTAGACCAAATGACTCGCTCTCGGAAATAGGGCGGCCGGTGTGTCTGGTCGAAGATTGAGCCGCTTTGAAAACGAATAAAACGGATAAAAACTTGTCTGCGCGGGCCGGTGATCTGCCGAGTCCGAGCTGCAAGTTGAATTAGTCGACCAAAGTCTGACAGTGGCTGCAGTTTTTATCTCTGATGAACGTATGTTTTGCATACTGCGTTTGATTTGCATACAGATAACTATCCCTTTATGCTGTGGAAGGGGAATCAAAATTAATATTCATCCAACGAACGGTTCAGTTCAGCTTTAACAATTTTTCATGACAGGAATACACAGCTTCAAAAAGTATCACATATTCTAAGCAATGTATGATAAGCTTACTTTTTTTCTACTCCCCAATCCACCCACAGTTCCTCGGTATGAAGTCATATTTCAACGCAGTCCGTCCGGACACAGCCGCCCCGGTACCACTCACTACTCGGACCGAAGGGGATTGTGCAAATTTATGGATTATCCTTTTCCAATTTATTATTCATTTGCTGGTCTGCTGACTTCGAGGTCAGTTTCACCCTTTCTCTGCTCTGCTCTTGTCGGCTCTTTTATGAGGTATGATTTGCTGATGCTTTGTTTCCTGCATGCATGAAAATGCCATCACTTTCCGGCTCCCAGAAAAGGTCACTTTCTTTCTATTATTAAGATTAGGTCCCACCACAGAGCCGCATTCGATTTTCTTCCTGGCCTTAAAATTCTGTAACATTTCATCACAATCGTTTGAAGCCTTTCGAATGTATTCGGGGAAAAAAATTATCACATTCAATTGAATCAGCAGAAAAAAAGTGACGTAGATTCCAACAGGCGAACGGTCAGACAGATTCCCATTTTACCGGCTTATCGATCTTGGGGGGTAGAGTAAATCGAATTTTTCAAGCAGGAATGTTGAGCACGGGAGGTGAAAAATAAAATCGAAAATAAATTGCCATACGAGCTCACACGCACCCACACTCAATTGCTGATGTGTTATGATATACATTTTTAATCCACACTGATCCGTTTTAATTAATTATTTTAAAAAATATAAATAAAGCGATCAATTCAGAGGACGCAAAAAAAGGAACAGTTAGCGGCCACGAAAACCGACAATATCATTATTCGATTTCAATCAAATCAATAATGGCGATCCGATTATTTTAATTGCCATACAATTCATTAATTGGACGGAAAAAGAGGTGGGAAATCAAAGGGAAAACGGTTCTCTCACAAATTTAATTCTTATTTCATGCCCAATTTCAAAACCGATTCGAAGTCCAATTTAAGTCTAATTTCAAGTCCAATTCCAAACACAATTTCAAGTGCGATTTAAATCAAATTTATATCCATCTTCAAATCATACTTTAAACTCAGTTTCTACTTTAACTTCATGTCCAAGTCTAATTTCAAGTTCGATTTTAAGTTCAACTTCAAGCATAGTTTCAAGTTTGATTTCAAATGCGATTGTTTCAAGTCCAATTAAACGCCAATTCATTTTCATTTCTACGTCCAATTTTCGGTAAACTGATGGTGGAAAACTCCAAAGAAAAGTCGAAAAACATGCCCTGTCTCATGATTTTTTTCTTGATTGGCAATTTCTAATCTTTAAATAGTAAAACTTTTATAATAACATTGTTTGTTGTCTCTGACTTTGGGCCGATAGCCTCGGTTTGTCTAAATGTTCACTTAATTCAAAAACACATATTTTATGAACCAAATAACGTAGGTAGAGCAAATAGTTTAATTTGAAAATGTTAGTAAATTTCCTTGGCATAATCACAGATTTGTTTATTCGCACTATACATTTTTTGAGCAACCTTGTGGGACGGTTCATTAAATTCAAATAAGCTTTCAACAGTAGAAAAGGTCCGGATGCAGGCAGTTATTGACTCGGCGCCTTGCGATGCACGAAAGTTCACATGAGACAGGATGGTCGGTGAATCGATTCCGCCATTTTAAGATCTTTGCAACACACACTGCTTGCTGAACCTTCCTACGCTGTTCAAGTATCTGAAGACCCAACGGTGCGCGGGGGTAGATTCATTGGGTCGCGCCATGGTAAGTCGCTCAACGCAAGCCTCAGGAAACGTTTTAGCACCCGTTTGATACGCAGATTTCACGACAACTGAACTTCAAATCATCGGCGTACATCAGCTCGCATCCAACTCCAAGCAGCAAATAAATATCATTCATAAACAGCAAAAACCGAAGTGGTCCCATGTTGCTGCCTTGTGGTACACCCGATAGGTTGGTAAACTGGGAAGAGAAGCAGGTGTCAAGCTGCGCACGTAGAACTCTGCCGCATAGGTAAAAACTGAGTCATTTCGTAAAACTCCGAGATGCGTCAAGCCGCGATATTTTCTGCAGCAGTATTTTATGGGCTATACGATCAAACGTAGAGTTTAAATCTGTGTGGATCACGTCAATTTGTGCCTTTGATTTCATGTGGGACACACAAGTAGACGTGAAATCCAATAGGTTTGGGCTTACGCATCGACCAGATATCGGTGGATGGATTACCGATGGTTCTAGAGGCAGTCCGTTTCCAGCTGCTCTCCCGAAAAAGAAATAAAAAAGGAAAAATGAGATAGAAGTAGAGAAAAAACGGAAAAATGTGGCAAAAACTCGAGAAACGGTTTAGAGAGAGAAGAAAAAACTGACATGAAAAAAAGATAAAAGAAAGAAAAAAAACAATGAAATTGAATAGAGAAAAAGCAGTAGAGTAATTGATTAATCCTCGCTGAAACGGGGCCACTACTGAAACAAGGTCTTCAAATATTGGAACCTTTGGGCTTAATTGACTGAAAATGCTTGAAAAATAAGAATTACACTTTTGATACCTCGAAATAGTGGACCCCTCGTTCGCCAAGGGGCCTAACAGGTTAAAAAAAGTTGAATTTTGAGCAAACCTTGAGATCTATATCATGTGATATTTCATAAATATGCCATGAAACAACTAACAGATAGCCTGGTTCTGTAAAGAAGAAGAACAGGGCCTTCAAATGGAGTAAAAAAAATTTTGACGGCCATTTTGGATTTGGTCGCCATATTAGATTTTATCAAAAAATCGCCGTTTTCACCATGAGCCCCAACCGATTTTCATTTTAAGACCACCATTAGAAAGCTGAGGAAAAATGCTACAAGAAACATTCATAAAATTAGGTGTGCAATGGCACTAATTGAATAAAACAACCAGTTATTTGTAGCAAAGATTACCATTTTCATATAATTATTGTGATATTTTCAAAATTTGCTATGAAACAAACTATAAACGACATGGTTTTATAAAGAGGCGAGATAGGGTTTATAAACGAAGCGAAAAAAATCGGAGGCCATCTTGGATTTGGCCGCCATGTTGGATTTTATCAAAAAATCGCCATTTTCGCCACCATCGCACAGTGGTTCCATTGGTATCAGAACACGCGTTTTTTTAATTGCGCCGAAATGGTTGATTATACTGGTTAAGTATGTTCAGAGAAATTTCTCAGCGTTAAAAGCTCTTTCATATGGCATGAACGATTATTTGATTAATCCCCCTAAAAGTTAGATAAAAAATTTATTTTTTGAACAGTAAGAGATACAGCAAAACAAAGTTCTACAAAATTTCTGAAAAGATTATTATAAAGAACTTTGCCAAAGAAAGCAACCTTCTAGCTATTATAGTTTTAGAGATAAAGAACAATTTTTATGGAGACGTTACGAAAATCAATTTTTTGACCACAGTTCTTTCTACAGTATTTATACGCATTTCACATGTTCGGCAAAGATTTTCTAACAGTCAAATTACATACTTTTGTAGAATATAGTAACTTGCTATCGTCAATATTTGCGGAGAAAATTAAAGTTTTCGTTTAAAAATTAACCAATTTTCAACAGCAATAACTCCCAAACATGCAAATATATTCAAGCCATTTATTACCCATGTGAAAGTACAAGAAAAATACTACAAAATGCAAAACAAATTAGCTTGACCCTGGCTATTCCTCTACCAAAACACTCGCATTGAAAATTGTTACTCGGTTGAATTTAATATGTCGTAGTGTAAAAACCGTGCTATCCCGATCAAGTAAGTGTGCAAAATAAATAATGAAAATGTGTAATCCAAGTAGTATGGATTATTAAGATTTTCAAAATTCGTTTTCGGATGAAATGTGATTACTGCAATTCGAGGTGTACAAATTTCGAAGTGTATTTGAAGATACGTCATCCTCACTATCGCTGTTACTGTGCATATCAGACCTCGTCCAGTATTATCAGCTCGAAAGCTGCATCACTAAACACGTTTTCTGGTGAAGAACTGAAGACAGTAACTTTTTTCGTAAAATACGGTTGCGATGGAAGATGGAACCGCAGATCTTAGCGAGTATTAGCAAACATTCATTGATGATGATGGCACGAAGTCCAACTCAAGCCTTTGTGTCACATCAATTGTTCCCATGAAAGCAGTAACAAATGGAAAGAATATATTCCTAAATCCACATCCATCTTCGACCAGATATGTTTCTTTGAATTAGCCTAATTAGATCGTCTTCGACCAGGTATTGCCGGCCGTTGCATCTCCAGTTTGCAAAGGAAACGACTGCACTAACGCTGCAAGAAAAAATTAACATAGACCAGCAAATCGCAAAAATTCATCCTACATCCATTGAATGTGAAGGTAGAACGGTAGTGGTTACGAGCTGATGATGACAATGGTGGACAAGGACATACAACACTTCCGAACTCATCACACAAGGAAGATCTCCAGAATGGCTACAAATACGGATCTTCTGCCGTCTGAATCTTCTGATCCGGTAATTTCTAGCATGAGGGAACTACCAAATAACAAAAACGCCATGTCCTCTGAAGATGTACCTACTGCAACCGTTGGTCAGTACATATGATATGCACAATAATAGCGATAGTGAGGATGAAGAATCTTCAAATACATTTCGAAATTCGTACACCTCGAACTGCAGTAATCACATTTCATCCGAAAACGAATTTTGAAAATCTTTTTCTCTACAAATAATCCATACTACTTGGAATACACATTTTCATTATTTATTTTGCACACTTACTTGATCGGGATAGCACGGTTTTTACACTACGCCATATTAAATTCAACCGAGTAACAATTTTCAATGCGAGTGTTTTGGCAGAGGGATAGCCAGGGTCAAGCTAATTTGTTTTGCATTTTGTAGTATTTTTCTTGTACTTTCACATGGGTAATAAATGGCTTGAATATATTTGCATGTTTGGGAGTTATTGCTGTTGAAAATTGGTTAATTTTTAAACGAAAACTTTAATTTTCTCCGCAAATATTGACGATAGCAAGCTACTATATTCTACAAAAGTATGTAATTTGACTGTTAGAAAATCTTTACCGAACATATCAAATGCGTATAAATACTGTAGAAAGAACTGTGGTCAAAAAATTGATTTTCGTAAAGTCTCCACAAAAATTGTTCTTTATCTCTAAAACTATAGTAGCTAGAAGGTTACATTCTTTGACAAAGTTCTTTATAATAATCTTTTCAAAAATTTTGTAGAACTTTGTTTTGCTGTATCTCTTACTGTTCAAAAAATAATTTTTTTATCTAACTTTTAGGGGGATTAATCAAATAATCGTTCATGCCGTATGAAAGAGCTTTTAACGCTGAGAAATTTCTCTGAACATACTTAACCAGTATAATCAACCATTTCGGCGCAATTAAAAAAACGCGTGTTCTGATACCAATGGGACCACTGTGCATCGGAAAGCTGAGAAAAAATGCTTTAAGGAACATTAATCAAATCACTTGTGTAGTGGCATTAAATAAATGAAACAATTTATTATCTGTATGCTGTATCAAGGATTATAACTCTCATATAATTGAATATCTTGCGACAAAGAATTAAATGTTTTAATTAGTTAAAGCCATTGCACACCTAACTTGATAAATGTTTCTTATAGCATTTTTTTCAGCTTTCCAATGCTGGTCTTAAAATGAAAATCGGTTTAGGGGCTCATGTTGAAAACGGCGGTTGTTTGATACAATTCAATATGGCGACCAAATCCAAGATGGCCGCCAAAAAAATTTTTACTCCATTTGAAAGCCGTATTCTTCTTCTTTACAAAATCGTGCTATTTGTTTTTTGTTTTATGGCAAATTTATGAAATATCACATGATATATACCTCAAGGTTTGGTCAAAATTTAACTTTTTTTGTACTGGTTAGACCCCTTGGAGCACCAGGGGTCCACTATTTCGAGGTATCAAAAGTGTAATTCTTATTTTTTTAACCATTTTCAACCAATCAAGTACAAAAGTGTCAAGATTTGAAGACCTCGTGTCAGTAGTGGCGTCATTTCAACGAGACGGCATTTCAACGGCAGAGAAAATGAGAAAAAAACGAAGCAAAAAACCAGAAGACTGCACCGAAAAAACGAAGAATGGAAGAAAAAAGAAAGAAGAAACCTTAGGAAAACGACGAAAATGAGGATAAATTGGACAGTAAAACAGAAAAAACGAGACAAAAAAGAGAAAAAGCGGAATAGAAAAGAAAGTTTTTCTTCAATTTTTTTTTCAATGATTTATTTTAAACCTTAATGTTATAGTTTTCATGCTACATGATGATTCCAATTTGACAAGTATTGATTCACCTGCCTAAATTCCTTTCTTATATCCCTTTTATCAGCGAACAAAACAAAAATAAATCCTGAAATGATGGAATCAATTTTTTTACATAAAAATCATCATCATAATCATCATCATCGTAATCATTAGTAGAAATAATTGCAAAATAGGAATTTTTTGACTTTAAGGGAGATTGATTAATAATAAAAAAAAACATTTATCACACCTAAATATTGAAAAACATAACATACAAAAAATAATATTGTACCAAAAAAATCATCAGTGGAAAAAATCGAAAAAAAGAAAAGAATTTTCTGACTTTTGCGAAGATAGATCAATAATAAATAAAACATTTCTGATACCTAAAAGTTAAAAAACTTGACATACCAAAAAAAATTTGTACCAAAAATGATGATTCGATTATCCGGGTGATTCGATTAACCGGGCTGAAAATAAAAATAATCACCCGGATAATCGAGTCCGGGCTGTATGTAGAGTAGTCTAAATGGGATAGAAGATTACAAAGAATGAGACAGGAAAGAGTAGTAACTTGCCTGAAAACGGGGAAGATCGGAAGAAAAAAAGAAGTGAGACAGGTGAAATTTAAAACTCATAAAATGGACAGAAAACGGGATTTCACCGAGGTCCGGTTTCGAAAACGTGCGGACATTAGCAATTGGGTGAAAAATGCGTAATTTTTAAGGCATAGTGTATTTGGAGCAGATTATTAATAATATATAGCGCATCTTTTTGCACTGTTAGGGTGAACGTGAATTCACCTGTTGGAGTGATACAAACTTTTGTGTTTTAATAATTTAAAAAAAGATTCCTCCAAAAAATTGTAGAACATACTATAATAGGCAAGTTTGCTGAATATAGTAACTATCTATGTCTTATTGGTTGCGAAATATAATGATGTGTTTAACAAGAGGACTTAAACATGAATTATACTCAATAACTTTGCACACGATTTTTTATTGCTTTCAAATGCTCTAAAAAGTATACTATTCAGTATGCTAAAATACACATTTTCTCTGAAGACTGTTTTCCACTAAAATGCATATTTAATGAGTTATAGAAAAATTTTATCAAAAAATAACTCATTTTTCAATTGATGTTTTCTAAAATTTCTTTGGAGATCTCCTCCTCCCTTATAATAATACAAAATATAGTATGTTCATCTAATAGTTCTAATAATCTAATAGTCTAATTTGCGCTAAGTTGCCCGAAATTAAAAAAAAAATTGGATAGTGCTATTTTTTTCATATATTTCATAACTTATAAAATATGCGTTCGAGCGACAAACAGCCTTTAGAGAAAATGTGTATTTTAACAGACTGAATAATTTTGTAGAACACTCGGATTCAATAATAAAATCGTGTGCAAAGTTATTGAGCATCATGGATTTTTAAGTGCTCTTTTTTTAACACATATTCAGCAAAGTTGCTTATATTAGTATGTCCTACAACGTTTTGGAGAAATTTTTGTTTTGAAATTATAGTTAAAAATACAGAAGTTCGTATCACCCAAATAGTGCAAAACTTTTCCGAATACACCACCTTTAAAAAATTACGCATTTTTACCCAGTTAACGAGAAAAAGAACAGAGAAAGATGAAACAGCGGGCAATTAAAATGCAAAACGAGAGAGAAAAAAAGAAGAAAAACGAACCAAGAAAGTGTACAGAAAACAAGAGAAACTTGAAAGAAAAATAAGAATAATGAAGCGGTAACAAATTAACCAATAAGAAAAAAATGGGAAAAAGAGGTCAAATGGAATATAAAAGAAGAAATGTAACACATAATGGGAAGAGGGAAAAAAGAAGAAAAGAAAAATAGGAAAAATGGACTCAAGACGACAGAAAAGACGAAAAACGAAAGATAAAAAAGGAAAATTTGAAAAGAAAGAGAAAAAAGTGGCCCGAAAATAGAACATTAAGACAGAGAAGACGGAAAAACTGGGCATCAAAAAGAATATAACGGCACAGACGATTTTGTCTTCGTCTTCAGAAGGAAAGAAAGCAAAGTCGTGGGCTTAAACCGTCATTAGACATTACCCTTCTTTATCGACAGATTTCGCGGCCGGCTGCTTAGAGTACAGGAAAATTACGGGGCAAGTGTAACGATCCTGCTGACTCTATCAAGCAAGCACCGCCTAGCCGAGATTCGAACATGCGACGACTGGTTTGTTAGACCAGCATCGTACCTCGAAGCTAAGTGGGGGGTTAGGAAGGAAAGAAAGAAAGGAGATTAAAAGAGTTTGATGAATACGAAAACTGGAAACGACTAGAAAAGAAAAACGAAGAGAAAAGACTAAAAACGCAAAAGAAAATAGCAAAAAAAAGAGTGAAAAGATCATCATGCATGAAAATACAGAATGCTTGAACAGGATTGAAAATCAGGAAAAATGGAACTGGAAACGAAGAAAAATTAAACAATGAAACAGGATGTTTCCTGTGACAGTTTAAATGGAAAACAAGGAAAATTGAAGCCGAAACCAAGAAAATCAAGAAAACGAGAAAAACACGGAACAAAAAGTAGAAGAACACCATTGGAAAAGAGAAGCAAATGGAGAACAGAAAAGAGGTGAAACATGTGAGAGAAGAAAATGAAAAATATCAATTCTAGCTTTAAATAAAACTTTGTGTCTAATTTCGTGCCCATGTTCGTTTTGAAGTAAAAATTCAACTTCAAATTAGTCCAAGTTCACCTCTAGTTTAAGGTCCAATGTCACGTTCAATTTCAAGTTCAATTGCGCGTCCAATTTTAAGCACAATTTCAATTTTCAATTCCAAATATTTTAAGTCAGAGTTTAAAACTTTGATTGCAAGTAAAATTTAAAACCACTTATGTCCAATTTCAAGTACCATTTCAATTCAACTTTTAAGTTCCATTTGCGTGGTGAATGACCAGCTGGTTAAAACTACATTAAAATAAAATTAAAAAAAAAAATAAGTTCAATTTCGATCTTAATTTCAAATCAAATTCCATTATTTCATTCAATTTCAAATTTAAATAAAAATTTCAAGTCTAATTTAATCTAGTCTACTCCCATGTCATACTAACGCAACCAACTCTTGAAAGCATCCTGGAAAATGAAGATTACTTGAATCAATTTTTTTTCAACGGCCAGGCTAACTGCGCGGCATATACCGCAGAGAGAATTCCAAAGAATCAATTCCAATGCTAAATCCATTCAATTCCTTGAAATTAAGATGTAGGAAGAAAACGTGGACCTCCCGTACCAAACGCTTCTTATATAATATATTTACAATACAATCGTGGGGAGAATCTAAGACGAACTAATGGTATTTAGAACAGAAGCCAAGCTGCATTTGGCCAAAGTTATAGCGCCTAATTTCGGTATCTGAAAATAGATTAAAGACACCGACTGCCGCTACTCGTATAACGGTCCCATTTATATAGGAAACACCAAAGAAAATGAGACTGTTATACGAGTAGTGGCAGTAAATAATATAACTCTTGAAAATAAACTCTTGTGCAATGATTGCCTGAAACTAACAGTTTCAAGACACACGACCTTTCACCTCCTAGCTTGGATACTCAATTATACAAATTGGAGTATTTCCAAGTATGGCCACGTGGATGCTCTAGGTAGAGGCTAGGAATGGCTAAAGCTACGTTAGGCGCTACTTCCTAGTTTCCTTCCCCATTTCATACCCATGAAATTTCAAGTCCAATTTAAATAAAAAACTTCAAATTCTGCTTCAAGTTCGATTTCAGGTCTCATTCCAAGTACAGTAGGATTTCGAGGATTTTCAAAATTATTTGTGAAAAACTGAAAGTTGCTTACAATTCAGTTATTTTATTTTCCCGAATGCAACCAGCCAAAAATCCCATACAAACATCTCATCAGTGCCGCTTTCCATACAACCGACGACGCTCATTTTTTTTTGGTCCCCAAAATCAAGCGTGACGCGACTGCCGAAGACAAACCGGCCGAATGATAGATGACGGATGATTGAGTTTGGTTTACCTCATCCACCATCCCCTGAACCGGACCAAGACCATAAACTAAAAGATCGATCAGAATAAAAGAATCTACAAATCGGAGATGGAAAAAGAAAAACAACAACCACGACAGTCCAGCGTCAAAATACCGAAATAAAACGCGGCCGATTTTGATTGGTTTGGTACTGCCACGGTTTTCGGTTAATTTGATAATCGTCAATCGTTCGTTAGTCGTCACGCTCGTCGTCGTCGTCTCCGCCGCCGTATCGACGGGATTTGTAAACCGAGCGGTGTCGGTAGCGAGTCAGCCAGCCAGCCAGCCAGCCCGCAGCCAGACCTAGATCCGATCGATCGCAGTGCTATTGTCCCGCCGGGACGCCATCTTTGTGTCCGTCCGTCATCAAAAGCCACGCGAACCGGGCAGGAAAGGAACTTCGGCCGACCGACCGGCCGAGGAGTTGACTTTGATTAATTCCATTTTGCGTTTTCTCGACTGTGTGTGCTGGTTGACGGCCGTTGCTTTGACGGAACGGGCCAGGATCACTTGATCTCTCCGGATGGGGTAAATGGCTCTCGCGGCAAGTGATCGTCCGCTTGTTGTGGCTAATGAATTTCGGTCTCATCAGAGTAGGCTTTGTCTAGGTCGGGTTCTCGGGGAGTTTTTCGGGACCGAAGAACACTTGCCGGACCCGGAGTGTCGACGATCCGTTTTTTTGATTGTTGAAAGAAAAATGAGCGATCCTCCTTTCGAAATTTGTCATTAATTTGATTCCCCAACAATGGGGCGCATTTTTTCCAAAACTCATATGGTCAACCGCTGGCTTTCGAGGAAGGCAACGCAATCATCATTTATCTCTTTATCGACTGTTTATCCAATGATTAATCTAACCTGGACAAACTTTCCCGTATTAATCATAGACAACGGATCGTTTGTCTTTGGTACCGTTCTCCGCGAGCCGAAGGTCATTTTGCATACCTCTCAAAAGAACTCTCCCATGACAGTTTGAGGCAAAAAAACAGACAAAAAGTCCGTTAAACATACCAACGAAATACCGATAAATGGCTCATTATGAGCGGCTACTTCGGCCGGCACTAAGAAGGAATTCCAAACCCTAATTACCATCGCTTATTGTGTCAAGGAGCAAGTAGCAGGTACCTGACAAGGGGCACTAGCGAACTTATCGTCACCCGGTGAAGACGTTTCAGTCCGTTGAACGCGCGCACACATGTCCTTCCATTAATGCCGTTTGCGCTGCTCATTTTCGCGCTTATCGCACTTGTCCCATCCGTTCCCAGGAAGCAATTCTCACATTTCATTAGCATCTCATTAGGTCACCGTCAAGTGCCGTGCCGCAAGAGCGCATCAATTTGCTGTGTCGCAAACAAGTGTGCACCCCTCGGGCGGTCCTCCATGCCGATTGCGTGACGATCGCGTTATGCGGCAATTAATCCTTCGTTTCGGATTAATGTTGGTTGATTCGGACATTACATCGGGCGGCGACGAAAGGACTGCGAGGTTAGGCCATCAAAAGCTAGAGAACACATTGTGTCTGACAGTTTGAATAATAGGTTTTCTTCTTCGGCAAGAAAAGTATGACAATTGTAATGGCAAAAGATGGGTTTGAAATTATTGCGTCAGATCTTATTAAGTAACTGCATGTTCGAGAAATTCGGTTTCTAATCCTCTGCGATTAAATATAAATATTAACATTGCATTCTAACAGAGTTTTTACGACGTTGTAATGAATTGCAGTATTTAATGGTAATTATTCTCAATGCTATCTTTAACCTGATTAAATATACTTTGCCAAACAATCTAAAAGCTGGAAATACAGAAAATAAGCGCTTAACCCCGTTGATTATTTTAAACCAGGAAAACAACTACGGTCCAAATATTTGTACTGCGACTGATTCTCCAAAAGTGTCGCGAATACCAAATCCCTACGTACCACCCTTTCATAGATTTCAAGGCCGCCTACGATACTATCGACCGTGAAGATCTATAGAAAATTATGAACGATACAGGCCACAATGGATGGTGTACAATGCTGAGTAAGGATTTCGGGCGCATTCTCATGCCCGTTTGAAACACACAGGGAACTTCGACAAGGTGATGGTATTTCCTGTTTCCTGTTCAATATCGCACTGGAAGGTGTTATGAAACGTTCGGGTTTTAACATGCAGGGCATGGTCTTCAATAAATCTAGCCAATTCATCTGTTTCGCTGACGACGTGGACATTGTTGGAACTACGTTCCAGGTGTTTGCTGAGCACTATACCAAGCTGAAACGTGAGGCAGTTAATGTAGGATTAGTGGTGAATACGTCGAAGATCTAGTACCTATTAGCAGGGGGAACCGAGCGCGATCGAGCTCGTGTAGGCAATAGTGTGGAGTTCGAGGTGGTGGCGGAATTTGTATACCTCGGATCGTTGATGACGTCGGGTAACAACTATAGCAGAGAAATACGCAGACGTAATCTTACCGGAAATCGTGCTTACTACAGACTCCATAAGACCCTAAGGTCTGGTAAGCTTCACATCAGTACCAAATGTACCGAACACAAAACGCTAATAAGACCGGTAATCTTCTACGGGCACAAAACGAAGACAATGCTCGACAGGGACTTGAAAGCACTAGCCGTTTTTGGACGTTACACAGTGGTTGGAAACCTTAAAAATCTGTGGTTCTACAATTGATGAAGGGACGGTAGGGGAAAGAAATGACTCATGACTTGACATGAAAAATGACTTCGACTCATGTACTTTCCAGCATTGGACAAAAGGTAGGAGTCAAAATGACTACTTGTCAAGCATAGCTACCAATACCCCTCCCCCCCCCTCTTCCTTTCCGCTCTTCCCCCTCCTTCACCAAAAAATTTTCATTTCTTTCCCCTACCGTCCCTTCATCAATTGTAGAACCATCGTTTCAAAAAAAATATTAATATATGTATGACCTCATTCCAAGGTCAAGACTAAAAACTTGAGATTAGTCTATTAAAAATCTGTCCAAAACCTCCAAAATCGAAAGTCTCACTCATGATATATTCTGACATAATTACACGTAGAATAAGTTATTTTATCATATGCTGTAATATCAACTATCGATAATGTAGATTTGTGGTTTGGCGTACTGTCAAATGCCAGTGTATGAGAGACTCTTTGCTAGTGCAGCTTGCATACGTTTTGTGACTCTTGGCAATAACGCATGTGGTTCGTTATCGCATTATCAAATAACAATCAACCGAAATGGGTAACATTTCTGAAGGTATGTACTGCATTAGCGTTATATGCGAATTCAGTTTTTTCGTTATATTACAATGCTTAAAGTTTCTTTCGCATGTGCTAGTTTTTTTCAATTAGCGCGCGCAATGAAATTGGCATTTATTTTATATGCCGCGAGGTGCTGTCAAATGTCAGGTTTTGAACGCTAATGGCTTGGTAATTTCCCGAACGATTTTCAATATTATTACACCAATCGATTGGAAAATCTTCTTAGAATTGGCCCAAATGAAGAAAAGTATGGATTCGTGATGATGAACTATTGAAAAATTGAAAATAATGAACCTATGTTTTACCAGAATTCTCGCTTCGTGATTGGTTGTTGGAAATGACGTCATCAAAGTGGAAACGCGTTTCCACGCTTCGGTTTTTGATTCAGTCAATTTTCAATAGATTGCCAAGATATTTACATCAATTGATCGGAAAATCGATTTGGCAAATATTGAAAATACAGAAGACTATTGATTTTCCATGCGCGTCATTTAAAAATTGAAAATAACTCGAACTCGGTCGTACTAGAAATTGTCGCTTTGTGATTGGTTGGAATAACTTCCAATTAGGGTTTTTTTTCTAATTCCCGTCGTAATAAGTAAAGCCATTCTAATTTTCATCATTTGTTGGATGGATTGAATGAATACTCCAAAAGTTCTTGTGCTGATTTGACTAAAACAACTTACCTTCCGACCCGTGAACTTTGAAATCACTGAAAAGCGACTATTAAAGCATATTATTGAAATTACGCAACTGACTTTATTTCTAAAATTCGTCGTGCCGTTTGAAAATCCGTCCATCAAAATTTTTCATCGTCCAAACTAAAAATCACAACAATGTTTACGAAGCTAACGCGCATGTATTTGTGTAGAACGGCATGACAAATGTTATTCTACAAAATTTCTGCAGGTCAGGCAAGTTTTCCTGGCTATAGAATAACGACAAAATGCCTTGCGTGAGTTATTTTCATTTATGAATGACGGAAATTGAAACAATTAGTCGACATTGTCTCCTTCGTCGCACGAAAAACGTAGGAAATTTGGTTGGTAGGACTTCTTTAAGGATAAAAAGCATTTAAATAGTTCTCAGCTCACTTTGATTGATCGCGTATGATAGTCAACAAACTAGAATATTGAAGAAGTTTGTTTTGCATTGTGTGTCATAAAAATGCTGATATTTTTAATAATTTGTGTTGGGTAGGACGGGAATAGGCAATTACGACGATGTAGCAACATACCCTATTATCGAACAAATCTTGGTACAATTCAGGAATCAACGAGAAAGTAGATGGAAAATTCCATTTAATTCTACTATAACAAAGTTACAAGAGAACTAAATGAAATCCTACCCTTTCTCGTTGATTGCTAATTGACTTGAAAATTCCTTATTGAGATGTACCACCAACGGCTACATGAGCGAGTCGGTGACGCAGTCGTGCACGTCTGCATTTCCAAGTCGGTCATATTGATCGGTTGCTGAGGAAAGGAAAGTATGCTGAGCGTGTGTTGGAGCTGGAGCACTCGTTTCTTTTTGCTCACTGATCTTAATTCTATTTAATTCGGTTGATCCTCATTGTTCGCTTCTTATCAAGTAATTTTAACCGATCACCTCTCGCGCTTCTGTTCGCTTGTTGCTGTTGGTTGAGTTGGCCGTCTCGGAAGGTACCAAAACAGCCAACAAATATACCAGCTCCAAGTAAATGTGTTCGGTCAAGCGTCAAAATGCATAAAACCATGGGTTTAATAAAATGAAATAGTTTTAGTAACATCTTTTGCATCTTCATATAAGAATTTGTTCGTTCTTCAAAGAACGGTTTTCGGTAATTGATGGAACCTAGGAAACTTGGAACTTAGGGCTTTTCACTCGGTTTTCTTTAGTAACACAAATTTATCCATCACCAATGCTACAGTAATAATACGTAGCGTAATTTTTCTTTGGCAGCAAAAGGCGAACGGCTCACTGGTAACTTTGCTCTTTTGTCAAACTGAAATTGAAATGCTCCATTTTATTTAACGTAGACGATAGAATGAAGGACCACGAAAAATAGGTGGGACCGATTCTTGCCGCTTGCTCTGATACATAACACGAGGTAAACCGGCGAACAGCATTATTCACGTTGACGGCATTAATCGATCACTTGCACACGCATCGAAATTCCCATATGTGAGTGCGGGTGGAAATCTGCCAAAATGTTGCGATCTCTTGCGCTCTTTAACAAATTCCTATTTTGCTTCACCCCCACAGTAAACTTTTGGAGGTGGCAGCAGCTTACGCTCGTCAACGAGAATTCAAACGCTGGCTGAGCTACTGCCAACATCTTATTGGCATCGACGCGACGCGACAAAGGAAGAAGTCTGCAGTTCCCGGTCGGTCGTGTTCATCGGCTGCTAAGGAAAGGAAAGTGTGCTGAGCGTGTTGGAGCTAGAGCACTCGTCTCGTTGTCGTGATGGAATATCTGGTTGCTGAAGTTCTGGAATTGGCAGGAAATATGCTGCTCGCGACAACAAAACGACCAGAATTATGCCACGTCAGTTCAGTCAGGCAGCTGGTCACTTGGAGTGGTATGTCATCGTGACCCATGACCATACACGAACGGTTTCGTCGATCGCATAGCTGCTGAGGCTTTCCGGTTGGTCCGTTGCAACAAGCCGTGCCTGGTATGCAGTTATCGGTGTTCCAATTTACCGAACAGAGAATTACGTTAAGTGCGTTAGTGCAAGTTTATTGCAAGCTGGAGTTATGATAATCAAACAATCGGTCCTTTTAAGGGCCACACAACGATTGAAGTGACCAGAAAACTTATTCCCGCCATTTGTTGGTCGTCCGCAACGACGAAAAGTTCAACTTTTCTCTCGTTGCCTGTGTTATTATGGTATTAACTGGACAAGAAAATATAATAAACTCTTCAATCGTTGTGTGATCCTTAAAAGGACCGATTGTTTGATTATCATAACTCTAGCTTGCAATAAACTTACAGTAACACACCTAACGTAATTCTCTTTTCGGTAAATTGGAGTACCGTGCAGCGCCACTCTTCCTTAATTTGCCTACTTCTATTTTAAAGTATATGCGGTGTGATATGAATTCCCCAGATGCATTACAATAAGCTGATTGAAGGATCGACCTTCTGGCGGGGAAAACCCCCATTCACAACATAAGGTTTAATTTGGTTTTGTTTTGTTTAACGGCGCTTGCTACCTATGCGCCAAATAAACTAGAAGGATATGTTATTGTCTGCCAATACTTGCCGCCCATCTCGCTAATGTCCATCATCATCATATCAGCATTCCATAGGCAGGACGTTTGCCTGTTTTCACACCGTCTGGACGAAGCATAAATAGGCGGACCGATGCTCACAACCATGGAATTTCCAACGAAGCCTACCGACAGCAGTTTTATTACCTGGTCTTAAGTTTCCTGTTTGTAAATTTAGTTTCAATAAAGACAGTCGTAATCTAGAGATAGATCGTGCGTGTTTGGTTTCTTTAGATTTAAGTTCGCGGATTCCCCTCTTCCAGGTGGATCCGCGGCAGTCCCATACGCGGGGGCTGCAACCGATAACCAACCGCTAACCAGGCTTGTTGGAACGTACCAGCCGGAAAGCCTCAGCAGCTATGCGATCGACGAAGCCGTTCGTGTGTGTTCATGGATCACGATGAAATACCAGTCCAGACCAGTACCATCACGGCATCACGGCAGCGGGACGAGTGCTTCAGCTCCAACACGCTCAGCATACTATCCTTTCCTCAGCAGCCGATGAACACGACCAACTGACGACGAAGTGCACCGTAAGGCAAACAATGTTTCAAATACACCCTTTAAAATTATGCCACGAATGTGACTCGAAAGCTGCCTGTCCAATGTTTTGCAAGCTAGCTGCTTGCCGATGTGTCGCGTCGCCAATCAAAGCCGCTGACCGACTGACGATGCGCAGTAAAAGGCATAGCAGCCAAAACCATATCGCTCACTGGCGGCTAAGTCGATGGATTCTTCGGTTTGTTGGCGTCTCACTTGGAGAATTTGGATGTCTTCGTTGCCTTATCCGGGGAAGCAGCAACAGCTGAAGCTCAACAATTTTCGATCGGATTCTATAGAGCGTTAATTAAATACAATCATAAAGGAAGCTTAACCCATAGCTTACATCGTATATATTTCTGTCATCCGTGCTAGGGAAGCACTGACATGGGAAAGCAAAAAATGTAAATAATTCAATTTTTCAATGACGCGCACTGAAAATCATCAGTTTTCCATATTTTCAATATTTTTCAAATTGATTTTCCGATCAATTGGTGTAAATATCTTGGAAATCTATTGAAAATTGATATTTTATATTTTTGGCCTATTTATCGAAATTTTCCAGTTCATCCAATTTATCATTCTTCGCACCATACCCTGCTTCACTTCCCAAAAAATGAGTTTTACGTTCGACTGGCGTGTCAGCCGGAGATAAAGTACAAACTAATAAAATGGTCCACTTGATCTATACATCGTGCACGCTGCAGGGAAGATTTGATTTTCCTTCTATTCTTGGGGCGATTGATTTAAACGTACGTCCCAGGGCACTCCGGAATAATTCGATGCTAGGAATACTTCTTCAACGCGCCAACTACGGACGAAACAGCTCTTTCAATCGAGATTCCAATCGGATTGCTTCCGTATTTGCAGAGGTGGGCACAATTCCGCTAATCCGCTAACAGCTAATTAGCTCAGCTAACATTTTGGTTAGCGGTTAGCGTTTTCGCTAATTTTTATAACCGTTAGCGTTTTTGTTAGCTTCCGCTAAATTTATGTACCGCTAACTAAACCGCTAACTTTTTTTTGGCAGAAGGAAAATTTGTGAGAAATATCACACAGGCTTCGGTTGAAGGGTTCCAAATTCTAAACTTTTGTACGTACTTTACCAGCCAAGAGCCGGGGTGGCTCTTACCGTATCAAGAATTCCTCTCCATTGTACTTCTGGGGTGACATTGCGATTCTCGTTTCGAGTGATTTTGGATCGTTTCGCCCATTCGTTTAACGTGGTCGAAACGAACCAAAATCACTCGAAACGAGAATCGCAATGTCACCCCTGGGTCCTGGGCTACTCGTTTCCAAATCGTTACGCGTCTCGGCACATGCAAGTCGGCTTCAACCTGGTCAAGCCATCTAACTCGTTTGGCGCCTCTATTCCTGGTGCCAGTGGGGCTCTTGTAGAGAACAGATTTTACTGCACAATCGTTCGGTATCCTTGCGATGTGACCGGCCCACAGTAGTCTCCCAACTTTTTCCAAATAGTGACTACAACTCATGGTGCATACGCCTATGCCACTCTCCGCTATCCGTTTGTACTCCGCCAAAAATAGTTCGCAATACCTTTCGTTCAAATACGGCAAGTGCACTTCCGTAAACAAAGTTGCTGCCTCAAGTCCGTAGAGGACTACTTTTGTACGCGGGCTCAAATAAATCGATATTTAAAAAAAATCGAGGCCTCCTACATTCACTGAAAACATCAAGGGAGATTTTTCAATTTTCTCGAACATCACTAGTTTAATAAATTCATAAGTTTTGGGCCAAGTATCAACGCAATAAAGTTTTCACAACAACCAAGGACAATTATTATCAACAAAATATGTTTTTACAAATTTTCTACCTGCTAATTCCCTTTATTCTGATTTCATTGTATTTTTACTAAAAACTTGAAATTTTATTACTACCTTTGAAACAAAAATTATCTTTTATTGCCGAAATCAGCGCTTTTCGCTTAAGTAATGTTGATTCTACAGTGCTTACAAATTTAGCTGTTAGCGGTTAGCGTTAGCTTCCGCTAAATTGTTGATTGATTTAGCGGTTAGCGGTTATCGAAGCTAACGTTTTGATTTAGCGAATTAGCTGTTAGCGAAGCTAAAATTTCGGTTAGCGGTGCCCACCTCTGCGTATTTGATTTTATTTTGTCACGTGAAACAATCCGTCGTTACTTTTCTGTGTTTTTATTTCCACAAATGACAACTTAGAAAATTGTTAGGGCTTGTAATTTAGTTCTTTGTCTGTGATTTTTCTTAGTTTCGGTTACTCACCCGTCATTGGGACTATAGTCTGTTGATGGCGACTTAATAAATAAAATGTCGGCTCGGTAGGTTCGGAAAGAGTAGTCATATATTAAGTTATAGCGGAAGATTGAAGTTTTAGAAGCCTAAAGGTGGAAAATCCTAGGTCAATTCGTGTAATGTGTAATATATCAATGCCCAAATCGGGTTATCTTAAATTTTAAACAGTTAATTATTAAAGTACATGTCATGTCGTGTAATAGTATTATACTATCTACACCAATATGATCTAGATCTAGTTAAAAAGCTGTTCAGCTCAGTCTGCTTCTTGCTCACCGCTGTGATGGAATTCTTTGTTATGGTGCAGCGCAACGACTGGAACGATCTTCTTCTGTTTACTAGGGCAGTAATAAAAAGTGCCATTACTTTTTCTCGCTTCGATGATTGGCTGACCACTACGTGCCGAAGCAGGTACAAAACCAAACCCACACTCAAGAAAAAACTCTTTATTCCGATTGGGTTGAAAAGCGACTTGAAGTAGGAAAAAGTCGACTCAACTCGTTGGAGCAAGTCTTTGTCAACACCTCGCTGACTGATTAACTTTCAGCGCGGGGACATCACTGCACTGCTCGTTCAAAATGCCCCACGCTGAGAGCCGAAGCTGACTGTGACCAAGAAAAATGAAAAAGTTTTCATCCTTGTTTTGTCTTAGTTTGAAGCCAGATTTTCTACCGACTACTGATGCTATTAACGCAATAACACCAATTAAGAACACTCCAAACAACTTTAAACCCGGCAAATTCTTCTTTGAATTCTCATCAGGAAGCTACATTGGTAGATCACTCACACCGCAGGATGCCTTCACCAACCCTCTGCAACAACGGTGTCCATTATAATTTCGAAACTTATGATTTCCCTGCGATGATGCCTGCGAGGTGCTGGATGGCGCTGAAGCAAGCAACCGATTTTCGCCGACTCACGGCGATTATTTTCCACACCAAAAAATGGAATCGCCTCTCTTGGAGTGTCGGCAAACCAAAATATTGTTCCTTCCTAATAGTGCTAGCAAATGACGGATAATTACCCGTAGCACCCAGTCAGTATCCCAACGCACGCAGGTCCAAATCGACGGGAGGTGCTAAGGGACGATTCCCAAAACAACAACCGACCGGATTGACTGTTCAAGGACCTCTTCGCCGGGCTGGAAAAGAAAGCAAGCTCGCTTTCCCCGCTTTCAAAATCTGAACAGTCATTCGCTACCTGTGCGAAGAAGATTGTATCACTGCAAGCGCGGAACCAAAGGGAAACCAATCGCTCGATCGCGTCAGATTGTCAAAGTTAAGGATCTCAAACCGGTGCGGTGTCGGAGGAGAATAAATTCTCCGAATAGAAATGATCATATACGGAACGAATTCAAATTGATGATGAGTAAAAGAAAAATATTGCACACCAACAGAGTCATTTGACTTAACTGGTGTCAGCTGCATTTGTTAATCAATATTTTCGATTTTGTGTTAGATATGTACCTAATAAAAAGTTAGAAGCTCACTTTTGCATTTGAAACCAATTTTGAACCATCGTTAGCCTAACAGTTCGCCGATTGTAATGCTTTGCATAGGGCAAAGCTGGCCCTAGTGAATCTAGTGCTTCCATAATAATTGATCAATGACAAGAACTCTTCCTACATATTTTTTTCGAAATTAAATCTAAAAAACGGTCAACCCAACCCAACTGTCCGATAAATTTTAAGGTTAGTGTGCATATTCTGTGCATAACCATTTTGTGCTGTGATTTACTGGCTTTTACCGAATATCATCTAAACCAACATCACAGTAGTTATACTATTACGACAACACATTCAAAACAATGAATAAGTTCATTTTCACTTAAAGTCACGAACCAAAAAGGAAACCAGTTATGAAACTGCTACTTTTACTCTGCTCGACGCGATGCAGATAACATACACCTACAGGGCGAAATATGTACAAGGGAAAACAATCAAACAAGCACGCCACGTGCAATATTCATCAATTTTAATAAAAAAATGCGTGCTGCATCGTTCGTCGTTTGTATTGTCGAAAGTTATATCCTAGGCCCTAGGTTGAGGGAGAAATTTTCAATTTCAAATTTTCTCTTCCGCTGCCAGCTTTGGAAAGTGTCATCGGATGCAGAGATTACAGTCACTGGTTTGCAGAGCGGCTGTCGTAGGAATAATAGAGGATGAGTAGTAATAACTGTCAGTAAAGTAAATGGTCACAAAAATAAGATGCTTACATAAATTTTAATTTGCTTTAATTTTTCTTTGCTTTAACTACCAGTCACAATCGTTGCTGAAAAGCATTACAGCTGGCACACACGATATCCTGAGGCATTTCATCCCAAATCTTCTCCAAACGTTGCTTAAAAGTATCCACAGTCAATCCTTTGGAGTTCCTTAGTTTGCCTGGCATATAACCCCACACATAGACTTCAAGAGGATTGAAATCAGGCGAAGAAGCAGACTACACTTTCGAATAAATAAAATCCGGAAAAATGTCCTTACATAACGCCTGGGTTGCTTTCGCCTGGTGAGACGGTGCAAAATCTTGTTGGAAGCAGTATGGTGCATTTGACGATGGGAAGCAAATGGTTCTACAAAATATTACCGATGTAATATTTAGTGTTGATTTTAACACCAGGTGCAATGAATAGCAATGGAACCTTTAAATTTTCGGGGAAACATCCCCATATCATCACCCTGGAAACATTCTGGAACCTACGAACAGCCAGTTGATCCCGGAGAATATCAGCAAGATATGCTGCATATATCCGATCATTTTGTTGGTTGTGGTGATCCTGTAGCAGGAACATTTTTTCTTGGTCGTTGAGGCTCACTTTAGAAATATCGATGACGACAAGGATGAATTCTACGCGTAGTTGGAGAGTGAATACGACCGCTGTCCAAAACATGATATCAAGATCATCTTCGGGGATTTCAATGTTCCGGTCTGCCAGGAGGAGGAATACAAACCGTACCATAATTGTCTCTGAACGTGATGTAGGGTACAGGAGGGTATTTCCAGTACGGTACTAAATTCGGCATTCATTGCTGCTATATAACAATACTGAAACGAATGTAGCACTCATAGGATTTAATGTGTTATAACTATTTTCATAAAAATGTAAGTAATTTGCTAAATTTTATTCAATAAACATCAAAACCACTGTTTTTCCACTAGCACGTAATTAAGCTGAAAAAACCAGAAGCAATCGCTTACGCATATGCGCTTATTTGATAACTTATCTAAAAGCACTAGAGAGCAGTAGTTGTTGCTTAAAATAACTACACGAAACAGAGAAATCGAAGAAATTGTATACGCTATTAAACGAACAACACATAACACGAATGGGCTCATTCTGGCCATACTCGGTGCGTCTAAAGTCCAGTCGAAGAAACTCTCTAATCCGAAGAGGGCGTGGGATGGCACTAACGTTGATTTGAGCCAAAATTGCGGGGCAAACCAATTCGCCGACTAATACCTTCCCATTGAATACGACCCTTTCAATTTTTCGTCTTCTCTCCAATGTGTCCATATTCAACAAACTACAGCGGTTTTGGTACGGAGGCAGATTAAATGTGTTTCTCCATGGGAGATATTTAAGCGCGTGCCGAATAAATTTGTGCTGAACAGCTTCCAATCTTGACGACCAGACCCAAATGTTATAGTTTTCATACTACATGATGATTCCAACTAGACAAGCATTGATTCACCTCCCTAAAGCTACAAAATTCCTTTCTTATATCGCTTTTATCGGCGAACAAAACAAAAATAAATCCTGCGATGATGACATCAATATTTTTACTTAAAAATCATCATCACCATCATCATTATCATCATTATCAACATCATCGTAATCATCAGTAAAAAAATTTCAAAAAAGGAATTTTATGACTTTAGGGGAGATTGATCAATAATAAAAAAACCTTTATAATACCTAAATATTGAAAAACATAACATACAAATAATAATATTGTACCAAAAAAAATCATCAGTGGAAAAAAATCGTAAGAAAGGATTTTTCTGACTTTTGGGAAGATAGATCAATAATAAATAAAACATTTCTTATACCTAAAAGTCAAAAAACTTGACATACCAAAAAAATTGTACCAAAAATGATGATTCGATTATCCGGGTGATTCGATTATCCGGACTGAAATTAAAATTAGCACCCGGATAATCGAGTCCGGGCTGTAATACCGACACGTTATCCATCGGTTTCTCTTTTGATCTGTTTTTGAAAAACAGTAATCCCTTTGCAGGCTTTTTCGGCCTGCCGGATTTAAACAACACAGGCACCACTATAGAAAACGGGCCCAATTTAGCCACAGCGACTTCATCATTTCTCGCGACTATAACTCAAATTCAGTAGCGTTTCATTAAGATCAAAATACACGCCGATATTCAGTAAATATTATTCTATCCACTGGTATAAAAATCTTGCCTCGAATAAATATAGTTTCAACGTAATTCCTGAATATTGGTCAGGCTACCGCTTAATGGGCTGAAAATACCCTTCCGTACCCTAGTTTTCCTCCATACACAAACGTGTCAGCTTCAAGTATCCTCCCACCTTTTTCTTCATGCGTTGCCCTCAGGTTATTTCAATCACTAGTCTTCCAAGAGGCCTATCAATTTTCTTTCACGAAGACGCTTGGGAATAATGCCTAGGGTGACCAAATCGGGCCAATTGAAAATCAGGACATTTTTCGCCCATACATGCGGGTGAACATTTAGATTCGACAAATTACCAACCTAACCTCTCTCTCTCTCTCTTCCTATATTTAGATTACAGAAGCAACTATCAAGAACATGTCTCCATTGTACTCGAGCTAGGCTACTGGTCGCTAATTCGATGAGCATCTCGACACTCGCAAGTCAGCTTCAACCTGGATGAGCTATCCAGTACGGGGTCTCTCTATTCGTGATATCGGTGGTATATTCTTGCGACATGGTTGGAACACCGTAGCCTTTCGCCGACTTTCACCAGGGGTACGATGCTCCGTTTTTAGATCGGAGTAGATTACCTGCGCCGTCCCAAGGTTTTTAGTAATGATGTCATGGTCCTCTGCTAGGCGTTGGTTAATTTTGTTGAAGATCGTGCCTCTTGTTTTGACCTTCAATAGCGATGGTAAGTAGAATACGGGACCGCCCATCGACCGTTTCGATAGAACTCGAGAGTGATACCGAAACAAGCGCGTAGAACATCCCTCGCTTCAGCTATGATCAGTCGTGTTATTTAGTTTTAACGGTTAACCGTTCTTATGCACTGTCATAACTCTTCACGCTCAACTGTATCGTATGCTGCCTTGAAGTCCACGCAAATATGATACGTGAGCATATTGTTAGTCCCGACATTTCGAAAGGAATTGTTTGAGTGTACAATAGTTGATCTAGTTATTCACCATGCCTGTCCTGCTCCAGACGTTTTTTTTTCTTAAGGATTATGGTCAACTCACTTTATGTTCGTCGATACTTTGTCAAATTTTCCCTAGTTGCTCTAAGCGCTTCCCTCTACATCGCTTGTACGATCACATCACTTTTCAAGGTGAATCCTAAGCTAAGCTAAACTAAGCTAAGATCTTTTTTCCTCTCCAACGAATGCTAGCGTTCCTCGTCAAATCAACCATTCAGTGCACTTGAAGGCCTGAAGGCCTCTTCCACTGCTCTACGGTTGATTCCGATGATATCGACGTCATCCGCAAAACCAAGAAGCATGTGAGATTTCGTGATGATAGTTCCATTCCTTTCCACGTTTGCCCTTCGTAATGCACCTTCCAAGGCAATGTTGAATAGCAGGTTAGAGAGTGCGTCCCCTTGCTTCAGTCCATCCAACGTCACGAAAGCAGCTGAGGTCTCACCCGCTATTCTAACGCATGATTTGGATCCGTCCAGCGTCGCACGAATCAGCGTAACTAGTTTCGTCGGAAAACAATGTTCTAGCATTATCTGCCACAGCTCATTTCGTTTAACTGAATCGTACGCCGCTTTAAAGTCCACAAACAGATGGTGTATCTGCAAGTTGTATTCCCGGAACTTGTCTAGCAACTGACGCAGGGTAAACATCTGATCCGTCGTGGAGCGACCCTCACGAAAACCAGCTTGGTACTCGCCGACGAAGGACTCCGCTAATAGTCTCAGTCTGCAGAACAGGACACGGGAAAGCACCTTGTAGGCAGAATTGAGCAATGCAATTCCTCGATAGTTTTTACACTCCATTCGATATCCCTTTTTGAAAAATGGGCAAATGAGGCCGTCCAACCACTCCTCCGGCATTTGTTTTTCCTCCCAGATCCTGAGTAGGGAACGACGAGTAGGGAAATTTAATATCAGACACCTGAGAAGACAACTCAGGGTGTGGGGTTTGGTATTCCAACCCCCCTACTGGGGTGTGAGGATCCAGACCCACTAAAACCCTACTCGAGTCTCCAGCCTCAATCCCCACTGGCACCACCTTATCAGTATTACTTCAGGGAGACTACTGCGACTCCTGGCCTGGTTCTTTTCATCTGTCACTCTCTGGCATTCGGCATCAAACCAGCTGTTACGCTGTCTTCCACGCGTCGTGCCTACCACCTCTCTCGCTGCTGTTTGGATGACACCATGGATGTTCCTCCATAGCCCATTTATATCTTCTCCTTCTACCTGCTGTTCTGCGATTCGCTGGTCGAGCTTCCTGGCGTACTCCACTGCTACGCCGTCTGCCGTTAACCGCTGGATGTTGAAACGCAGCGTCCTCTCAGTGCGAGCTTTCGCCGTATTCGACAGTCTTGCGCGAATCTTACTCACTACGAGATACTGGTCAGAGTCGATATTTGGTCCCCGAAAAGACCGTACATCCATCCGAACATCCGAAAAGTGTCGACCGTCAATCAAGACATGATCGATCTGAGAGCTAGTCTTCATTTGGATGCCTCCAGGTGTGTTTCCGAATATTCAAACGTGGAAAGTAGGTGCTACAGATGGCCATCCCTCTGGCCGCGGCAAAATTTATGAGCCTCAGACCGTTATCATTGGTCGACAGATGCAGGCTATGTCTTCCAATAACTGGACGGAAGAATTCCTCCCTCCCGATCTGCGCGTTTGCATCTCCGATGATGATTTTCACGTCGTGTTATGGGCACTCTCCATAGGTCCTCTCAAGTCCTCTGTCGTAAAACTCGTCTTTAGCATCATCGGATTTATCATTTGTCGGTGCGTATAAGTTGATTAGGCTATAGTTAAAGAATTTTCCCTTAATCCTCAACACGCATATACGGTCATCTACGGGCCTCCACCGGATAACTCATTGCTTTTGTTTTCCCAACACTACGAAACCGACTCCATGTTCAGCTTTTGTACCGCCACTGTAGTAGATGTGGTACTTGAAAGAAGTGCCTGCAATAGGGTCTACTGCACGGAACTCCCTTTCTCCGGAATTTGGCCACCGAACTTCCTGAATAGCAGCGATCTCCACTCCGAGTTGATGCAGCTCTCGAGCAAGCAAGCCAGCCCGTGCCGGTTCATGGAGAGTTCGGACATTCCAGGTACCAAGTTTCCAATCGTTATCCCTTAATCGTTTCCTTGTCCCTTGCCGTGTCCTATACCGATTGTTCCGTCCTGAATTTCTTTGTTCGTTGTTCGTGGTAATTGAGTTTTCGGTATATTACCTCACCGGAGTCGCGATACCTACATCCCGCTAATGGGTCTGCCATCTTAGGTATAGCTTGCGGGATACATCATTTCATATTCAGCCGCCCGTTACGAGATAGACGCTGTGTGAGCCGCCCCTCACCTGGAGAACAGGCGCTCTAGTTCGCACCTCCTAGCTTAGCTGCTTCAGTAAGTACATGAAGCATTTCCTGGTAAGGCCATCGACCATCATCATTTGATTTAGATCTGCGTGGAGACGCCAGGTGGGAGCTTGAGAGAGCCAGAGCTATGTTTGATGCTCCTTCCAAGTAACTCTCTCCATTTCATACCCAGGAACCCCCTCTAGCTACGCCAATATTCGCCGACCTGGACATTTATATCTCAATGACAATCCTGATGTCCCTTGGCGAATAACTTGTACGGCACCTCCAGCTGCACGTAGAAGGTTTCCTTCTCGTCATCGGGTCTACCTCCGTCAGCGATTGCGATTAAATCGTTTAACTACTTCGGGTAGTGGGTCGCTATATGCTATATGGGCCTATTTAGAATCGGTACATACCGCAAAATTTTGACTTTCGTTTCTGCAAACATTAAATCAGCGAAAACTAAAACCAATCGATCATTTGACATCGGCAAAGTGCTTCACAATTTGTCACGAAACGCCAAGTCATCGAGAGATAATTTGTTACCAAGCCGGAATCAACTTCCAGTATGTCATGTTTCACAAACTGATAATAATTATTGTAATAATAACAGTAGTTAAATTGAAATCCCATAGATGATAGGCCCAGCCCAAAATGTTCAAAGATTACACACACGTGCCCAAACCAGGGAACGGAACCACATGAACGACGACGACGACGACGAGGACGTTCACTGTTTGTCAATAAATCAATCGCCTACTGATGACTGTCACTTTGTTGCTCGCGTCCTTTGTCCTCGGTGATGGGTTCACTCGATTATCAACAAAAAAACGAGGGTGGAAAAAAGCAGCCTATCTTCCTAATAATGACAGCAATACCTTGTGATAATATAACTGAAGTGCTATGACTAGGCGAGCTCGATTGTGTCACCCGGTCGCGAAACCGACGACGTTGTACGACCCGACGTGGGATCCACACCATGTGGGATCCAAACAATTTCTCCGACAACTGCAGTCCTTTCTTCGTCGCCGGCTCGCTCACTACACATTCTATTGAGCATACTAATTTTCGCCACATGGAAGGTGGAAAATGAAGCGTTGTCATCATTATTGAACGGCGAAGGTGTGACACCTTCCGGATTGGAAAGTAGCACATATGTTGGAAAAATTGATTTTCATTGTCTTGCTGGTGTCCTTCGTCGGTGCCGGTGAGTATCAGCCACAGTGGCTGAAAGACTGTCGCAAACATACGTTCAAGAGGGCGCGACCTAGCGCGAAAGAAAGTAGAAAACTTTTTTTTTTTTGCTGAGCTCCACTTTTTTATTACCATCATTATGAGCTATTAGAAGGGCAATTTTTTGCTTGACGACTAGTTCAGCAGTATGGAAATCAGAGCCGCCGCGGCACGTAGCGTGACAGTTGGCCATATGTGCAGAATGTGTCACATGCCGTGATACGAATAATGCGGGGAGCAGTTGTTCACCAGTTGAAGAAAAACGGCGGTTTTTTCGTTGTTGGAAAAACCAAAACAACAAAAAAACAACTCCTGCCGCATACGACTCCCGAGGGAAACGTTTCGTTTTGGGTTTCTGTATTGCTGCCACCGTAAAGTAGATCGCTGCGTGGCATTTTTTTCTCAGTCTTCCTGCCCTGGATTATAACACAAACGAAGGGATCAAAGCACAATCTATCAGAGCAAATTTTCCGCATAAATGTGATTTGATGACCCTTTCGCTCGGTGCCGCTTCTGGGGAGGATATTTACCGGGAATGTGATGACCATCATTAAAATGATTCATGGTGGATCATTTTCGGGCGGGGCGGTTGCAGCCGCCTTACTGTGAGGTCCTCGAGCTTGGTTGAGAGTTGGAGAAAGTGGTTGTGTTCAAATTTATCCTTCGAAAGAAACCAAATATAAAGTAGTAGTCGCTAGTATGCTGTTTACTGGTAAATAAATTTTCGGTGTCACAGTACATAAAATAAACACCACGTGAAAAGAGAAAAATTTAGTTCAGAATTTGCTTTTTCATTCCAAACGCTCTAAAACGTGATTGAAATTGGTTTGACCTCTTCTATATAAATGCAATTTTTGGTTAATTAATCCTCCTAAAAGATAGAATTATTTCTGCGTCATTTGTTATGGAATTACTCTACGGTAATATCATTGTTCCGCCTATTATCCCAACAGAAAACAAACAATACCCTCTGCCCTACTCCACACATGATCGTCAATCGACACCAGTCCCCACCAATCTTAAAATCTTCCGAAACAACAGTTACCATCCCGTTTTATCTCCCTTCCGAAGATTATGGACTGATTATTAATTACCCGGTTCTTTTTTTTTCGTCATTCTTCACCGTTCGGCACTTGCCGCTGATTGTTTTCGTGACAAGTTAAAGATCGATCCGCACCTCAGCCGAGGAACCAGTACCTATGGATGAACAAACCGCGAGATAAGACACATTGCCTTGCACACCTAAACGCGGCACAGTCCACACCGTCGCACCCCGGCCGTCCTTCTCCCGATCGAACGTTCGGCCCATCGCCGACCGCCGCCGCCGCACGCAACCCAACAGGTTCGCACCTCTTTCATCCGGTGCGCGATAGAAAGATGCGCGCGAGGAGATTAGCGGCCAGCGGACGCAAAAAAAAGATGGTTCCTCGCGCGCAATGTGTACGATGCGGCACAAATTACGATTATTAGTTATTCGTGAAGATCTAGGTTCACTAACTGTTAATTTGTATTGTGGCGTTACATTCATTTTGTCCGATTGGAGTAGCTCCAACCGACTCCGGCCGACCGACCGACCGACGGTGGCGATGCTGCTGATGATGATGACCATCCTACCTCCTTACCATTTCGACCTGCAACCTCCGCGCGACCGCTTTGTCTACTCCACCGGCTGGCTAGGCACCTGCTGCTGCTACTCTTGGGGTACGCTAGGAAACGGTGTGATATACCACTAAATGGCTGCCCGAGAAGCGCGAAGATTATTATCGAGTGCCGTTGTCATGCTGTTTTTTGCCACTTTTTTCTTTCCCTTGACGCCCATATGTCATCTGACACTCTCTCGGGGTGAAAATGTTAAAAGCTGTTGACAATGAATAGCCCTCTTCGTTTTTGAACTGAAGATGCATCAAGAAGTTAACCTACAGCTAATGGATTCTGTCAGTGATTTTAATGGGTGACAACTTGTCAACTTGACAACTGGAAATGCGGGGGCGTGCCGTATTCGGTAGAATGGATTGCATTGAAAATACTTGTCATATTTGTGGATTGCATTCCTTGTGGTACCTTACAGTTGAATTACGTAGTGTGATATACAAATAACCATTATCAATGCAATTCAAATGAAAGTCAAAAAAGATTTAAGGGGAAATGAGCAATCATTAACTTTTCGTTGGAAAGCATAATTTCCAAAGCAGTTTTTGGGCCCAAAACAGGGACTCTGTTTTTAGAAATGTATTCACTGCATTATTCTTGCCAATCTGCACACAAAGAATATTTTCATGAACAAAACTGAACAAACAAAACAACTGCTTAACTCAACTCAACGAAACGAAACGAAATGCTTTAACTTTATCATTAAACTTTGTATTGAACGATTTTGGATTTTGATCCATCAAAAAATTGGAAAATTTCTAGCGTCCAGGACCTGAAGAGATTTTAGGACCAAATTTATAAAACTGATAATAATCTTCTGATAACTGCTACAAAATCGTTCTAATACCTAGTGGTCACTCTTTAGAACGTTTTTAGAGCAAGCTTATTGTTATTGCTAAACCCAAAATCGCTAGACGAACACCATCGGCGATCCTGAGGATGTGCTCCATCGCCACGTCCATGAGTAGTTTTCCTGCTCTCAGGGTCGGTTCTCACATGGGATTGCTGACCAAAATTGTCCAAAATTAATATTATAAAAAAGTAACTGCAGTTGTAGTGATGCTTCATGGCTGTAATCACCTTACTTTCGGGCTATACAAGGTGTTAGTTCTACTGACAGTCCAAAGACCCATGAAGAATGACTAAGTACTTGCAGCGCATCCCGGCATAAATCTCCTGTCAGCAATCCCCGCCAGATAGTAACAAAGAACCATAGGGATTTTACTATTACTTTCGGATTTTCGACCCATTTGGTATTGACTGAAGTTTTTGGAGCGTCTTAGTCATATACATAGTAGAATTAAATTGAATAAGTTTTCTTCTTTTTTAATTTTTTAATTTTAGCCATTTGGTATGTTATTTCCAAAGGAGTCGACCCGTATATAATCAGACATGAGATAAAACAAACCGAGAAGAAAAGTTCTAAACTCACTGTTAGATTATCTAAATGAATAAATAGAAAATTTTCAGCAGTGTCCGAAATTGCACAACATATGCGCATCAAATTTTAACGTGCATATTGGAATGATCTTATAACGCGCCATCAGAAGTGCAAATTTCGGAAACCAGTTGGTGTAACAAAATAAATGAACTCGACTAATAATTTTTTATCAATATTAATATTAATCGCTATTAATTTTCATCAAAACTATTCTAGCTACAGCTTTTATCTCCTATTGCAAAAGACATAATAAGGCCTTTATTATTGGGTGCGATGCGAATGCCCATCATACAATTTGGAGCAGCTCAAATATCAACAAGAGAGGTGAGTCACTTTTCGAATATATTTCTCAGCATGATATTGATATATGTAACAGGGGCAATTCTCCAACTTTTACTAACTCAATCAGGGAAGAAGTTCTTGACTTAACATTATGCAACTCAAAAATTTCTGATAAAATACAGAACTGGCATGTATCAGATGAAATATCGTTATCTGATCATAGTCAAATTTTATTTGAATATGCTGCAAATGCCTTGTTACAGGAATACTATAGAGATCCTAGAAAAACAAATTGGGAACGTTACAGCTCGGAGCTTGAGGGTGAGAGCGGGATAATTTCAGTAGAAATAAGTTGCCATCAGGAGCTGGAAAAGGGTTCACAAATTCTAATAGACAAAATTAAACAAGCCTACCGTTTGAGTTGTCCGGAAAAAAGGCGTTCTACAAATAGGGATGTGTCGTGGTGGAACGATAGGCTAGAGAAATTAAGGAAAAGGGCCAGGAAATTATTTAATCATGCCAAAACCACATCAAATTGGTCCAAATATAAAATGGCCCTGACTGAATACAATAAAGAGATCAGAAGATCTAAACGTAGGGATTGGAGGTTCAATTGTGAAAACATTGAAAGTGTCCCGGTTGTTAGTAGGCTTCAGAATCTCATTCTAATGGCTTAGGATTTCTCAAAAATAGTGATGGTTCTTTCACTTCAAATACAAAGGAAACGCTAGATGTACTGATGAAAACTCATTTTCCAGATTCTCTAGCAGTTCCAAATCAAATGTTAGACATTTCAGACTCAAACTCTGAAATAATGGACAAGTGTGCTGAGCAGGGATGGAAAAAAATCGCTCCTAGCGATCAAGATCATAGAAGCGATCAGATTTAGATTCATTGAGATCACTACTTGTAAGCGACAAACACTTTGTCGCGACCCGTGCAGATTATGACAAACCTCATGTCAGATCATGCTCATTGCATGATTGCGTTGAGAAATATAACAGATACAGACGATTGGTTGTGTGCATCGTATGAATCACAATACAAACAACATGTGTGACCTTTTTTCTCGCAGTTAGGTAAGATGTAACACTGTGATCGACTACTGAAACTGTTTAGAGAACAAAATCTTGTGATCAATGCTAATGATTCACTGTTTGTCATGATCTGTACGGATCGTGATCTGTGCGTGTGGCGATAACTCACAGATTTTATCAAAATCACTGATCTTCCATCCTTGGTGCTGAGACTAGACCAAACGACTCGCAGGATAGATCAGAAAGATCTAATAGGGAGAATGAAAGTCTGGCCAATAAAATTTTCACACACCCAAGAGTAGAATGGGCAATTGATTCATTTGCCCCACTCAAATCTCCAGGAGTTGATGAAATTTTGCCAATATTTCTTCAAAAAAGCAAGACTGTATTAGTTCCTGCTTTAACCAAGCTATACAAAGCAAGTCTTTTGCTAAAATATATTCCTACAGTATGGCGACAGGCCAAAGTAGTGTTTATACCAGAAGCAAACAAAAAAGACAAATCTTCACCAAAATCATTTAGACCAATTAGCTTGTCATCCATATTCCTGAAAGTAATGGAAAAACTAATTGATGAATATGCTAAAGGTGTGATACTCTGCAAAAATCCTCTAAGTAAAAATTAATTCGCGTATCGAAGTGGCATGTCAACAGTTACTGCTCTCCATTCTATCGTAAATAAAATAGAAAAAACTTTTGAAGCCAAAGAAGTCTCACTAGCAGCATTTCTGGATATAGAAGGAGCATTTGATAATGCTAACTATATCTCAATGGAAAATGCAATGAAAAGACATGGTTTTGCAAACTGCTTGGTTGAGTGGATTGTTGAAATGCTGTCAAATCGAGAGATACTTTCCAATCTTGGAGAATCTTCATTAAAAGTTATAGCTGTTAAAGGTTGTCCACAAGGGGGAGTTCTATCTCCACTGCTTTGGTCGTTGGTGGTAGATGACCTTTTGAAAAACCTGGAATTGCTAGGCTTCGAAGTGATTGGTTTTGCGGACGACGTCGTCATTATAGTCCGTGGCAAATTTGATACAATAGTCTCAGAACGAATGCAAACAGCATTAAGTTTCACCCTTTCATGGTGCAAAAAAGAAGGACTGAATATAAATCCTAGTAAGACCACAATTGTACTATTTACAAAAAGAAATAAAACTAATTTCATAACTTTGCACTTAGACCAAACTCCTCTACCGTTTTCTACAGAAACTAAGTGTCTTGGAATTACTCTAGATAAAAAACTCAACCTGAATACATATATCGAACAAGTGATCAACAAAGCTACTAGTGCTTTTTGGGCATGTAAAAGAATGTTCGGTAAAAAATGGGGTCTAAGGCCAAAAATGATACATTGGATTTACTCGGCTATAGTGAAACCTAGAATCACATACGCAGCATTAGTTTGGTGGCCGAAAACGAAACAAAAAACGATTCAAATTAAACTTGGAAAGCTGCAAAGGCTCGCTACTATCGCTATAACAGGAGCAATGGGTACTACTCCGTCTAAAGCCCTAGATGCTCTATTAAATCTGTTGCCATTATCTCAGGTCATTCAACTAGATGCTGTTAAAAACGCGATAACACTCAGACGAACCAAAAATCTTTTCAGTGGTGATCTAAAAGGCCACCTAAGTATCCTAAAGGAATTTGAAATTAATCCTCTTATTTTTCAAGCTGAAGATCTAATGGAAAAAAAATTCGATTTTGACCATTTATTTAGCATCCATGAACCAGATCATAGTGAATGGGAACGAGGGGGCCCCTATGTCAGAGATGGTTCAATAACTTTTTACACTGATGGTTCGAAATTGGCAGACCGAGTGGGGGCTGGCATTACTGGTCCTGGACTGAATAAGTCAGTGGCAATGGGCAAATGGCCAACGATCTTTCAAGCGGAAATATATGCTATTCTAGAATATACTTCGACCTGCTTGAAGAGAAAATATAGGTATGCAAATATTTGTATTTTCTCAGACAGTCAAGCAGCTCTGAGAGCTCTAAAATCCGTTGCTTGCACTTCCAAATTAGTCTGGGACTGTGTAAAACTGCTTCAACAGCTATCTACACACAACAGGGTAAACCTCTTTTGGGTTCCCGGGCACTGTGGTATAGAAGGTAATGAAAGAGCAGACGAGTTAGCCAGATCTGGATCTGCAATGGAATTTATAGGTCCGGAACCTTTCTGTGGGGTATCCAATAGTGCGTGCAAGATGGAACTGAAAAAATGGGAAGAGAATCAGGTCAAATTGAACTGGAATAATACTCTATCAGCTCGTCATGCAAAACGGTTTATTAAACCAAATGCCTCAATCACGCAAAAGCTATTGAATCTTTCAAAAAAAGATTTGAGTACTTTTAGCGGAGTGGAGTCCTCAGAAAGTAATACAATTTATTCTCAACATATTACCGTGTTGGGATGATACCTTCAATTAAAATAACAATTACTAAACAACATAGTAGCTGTTCATAAGTAAAGGCATACAGCAAAAGAGGACACACCACAATAGATCAAAGAACTGGTCGCAGTGGTCCAAGGTCCCCAATAAGGAAAAAAAAAAATTCTAGCTACATTCCCGGACATGAAAACATATTAATAATAACTTTATTTAGCCACATCATGTTTTGCACTGATGGAATATAGCTAGAACTTTTATTTCAGATCTAAGAAAAAAGTGCTAGAATGTCCTAGCAAAAATTTACTCCTCATAATGGCAGCAAACAATCTGCTTGATCAGCGTATTGTACTGTTTCAAAAACATGATAAAACTAAATAAATAAATAAATGTGAAATGATAAAACTAACAGACTTATGCCGGTTTGTTTATCAACCACAATAAGAATCAATTTGTATTGCTACGCCTTCTCATGAGAATACCTAGAGCAGTTTTATGAGAAATGTTGCACAACCAATTGGTTCAAAAGAGATTATTAACACCCGCAATAAAATATCGACTTTAAATCGGCGTATGACACAATCGATCGAAATCAGCAATGGCAGATTATGCACTACTACGGATTTCCGGATAAACTAACGCGATTGGTCAAGGCGACGATTGATCGAGTAATGTGTGTTATTCGAGTATTAGGGGCAGTCTCGAGTCCCTTTGAATCTCGAGAAGGTTACGGCAAGGTGATGGGCTTTCATGTTTGCTTTTCAACATCGCTTTGCAGGGTGTCATAAGAAGAACGGGGATAGACACGAATGGCACGATATTCACGAAGTCCATACATGAATACATGAAAGGAAGAGGTTCTAGATAAGTGAATGCTGACCTCCCTCCCCGGATTCGTTTAGACGGTGATGAAATCAAGACGGTAGAAGAGTTCGTAATTCTGGGCTCACTGTTTACCGCAGACAACGACACCAGCAGAGAAATATAAAAACGCGTTATGGCAGAAAATCGTGCCTACTTTGGACCCCGTAGGACGCTGCGATCGAACAAAATTCGCCACCGCACGAAGTTAGCAATCTACAAGACGCTGATTAGACCGGTAGTCCTTTACGACCATGAGGCATGGACTAGGACCAACGCACCCTTAGTGTTTTCGAACGGAAGGTGTTGCGCATCATCTACGGTAGAGTGCAGACGGAAGACGGAACGTGGAGGAGGCGAACGAACCATGAATTGCATCAGCTGCTTAGGGAACTACCCATCGCTCACACCGCAAAAATAGGTCGCCTGAGACGGGCTGGGCACGTCATGAGGATGTCGGATGACAGCCCGGTTAAAAAAGTTCTCAATAATGATCCGACTGGAACGAAACGGCGGGGGGCGCAGCGAGCAAGATGGATCGATAAAGTAGAAGGCGATCTGCGGACCCTACGCAGACTACGCGGTTGGCGAATTGCGGCCATGGACTGAGTGGAATGGAGACGACTCCTTCGTACAGCAGAGGAAACTACGGCCTGGAGCTGATTAACCTCCAACCTAACCATGTTTAATGCTGAATTGAAACTACAAATGAAATCATTATGCTAAACAGGGCGAAACCAATTGGTTTATTTATTATTTGATGCAATACGCTGCACTTATTATGTTATTTTAATCATTTAAATTTATGCTACACTGCTGTCACCACAATTTATACTAGGAAGCAAACATTTTACAACACCACGTCTAGCAGCGCTCATCCAACGGGTACGGGGCATGCCTCGAGGTCGTCGGCCTCTGTCGGGTTCTCTGTTATATTATTTTCGTTGGTCTCTCGTCCGGCATCCTTGCTACGTGGCCAGCCCATTGTAGCCTACCGTGTTTTAGCCACTTCATATTGGCGGATATTGGCGTCTTTGTACACTTGGTACCTATACTTTGTTTTGGTAGAATTTATGATAAGCCCCATCCTAGCAGCTTGCTTCTTCAGATGCCTGTACGCTTCTTCCACAGGTCTTCGGTTAACACCGATCATATCAGTGTCGTCCGCGAACCTTAGGGGATATGAAATTTCGTGATGATGGTACCGCTTCTCAGCACGCCTGCCCCTCGAATAGTACCTTCCAATGGAATGTTGAACAGCAAATTCGATAACTGTCACCTCCATCTAACGCCACAAACGAGTCCGATGTCTCACCCGCTATCCTGACGTTGGATTTTGAACCATCAAGGGTAGCACGTATCCGCTTAATCAGTTTTGTTAGAAACCTTGTTCAAGCATAATTAGACACAGCTCATTTCGTTGAATCGTACGCCCCCTTACAGTCTCCAAACAAATGGTGAGTCTGCAAGTTGATTTCCCGGATTTATCGAAGATTTGTCGCAAGGTGGAGCGTCCCTCTCGAAAACCACAGTGGTATTCGCCAACAAAGGTTTTCTGTAACGGCCTCAGTCTGTGAAACAGGATGCGAGAGAGAATTTTGTATGCAGAATTGAGTAGAGTAATGCCCCGATTATTGCTGCATTCAAGCTGGTGGCCATTTTTGTAAATAGGGCATATGATACCTTCCAACCCGTCCGTAGGTAGTTCCTCTTCAGCACATACCTTCAGTATAACCTGATGGATTACACAATAGTGCCGTTCGATCCTGGCTTTCAAAAATTCAGCGGGGATGCCGTCCTTGTTCTGGATTGACAAGATTACACTATGGCGCATATGGTTGACCTCTACGTCTGTGACCGATAGTGGTGTTTCCTGTGTGGGGTTCAAAGCAACTTGATTCGAGGTGGCTCACTATATTAAAAGTGACTTAAGGTTGTTCATCATGACAAGAGCTTGCTCACTATGGAGGGTGCTTACGATCATTGGCTTGAACCGGTCAAAGCGACAGATGAGACCATCAGCTGCATGAACTTTTGCGAGCCACTCATGCGAAATGCGTATGGTTGAAGTCGTCTGTTACGAAAGTGCTGCATGAGCGCCAGAATCTCTTTTGGATGTACGACAAAAGTGCTGAGGTAACTTGAAGCAGACCATCTTGGTTAACGGTAAGTAGATGGAACAGCTTTATAAGAAAATTCAACAGTCTGTCTCTACACCACTAGTCCCAGGAACTGTACTGTAGGCAAACCTCCGATAAAATATCGCCGGGATGAGCGCTTTAGGATTGCCAAACTACTCCTTGGTGGTACGAGGCCATTGACCACTGAAGTCGTCGTCATAACTGTTCGTCCTCCGAAGGAATTATTCTAGTTGTACCAGTCCTGAATTCTCCCAAGCGTCACAGCGGAATCTGTAACTGATCCGGTAAATGAATATTTGCAGTCCGGCGGACTATTCAAGGTCATTCCCTTGTCCAAAAATGATGAATTTCATCCTGTTTAAAATCGGGATGGATATAAAATTTCGGGCCTACGCACTGCATTTCTGCGGTACCTGACCTCAAGGTCTTCTCTTTGGAGCGTTTTAGGGCGTTGTCTGAAAAAATATTGGGCACCGTCAAACCACTTCTCATCGCCTAACACCCTACGAGTCCCACTAACTTCTGCGACGACTTCGGATCCACCTGTAGCTCCACGATCTTCGGAAATGCCATTGTTTCTGATTACACGAGCACCACTGCCACTCCACTCATGCCTGATTGGATGCTGAGACGGAAAGTTTCTAGCATCATGGAGGTTTCTGTTCCTCCTGCCACAGTCGAGCTATTCCTACCAGCTCACACCAGTCGTCCCGTCAATCTCTCCATCAATTCAGACTCGCTTGACGTAGCATACCACTCTAGGCAGCTCACCGCTTTTCTATCGACATCTGAGGCTATACCGGGATGCAATGATTTTGACCTCCCCACAGCAATCAAGCCATTCCTGCCAGCGAGCAACAGTCGTCCCAGTTCTGCGTGTGGGCGTACGGAACGGAGTTCCCAGAATTATGGACCAGGTTATTGCAACAACTTCTATAACAATTCATCCGATAATGCAGTTCCCGTTTCCAGCTCTTTATCTGACCCACAGCAGAACTATTCCATTCCGCTGCTGATTTACTACAAGAACGTGCGCGGACTTCGAACTAAAATCCACGACTATTATTTTGTGGTAATAGAGTGGAGTTATTCGGGAGCGCTTTTTCCGTATTTAGAAGTGATCGTTACTAGCAGAAAAGCAAAAAATTACTCGGCGGTGGTGTGTTGATCACGATCTCTAATAAACTAAGTTGCTCCATCGACTCATCCCCGATTTATAAAATACTTGAGCAACTATGGGTAAAAGACCTAGTGGCCAGTCGTTCTCTGAGCTTCGGTGTATACAGCTTCGGAGTATTTATAAGCGAACATGTCGACACAACTGGAAATGTATATTATCTAGTATATCTCAAATGACCTAATGCTGTTCGGTGATTACAAAACCAACCCGGCTTAGTTTGGAATGCTTCTGTAAACGAATGCCCTGGCATCCACTACCAACACTCTCACACTTCCGCAGCTTGTACCGCGCTCTTGGACGAATTCTGCTTCCACGGCCTGACACAATTTGCTTGGTCGATCTAATACTTGTCAATGATCCTGCCGGCTGTACCGATGATCTCGCTCGAAGCTGATCATCCCGCTCTTGATGTTATAGTCAGGGTGCCGATTCCTGTCGACAGCTACCGTTAGACTTCCACAGTATTGATTAAGATGAGCTAACTACAGCAATTGTGCAGGGCGACTGGCAATCCTGGTTAATTTCTCCTGATTATGACCCCGCTGTTGATCAATTCATTCGCGCTTTGAATAGCTTGATCATTCGTACAAGGAAAATTTTCGGAGGTTTTGAAGCATTCTCTTATTTTTCCGGTTTTTAAGAGGGGCGATCGCGTAAGAAATTACCGTGGCATTACTAGTTTATCTGCTGCCTCCAAATTAATCATAATAACTGTGAGTGCCGCATTTGCTCAACGCTCTAGCCACTATATGTTGTGAAACGAACATGGGTTCATGGGCATGGCAAGCCGTATGTCACCTGGCTACGCTCGCATTTGTCTGATAAGGTTCTGCAAGTGAAAGTCGGGTCAAAACTATCGTCTCCATTCACAAATAAATCCGATGTACCCCAAGGCAGTAACTTGGGAGCAGTTTTAATTATTTTATTCGTTAATAATGCTGCCTCTACTCTTGGCACTGGTTGTAAAGTAGCATTTATACTTATGATCTTAAAATATACTTGACGATTCGTTGCATCGAGCATGGTCGTCGTCTTCAAATACTTTTGGACACATTTCTGAATTGGAGGAATTTGAACTGCTTGACGATTAGTATTACCAAATGCAAGCCAATTACGTTCCATCAGATCAAATCGCCTATCGTGATTGATGATTAAATTATGAAAAGGTATGCTTATGTAAACGAACTTGACCCGAAACTGGCATTTGATCGTTATCGTGCAATGATAATTTCCAAAGCAATCCGTCAGTTAGGATTTACTGCCAAAATAGGACGTGATTTTTATGCATTATAATTTAATGATTTTAGTCTACTGTGCGCTAGTTCGTCCGCTTCTCGAGAATGTATGTCTAATTTGGAAACTGTCAAAAGCTAGTCATCGCTTACTGTAATGAAAATAAAAAAATAACTCTTTTGTGTTAAGAAATATAGGCATAGTTTCTTCGGCAAAGTTATAAATATTATAAAAACAAGCAACTTTGTCGAAGAAATAAAATTTCTATCTTTATCGAATGCTGAACTGTAGGGGCACATTCTTCAAAACTTCTTTAAAAATTGGTTTTTCATGCTTAGTTTTTGTTAGTTGCATTTTACAAGAATACAATGTTCTAGGCAATTATCGAAGCTCTCAAAATACACGTTTTTGCAGAAGACCACAAATCTCTTGAACCATTACTTGCTGAGTTATCGCATATTCAAGCTTTAAATTTCCATAGCTTCACGAACCCATGGGGTAAAATGGGGCAAGCGGATTTATGAAATCAGCGCTTCATCTTAAAACTTAAGTCCAGTACTACAAACTTGTATGGGTTTCGCTTGTCCCCAACTACCCAAATGAGAGCACGGCAATCATACGTTTTATGTGTTTCGCGTTCGCGAAAAACTCGATACATGTTCATTTTTTTTTGTATTCGTACTATCTACGAATACAAAAAAAAATGAACATGTATCGAGTTTCTTCGACAAAGTTTGCTAAAGAAATGGCATTTCTATCTCTATCGAATGCAGACCTGCAGAGCATTTTCTTTGGAAATTAATTAAAAATATTTTTTTTATATTTAGCGTATGTTGGTTGCTGCATTTTGCAAGAGTATATGGTTCTAGGCGATTATTGAAAGACTCAAAACACATGTTTTTGCAGAAGGATGCAAATCTCCATGACCGTTTCTTACAAAGTTATCGCTTATTTAAGGCAAAATAAACCTTAACTTCACGAGCCGAAAGCGATAACTTTATAAGGAAAGGTCCTGGAGATTTGCAATCTTCAGCAAAAACGTGTATTTTGAGTCCTTCAATAATCGCCTAGAACCATATATTCCTGTAAGATGCAACCAAGTATGAAAAACTTATTTTTAAAGAATTTCTGAGGAAAATGCTCTATAGCTCTGCACTCGATACGAATAGAAATGTCATTTCTTTAGCAAAGTTGTTAACCTTTACATTTTCCATAACTTTGCCGAAGAAAGCATGTGTCTATCTACTAACACAAAAAAATGGACGTGTAAAACGTGTGATTGCCGTACTCTCATTTGGGTGTTTGGGGACAAGCGGAACCCATACAAGTTTGTAGTACTCGACTCAAGCTTTAAGATGAAGTGCTGATTTCATAAATCCGCTTGCCCCATTTTACCCCATGGGTTTGTGAAACTATGGAACTATTTAAAGCTTGAATATGAGATAACTCAGCAAGTAAAGGCCCTAGAGACCTTAGAGTCTTCTGCAAAAACGTGTATTTTAAGATCTTCGATAATTGCCCAGAACATTTTATACTTGTAAAATGCAACTAGCAAAAGCTAAGTATGAAAAACCAATTTTTAAAGAAGTTTTAAAGAATATGCCCTATTGTTCAGCACTCGATAAAGATAGGAATTTTATTTCTTCGGCAAAGTTGTTTTGTTGTACAATATTTACAACTTTGCCGAAGAAACTATATCTATATTTCCTAACACAATAAAGTTATTTTTTGATTTTCATTATAGTAAGCGATGACGAACTTTCGATAGTCATACGAACATAAGTGCTAAAGACCATAAATGATAAAAGGAAAGCAAACGACACTAGAAAAAAAGCGGACCACTGTGCAACGCCTTGTGGACTAATTTGAAGATTGGTGCTCGAGTATAATGCTTACCATCAGCATCTCAAAGTACTTCGCCATATGTTTTCGCCGTAGAAATAGGCTAATAGCCTTTAGCTACGAGGGACATTTGTTACAACGCATCTATCACATTCGAAATCTTGGTGTCGTCCTGGATGACGCACTAATTTTCGGTATACACCATTACGACATTATCTCCAGAGCCAATAAGCAACTCGGACTTATTTTTAAAATCACAAAGAAGATCGTTTATAAGATCTGTTTTGCAATTCGGATCTGTGATCTGGTGTCCTCATCAATAAATTTGGATCGCCAGAATTAGCATTAAAGCACTAAAGCATTAAAGAAAAAATTCTTAAGGAATTTACTGCTTATATTAATGCGTTTTGATTACCTGGGTAGTGTTAGATCATATTTGAGACATAGTTCACTTGCATTCCTTTCTTGTGATTCCTGTTTCTACTTACATATAAAAGAAGAAGGGTAAATATCTTAAGTTGGATGATCACATAGCCAAAAAATATCAATCTCTCAAATCACATCAGTTTTGTCAGCCGGGTATTAAGTTAGCTTTCACATCTTTTTATATCATAAAAATTCATGAAACCCGAAGAACTTCCTCCAATAAGTTACCGACAAGCTTACGGCGGCACGTGACAGAAACAATTTACTGTCGCAATTAGAACAACTTTCCACACCGTATAATTTTTTTACGCTCAGTCATAAACAGTCAATCTCATAATACAATGTAGAACGAAATCATGATTTACACTCACTTCCGCACACCCCCGATTCGCTACTGCCCGCCGAGCAAACCCAGGACCGGAAGTCAAACGACCAAAAACTCCGAGGAGATTTTATCGCTGTCAATTTGTTTAATACACACTGACTGTCTGTCTAACCCGTCGAACAGAAAAAAAAGCGCAAGAGGGTGTCGGAGGAAGAAACAAAAAAAACGAAACAACACCGACAAATCCACCTTTCCCGCAGGAAAAGGTGACGAAATGCTATCACAATATCACTGGATTACCGGCAATTTCTATGCTGCCCCGCTGCGAGACGCTCGCTGCCTGCCCGTTGTTCCGGTCGGTCCGGAAGGGTGGGCAAAAAACAAAAGCAGCCTCTGTCTGTGCAGTATGCAGTAGAAAGGACTCACCCGCGTAGTACGCGGTACGCGGTGAAAGCAGTGCGTGGGTAGGTGGAGTAGGAAAATCATCTGCCCCGTGTTATTTTTCGGATATTAAAAACCGAACTACCACCCCTCGGTTTCCGCGGGAAAGTCACTGCGCTCTATCCGTTCCGGGACTGTCTCTACCAGTACGGGGACTGGTTTGAGTATAATCAAGATGTAGGTAGAACCTACAGCTCGTAGCAGATGAGAATTGATGTTATTTTGTTATAATACAAGATGCGATATAAATTTAATCTCTGTAATTATTATAGTGTTTTTGCCAATTGGGTTAAAATTTCAAAATGAATTTCACCAAATGAAAGAATGAACCAAATGAAGAATATTGTATAAGTATTCATTTTAAAGCTTAACATAAATAATGCGTAAAAAATAGAGATGTGAGGAAATGAACATGAATATTTCTAAAAATAATTTCTGAGAGAAAAGTTTTTGATTATATTTAAATCTTGTCTTAATTTCATCTCAGTTTTGCTCTCTTTCGACGTAGGACTACATCTTTGCTGTAAGAGCAAAGGTAGTAAAGGTAGGGTAAATTTTTACAAATTATTAATAAAATTTAAAATTTTTGGTCAAAATACAGTGAGGTCGCAATAAATACACATGCATTTCTGTCACATGTTGACTTCCATAACTTCTCAAAATCGATCAATCACATTTAGCCAGTCTGTCCGACCTCCGACAGAACTTCAGAAAGTAGGTAAAATATACAAAGAAGAAAATGTGAACAACCAGAGGCTGAACAAGTGCATAAACAGTTTCTATAAAAAAAATTATTAAACTCAAAATTAGATAATTAAACACAGTGACGAATCAATCACTCGTTTGCTGATCTATTTAAAAAGCAAAACCAGAATTATCCACAACCATTATCCTAAAAACCGATCTCAAATCAAAGCTCCCTACCAGTGGAGGAAACGCGAACACTTCAAATTACCGATTTCCTGTCCCCAAATTTTGTACCTCTTTGTTGTTGGTGTTGTTGTTGTGCAATGCACAAAAAAGAGCCAACAAACCAGCGGCAAATGTTGTGGGCCATATGGAACAGTTCATTGGCGTGGCCGGACAAGAAGCAAAAAAAAATCGTTGACGATGACCACGACGACTCATGGTAGGAGTTTGAGAGCGAGCGAATCAAAAAACGGGGCCCAATTCCTACCGACCGACCGACCACACCGTACAAATAAAATTGAGACGAATCGTTCCAGCTGCTCAACGAGAATGAGTTCGTCGTGGCCGGTATAGCCACTGCCCCCGTCCTAATGGACGCCGAAGCTGTGGAAGATCGATAATCGTTTAATAAATGATGAGATAATTGAAAGTGAAGATTACACAAGATTGTTACTGTACTCCCGCATCCCCTTCCTGGACCGGACCGGACCGGACAGAGAGACGACGCGGTCCGAGCTGGAGCTTCCACCAAAAACCTTTGTTGTGGTGTGTTCGTGTGCTCATAGAACACCACACTCGGCTATGCTGCCCATCTTTTTTCGGTTTTGTCCACAGGAAGTGTATGACTTTCAAAAAACCGGCCAACCGAACCTGTACGCTACTGCTGCAGAGCCACTGTTAGATGGTGCCTTTTGATGTAGTCTATCGGTTTCTGGCGGAGCGCTGGAAATTGTACGGGCATCATTACACACCTTCCTGCTGCTCCTGTTTCCTTCTTCCCAGTAGTGCAGGGTCCAGGGCAGGAAACAGTGCGGATCGCGAGTTCAATGGCAGATCTCAAAGTCAATGTCATTGCGGTCCGAGAGTGGCGTAGGGTTTGCTTCGCTCACACCCCCGCTAAGTCGTCGAAACGAGCAGAGGTTTGAGGTGGTGGTTGGGAACATAATCGGTCCCGGTCCCGGTCTTGGGGTACCGGCTTCGGCCAAAAAATTGGGCACTTCCCATTGGCCCGGCAAGCTAGGTATCGGTACAGTTTTTCCGGACCCCCAGAGCTTACGTATGAGCTGGCTGAACGCGCACCTGTAGCGGTCGAGAAGAAATTTTCGCAGATGCTGCACTTCGGCACCTGACTTTAGGGAACGAAAATTGTTAGATGCTTTCGTACGGTGGTTAAAAATATTGATAGAAAGATCTAAGATACTGTAATTTTCAATTTTTCCTTACAATTCAGGTAGTTGTGTTTAAGGTTTAGAAATCATTCTGGGAAGTAGATTTTTTTTGGATTTTATTGTTGGCAGGTGTTTCCCTTTTTTCATTAATTTGCATTTTTAGAACAATAAAACCGCAGGTACTCTATGTGCGAATCGAATCTGTTGCGAAAAATTAATATTTGCGAGATGGAAGAGAACAAAGTCGGTAATTGAGCTCCATCACCCGAGAAATCAACCGCTTATAAAGCCTTTCAAATGGTGGCTGGGTTTTTCTCGGGAAACCACGGCACGTGCGGAAAATGAATAAACGCATCCGCCGTACTCTTAACAAACCATTGAAGTTATGTTATTGTTGTGGATCAATTTCCCTCGGTCAATAATGCGAAAATACAGAGTTTGCCTCCCAGTTGACCTCGAAATATGATGCTGGCCTAATAAGCCAGTCATCGTACGTTCGAATCTCGGCTGGAAGAGGCTGTTAGAGTCAATAGGATCGTAGAAACTGGCCCTGCAATTGTCCTGCACTCTAACAGCTGATCGTGAAGTCTGTCGTATACAAAACAGAAGGTCAAGTTTCGATACCGGAATGTAGCACCTACTTAAACGTAGTTAAAACTTATATAATTTCAGTTTCTTGATTTTTTCGGTGAAATATAAACAAATATTGTGTTTTCCGCGGACGTTTCGACCTACTATTCTTCGGTCATTGACTACGCCTAAAGCATATGACATTTATTGACTGATTGACATTGAACAATTTTCTTCGGCTGTTACCAACTTACATTAACACGTATATTCTCTATTTCGTCATCTATCTAACTAAGCTAAGCTATCGTTTTTTTCTTCTTGTCGTCCAGCGTGTTCTAGTTTGAGCATTAGTCCGTCGTATGAGTCATTACAATTTCCACTTCCTCTTGATTGTTCTCTCGTTTCCTCGAACTTTTATGTAAAATATTTCGGCTACTAATCTTGTGTCTTTGTTGTCTATTTTTGCTAAAATCCGTGTTTTGCTAAAATCAAATATATGACCTTCTTGTATTGTATGTGAAGCTAAACCTGTTCTTGCTTCAGATTTTATAGTCATTTTTATGTTCTGCTATTCGAGTTTCCAATTTTCTTCCAGTTTGCCCTATATAATCGTTGTTATCTCTTGCTCCACATGGTATAGAATATATATCGTTTTTTTGTCTAAACACTGGAATTGGATCTTTTAATTGGCTGAAAATTTGGTGTCTTATTTTGTCCCTAGTTTTCATAGCTATTATTAAATCACTTTTACGGAGAACTTTTGCCGAACAGCCGAAGAAAATTGTTCAATGTTTACTGTCTAAATTAGTCAATAAATGTTATATGTTTTAGGCATAGTCAATGACCGAAGAATAGTAGGTCGAAACGTCCGCGGAAAACATAATATTTGTCTATATTTCACCGAAAAAATCAAGAAACTTAAAATATAAAAGTGAACGGTGACTAACTTAAACAAAAGTAGTTAAAGCTTAGTTATCAGAATAAATAATAGGAATGCATAAATGTGGCAGAACGACTGTGAAACTTAACTTTTCTAACGAGACATAAGAGATCGAAGCCAGGGTCTGACGTGCTGTGTAAGTTATATCCATCTGGAAGAGGTTGCCGAAGGCGTTCATCCTGTAATAAGAAGATCTGTCCTGAGCTGCTATTCTCCAGTCCCCTCGAATACCAGTTGACCATGTACAGTTACATGCCATTTTACCACCAAATAGCGTCCATGGTTCATGCCCGTGCAGGGCCTCCAGGAGAATTAGTGTTCTGTAGAGTACCAGTTTTGTGTGAATTTGCAAACTACGGCAATTCAACCAGCTACGCAATCCGGAGTTATACGCTTCGGAAAACGCGATTGCAGTAGTATTGATTTTACAAGATCACCAAAAATTTCGCAAGGATGTTATTAAAAATAGGTTATTTATACTTATATTGGCCGTTGTTCACGAAATTCATTCTTTTGATGTCTCTACATAGAATTTCAATACGTATTTCTTGGATTTAGAGCGGTGGCCCAACCTGTACAACGAGGCCCGAGTATGACAACATTTTTTGTCTTCACGTAAATGCCTATAACTTTATTATTTATCAAGCAATCAGTTCAAGATTTTCCAAAAATATAGCTTGTTCTTAGACCTTTCCAACGATGTATTTAGATTTTAGAAATTCTTTTTGAAATGCAAGTTATGGGCGAATGTCAAAAGACGGCCCAACCACGACGACATTCCGGCATCTACAAATCTTCCTACAAATCCGGCATCTTATGTCAGAAAACCGGCCTTTTGCCACTTGGAAGCCTTATTTCCGTCCAGTTCCACCTCGGCACTAACACCATTTGCACTTGAAATCGGGGCTTCGACCGATCCTTTTTTTCTACCGCATTCACACCAACGCGCATTCAAGTTCACACCGTCCGTTTAGTGGAGGATACGAACGCTATGCATAACACGACTGGCAGTTTGCTCAGTCAAACGCCGATTGCACGCAGTAGAACGAACGCGTTCTAGAGCTTTTTAACATTTTCGTTTCGATCAAGTTGCCTTTACCGTTTGGAGCAGCGAATGACTGCAAAACAGTCAAATGACTGGCAGTCAACACTCTAACGAAAAGCAACCGCACTATCGTATGATTCAATACTACAAAAAAAAACAACCACTACATGTGCATGGAAGAAGTCGGTCGGACTCCGTCCAAGCCAAACGAATATTTTGCTTGCGTCGGACCGAAGTCCGGGTGACAAACTATTACTGTGAGCAGCCGATTTGGAGACAAAAAGAGAAACGAAAAAATACATCACCGTATGCTTCCAGTCAGTTTGCAGTTTATATTCTCAAAGCGCAAAGCAAAACGGGAGATCGACTGTTTGCTTCTGCTGAGATGCCGCATGAATTGTAAGACGGCAGCAGCGCAAGCGGCAAATTGACTGGATTCAAAAAACAGTCAAATGATCGTTCAAAAAGCGGAGTTTGAATGCGGAAAGTTCACATTCACGGCAGTCACATTCAACTTGCGAACCCTTTTCAAGCCCTGCTTGAAACTAAAGAAAAAAAAACTTTTTCCGATTAAATTCCACTATTAATACCACATATTAACCCTTTATAAGGCCGTGGCAATAAAATTGCCACCAACAAAAAATTTTTATTTTGCTTCTATAATTATATTGATGTCATTATAGACGCAAAACAAATATTTTTCGTTGGTGGCAATTTTATTGCCACGGCCTTATAAAGGGTTAATAGTGAAATTCAATCGGGCAAAGTTTTTTCATTTCTTAAAATTCAGGTTACATATTCCACTAAAAAGCTCTGAAAGCTTCAATCGACCATTTGGACTAGTATTTGGGCGATACCGTATCGATACCCGTGATATCGATACTCGAGGGCCGATATTTCTATATATTTCATCGATACTTACGACGTCGATATTAATCGGCTAAATCGATAATTTCATCTCGATACTGTTTTGATAAAGCGGGATATGCAGCTGAAAAAAATATAGGTTCAAACTAGGCCAAGAAATGCTCAAAAAAGCAATATTTTAGGAATTTTTTCTCGCGCTATTTTCTTTTCAGGTATCTACTATAGGCTAATGCTCAAATTTACTGTATTGGAATTGATTCTTATGCAAAACCTTGAACAATGTCACATATTTAACGCTTATTGAACAGTAAGTGCATACGATACGCGATTTTCAGCAATTCAGAACTGACCAGAGAGCACAGAGAGTAGTATTGGGCGTTGACAATATTAACAAAGACTTTCCAGCTTTTTACGAGCCATTATAGCGGTAAAGGTGGCAGGGGTGGGACAGAGATCGAGAAGAGCTAGAACCGGAAAGGAGCAACTCCCGGCGCAACTCTGCAGGAATGGCCAAGAACCGCCAGCAATGACACATCACTGGATGGTTTCAGAGGTTTGGGAGAGGGCTGCCGAACGAGTGGATTAAGGGTGTGGTTTGTCCCATATCGGATAGATTGCTGTTATTACCGTAGCATAACGCTAGTCAAAGCTACCAACAGGGTGCTTTCCCAGATTTTGTTGCGTCGTCTATCCCCGGTGGCAGGAGAGTTCATAGGGTAGTTCCAGGTGGGCTTTATGGAGGCCCGTGCTGCTACGGATCATATTTTTACTCTTCGGCAGGTCATCCAGATGTGTCGGGAGTACAATCCATCATATTTTTGTGGATTTCGGGGCAGCAAACGATTCAGTCGGGTGCGAACAGCTGTGACAGGTGCTGCACGAGTGCGGCTTTCCGTACAAAGCGACGTGTCCAAAATAGAACTGCACTGGAGCGAGTTGCGTGCGTGTTTTGGAGGCACTCTCTTTGTACAACATGTTTTTTATTGATTATTTTTATGAATCCCTTTCTTTGTGTAGCATTTCCTAATCCCAGAATGCCGCCTTAATAATTAATAATTAATAAATCTAATATCGATGCTTCACGAACGATATATCTACGGTATCGATAAAGCTGCGGATTTGATATTGATATTAAATTAACGATACTTTCAGGAATTTTGCCCAATCCTTATTTGGACTCCCATGTTTACTGCCAGTGTCCGTGTACTTCGTTTTGGCGATGTTAATGGTAAGTCCTAATTTTGTTGCTTTCTATTTAAAAGGTGTAAAGGCCTCTTCCGCTGCTCTACGCTTAATTCCGATTGTATCGACGTCAACCGCAAAACCAAGACGTATGAGATTTCGTGATAGTAGTCCCATTTCTGTCGGTCAATGTTAAATAGCAGGTTAGAGAGTGCATCCCCTTGCTTCAGTCCATCCAACGTCACGAGTGCGGCTAGGGCCTCATTCAATCATGTATTCTAATGCATGATTTTGACCCATCCTGCATCGCACGAATCAGTATAATTGGTTTCAACGAAAGCATTATCTCCACAATTAAATTCGTTTGACCAAATCATACGCTGCTTTAAAGTCCACAAACAGATATAGCTTGTAAGTTGTACTCCCGGAACTTGTCTAGTAACTGACGCAAGAAGTATCTGATCCGTCGTGGAGCGAGCCTCACGAAAACCAGCTTGGCACTCACTGACGAAGGACTGTGCTCAAACTACAGAACACAATACGGAAAATCATCTTATAGGTAGAATTGAGCGTACCGCCATCCGGGGTGAGATTGTGCCAAAAACCAAAAATGTTTATTTGTGAAAATTTATTATATCTATGAAACTGGTGACCTAAATTCAAAATGATGGTGAACATAACATATTTATTCATAACTTAGAATAGAATACAGATAATATTAGCAAACTATTTAGCCTTAACAGGGTTTCTAAGTTCACGATCAAAAATACTCGAAAGTAACGCTTGTAAAAAATGTCCCGCATAAACCAACCCAAACAAGAAATCGCACCAACTTGCTATTTTGAAGGTATATAAACTAATCATTTACAATGTATTGAAAGGTTATTATGCGTTGGATAAGTTTTGATTACGAAAATAATATTTTTCCAAACTTTGTACTTTTCGAGCTTCACGGGGGTGAGATTGTGCCAAGCCATAATGATCGATTCAATTTGTGGATTTCACATACACAACAAAAATACGTCAGTATACACCAGTACACTCACATTCTTTACTATTGTGCACAATATTTTGACAGATTAGATTGCATCATCCATTTTGGAGCAAACAGCATCACAGGTCTGCTAAATAATTTAAACTAATTTTTACTTTTTCCTTGGAATTTCAGATGCTTTGAATAAACACTCTAATATAAGACGAATATATTGTACCGTGTATAAACTGCCAGTTTTAAGGAGGGGGGACCTGCGGCCCTCGAACAAAGTAATGGTTACTTTTGTTAAATGATCAAATAGGTATGCCCCCTTAGGATACACGCCTCCATATATCTCCCCTTGTTAACCCTAGAAACGCTGCTGGCTATATAAAAGCTGTCCATTGACTACGAACTCATTTTTAGTTATTTCAAACCTCCCCGGGTTATTTTCGTGCAAACTTTTTGTCCACTTAGTTCATGGACGACCCCATATGAACTACTTTATATAGATGTTTATGAGTATTCATTATAAACTGTTTATAAAGTTTATAATGTTTACTGTTTAGGTTTTTAGCTTAACTTTATGTTTTTGGCACCATGTCACCCGCTAGAAGGGGTGAGATTGTGCCAAAGTTCATGCACTTTCAGTAAAACTAGGTTTCATTGTAACTAAACCATCTCTATGGTAGTTGTTAATTGAACAATTTAGTATATATTGACAGGTTTGAAATCAACTTAGTTCCTAAATTGTGTGTGTACTGAGCTAAAGAACAAAAACATATGCTTTTTTGGCACAATCTCGCCCCGGATGACGGTATTACATTGCTAGTTTGGCTAGTTGCTTGCTAGTTTTTACAATCGAGTCGATATCCTGTTTTTTGAACAAAAGGGCAAATGAGGCCGTTCTTACTCCCAGATCCAAACAATGGTCCGGTGGATTGCTTCGTACAGCTGTTCGCTCCGCGCTTTAAGAAGTTAAACCGGGATACCGTTTTTTCCAGCAGCTTACTGTTTTTCAGCTCACTAATTACCTTCTTAGGTTGCTCCTGTATTTATGCTGATCACCGTGTTACCTTTTCATTCAACCATATCTGATCGATTTGAGCATGTTTGAATTTACTACTGCCATAATAAGTGAAAAAACACTGGGTCCCGAAAGTATTCCAGCTGTATTGAAATTAAAGAAAACTTTTTCAAAAAGTTTTCTTTAATTTCAATCTTCGTATTCCACTGAGACGCTCAAAAACTTCAGTCATTCCAGCTACTAGTTTTGACTCTCTGTATTGAACCATTGGCCATTCCTTTACGTATCATTTTCACAAATCATTTGAACAATGTATATTCCCAAGTGTTTGAGAGCAGTCGTTTATGTTCCCAGTTTAACGAGCGACCGTTGGAACGTAGGGAACTATCGCGAAATTACTAACCTTTCTGCTGCGTTAAAACTGTTCGAGATTATCGTTAGTGGTGTGTTGCTGTTCCGCACAAAAAATTATATATCATCAGCTCAGCACGGTAGTTATTCAATACCTCCGGTGTCCAGCAAGGGAGCCATATGGGACCATTAAAGGTTTCCACTATTCTTCAACGACGTCACTAGAGTCGGGGTGACGCATGCTGTTTCCAGCATTTGTCTCCATTCAACTCGATCTTGAACTACACGTCGCCAATTTACCAGCCGGTTGAGGAGTCGTAAAGCACCTTTGACCAAGTCGAACTATCTTGCACGTTGCGCCTCACTGTTCCTGATGAAGGTGGGGTTGTAGGAGGGAACTGTTTTCGTCGTACTATCGTCCGTCATCCTTACGACGTGCCCGGCCCACCGTCGCCTACCGACTTTCGCCAGATGTACGCTGGGAATCTCTCCAAGCAGTGCATGAAGCTCATGATTCATACGCTTCCGCCAGTTTCTGCGTTTAATTTGTATTCCACCAAATATCGTCCGCATCCTCCTAGACCCCAATCCTTCTAGACTACGCTTCAGTCTGGCGCAGATATCAAAATCAAAGTCGGCAGCTGCCCAGCCAGCACCAACTCGTATATCAATGTATGAAAACTATCGTAAATATCTCTTAACAAACTCGGATTCGTAAATAAAGCCTAATAAAGCGCGCTCAAGTTGATATTCTATCGTTTATAATGCTAGTAACTGACAAACATACGATTTTCAGCACAAATTCGTATAGCTGCATGCAGCTGGTCGCGCTTAATCGGATCTTATCGTATTGAATTACCTATATAAGTGTATCGCCCAAAATTATTCCTCAGTGCGTATATCGCCTCCAAAATGGTACGGATAAGCGGCTTTAGCGCTTAGAATACGATTTTGTTGAATATATATCAGTACGTACCTCTTATTTGCAATTTAATTATACATATGAAAATGCTGACTGGGTGGTGTCCAGACCTACGTGGGACGAGATCTGGGTGCCACAGAACTGGACACCAGCTGTCGTGGACCGAATTGGATGGAGAGATTATGTTACGCAGGCCTTGTTTTAACACGTTAGGCTAATTAAGTAAGTAAGTAACGAAGCGCACACAAGCATCTTTATTGATTTCAAAGCAGTATACGATACAGTAAATCGAGACCAGCTATGGCACGAGCACTACTTTCCGGAAAACCGACGCGGCTTAGCCTGCTCCTGCATGTTGTTTAACATCACGAGCGGCCATCAAAATGAGAAGCCATCTCGCTGGCTGTGCCCCTCTTCGTCTTGTTCCTACCGCATTCGACGTACAGACGCGCGAGTTCGTGGGTCATTCTTTACCGTCATACACCGTTGCCTTGTACGACGCCAAAGATGGTTTTTAGCACCCGCCGGTTCGAAAACGCTAAGTGCTCGCAGGTCCACGGTCTAACTAGCGCTTTGTACAAAGTGCATTTTGTATGGAGCCTCAGATTATTCGACCGCAAGTGTTTGTGGAGTCCGTTATAGGCCCGTCTTCCTCTAATAATACGCCTTTTAATCTCACGGCTTGTAATGTCCTATGTTGGCAGTGAGCCAAGATATGCGAACTCGTGGACTCGTGGGTTTCGTTATTACGCTTATTTAAAAGGTATTATTAAATTATTTTGCGGTCCGACGTTTCGTTTGAAAGTTATAAGCAATAATGTGAAAATTACGTGACACGATTTTCTCTGAAACAGCTCAACCAATTTCAACCATTTTAGTATCAAATGAAAGATTTTTCTAGCGCCAAAGTTTCGGGAGAGTCTTGTTAAAAACAATAGAGCAGTTCAAAGTTAAGCTTAAAAATGTGCTTTTTCAAGGTGTCAATTAGCTGATCATTAATAGCCCATAATGCACTATTAGTCTCGTTTAAAAGGTAGTATAGCCTCATAGATCTTGTCCGATCTACAAAAAGGGCGACCGGTCAGTTACATCTGTCTTAGTAACGAAAACTCTCATAATGCAAGAAACAAAATCCTTTTTTCCCCAACCACTTGTAAATCTGTCTTCTTCTCGATAATCCCTATAAATTGACACAAAGCCTTTTTTACGTTTTTGAACCTCCCTCGTTTCAATGGCCTATTCCCCTTTTAGAAATAAAACAACTTGTACAACTGCTATCGTTCCAAATACAAGAGAAACGCTGTTATGAACACCCCCCCCCCCCCCTCCCCCCCTGTGTGTTTACTGCGGTTGCTTATAGTACCACGTTAAAACTTGTTGGCTACACCACGTCTCTTATAAACTTACCTTCAATGTGGCGTAGCAATACAAAATGGCGCACCAATGAAATTTGATCGTATCGTGGTTGCTTGTCAACCGCCAGAAAACTGTTAGTTTTATAGAGCTATTAAAACGGTAATACCGTGACCAAAAAGTTTTTTTTTTGCCGCTATTCTAAAGCATACTAAAGTTTAACACCTAAATCATTTTTTATACGAGGCCATATTGTCATATTCTAGTATTTTGTTTTAGCTCGCAAACAAAAATTCATCAAAGCAAAGGGTTTTGCAGAAAGAAAGTTATTATCAATCGGTTTTTCTGTCACAGGAAGCAACTAAAATGATTTTGCTAGAAATTGAGATTGACTAACTGAATATATTTATTTTGTTAAAACAACCAGTTTTCGAAAATTGCAAAAGTTCAGTGGCGCGTTGATTTCATCCACCTATTATATCATTATGCACGATAAAATTCAATGCGCACATGCTGCAAACGAACTAAGACTGTTCAAAATTCATTATTTATTCTATGGGATATTTTATTATGATCGCTATAAATCATATGATCTGACAGTAAAACTTTAATTTTACTGCTCACGAATGTAATTTCAAGTTGACGAAGCTGGCGAAATGATTTAGCTTTTACCAGAGCGAAAAGCGATTTTTTTTAAATTATGTCAAGCAGCGAAAGCTTAATCGGTTTTATTGCTGCTTTCAGCAGAGCGTGGTACCACTACTAGAGCTTATAACCTGATTCTTATAGAGGTTATGAAAACATTCTGAGGAGTGGGCCACTTGGTCAGAGAGCAGATTTATAGCGGTCATCAGGAAGTTCTGGTGGAGCTCATAGTTTTATTAGCGGTTTTATGAAATTGGTCATGAAAACCACTATACGAACGTAATAAAACTTGGAATTGTTACTTGGGTTAAGGGTCAGATTTTTACTCTCGGACAAATCCTGCAGAAATGTCGATAGTACAACGTGCCCACGCATCATATCATAGATTTCAGGGCAGCATACGATACAGTTGAACGCCATCAGCTATGGCAGATAATGCACGAAAACGGATTTCCGGACAAACTGACGTGGCTGATCAAAGCTTCCCTGGAGCTACGTGCGCGTCTCGGGGACACTCTCGAGCCCTTTCAAATCGCGCAGATGGTTGCGGCAAGGGGATGAACTGTCCTGTATGTTATTCAATATCGCCATTAAAGGTGTGATCCGGCGTGCGGGTATCGCAACGAGAGGAACGATCTTCAGCAAGAGTAGCAAACTCCGAGCCCTCGCAGACGATCTCAATATCATTAGGGTTATTGATCGTGGTTCGGTCTATGCAAAAACTGATCCTGGTTCGGCCCATCAGCTTAATCATCGATGATTCATTGAATATTTACAGATTTAAAGGAAAAATAATTTTATAAGCAGCTTATAATATTTTCCTATGCATTGCCTTCATTTATTTGCCATAAAAATTAATGTAACTAGCTCAAATAATTAAATTTATAACATATGTAAAAGCGGCTTCCAATGTCGCCATCAAAGCTGTCTTTTTTAACACCTATAAAGTGTTTTAGTCTGTGAAGTATAGGTTGAAAACAATTTTAAAACATGTATTCATCTATATTCTTGCATTATTGGAACGTTTTATTCCAAACAAAAAGCGAGATTACGACTTATTGAGAAAATACGATTTTAATTTTTTGATCTTAGTTCGGCCTACAAATGATCGTGGTTCGGCCTATCAGCTTCACTAAATCACCGCTAGTGGCGCCGCGCTTCGCTCACATTTTAACCAATTTCTGGCTGCACATACCACTTGTGTTAAATCTAAATGTTGTGTTTTATTCCATATTTTATTATTTCTTGCATTTCAGAAACAAAATTATTATCTTCCTAAAATTGAGTTTTTCTTTTAACAATAAATATGAGGGTATTTTTACCAAAGAAGCGTACAAACTGGGTTGTAATGTTTCAGAACTTTATGCATCCTTATACCTACACGGCTTCAGGGCTTGTGCATGAAACAATATTTAAAAAATTCATGGTATCGTGTTTTCCTAGAAAACTTAAATGGAAATTTTCCGATTTTCATGTACGTACACCCCCTATTTTAAAAATTCATAGCTGTTGTGCCAAGTATTGAAAAATAAATATTTTTTCATGCTAATGTAAGCAAATTTACTCACCAATCCAGAAAAATACTATCTGGAAAAAAATTTCCACAAAAATTTCATGATTGTGGGAACTCTAACGAAAAATCAATAAAAGTAGTCCTACGAACTAATTGGAAATGAATTCCTTTCAGTTCTACTAATTTGACTTACGTCACTTATGCGCGTTTTTCGGTTACGACTTGCAACCTTCATCAGCGTGACCAATTTCTGCAGAAATTATGGTAGAACTAAAAGGAATTCGTTTCCATATTTCGTGAGGACTACTAAGACTCTCATAAATAATTTTTAATAAAAGTATGCTTTACCTTTGAATTTTTTTTGAAAGTATTTCGGTTCGCCAATTTCTATTCTTTCAACGATAGGAACTTAGCATTATTTATTGTCCCTGAATTAGGTAAAAACCAACGACTAACGTCGGTGTATGACCGGTTATTTGTTAACACAGTTGTGATTTCAAAAGCAGCTATTTTCATTGGTCTGTTGGAAAATATTCTGAAATTAAATGTAAATTCTGTCTTTCTTCGAAGGCACCTGTTAGAATACAGGACAATTGCGAGGCTAGTGCTTCGATCCTATTGAGTTTTACAGCCTCTTACAGTCGAAATTACAACATTCGATGCCTGGCTTGTTAGATTGGCGTTGTACCTTGAGGTCAACTGGGAGGAGAAAGTTAAAATCTATATCTAAATTAATCTTATATGAAATAACCACATTATTGTCTATATACAAGCTTATTTAACACTGCTAGGTAGATAAAGTGAAAAAAGATACTATATTTAGGAACAAAAATACATCTGTACTATTTGTCATGCCTCCGAAGAAAGTAAAAAAATTGTCTGAATTTATATAACCTGAAATAGTTAGAATATTGACCATGTACAAGCTTATTTAACACTGCTAGGTAGATAAATTGAAGTAAGATACTATATTAGGCACCAAAAATAAGCTTATACCATATCTGATTGATTAATATATAAAAACATTCGTTTTGGAAACTTTATATTGGGATAGGCCGAACCAAGATCATAATTTGACTGTCATTAAAAATCAAATTCAAAATCAACTGGTCTTCCAAAGTTTCTCCTAAATTAAGAAACAGAATCGTCTTTAGTTATTCTTCCCAAACATTCTAATTTTTTTCCAAAAACATTGTGATTTTGTTGATGTACGTGCATTAGTCCATGGGTGCTATGTGAAACAATGAGAATAGACCGAACCACGATCAATCACCCTACTAGAAACCGTCCTCAGTTTTCCCGGAGGCAAACTACACCAGACTAAAAATGGAGGCTAGGAGGAAAGGGTTACAAATAAATGCGTCGAAAACCAAATATATGGTAGGAAGAGGCTCCAGAGAAAGTAACGTTTGCCGATAATAAAAGTACACTTAAGAGAAGCTCGAGTGTTAATTTTCATGGAAAAATATTTATCTGGAGAACCGCCAGGTATGAAATAATCCAATTTCTGTTTTTCGTTTTTCAGTTCACACAGTTCTCAAAATTGAAATAAAGCATGTGAATTACTCATTGAGAAAATCTGGGTTCGAACGTTTTGTTCTAGATGTCCTTTTTAATTTAATTTTAATTTAATTGACGATAACTGACGATGACCGTTGGGAGAAAATACATTATTACACCTCGCAAACTTGCCCAATTTTAAATCAACAAACCGCACCTCCAGAATTGTAAATTTCATGTGTCCCTGGAAGCTCGAAAGAAAAAAAACAGCTTTAGTGAGTGTATTCTCAGCCTGGCCAGGCCTGGTGGTTCTACTTACTGTTGCTTATCGTGCGCTCACGGGTCCTCACACGGGTTTCAATCGGTTCCGGCCCCCCGGGGGGGTATCGGCGGTAAGCGATAAAAGTGCCAAATTTCGTTACGCACGTTCCGCAGGAGCCTAGCCCGGGTTGCAAGACCGGGGTTTCCAGCAACCACCCGTACTCAGAAAAAGCGAAAGAAAAAAAAACGAACGCCAAGGTATTAAAAGCAAATTTATTATATATAATTAGTATTATTACAAGCTGGAAATTTATGAACCACGGCAAGGCAAGGGTTGTGGTGGGTAAGTAACGCGGGAGGGTGAGAAGCGGTGGTTGAGTGGAGAGTGTGGGGAGGGGGGGAGGTAACTCCCAAACCGTTTCGACGACGCAAATTTATCATCAATGTAATCAGCCCGGGAAGGCCCTCGGGTGGTGACGAAACAGCAAAGTTTGATGTGCGGTTCCGAAACCAAAACCCACGTCGTTGTCGTCGTCGTCGTCGTTGTTGTTGGTTGGCCCGAAAAACGAAAGGTGCGTAGCAAAAGGATCGCCTTGCTATCGCCAGCCGGTTTTTGCATCCCTTCTGGTTCTGGTTGGTGTAAAGAAGATGGGTTGGCAGGCACAGATGAAGATATCGACTAACGGCGAAGTGATCTCGGTTCGGTTTGGTTCGGCTGCTTGGTGCGGTGGTAACGAGCGAGCACGTGTACCGTCGGGAGTGATTCTGTTTGAAGCCTCATTTGCATATGTACAACATAATTTTCAATTACGGTCATTAAAAGTGATGTCGTGTGGGTTTTGTACTCTTACGATGCGCTAAATTGCTAATTTTTATGGGTCGATAATGAACGGTCGGTGGGACTTTGCCGCCGCACCGGACGGATTGCCTACGAGTCGTAAAGGAAGCTTTAGCAAATTTTGCTGCAGCAGCCTGCGATAATTTAAAGTTTTTTAAAGTTAGTAGTTTTGGGAAGTAAAGTAAACACGATAATTAGTCAGTTCAGGTGCAGGTAGTAATGTTAATTTTCGGGTGTCGAGACTCAGTGATGAATATTGATGAAATAATAAGATACTGGCGGAAAAGGTGTTTCTTAATTGCAAAACCACCCAACTTTATGTGAATTTTTGCCAGGTTTGTCAATACAGTTGGATTTCGATTTTGGCATCAAATGCATGTCGCCTATGTTGCCAAAATCGAGACCCTTTTTTGATATGAAAAAATTGAATGTAAATGCGTTAGAAATTGAGTAAATCATTTTATGCTTGAAAAGTCCGCCAAGAGCTAACCGTCCGCTGCAAGTAAGTTTTTGACAACCTGCGGTAAGACGTGGTCCTACGGCAATAAAAATATTATTGTTCGAAACATTCTATAACAGCAAACTTTTTTTCATGAACACACTGAGGGCATCATTTTTATGTCATTTAAAGCATGTATGCGAAAACTGACTAATATTTAAGCATATTTTTGCAAGGGAAATATTTTGTGTTGAGTAATTCTCGTTGACACGAGGTCTTTAAATATTGGAACTTTTGCGCTAAATTGGTTGAAAATGGTTAAAAAATAAGACTAACACTTTTGATACCACAAAATAGCGGACCCCTCGTTCGCCAAGGGGCTTAACAGTTTTAAAAATAGTTGAATTTTCAGCAAACCTTGAGATCTATATCATGTGATATTTCATAAATTTGCCATGAAACAACTAACAAATGGCCCGGTTATGTAAAAAAGAAGAACAGGGCTTCCAAATTGAACAAAAACTTTTTGGCGGCCATCTTGGATTTAGACGCCATATTAGATTTTATCAAAAAATCGCCGTTTTCACCATGAGCCCCCAACCGATATTCATTTTAAGACCACCATTGGAAAGCTGAGAAAAAATTAGCCAAGAAACATTCATAAAATTAGGAGTGCAATGACATTAACTGAATGAAACAACCAGTTGTTTGTAGCAAGGTTCACAATTTTCATATAATTATTGTGATATTTCCAAAATTTTCTGTGCAGAGTCTGAATTACAGCCACAAAGAATCGCCCAAGGCTTTATTGTTTAGTCAACTGAATACGACTGACTGTGCTTAGCAATCAGGTCTTTGAACGCGGTCGGAATCTAGACGACAACGATGATTGCCGACACGACGATGCACCGAACTGCTTTCAACTGATATATCCTAAGCAAACAAAATCCTGAAAATAACTCTTTTCAATGAAATTGTGAGTGAGTTTGTGGCAGAGGTGAATCCCTGTATCTGATCACCCGAAAGGTGCAATAGTTCGGCATCACTACCAGCAACTGTACTTTGAAATCTTTAGTAATTGCGAAACTCATTTTAAATCAACACCATTAAGAACACGACTTACTGGTACCTGGTAAAGTTACCTGGTGAAAATAGATCCCCATCCATATCATTGACTTTTCTCTGAGAGGAAACACAAGTTTCTGAATTTTTCGGCATTGAAGATGATTCAAATCGTAGGGTAAGCCTAAGAGCAACTTTGCCTTCACGTAATTGCTGTTTTGTCTTTTCAGCAATGTGGAAAACTATCCTTCGTTCTAATCTGTCCAGTAAATTTTTTTCACCCGCTTTATTGTGTCCTTCTGGACCCGCAGAATTCTCTGCCTGGGGACTTTGTCGAGACAATACGAAGTACCTTTAATTCTTGTTCATTTTACTTAATATTGATAACATATCATAAGACTCATGACATCTAAAATGGTTGACTACCAAAAATCCAAATAAATCAATAGCTCAAACCTGTATGACTACTTATGCATATAATCTGGTACTTTATTCACTCTGAATAAAACTGTTTTTTTTCGACAATGATCGTATAAAACCATTTTATTTATCTCAGGTCATATCGAGCAGTTTCATCTGTCTAGGGCCTTACCGGTCCATATCTTTTCCTCTTATTACTTTTACTTCTTCTCATATCTTTTTTACCTATGGTCGTCCCGAACCATATACATCATTCAACAATGATCGTACCAAGTCATTTAGTTCATCTATGGTCGTACCGAACCATATCCCTTTAAACCCGAGCCCACACAATTGTGTAGGTGAGACATGACTACTTTTAAAAAAAATTCCTTTCCTTTCTAAACGTCGTACTTTTACATATATGGCACCAATCTCTTGTGTAAACATCGTAACTCGTAGAAAAAATAGAAAATAGCTGAAAAGAAGTTTTCTTTTGTGCTTGGATTAATTATTGTCTAGTCTTCAAAATCTTGTGAAAACAGCAAAAAGTTTTATCTGTTGTATTTTCTTATTGGATCCGTATTTCAAAATTGCTTGGAAAAAAAATTATTGGTAATAATTATTTCTAATTGATGTAATTAAAAATTTACGGAAAATAACTTTTACAACTTACTTATGCACATTGTTTTTCACACCTACACAATTGTGTAGGTTCGGCCTTATTCTATACCTACTTTTACTTTTACGTTCCCCCCGGGACTTCAAAAATTAGTGTACTTGCCGTTACACTTTTGGCTCTGTATTTACTATCTTTTGGTTGATTTTCAAACAAACTTGTCTTCAAAGAACCTCCTTGGATTGACCTAAAATGAAAAAATATATTAGCAAATTTTGGATCCATTTTCCCGTGGATATTCCAGATCGCAGTGGGGTTATTTTTTCACCTCATAAGTAACAGATGAAATAAAACGAAATCTGCTGCTGCCAACTCATTTTGGGTCAATAAGAATGAATACATTATACTGTTGAGCACTCGTTCATGCTCCACAATACGGAACTTCCGCTTAGAGTATTACCGGAACCTAAAACTGGTCATTTATAAATTGTAAAATAATAAAGAAGTGTGGTAAATGATGTATTCAACTATGGGATTTTCTAAGACAAATTCTTGGATCAACATTTGAATGTCTTTAAGCCAACCTGAACGTTCTGGTATATCTGTTGTATCAAGGTTAGTAAAAACTTAATTTATAAAAAGTTGCGTGTATTTCCATAGCTACGTAACGACCGTTCCGTTGCTTCAGAAGCTGAAGTCTATGAACCTTGAAGCGATGATCTCGCTCTAAACTAAACGGGGTGAACCCTATTCAATTCTGTGGACTTCTTTACACAAAATAATTAGGTTTTTTTGTTTTATTTTTTCAAAACCTTTTTTCAAAATTGTTAAAATAGGGGAAAATGAGCAAAATGGGGCACTTCCCGCTGACAAACAGGAAAGCGGTGGGTACCATGCGATTCTCCGGAAAATTTTACATAAGATCACCAACATTTTATCCCCCTTCAGGTCATATCTTAATTGCGTCCGTTTTTTCGGCTCGTTTTTGCCCATAGTGCAATGGTATAAGATAAGGCTGAACCCACACAATTGTGTAGGTTGCTAAGGTTGATTCATCTATGGTCGTACCGAACCATATACAGCATTCAACAATGATCGTATCGAATCATTTAACTCATGTATGGTCGTACCGAACCATATTATTATTCAACAATGATCGCACCAAGTCATTTAGTGCATCTATGGTCGTACCGAACCATATACATCATGCAACAATGATCGTACCGAATCATTTAACTCATTGGTGGTTTCACCGAACCAAATACATCATTCAACAATGATCGTACCAAATCATTTGATTCATCTATGGTCGTACCGAACCATATACATCATTCAACAATGATCGTATCGAATCATTTAACACATCTATGGTCGTACCGAACCATATTATCATTCAACAATGATCGCACCAAGTATTTAGTTCATCTATGGTCGTACCGAACCATATCCATCATGCAACAATGATCGTATCGAATCATTTAACTCATCTATGGTCGTACCGAACCATGTACACAATTCAACAATGATCGTGTCGTACCGAACCATATACATCATTCTACAATGATCGTATCGAGTCATTTAACTCATCTATGGTCGTACCGAACCATATACATCATGCAACAATGATCGCACCAAGTCATTTAGTTCATCTATGGTCGTACCGAACCATATACAGCATGCAACATTGATCGTATCGAATCATTTAACTCATCTATGGTCATTCCGAACCTTATACATCATTCAACAATGATCGTATCGAATCATTTAACACATCTATGGTTGTACCGAACCATATTATCATTCAACAATGATCGCACCAAGTCATTTAGTTCATCTATGGTCGTACCGAACCATATACAGCATGCAACAATGATCGTATCGAATCATTTAACTCATTGATGGTTTCACCGAACCAAATACATCATTCAACAATGATCGTACCAAATCATTTGATTCATCTATGGTCGTACCGAACCATATACATCATTCAACAATGATCGTATCGAATCATTTAACTCATCTATGGTCGTACCGAACCATGTACATAATTCCACAATGATCGTGTCGTACCGAACCATATACATCATTCTACAATGATCGTATCGAGTCATTTAACTCATCTATGGTCGTACCGAACCATATTATCATTCAACAATGATCGCACCAAGTCATTTAGTTCATCTATGGTCGTACCGAACCATATACATCATGCAACAATGATCGTATCGAATCATTTAACTCATTGATGGTTTCACCGAACCAAATACATCATTCAACAATGATCGTACCAAATCATTTGATTCATCTATGGTCGTACCGAACCATATACATCATTCAACAATGATCGTATCGAATCATTTAACACATCTATGGTCGTACCGAACCATATTATCATTCAACAATGATCGCACCAAGTCATTTAGTTCATCTATGGTCGTACCGAACCATATACATCATTCAACAATGATCGTATCGAATCATTTAACTCATTGATGGTTTCACCGAACCAAATACATCATTCAACAATGATCGTACCAAATCATTTGATTCATCTATGGTCGTACCGAACCATATACATCATTCAACAATGATCGTATCGAATCATTTAACACATCTATGGTCGTACCGAACCATATTATCATTCAACAATGATCGCACCAAGTCATTTAGTTCATCTATGGTCGTACCGAACCATATACATCATTCTACAATGATCGTATCGAGTCATTTAACTCATCTATGGTCGTACCGAACCATATACATCATTCAACAATGATCGCACCAAGTATTTAGTTCATCTATGGTCGTACCGAACCATATCCATCATGCAACAATGATCGTATCGAATCATTTAACTCATCTATGGTCGTACCGAACCATGTACATAATTCAACAATGATCGTGTCGTACCGAACCATATACATCATTCTACAATGATCGTATCGAGTCATTTAACTCATCTATGGTCGTACCGAACCATATACATCATGCAACAATGATCGCACCAAGTCATTTAGTTCATCTATGGTCGTACCGAACCATATGCAGCATGCAACATTGATCGTATCGAATCATTTAACTCATCTATGGTCATTCCGAACCTTATACATCATTCAACAATGATCGTATCGAATCATTTAACACATCTATGGTTGTACCGAACCATATTATCATTCAACAATGATCGCACCAAGTCATTTAGTTCATCTATGGTCGTACCGAACCATATACATCATGCAACAATGATCGTATCGAATCATTTAACTCATCTATGGTCATTCCGAACCTTATACAGCATGCAACAATGATCGTATCGAATCATTTAACTCATCTATGGTCATTCCGAACCATATATATCATTCAACGCAGATCGAATCGAACCAATTCACTCATTGATGGTTTCACCGAACAATGCACCTCACACAACAATGACCGTACTGAGCCACCACTTTCCAAAACTTGTTCCAAATTCTCAACCCTTGTATTAGCCACCACCACTTCACATCATGGCTGTACTAAGCCGTTTGAAATCAATACTGTCACCAGGTCACTTGTTCAACGGTCGCACCGAGCCGCTCTATAGAAATGGTCATACCGACCACTTTCCAACAATTCATTATCGAATTCATCACCGATCGCACTCACCAAATCATTCCATTTAACCCATTAAGCCCCACACTTTTCCCAGCAGGGATAGAAAGTTGAAACTTTCAGGAAAATTCTCTTTTAGGTCAACTAAGAAAAAGCCGCTGACATGTATTTTTAATTTTGACCCTGTGTCCCGCAACGCTGGGCATTAAGGCGGAACCGAAAGTGGCTAACGTTATTGAGTTAGTGCGACAAACACTGTACTGTACATCTCATGTGTTCGTTAAAAACCTAAACGTTTATTTGAATATTGCATTAGTATTGGTAATATATGTCAAATAGCGGAGCTTGCAAACATAAACAGCTGATCCGCAGCCAACCGCATTGTCTACAAACATCCCGAAAAAGGGTTTGTTTTCTTTATCAAGGCATTCCGATTCAATAAAAATTAACAGCAGCAACTGAATAATGCGTAGGATCACTAGGATGTTTAATTAATCCGCTTGCATCGGATTGCGTTTTTGATTCCTGCGTTTGCGTTTTGTTTGTTTATTTCACTCTAAGCTCATCGATGCGGCGAAAGTTGAAAGCCCTTTATAAGCTCATTGATGTGACGAAAGTTTGATACTGTGTTGCTGCTTTTTCGGAAATCGCTAGTTCAACGAAATATGTGCGTAACCAAATATCTATTAACTAATTCCAAATTATACATTGGTCGCTTTTATGAACACGTAATGATCGATATGTTCAGTTAAATTTATTTTCCATTAGCAATTATGTTTTGCTGAGCGTTTATTGATACACAGCAGATCGATAAATTGAATTACAAGTTTTAGGACATTATAACAGCGCTGGAAGCACTGATTACGTGGCGAAAGCGTGCTCTGCCAATACAGATGCATTTTTAAGGCGCAAAACAATACATTCTTCGAATGGTAGCCATTTATCCAGCCATCTTTGAGCCACATTCGGTTTCCCCTTAAGGGTATACCGTTTTTATATACCTTCATTATTATGCATATAAATGCTTCATACTTTTTTACCGTTAAATCAAATTTGGGATTTTTTTTGTGATTTTGAGTATTAATAAAGATTAAATGAACGACTTAGAGTATTACATGTTATGTTTTATGATAGATATCGAAACATTTGGGTTGGAGACCATCTTTGCACTAGACGCATAGTATGCAGTTTGAATGCTAAATGCGGGTCATCGCAGATGATTAAATGCCTACCAATACGTTCCGGAAAGGTAGTAACATTAAATTTGGGTCCATGAAACTGTCATTGCCATCACTCAATTCCTATTCCGGAGGAAAAGGTACTTTAACAATTTTATTACGCTCTTATCACAACGGCTTCTATATCTGCCATCAGTGTTTGAAGCTGCGAATTTTATGTTATGTAAACTTTTATAATGTTTCCGGGATATTTTACATAAGCGAAAGATAAGATTTACATTCATTTGTTTACTAAAACGCAACGACATCAAAAGAAACACCGCAGCGAACGAACGAAAACAAACGTTCTCGTTGCAAATTTTGAATATCGTTACTTCCTAGCGTTGCGTTTTCGCAACGCAAAGCTTCAAACCTATCTTAAAATTACCTGTTGTTTTGTCACAGCTGTAATTACGTTACATGTAACATCTGACCTTTGAGCAAAAACAGGTCGATTAGATTTTTTTCCAATCTTTCTTTGTTTCTCAGGGTCCAAGTAATACATATATATACATTCATGTGTATTCAAACCATTTAACACCTTATTCTAAAAAAAAAAATTATAAAAAAGCTTAGCCCTATCTCTCCTCTTTATAAAACCCGAATTAATCCACCTAGCGGCGTGACCTAGCCTTTCTACTGCCACAATAATCTTTATAAAATTTCTCAGGAACTTAATTGTAGATGTATCGATGTTATATTAGACTATATTTTTAAATATCCGTTCCGTATTCCTCAAAATCCTTATTTGCCAGTAAAATTCACAACGTATTGTGTAGAATAATTATATTTTCTTTCCTTGGGTGCGTAAATACATGTAAGCGTCATTTATGTTACTTGATGAACACCTTATTTAGTTTTATAATATTTATAGAAAAATAATGTAAACACAAAAGATAATTTTTACAGACTTCAATGAATATATATAGAAAATTAGAAATTAACCCTCTAACGGGTCTACAGACGGCCTTAACTTTCGGGCTTCAGAGCCACATACGAAACTTGTTTTGAATTGACAATATGAAGTACCTATTTGTTCATAGCAGATTTTTTGATATTTTGATATTAATACCATGCATTCAAAAGTTAGCATCTTTGAAAAACAAGAGTTCAGAAAAATTATTATTATATTTCGCTTTTGAAGAAAAAGGATATCTACAACAAAATGATTGATCTCAAAATTTTACTATTGGTTTGCTTGGCTTCAATTTTGCAATATATCTGAATTAGAAAAAAATTACTGAATAGAGTATTAGATATGAAAACGAGAAATGGAACTATTTCTTAGCTAGCGCTCCTTCAGATAATTATTTTTGCATGAAAATCAAAACTTAAGCTTCTTTTGATTGTACTTTCATGAAAAGATAGTCATTAGCTTGATCGCATCGTTTTTACAATGTTAGAGGGTTAGGAAAACAAGATGAGGTCGAAAAATAGTGCCAAAGCTGCGCCATAAACATGCTTGAGAATGGGAAATACGATCGATATGATTCCCAGTGCTTGTCTTTTTTTGATTTATTTATTTAAACATGATACATGACATAAGACATCTGTCCTTTAAAATATCACTAACGAAAACAAATCTTACAAAATTTCTATCGTGCAACGTTTACTTCCTATTTTTCATATAACATTTCTAAGCTCTGGGAATGGGAAATACTATTGATTGAAAAGGGCATCTATTGATGCGCAGAATTTGTTTGGAATTTGTACAAATTTATTTGGAAAAATCAACTCACTAGTAATTTTGATTCTATACACCACTATACCTACATGCTTAAATAAACTGCTTTTCTTGTACAATTGTGAGTAACAGTAAGTGAAGAAAATGACAATTGAAATCTGAAATCAAAGAAAAGAAAAACTTTTCGATTGAATCCCACTATTTAATATTTATTTGCAACAGACACGTAGTTCGCCTACGACGTGCTGGCTTCATCAGTGTCTTATTTCAAAGCGTATACGTATCTGTCGCGAATAAATATTAAATAGTGGAATTTAGTCGGTAAAAGTTTTTTCTTTTCTTTAATTTCAGAGTTCGTATTCCACTAAGAGGCTTCAAAAACTTCAGACAATTGACATGTTTCTCACTTTTCTTGAATTTCATTGCAAATTTTAATATTGCAAATTGTCATCACATACATACATACATGCACACATACATACATACATACACACACACATACATCACACACATCTCATACATTGAATACAATCAACATTTGATTGATATGTTTTGATTTCACACGTTTTAACGGTTTAATATACGGTGCTTAAGTGTTAAAGTTTGAATAACTTTTGAATGAAGCGTTCGATTTTAAATAACTCGGTTTCGTTTGATAGATCTCAGCAGTAATTTTCAAATAATCATAAAATGTGTGATCTTTTTCATTAAATTAATGCTTATATGTTACAAAAATATGTTTTAAATACTATTTTTTCACATTTCTTTATGTAACTTTCAAACTACAAGTCCAATCGTCATGAAATTTGGAAGTTAAGGGTTTGCAAGGCTCCTCTTTCATATGCAATCAATTTTGTTCAAATCGGTTAAGGGACCTATGAGATAATGAAGTCCCATATTTTTTGTATTTTTGTACATAACTTTTGAACTAAAAGTCCGATCAGTATGAAATTCAATAGCGACCAATGGGACACCTAGACCTTTCATTTGACACTAAGAACATTAAAATCGGTCCAGCCATCTCCGAGAAAAGTGAGTGAGATTAAAAGCGTCACATACACACACACACACATACACACACACACATACACACACACACATACACACACACATACATACACACACACAGAAAATGCTCAGTTTTCGAAACTGAGTCAAATGGTATATAACATTCGGCCCGCAGGACCTTCTTTCCATTTCCGGTTTTCCAAGTGATTTCTATACCTTTATACTATATATTTATATAGTAGAAAGGCAAAACCGTGTCGTTTGTAGTTTGTTTCATAGAAAATGTGGGGGTTGAATGCCCTTGGTTCAGTATATCGCTTATGTCAGTATCAGAACATGTCTCGCACTATATACCATCTCGGCAACGTTACACTGTACCACCGATGCTTTACAAAACCGTGTTGTTTGAAGTTTGGTTCATAGCAAATTTTGGAAATATCACAATAAATATATGAATCTTGCTGCAAATAACTGGTTGTTTTATTCAGTTAATTCCAATGCACACCTAATTTTATGAATGCTTCTTGTAGCATTTTTTCTCAGCTTTACAATGGTGGTCTTAAAATGAAAATCGGTTGGGAGGCTCATGGTGAAAACGGCGATTTTTTGATAAAATCTAATATGGCGACTAAAGCCAAGATGGCCGCCACACAAATTTTTGCTCCATTTGAAAGTCCTGTTCTTCTTTTTTACAGAACCGGGCCATTTGTTAGTTGTTTCATGGCAAATTTATGAAATATCACATGGTATACACTCAAAATATTCTGCACATAACTAATGGTAAATTCCCATATAAAATTCCAGATGATTATCATGTGCCACATATAAGCACAATCCGCCCAGAAATACACATAAAAATTATACGCAACTGAATAGTATGTGCAAAAGTTTCGCGTACCCATAAATTATAACTGTTTGGCACATAAAGTTCATTAACTGGGCCCATTGCAAAAATATATGTGTGGGACACATGGAAACTATACGAAAAGTTTTCTCAGTGTAGATATCAAGGTTTGCTGAAAATTCAACTTTTTTTTTTGAAACTGTTAGGCCCCTTGACGAACGAGGGGTCCACTATTTCGAGGTATTAAAAATGTAATTCTTATTTTTTAACCATTTTCAACCAATTAAGCGCAAAAGTTCCAAAATTTGAAAACCTCGTATCAGTAGTGGCCGTTTCAGCGAAAATTACTCTGTTGCCAAAAACGGATCCTTTTGTTGCCAAAATCGAAATCCTACTGTATTACAAGGTTTGCTACTGAAATATAGAAAGACATTCATTCTAAGTTGGACATTATTTACTAACTTTAGATTTGAAAAGTTTGTTCAAATGGCCAAGAATTTATCTGATAATCAAGTTACGCTCCACAGATGAACTTTTTCATATTATTATGTGATCATATTTCATACATATTTTAATCATCATCATATACTAGCCTAACGTCGGTCGCATTTTCTACGGCATCATCCTTATTGTCACAACCATGACGAAGCAACGAACTCTTTCCTTTTTTGTTCAGGTTTTCATAAAATAATAACACAAATCACATCCTGTAGCGGGGAGTTCCCAGCGACATCCCTCTCTAGGTTTAATCCCTTCAGTGCAGTGCGATTTTCCCTTATCCAAACGAGATACAAACACACACACACACACACACGCATAGGCACACTTTCTTTCTCGCTCTCGCTGTTTGTACAAACATATTAATTATTAAATATAGAAATTAAAACGTAGCTGCGTTATTTAAAATGGGACCGTATTATTTCTGCGCAATTCAGAGGCAAACAGGGGATTTGAAATCAGAAACCGTGTACACAAAATGCCACCCCATGCACCCCTCCCCACCCTCCACCAAAGCATCACCGTGCTGCGCTGTCATCCCGGTCGGTCTCGGTCCCAGAGCTAACAAAAGACGTCGTCTTTGCCGTCCTTGTCGTTGTACAGATTCGTCAAACTTCAACGTCAAATGGGTGATTTAATAAAATAAATTTCGCCGTCGCAGCACAGCAACAAGGACGACGACGACGACAGCAACGACCGGGAAGGGTTCCTTTCTGGAGGGCAAAAATTAGCCAACCCTTCTGCGTTCGTTCCCGGGGGGAGGGTAAACACTGTGGCGGCAGCCACTTTTCCGAACAGAAGCGCAGCGCAGCGCAGCACCCATCAGCCATCAGCAAGCGATCGGTTTGGCAAACAATAATAACAACATTCCGGGCCGCCAACCCTTCCCTGTTTCTTGCGACGTCTCCGGATTCCGGATATAGTGAGATTCGGCCCATTGCTAATGACAACGAAACTTCGAGACTCTTCGTCGAGCTTGCAGTCACGACGCAGTTTTCGGTGAGGTTACGCGGAAGGGAAAACTTTTAATGAGCGACAATCGGGTGACTGCCAGGCCAGCCATGCTTTTCCGTAAGGGTAAATCCACGTTTATTATAAAACTGAACCCGAGAAGAGAAGGAAATTTCGATTACCGCCGCTAACGGACGGACGGAGTGACTGACTGACTGACTGACGACGGACGACTTTAGCGGGAGAGAAGTTTTCCTATATATACAAACACATCACGTATAGAGGGACGATTTCCGGCGTCGGCGGAAATCCTTTTCACCCGAATCCAGAGCAGAGCACCCAACGCAGGGGAGGGGTTATTTTCGCTTTGAATTAAAAATTTTCAAGTGCTGCTCAAACAGAAAGCGACTGGAGCGAAAATGTCGAGTGGCGGTAAATCAAATTAAGGACTTAATGGTTTCGTCGAAAGTTGACGCCATTTGCCCAACTGTCGGGCCTGAACTCGCGCTGGCTTTACTGTAAGGAACTTTTGACTGACGATCGTCAGTTGGTCGTAAAAAGTTTCCTTGCTTCCAGTTCCGCCCCTGAAATGGCTTTATCAGCTTCAAAAATTCACGCTCCAACAACGCTCATCCACCAATCAATGGGCTAATTCAATGGCTGATTGAATTGGCATTCAACTTCAACCGCTGCTGCGCTCATCGCTAGCGCCTAACGGCTTTCCGGTCAGTGCACACTTCACTCCACGGAACGGGACCCGAGCAGCGGTCTCCAATCAGTGCCAACCCGGGTGACCGCATCACCTCAATCCTGATCGTTTCGAATCGATCTTATCGGGAAGGTTATTAACGACAAAGGCCACCACCTGCCATTGACCGCAAGCAATCGGCTTTAAACTGTGTGCAAAAATAATACAAGAAAAAAAAACAGATAACGATGAACCCGAACTACTCTATTTACATTCCGTAGCCTCCCGGTTCGAAATGACCCCTCGCGGTAAGACCCCGTTGGACGCACTGCAGTGCGTCCAACCGCTAGGAGGCGGCCTGCTAGTTTCCCGAATCGACCACCACAAAAGGGACGGACGGGTGCCAACCGTATGCCGCTCTACCGGGTAAGTATTCTCGGCCATGTTGACGGGGAGCCACCCTACGATCTGCGGCTTTTCTAAGTCTAATTACCATTTATTTATGGTGTTATAATTTCGACCGGACAAGAAGTGTACATGGCGAGAGCAATTTGACGCTGCAAAGTGAGATTGATTGTGAAATTCGGCTGATAGCGACCGCGCGCCCGTCCGATGATGATGAGGATGATGGTAATGATGACGCGCCTGCCATGTGCCGGCCGGTGTGCGGTGTGTGTTGACGAGTTTATCGAGAAGGTAACAAAAGGTTGCGGTCACCGTGGTCTGCGGCTGCGGGCACCACGGCAGAAGGCTCATCCCGTGCTCTGGCTGGGGAAAGAAGATTGGGATTAATTTTCGATCAAATGAACGACGGTTCGGCTCGTAGGATTAAATAAGTTGCTTTGCTCCGTCTTGTTCTGATTGACGCTAACAACGGGCTCCGCTGATTTGTCTCAATCGATACAGGTCAATTTTATGCCAGGGTTGCCAGTTGGAGCTGCTTGAAATAGTGTAAAAATTATACAAACATGAACAAGTACACCTCTCGACGTTTCGACATTGTGTTTCTTTTTCACGAAGTAATACCTTTTGTTAATCGTGTATTTTGACACATTAAATTGCCTGTTGCGTTGTGACGTTCATCGATCAAAATATGACAATCGATTTGGCTTGCTTAATTGCGACCACCTTCGAACGATTTACTTATGTCAGTTACTTTACCTTTAGCTACAGTTATTAATAGGTTCCTGTTTAACTCTCCACAATTGCTCGAGCAGGGTTAGACATTATTGTCTAGAATTTTACAAAAGCTGGGGCATGTAGCTTTTGCTTCAGAAACTACTCAACGTATTGAAGCAAAGCTTCCTATTTAATTTGTAAGCAGACATTTGTACAAGATTTTTAGTACTCTTTTTAGAAAAAAAGGATTTGAATCTTTTTACCAGGTCTTGTAGCTGGACTGGACCAGATAGATAATAGTTATTAGTTTTCAAGTTATCCGGCCTTGAGTCAAATTATCAACTCTATTATAATGAAACTGTGCAACTGTTATGCAAATTTGATTTTAATTCTTAGTTAATTTGGTTGTGATGTTCATCTCATAAAGTAAGCATTTGTTTTTGGTTCAAGGTTAATTCTTCGAAAAATTATGAAAACTATTACAGTTTGAATTTAAAATGCTCATATTTACATTTTTAATAAATGTCAAAATAATAAATGGTGCTCGAGAAGTTAATCACGAAGTGTTGAAAGCCTGCGATACTCAAAATCGTTAAATAGTTTGGAGAAACTTATACTATAGAGGATTTGCATAAATCCCGACGAAAGAAGATACCAGTGGACCAGAATAAGGATACCAGAAAGGTTACGGATCTGCCACAACCTTCTCCATGAAAAGTCCCTTACTTACTTGACCAGCCGAGAGTCGAGGTGGCTCTTGCCGTATCAACAATTCCTCGGTCCTCCATTATACTCGGTCCTGGGCGACTCGTCGCCAATTCGTTGCGCGTCTCGACACATATAAGTCGGCTTCAACCTGGTCAAGCCATCTAGCACGTTGTGCCCCTATATTACTGGTGTCGGTGGGGTTCTTGAAGAGAACGGATTTCACTGCACAGTCGTCCGGCATCCTTGCGACGTGGCCGGCCCACCGTAGTCTCCCAACTTTCGTGAGATTTAAGATGAGAATCTCTCCAAGCAGTGCCTGTAGCTCGTGATTCATATGCCTCCACCACTCTCCGCTTTTCGTTTGTACTCTGCCAACAATAGTCCGCAACACCTTTCGCTCAAATACGGCAAGTCTTCCGTAAGCAAAATCTCAAGTCCGTAGAGGACTTCCGGTCTGATTAGCGTTTTGTACATCGTCAGCTTTGTGCGGCGGCGTATGCTCCTTGATCGAAGCGTCCTGCGGAGGGAGAAGCTTGATTTCCCGCTTGAATGCGTCGTTGGATCTTGGATCCTTACTCGCGTTATTGTCGGCGGTGACCAGAGACCTCATATGTACAAACTCATCAAGCACTTCCAGTCAATCACCGTCTACAGTCACTGTTCATGGGAGGCAAACATTATTTTCTCTAGAATCTCTTTCTACCTATAGGTATATATCTATCTATATCTGGTTTTCGACGCATTGATTTGTAACCCAATCCTCGTAGCCTTCGTTTTTAGTCTGGTGCAGATTGCCTCCGCCGTTCCACGATGACTAGTAGTGATGTCGATGTCGTCTGCCAAGGCTAGAAGTTTCCTACTTTTGCATAAGATCGTTCCTATAGTTTCGATGCCGGCTTGGCGGATCACACCTTCAATATCAATCTTCAATATCGTCAATAACATACAAGTTAGTTCATTACATAAATTTACACGGAAACTAATAACCGGATAAAAGATTTGAAGCTATGGATGAAGAGCCTAGCTGTTAAGCACAAAATAAGGCAATGGACTAGACAGAAAATGTTCAAATAGAGAAAAGTTGGTCTTTTGATTGGTTTACAGGTGCACTTCGAAAATTGTAGATAGATATTGCTAATCCAGACAAAAATGAAAATTTCATTGTTTTCTGGATACGTCATCCAGTTGTGCGCTACATCGTAAATGAAAACACTTCGATAGAGTGTAATAACACAAAAATTCTTAAAAACAAAGTAAACTTGTGTCATAATTGATATATTAGTTGAAATGTGCCAAATTTATTTTGATTTATCAATAACTGTTAAAATTAATTGAAAATTATTAGACAAAAAAAAGATGCGTAAAACTTTTAAAAAATATACATTATTTACGATACACTCAATATTGAGCGTTCCTTAATTAGCGTGTAAGTGCAAACCATCTGTCAGTGTGTTATTCATTGCAGCGATTCTGTTTGTTGACATTCGGTCAGAATTCCGGTTTTAACTACGGTCTTGTGGTAAATAACTTGTTATTTGATTTGAAAAATAACTAAACTGTTTTCTTTCTAGAGCACATCGTATGGATACTTGTGAAGAAGTTTATTTTCCAGACGAAAATGATTTTGAAGCCGCTAGCTCCACCAGCAGAAATCGAAATAATGCGTCACAAGCAGCTGGCACTAAACCACTAGTTGATATGGATGTAGAAAACTTGGCATTTGAAGAAGGATCTTTGGGCGATGAGGCGATGTACACCTTTCCAGCAACTGTTTTTTACGTTATTTCAAAGGTCATAAAACAGGGCCTTCAGTGGGAAAATTTTGGATCAACTGCGACTCAGCGATTGAGGTAATGCAAGCAACGTGGGCTTACTGTAAAGATTTTATACGGAAAGAAGCCGTATTTGAAACCCCCACAGGAACCGATTACACAGTTAAGTGGAATAAATCGTCGCCTACTAATGAAGAAATCGACAAATTCATCAGCTTTCAAGATAAACTTTCCAAAAAAGTTTGTAAACCAGCACAGCTTCTCGAAAAACCGGAAAAAATGCAGAAATTTTGTGGAAGGGAAGTAAGTTATTCGTTTATGTGTATTCGGAATCAATATTATCGTCGAATATGTATGACATATTGAAAATGCAACTGCTACAACCCGAAGAAAGAGACCGCGCAGGAGCTGCATCGAACCATTCGTTAAATAATTTAGCAGCAGAGTTAAAAGAACTTTACCAGGATAAATACAGTTCGTCGGCAATTAACTGGTCTATCTGGGCATCTTGTTTACTGACAAAAGACCGCATTACTCAAGAAAAATTGAAGCCGCTTGGCCCACCACAACATTTAATTCACTTGTTCCAAACCGTTCCATCAAAATCTCAAAAAAATTTGAGCACATCTCGTCAAGATCTACGTATTGCGCAAAACGTAAACAATTCATTCAAAGATTTTATGGCAAGTTTACAATTAGATTTGGATCAATTGATGTATTCTATAAAATTGATACAGCTACGACTAAACGCAATGGCGGCAATTCAGAACAGAAATGAATCATTACTGGCGGATGTTTCTGGAAGCTTTACAGCAACTGAAGATTCATATGGAAAGGAGCTGGCTGAGGAGGTCTCTGACTGTTGGGATATTGATCACATGTAAAATATCATTGCTCTGTTCTATTATTTTTATTTTGCAATGAAGCTGTAAAATACATAAACGGTTTATCTTTACTAATAACTATTGATCGAATCCAATGTTTTCTGTGCTTTAATTTAATCCTCTCTCTGCATCAAATATTCCACCTGACAGGTATCCACACTTTCGGAAGATTTTTGTGCAATCGAAAGATGAAAACTCGTTCAATGTTGTCGCAATGGTCATCACGACCTTCGAAGAGTTTTCCTTGTAATTTTTTTGGAGTTTGCGTTTGCAGTACCCAGAAACAAATTCGATGGGATTAAAATACGGTGTATACGGAGGCAGAAAAATTACATGAATTCCCATGGATCTCAGATATTCCACGATACGATGATGACAATGAATTCTAGCCCCATCTAGAATCCAAACAGAATTCACTCCCGGATGCTTAAATATTTTGCCACTGTTGGCAAAATTACGACAGCACTCAAAAAATTTTCTGCGGCTAAAAGTTCCATCGCACATGAACGATTCCAAAATTCCATTTTGATTCAGGAAACACAGTAGGGACACACGAGCCTTGCGGTTAAACTCGCCTCGGTATATAAGTTTCTTTCCCTTAATCGCATATCCACGATTGCGGAGCATTCCTCTATTGTCAATTGATACTTCATCCAGGAAAACTAAATTATGAAGATCCCAATTAACGTTCGCCAGCTCATTCACAAAGAAACAAATTTTATCCTCTTATTCCTGAATTACTCTACGCTCAAGCACTTTCCAGCTGTATCCTTCTTCATACAAAATAATGGAAATAGATGAAGTACTGATGGAAATTCCGAACGTCTTGAAAAATATTTCCTTAGTTTCATTGAGAAAAAGGATCGGTTGCTTTTGGAAAAGGTTTACTATCCAAGCCCGTTTTTCCTTGCCGAATTGCAAATAAACTTTTTGTCTTATCTCTCGAGATACAATACCGTGTTGTTGATAATTTTGAATCCATCTAGTGATTGTACTGGGATGTTTTCCGTAAATTTCCGCACATTCACGTTTGGACAATCGTAGAAAGAAAAACCCATAGAGCGCATGATATTTTATATTGGTTGATGCGTGTTGGTTCAAAACTTCATGTTTTATTCTAAACATGGTGAAATTTTAAGTTAAGCAATAAATATTAAAAGTTGGAACAAATCAATATACGTGACAGTTTTGCAGTTGTTGACGTTTTTAAAGAACAGCTGATTGTCAACGTGCGCACAACTCGTCGCGCAACTGACAGTCGCGCAACTAAATCATCATTAGTTGCATTTAAGAAAAGATTCATAATAGATAAGACGTTTGAATCCATCTTTATAATCGTAATGTAGAAGAGACCGTAAAGATTCTGATTCAACGAAGAAACTTTGAGAATTGTGCACGATACCCACGGCATACCCGCAATACCGGGTAATACTCTCTTGAGTAACTGAGCTAGGAGATGCGATGCTGAGTGGTTCCCTGCTTGATATCAAAACTGAGATTTTGTGTAGACGGCTGTGCCACACGGCCTTGGTAACCGGTAAGCCTAATATATTTTGTTTAATTATTTGTTTCGTTTTAGCTCATCAAGCACCCCCTACTATACAATGAAAACTCTGGCCGTAACAAGTTTAAATAATGCACATGGATATCAGAAGGAAAAATTACAATAATTATTGGATTTTAGATGCACTGATGGAAACTCAAATTACGCAATTCTATTTCACTCGAAGGATTGCTGGTGAGATTGTTCTATTTTTGCCCATAAAGGGTATCCCACATCAAATTGCACCACCGAAGAAACGCAGTAGAAAATTTCAGATAATAAAATATAAGCCATTAGTAACCTTTTGGCATATTTATTTCATTCAACTTTAATACCATAACCGTATACTCGCACCTTACGCTTAACTCCATTCAAAAAGTTTTGTACAACATCTGACTGCAGTTATACACTGCTGTCTGTACGGAAACTCACTCTTTCTTCTTGTCTTTCTCAAATTTGACATCCTTGGGATGTTCTGTAATGCCTGCTTCATAACAGTCCAGTATATTTCGATGGGTCTTAATTCCAGTGCATTGGGGCGGTTCATGTCCTTGGGTACGAAAGTAACCCCATTGGCTTCGTACCACTTTGAATAGTGGCATCTAGCTTCGATCCGGTCAGAAGATCGTAGGGCCCTCGTATTGCTTCGACAGAGGAAGCAGACGCTTCTGTAGATACTCCTTGAGGTAGATCTGTCCGTTTACAGTCCCGGTAGTCCCGAACGGAGAACTCCGTTGGCAAATTTTAAAACTTTCTGCATCCTTACTTCCTCCAGAATTTTAAACTTGTACTGGGCGATGAAGTACAGTAACCCCGTTAGCTGCCGGCAGTCTGCCTTGACGTAAGTCTCATCATCCATGATGAGTGTGTTGAGAATTTTCCAGGCGTTTGCGCAAAATAAACTCGCGATAATGCTTTTTGGGTGACGCCATTTCTTCCAATTGTCGAAAACTGACCGCAATAAAAATACAGTGTAAACAATACACTGTAAACTACTTCTACCCAAATTTTCAAGTGAAAATACCCAAAGGGTAATTCACATACTCCATATCTATACCTATAAAGAAGGATTTCTGTCTGTCTGTCTGTCTGTCTGTCTGTCTGTCTGTCCGTATGTTCCTTATAGAATCGAAAACTACTGAACCAATCGGCATGAAAATATGCATGTAGAGGTTTTTTGGGGCCAGGAAAGGTTTTAGTGACGGTTAGAAACCCCTCCCCCCACTAAGAGGGGGGGCTCCCCTATAAATGAAACACAAATTTTTGCATAACTCGACAACTAATCAAGCAAATAGAACAAAATTTGGCATGTAGGTGTTTTCGGTGACAAGAATTTATTCTATGGTAAATTGAGACCCCTCCCCTCTTTATAAGGGGAATTATAACTCCTCTCCTCTTTAAAAGGGGGGGCTTCCATACAAATTTCCTCATAACTCGAGAACTAATCAAGCAAATGGAACCAAATTTGGCATGTGGGTGTTTTTGGAGACAAAAACTTTTTCTATGATGAATTGGGACCCCTCCCCGTTTTAGGAGGGAGGGATCCTATACACATGAAATACAAATTTCCTCATAACTGAAGAACTAATCAAGTAAATGGAACAAAATTTGGCATGTGAAAGTTTTCGAGGGCAAGAATATTTTCTATGGTAAATAAGGACCCCTCCCCACTTTAAGAGGGGGGGGGCTCCTATTCAAACGAAATTTCCTCATAACTCGAGAACTAATCAAGCAAATGGAACCAAATTTGACACGTGGGTGTTTTTGGAGACAAAAATTTTTTCTGTGATGAATTGGGACCCCTACCCACTTTAGGAGGGGGGGCTCCTATACAAATGAAATTCAAATTTCCTCATAACTCGAGAACTAATCAAGCAAATGGAACCAAATTTGACATATAAGTGGCTTTGGACGCAAGATTTTTTTCTATTGTGAATTGAGACCCCTCTCTTCTTTAGAAAGCGAGTTATGGCCCATCTCCCCTGTAAGAGGGTGGGCTTCTACACAAATGAAATGCAAATCTCGAGAACTAATCAATCAAATGGAACCAAATTTGGCATGTGGGAGTTTTAGATGGCAGAAATTTTTTCTATGGTGAATTACGACCCCTTCCCCTTTTAAGAGGGGAGCTCCCATACAAATGAAATTGAAATTTCCTTATAACTTGAGAACTAATCAAGCAAATGGAACCAAATTTGGCATGTGGGAGATTTTTGAGTCTTGAATTTATTTTACGATAGTTAGAGACCTCTCACCCCTGTGGTAGGGGGATATGGACTCTCATACAAATAAAACAGAAATTTTTGCGAAACTCAAAAACTAATCGAACTCGAGAAATTCGAGACTCTTCCATAAAACATTAGTCAATACAAGACCACAAAAACTATCTATAATAACACTAGATCATTCAGGACGAGACGGTCGCGAGTGTTGCCGGTGACCCGCCGTCGGAAGCGCCGCCCACTGGGGGGCTTGCAAAACTCGAGATTGTGACAAAGATCATCCGAGATTAATGATTTATGTACAACACAGATTAATTTGTGGCAATACGAAGTTTGTCGGGTCAGCTAGTCCCTTATAAAACATAAAGTGGCTAATACACTTTCTGTTATCTTTCAAACTAAAAACCAATTCCTTTGGTTAACCCTCATGTCCATTCGGCCTTACGTACTTATACCTAGTACCAGTATGCCTGATTTCTATCAGGCCTTGCGCTCATATACCTTAAATCTATCTACCAAAAAGGGGTGTTATCTGAAACCATAATCAGACATAATTTAAAAACAAATTTAGTGTGTAGTTTGACATAAAAGTGAGAAACTGACATAAAAACTATATGGAACCGAACTGACAAAACAATGAAAATGAATAAAGCAAAATGCAATTAAATTTGAGAAAATGTTCAATACAACCACTTCATCCACTTGCTCCCCGCAGAACGCTAGTTTGGATTAGCTTAGATTTTTTATTTTAGTGACTGGTTGAACTCCACATGTCGCAGAACGACAGTTTGCTTTAAACTGCTTCCCGCTTACAAAAGTTTTTTGGGTCTCCTTCTGATTACACTTAACGATGGCGCAACATTTCACTACTGGCCTGGAGGTCTATAGTGTGTGGGAAGGGTTCCTGTTGTTGGACACCACCTGTACGTTGTTGGTTGTATACTACTCCATAACGTTTGTTCTCTAATGACACAGTGCCAAGCCCGACCAAAACAGCACGGAAGAATCGAGTTGCTTCAGCAAAGGCAGCAGACGGGCACTATTGCTTCTATTGCTTGGAAACCATTATTACAATTGAAAAGCAAATGCCTCAATCATAATAGAGGCATCATGCTGCACGCACAAATCTACAGAATGAGGGATATTCAAAGTTCTTAAATGGTCGATTGCGTTAAGCTTGTAGAGACCAAGTTTTGATGGTAATACTCCGAACTAATCTATTTAGTTTTTCCGAGGTGTCAATTTTTTTTATTTGAGAAATATCGTTGCAGTTGTGGCATGCACACAAGTTGTCAGATACTCTTTTGTATGACGTAAATATTTTTTCCAAAGAACAAAACGTTTGGAAAGTCAAAACATTCCGTCCTGGCAACCATGCCCATGCTGACCGGGCCACTATGATCAACTCAATTGATCACTTCCTGTGTTTTCTCGCGGGTCCGCGTGGCATACACACGCAGTCCAATTTCCGATTGCTGCGGTGACGATGGACAATGAACCATCGAAAATTGTGGCCAATAGCAGCCAGAAGCCAGAAGCAGGTAGGGGCAGCGGACGATGACGACGACGCGGCAGACAACGACAGCGACGAAGGTTTTCGGAGCCGATGTACAAACAAGTCATCGATTTTTTGTTGTTATCTTCCAATCTGCCCACCGCCTCACTACCTTCCATGCTCCTCTGGAGTCGAAGAAAGGTGTGAAATGATTGAAGACAAGCCAAAATCCGTGTCTAACCAAGAAGAATCACCGCTTTTTTTCCTCCTGCTGCTAGTTGGCGGTCATCGGTCGTCGGTCGTATGGATTATTGTCGACGTCCCTAACCGGCGCGATAATGGCGTGGCACGGGAATTGACGACCATTGTGTTGCTGAAATGCCCGAATGCAAACAGACCAGATTCAATGATGGCAGCCGCAGCGTGGCATGGCCGACGGACGGTAGCGTATCCGATTAATTCATTCACACCCTCGGGAGCACGGTAATGACCATTCACCGCAGTGCTACGTCCGCTGGTCCGATAATCGTCCACCCGGGGATAACAATTTCGGTTTCATTCATTGCTGCTCGAAGTCCAATTCGATCATCTTCTCGTCAACTGTGACCGCGTGTGTTCGTTCGGTTACGATTTTAATGCGATGGACCGAAAAGCCTATTATGGGCAATTTTCCTAGCTTCGGATCTACTGGAAAACGTCCGAAACCTGCAGGTGTCCTCGATGAGGCTCCAGGAATGGCAAACATTATCTGAACTATGGTTGGCCCACCCGGAAGCCTCGACACCGGGTGCCGTTTCGGTTGTTAAGTACCCCCGGGAACACCTACCAAGGCACAATTGCGGCCTAATGCCATGCACTGTTTATTTGCGGTTGGGATTATTATCTGCTGGCATTTCTTTTAGAATTGTTCGAAAGAAGACACCTTTAGCTTCTGATTGTCATCGGACACTAGAATGTGTGCAAAAGATCTCCGAAATAACATTGAGCAGGAGACATTGTTTGTTTTTCGATTCCGAACAGAAAAGGTTGAAAGGAGGAATTCCCGGTAATTCTCTTGCAACTGTGAACTTAAAATCATTCTGGAACTTATGCTAGTAATAACCAGTGACAATGTGTCTTTTTAAATGTGAAACTCGTTAAGCAGCATTGGTTATGCTCCAATTTATAAAAATTTAAACTTCAAATAAAGCCATGAATTTCTGAAAGGGTTTTTTTTGCCTACAAAGACACAACGCACCCGCACTGATCCTCTGCTCCAGCAAGCGGGAGAAACCCCCAAAACAGTCGTTCACCAAAAACGGCAGAAAGGTGAGAAAATTTCATTAAAAAAAGCGGAACGTGAAATAAACCAATTCCGTTCGCAGGGCAAAAGGCTGCATTGAGCCGCAATCGATCCACCTAGCGGGTTTGTTTGTGCAGGGGAGGGGTGCAAAAGTGGCAACCACAATCGATATGGAAATGGAAATAAATCACAGTCCGTGCAAATACGCATTCGAAAATAAAAGTATCTACAGAAAATTTAAATGAAAAAATAAAATCAATCGAACGGCCGCTGTGGTCCCAAAAAACCAACCAGTGCAGTGTACCGTATACCGACGCGACGGACGGGATGGGACGAGCCTCACGCTCACACGCAGCAGCCAAAGAGGTGCGATATATAAAAATAAACAATAAATTAATTGTTGGCTATAAATAATCATCTGATCGGATTGTTAGTCATGCTCAATAAACATACAAACCGAGAGGAAAGCAAAAAAAAATGTATGGACGTTGGTGGACGAACGGATGAACGGCGGCCGGCGTGGTGGCGGCGGCTGCCGGTGCGAATGAAAGGCATGCAAGTCAAACAAATGCACTCACTGCCGGTCGGTCGATCGGCCGGCGTAGCGCGGTTTGAATTGAACGGAGTTCAACATCGGTCGACCGACGCGGCCAGGTTGGGTTAACTCTTCGTTGCAAGCAGCATACTTGCGTCTCGCATCGGATTGCCAAAATGTGGGCCAGTTTTGGGCGATTGTGGATGGTAGATCGTTATTGAGATGTTCGTTCACGAGATGGGGAATAAATTGTATTGGATTTGCTCGAAAGGATCCGCTTAGGTTTAGAAATGATATTGTGTTTGACTGATGGATGCAAACGTTTTTATAACAAAAAATAAATGTTGGAGATTAAAACTGTTTCATTAAGAATGAAACCAGAAAATCAAGCCTATATCAAGTTACAATCAAAAATTGTGACAAGCCAAATATAAATAATGGTTGAAATATAATGATAGATTCGAATTGCCATTTACTAAAAGGAACCCCAACATCAGATCTAACCCACTTATATCGATTATATAGCACTCAACTTCAGACAAAATTATTTTGAACTCAAATAATAAGCTAAGTCATTTTTGCCTTCCGATGCATACAACGATGTTCCCATATTACTACAAAATTAAACTAATTTGGCAAGTAAAGTACAAAAGAAGTTTCGTTTATAGCAGTGCAGTGGACAGGAAGCAATTTTCTAATAATATTCTGATTTTTCACTTGAAAAAAGACAAAACTTTGCTCTTCAGTTTCCTTTATTTCTAATTTCTAATTTTTTTCATTATGGAAAAATTTCTGGAAAAATAGCATATAGGGTACGGGAGGGTATTCCCATCATGCTACTAATTTGGGCATACATTACCTTTTTTGGCTACAGTTTCCCAAATAAAAACTTTGCCGCTATATAACAAAACTGAAACGAATGTAGCACTCATAGGCTTTAATGTATTATAACTATTTTCATAAAAATGTAAGTAGTTTGCTTAATTTTATTCAATAAACATCAAAACCACTGTTTTTCCACTAGCACGTAACCAGGCTGAAAAAACTAGCAAGTCCGAAAATTTCAAAAACCGGCCGGTCGGTCCTGCCTTCAAAAGCGTCGGGGGGAGGGGGGGGGGTATTGGCAGCATATTACTAGAGGATTTGCCTGGAATATGTAATGTGCGTTAATTACTATTTAAGTTGTCGTCGGAATCGAAACCACAACGAATATTGCATGGATTATTGAAGATACTAGAAGACAACTGGTTGCTTCTGGTGCTGGTGGACAATTTAAAGTATATTACCGCCAGAAGCAAAGTATTGTCACTGCAAAACTGGCTAACTTCAATGATTCACTGTTCAGGATTGCTAATAAATTTATCAGAAAATATAACAAATCAGGAAAAAAGTACCAATCCGGCTTCCTATGTCGGAAAACCGGCCTTTTTGCAGGATTGACCGGCCACTGGCTTTGCAGGTGAAAAACCGGTCGGGCCGGCCAAAAACCGGCCAATTGGCAACCCTATCGCTTACGCGTATCCGCTCTTAATGATGGTTTGGAAAACACACAATTATGATCACGTTTACTTATTCTAGAAACTAAACATCTGTGAATATGCTATCACAGAACAATTCTGCTTCTTTTTATCACGGAAGGACACAAAAATTCCCCTCTGATATGAAAATATAAATCAATTTTCATCCACTAGCCATTAGCAGCATTTTGTTTTTAATTCCAGCATATGGTGCGCTATTTACACTACTACCAATATATGTGCTGACATATCTGGTATTTGAGTGACAACTGGCGCTAGTGTATATGAACGATTCAGTGATACACTAGCGCCAGCAGCAAGCGGTTGTCACTGCAAAACTAATTATCTTCAATGAGCCCGGAATGCAGGAAATAGCGAGAAGTTAGCTATCGGTCTCTCTTTTCTTGTCTCTTTCGATCTGTTCTTTTCAAAAACATTTTTCATTTAATCGCCGTGCTAGCTATTTCGGCCTGTCGCATTTAAAAAACACAGACACCGCTATAGAAAATGGGCTCAATTTAGCCGCAGCGACTTCATCATTTCTCGCGACTATAACTCAAATTCAGTAGCGTTTTATTAAGACCAAAATACATGCCGATATGCAGTAAATATTATTCTATCAACTGGTATAAAAATCTTGTCTCGAATAAATATAGTTTCAACGTAGTTCCTGAATATTGTTCAGGCTACCGCTTAATGGGCTGGAAATACCTACCCTAATATTGCTTTCATTTATAAGTGCTTTGGGGCTAGTGGGAATACTGGGAATACGCAGTCGCACTTTCAAACTGCGGAGCCCCGTTTAATGGGAAGTGCGGAATAGTAGGATCATCTACATCAGCTATAAACTATAATTTTGTAGTTACGAACCTGAAAACCACTGGGAGGTTGGGCCGATGAAAAAGTTGTCCATCATCTACAGTAGGTATAATTTGAGGCGAAAAACTCATCAATTCCACTAGCCATAAATCAGAACAATCACTCCATTAAGTTTTGCTGCCAATCCCTAGATTTTTAATATTTCGCCAGATCGGACTACTTGTAAAAGCAATATTGATATATCTTTTATTAAAATTTGCCTCCGCTTTTCTAATTCTAATAAAATTTTCTCTATTTCTAAGCCGCTTATGTGTTTCGTTTTCAAGCGATCTATTATTTTTCCAATTTCTATTAGCAATCTAAGTATCAAAAGTAGCGCATACTAGTACTATAATTAAGTTATACCTGATTATTATATTATAAAGTGCAAGGATATTATTTATTTATTTAAGTAACCCAAGTAGCACAGTTCCCAAGCAGCACACTTTGCGCACTTCTGGTTGCAACAACTTATTTACGACTGAAATTAGTCATATATCGATTGGAGCAACTGGTTTGTAATAACTGTGTTAGTAGGGTTTGGTCATTTCTGGTTGCTGCAACCTATTTATGACTGAAATTAGTCATTAACCTTCTGTCTGTACAAAAAAATACTTACGTTGTCTGTACATTGGGGTCAATTTGACCCCAAAATTCAAACTGCTATATCTCGGCGAAAAATAGACGGATTTCCGGATTTTCAAATGTTTTAGAAAGGTAATTTAATGTACTAAATGATAAAATTTATGAATGGCGACTTGGCGGGGAGGGGACGTTTTACAAGGAGGGGTTTAGTGAAAACAAATCGGAAAAATCGGATTTTTCCAGATTTGTGACGTTTATATCTTGAAATCCTTACCAGCTAGAACGATGCTTTCTTCTACAAAAATATACGCGAACACGAGATCTTCAAAGTTATGTGTGGCATTTTACAGGATTTGCTCGCTAGGTGGCGTTTATCCGAAAAAAACCGATCTTTTCTGGTCTCAAATTTTTGGTTTCTGCTCGTTCTTGTTCTCGCTGAAGTTGATTATATAGACAAGATACGAAGTATACATAGTCCGGTGGTAGATAAGACCTTAGCGAACGGTTCAGAATTCATCCACCAGGTGGTGTACGTGTACCATTTTTTAAATATTGGTCGCAGTCATACAAGTAGATGACTTGCGAGTTTCCTGTAAACGGCAAGATTGGTCAGGTCATTCTATGATAGACAGTTTAGCACAGCATTTATCCACCAGGTGGCGCAAGTATGCCTTTTGTTTTAATTTATTTATTGTGTACGAACATATTGTTTCGATAAGAGATCGTCGTCTTCGACATTAATTAGCAAAAATAAACTAGTAACAATTATTCGCAATACTATATAGCCAATACATTACCGATTCAGCCAAGATTCCAAGTTAAAGCCAAGATTCCAAGTTAAAACGATCCGCAAAAATTGAACATACTACCGGAAGAAAATGAATACATCGTCAGCGTCACCTGGCAACCGGATTTTGTACCAAAATTTCCGGAATAGAGTGGTCTCGACTATTTGAACAATTATACCGTAGACAAAAAATCTTCTATTTAGTCAGTATTCTAAGCTGCGACAAAAACATAAAAACAAATGGAGCACCAGTGCCACCTAGCGATCAAATTCTGAATAACACTATTAGCCATAGATTTTATCTGTCACAAGACCATATTTACTGCAAATCTTGTCTATCTGTCCAATTTTTCCGCGAGCAAGAACTATTTACACGACTAGCATTCATAAATTTAAGGCAAAAAAAGTTTATTATTCTCGCCTTACCACCACCTAGCGAGCAAATCCTGTAAAATGCCACACGTAACTTTGAAGATCCCATGTACGCGTATATTTTTGTAGAAGGAACCATCGCTCTAGGTGGTAAGGATTTCGTGATATAAACGTCACAAATCTGAAAAAATTCGATTTTTCCGACTTTTCATTACTAAAACCCCTCCTTGTAAAAGATCCCTCTCGCCAAGTCACCATTCCTAATTCTACTATTTAGTTCATTAAATTACCTTTCTAAAACATCTGAAAATTCGGAAATCCGTCAATTTTTCGCTGAGATATACCAATTTGAATTTTGGGGTCAAATTGACCCCAATGTTCAGACAACGTAAGTTTTTCAATAAAATTGTCGCAAAACGTAAGTTTTCGAAATTTTTTGATCAAATAAGGCTTATACAAATTTGAAAAAAAGTTTATGTCCTGGTTCCAAAATATTGTTGAAGGGGGGGGCAAGAAAAAAATAATAACATCCAACCTTCAATAACTAAACAAAGGAGAAGAAACCAGTGTATATTTTTCCAGATTAATAAAAGTTTAATACAAAAAAGTTGTACCTTAATTAAATTTTAGTTCAAACCAAAACAACTTTCAAAATTTTTTGATCCATGCACATAAAATAAGTATTCTGGCAGAGATGAATCAACTTGAAAATAGTGGAGTGCTACAGGATCACCTTAGAGAGCCATAAACGTATAACTTGACCTTCATTTGAATTTTGTTTTTTACTTGCATGTCACTCGGTTAGTTACCTTGTGTTTTAGAATAATCAAAATCTCTGTCACTTATTAGTTCAGAACTCGGTAACCACGAAATAGTATCGGAATCTAATCTTCTCGTAAAAATGGCAATTTGGGTCCCTAAAACTGTTTTACTTGGAACGCATGTGCTATGCTACTGACATTTTTTAAGAAAAAAAAATCTATGACACCATTCACGTGTGAAACCGCTCGTTTCTTGGTCAATCTTTTAGTCATATGAATAGTCAGCTGATGCTGGTTCTCAACAATAACGTGTTTATCTTTGATATATTAAAGATGCAAACGGCACTATCAGAAGCGATTGTCATTGTTTGACTAATAGCATTTGTCCAGTCCGGTGCTGCACTTCAAATGAAGTGCAATACTGCGCTGGGAGTTGTGTTCCAAATATCAGGGCTTCTAACAACCCTCTGTCGAAGAACCTTGATCTTTAATTGAAAAATGCCGGACATCGGCATAACAGGTGTTCCGAGCCTTGTTTTTCTATGCCACAGAATCGACATATATCACCTTGCAGTTTCCCCATAAGCTTCAGATGATAGCGGTTTGGACAATGTCCTGTTATAAGATCAGTATGAATGTTTATATCTTTCTTCGAAAGCTCTAGGATTTTGCGAACTATTGATATGTTTGGAGAGATAAACTGTTTTGACTGCCTAGCAATGAAAGTGTTATTCAAATTTAATTCCACTTTCGTACATTTCCATACTAAAGCTCAGTAAAAAGGCAATATAACTTAACATGACTTGATTTGATGTAATGGTCGGGGCCACCGTTGATCCCAATGATAATCACAACATGACAATAGTCAGAAAAGTTTCGAACAGTTCAGTGACATCCTTTCTGCATGCGTCCAATGCGTGGAAAAAATTGTATCTTCAAGTTTTTCGTCTCTTACATAAAAAATTAGGGTAGGTACATGGACACTACAGAATAAAATGATTAATCTTATCTACTACCTATGGCAGTAAAATATAATCCTACAGCAATTCGGAATATCTTCGTCAAAAGTGGTAGTAAATTTCACTAATACATTGTTTAGTTGTTTGATACCTCAATCTAATTCGGTTCTTTTGAAGCAAATTGAATTAAAATGGAACAAAATTTAATGTAAATGGAGCCAAAAGTCTAATTCCAAGCACCCCAATTTTCGGCGTCGGAACTTAAAGGTAAAGCACAATAGTCGCCTGTGACCTGTAGCAGGAATCAGAAAGCTAAGGTAGTGTAGGATAGTTGATCGAGACTAACGGGTAAATTACTTCAACTTTGCACGAATTGGGTAATTTAGAGATGTAAACTTGTTGAATTGTAAAAATCTGCTTACCATTAAAGAATGCAACATTATTGCACTTTATTTTTTCGCCCCTTCAAATTTCGAAAATTTTTGAAGGGGGGGGGGGGGTGACATAAACTTTTTTTCAAATTTGTATAAGCCTAACTTCTATTATAAAAGATCTCCGGTAGACACACCTAGTCGCGAAAAAAGTAGATTAATTCATTGAAAAATAAAAAAGTTATAGCTTCTCAAAGTGGCCTGGGGTCAAATTGACCCCAGTGTACAGACAAAGGGTTAATCGGTTACCACAACTAGTTTATAACAACTGTGCTAGTAGGGAAATAATATTCTAAATACTATTGAAGAAAACATATTGGTCCACAGTGTTTTTGATGTTTTTGATTTTTTTCTCTTATCCTTTCAAGCAATGACTGTTAGGTTAGCATCTGGTGCCATTTACTTTATTTGACTTTTCCGGCAGCGATCCGCTTACCGAATCTGGGCCAAATTTAGGAGTTGTTTCCACGCTTCTCGGTCTTATGCTGCTAGCCACTCTTCAATCGTCATAACACCAGCTGTTCTAGCATCCTCGTCAACAGAGCTCATCCAACGGATACGGGGTCAGCTTCGAAGTCGACGGCCTCTGTCGGATTCCCTGTTAAATATTGTTTTCGCTAGTCTCTCATCCGGCATTCTAGCTACGTGTGGCCAGCCCACTGTAGTCTGCCATGTTTTATTCGTTTCACAATACCCGCATCTTTGTAACCTTAGTAAATTTCGTGGCTCTTGTGCCTGTGTCACACTCCATCTTCTAATATGCCGCCAATAATCGATCGTAGGTTTTTACGCTCAAAAACAACAAGAGCTCGACGGTCGCTCTCTTTCAACATCTACGCTTTGTGGCCGTAGAGCATCACCGGGATAATTAGCGTCTTATATAGCACGAGTTTTGCACGGAGTTGCAGGCTACGGGAACTCAGTTGGCTACGTAATCCATAGAAGGCTCTATCGGTAGCCGCTATCGGCCTTTTTCCCACTCAAGAGCCTCTTCCACAGCTCTACGGTTAACACCGATGATATCGATGTCATCCGTAAACCCTAGGCGATTGTTGCCTCAAACCATCTGACGTAACAAATGACTCAGATGTTACATCCATTATTCTGACGCTTGATTTTGAACCATCAAGGATAGTACGTACCAGTCTAGACAGCAAGTCTGTAAGTTAAATTTCCGGAATGAATCGAGGGTGGTGTGGTGAAGCGTCGCTTTCGTATGCGCGTTTCACATAACCTTTACGACAGCTATTACCCAGTCTACGGTCAAATCTGCATTATTGACATAGCCACGAAGGAATTTTACGGCAGATAGACTCAGAGGATAAGAGTTAATCATGTCCTTTTCTTCGGACAACGAAGTCAGGAGGATCCAATCCGTCAGCTTTCCACCGTCGTCCAGCGTCCACAATATTTCTTTTACCGATCTTACCATACGTTCCCAAACACCACCTATGTGCGATGATGTTTTTGGGAGAGAGAAGCTCCATTTCAGTTTTTTTTTGCTTGCTTAAGTTTCGTGTTATTATCAGATAAAATTTCATTTAGCATTGAACGACAGGGGGTTCATCAATCGCCGAATCGTCCTTAAACATGATTACGTTGTCAAACTGTACTACTGTACCTCACCATGTAAAACGGACCACAAACCTTTTTTCTTACCACCGATTTACAGATACAGATGAACGAAGTAATAGTGTAAAAGAGAACACAACGTGTTCTTCGGTGGGTTTATACATATGTAGAAAGGAAGTTTAAATTCCGTAAACTGCAGATTGCCTCCGACATGCATGACGTTATGGTATCGAGAACTGGACACATTTAACTGATGGGGCTTTTTCGTTGTGGAGTTTCCCCAGGTTTTCGGCTACGATTTTTTTCGAACATTTTCACCTCCTTCTGTGATCCGTCAAACTCAGACTGCCACCAAAAGAGCGTTTCCTCGCCACTCGTCCTGCCGAAGAAAATCAACTTGGGCACATCTTATTAAGTATTAGTTACGATTCCGAATTTGTTAAGAGATATTTACGATAATTTTCATACATCGATGTAAGATTTGGTGCTAGGTGGGGTTCTCGAAGGTCCTACTCAGTGCGAGGCAAGTTTCTTTTTACGCGGTCATTCACGATGGCTCTATTTACTCTAAATCATGCTTCGATTCTTTCTCCTACTTACCCTTCGTCGATTAGAGTGTACCCCATAAGGAATACGGACGTTAGGCATAATGGACGGGAGGCATAATGGACGATTTTTTTTTATAGGACACGAGATCACTGCAACCAGCACTTAGATCTTATGTGACACGATAGCGATTAGATCTACAGGGACGATAGGGAATTGACGTGTGGAAGGTATAATTTATGGTAGGCATAACGGACGTTAGGTAATCTGCCGTTAGCTTGCAAGCGGTCTAATCAACTCAGTTTAATTTAGCGTAATTCTTTTAAAGTTAAGAAAAAGAAAGAAATATCATCTATATTTTGCTGTTTGTATTACCAAAATAAAAAATAAGGTACACTCAAGTCTTTTTTTACGCGGTTTGTTTTTTTCAATTACTCAAGAACGGTGTAACTTAGGGACCATTTACAAACTACCTGACGAATGTCGGGCCCCTCCCAAATGTATTGAGAAATAAATGAATGGTCCCCAAGTTACCCCGTTCTTAATAATCGAAAAAACAAACCGTGTAAAAAAAGTACTTGAGTGTACAGAGTGTGTTTATCTTGTTGTTCTTAGACTAAGTTGCCAGTGTTTTACGAAATGCTTTTTCCTTCATTCGATATTTTTCTAAAGAGCTCAAAACTTTGATTTGAACTTTTACTTTGCTAATAGCTTAATAACATTCACCTTAAAAGTATCATTTTATCGATATTATTCGAGAAAATAGTTTTTTTGGTTAGATTTGGCCAAAGAGGGACTCGGCCTTTTCTGATTCGGCCGAATAGGGGTTCGGCCTTTCATAATACGGCCAAATCTAATTTCGGTCGACCTTCGGTGACAGTTGTTGAAATTCGGTCATTTGGATTTCGGTTATTTGTTATTTGACCATGCGGTGAGTCGCCGCGAGAGCTAGGGAAAAGAAATAAAAGTCAGTAGAACTAGGAAAGCGAATAAAACCTAGCCAGATGTGATTTCTATGGGAAATATGCGGCTTACGTCTGTCTCGCCTTGAATCGTCTGTGAAAGGTTTTTCACGGAATCATATCAACAAGTCAACAAGATGTTTTTATGGCAAATGACGTTGGTCCAAGCAGCATTATGCCAAATGAATTTATGTCATATGGGCGGGCCCGGTTCTCATTGTATTTTGACGCAGCGATGATTGGTTCAAGTGCGTATTCGTAGGAAAGTAAAATTTTGTAAATTATACCTAACGTCCATTATGCCTATCGTCTATTATGCCTTCCGTCTGCTTACCGGCCATTATGCCTTACGACCATTATGCCTAACGTCGTGCTTCGTGTCATTTCGATATCATCAGCCTCATCTGCATTGCTTTAAATGTAGATTTATTCAATCAATTTTACTTGTCAATCGAACTCTTTGAACTCCTTTGGCTTTCCTTCCACGACCTTTTTGGATTCTTTTTGTCTGGAAATGTCGGATAACGCAGCGGTGTGTTCTGATTTTTCGGAAGTTTCGGTAACTCCGTCAGACCTTTTCGAGGCTTCAGTGCATTTTCCTTTTTCTTTTTTTCTCACTCAATCTTTCTCATCCCATAGAGCTCTGTCTGCTTCTTCCATTTTCTGCTGTATTTATCTCTCCCTCATCTCATTTTTCATCTTCAACTCTTTCTCCTTTCAAATACGGTCGATTTCCAATTTTGTTTCTCTCAGAATCAGCTCAGCCTCCATGCTCCTTTTTTTCATTTTTTGGTCCTTCTCGGAAACCTTCTCCTGTCGTAAGAGGAACCGTATGTGCTGATTGCACTGTTATTGTGATTTTCATGATTAAATTCGGTCACCAAAACCATCATAAGAAAGAAGTTATTGAAACCCATCTTGTTACTTGAGTTAGTACTAGATGCTTGCTTCTTCTCGTTTTTTTTTTTTTTTGTTTGAAACAAAAATGTTGTTTATGAAAATATATATTCTCTATGTTCATTGGCAAGAAGAATGCAGTGAATACATTTCTATAAACAGAACCCCTCTTTTGGGCCCAAAAACTGCTTCCGAAATTGGGCTCCTTGACGAAAAGTTAATGACTGCTAGTTTCCTGTTAATTAATATCCACGATTTTCAAACAAACATCGCAGGCTGAAGTCTTATTTGCTACCTTTAGCATCGTATTCGAGGTTATCTGCTTGTCAAATTTTGAGAAGTTCCAGATTGACAAAAATAAATCTGGACCTAGAAGCTATAACTGCGTCTAAGTCACAAAAATAGTTAAAATAGTTAGTGTTCAATAAGAGCGATTGTCAGATCGATTTTCAATATTTTTACAGTAATCGATCGGAAAATTTTCTACGCATCAACTGCAATAGAGAAAATTTTTGATTTTCAAGCGTGTGCTATCGGAAAAATTCGGCGTGGGTGTACTCCACCACCCACCGCCTTATTCGGGGGACTGCTGTATTATTTTCAAGATTAGAGTGTTCTACAAAGGTTTGAGTAGAACACATTTAGGTAATTTATTGAAACGAATAAAACTGAAGTGAGATGGCGAATTTCCCCGATTTCGTCTCTAGCAAAAATAATTGTTTTTGGCAGTCAATATTATTTTGCCTACGAATAATATGGTAAAATACACGAAAACTCATAATTTTACGATAAACATTAACGATCTAATCTAATCTTATGTCATCTGATCTTATCTAACTGTTTTAATAGAACATAGCCGACTACAAAAAAATATTACAACTTTTTTCTTTCAATAGTCGATTTTACGATCTTTTTGTTTATTGTACTAGGTAATTTTACCGAACCATCCAAGCGATTCATGAGTATTCTCGCGAAACTTTTCAAAAGGACCTAAGTAACAATGATAGATTCTTTTCGGGTATCTTCTCTTTCGCTTATCACAGCGATGCAAAGGCAGTTAAAGTATATTTTTAAACCAAAATTTCACGCTAATAACAAAGCATCACACATCCAGTGCTTTCCGATAACGTTTTTCTTCAGCAGCGTGGCGGATCACTCAGCATAAATCATACCGTGAGTGACACCATCATCGATTGCTGTCTTTGTCTGCTTAGCCCAACATTGAGAACCCTTCAGATAAAGATTCCCGATAAGTTTTTATGCAAATAGCCGATTCCCGTCATTGCATTGTCCGGAGGAAAAAATAACAGAAACAAAACCCGGTCCCCGGTGAAACAATTTACTGTGAAGAAGACTGCAGTAGAATCGTTTTGGGTCTCCCGTTTTTTTTCTAAACCATATTTGGAATGTAAACAATTTGCCCTCAACTCGTTTGGTCCGAGTTTCGAAGCGCTTCAAACGACATACGATAAGCGGTTCTGCATTTTGCCCTCCACCACGGTTTATCTACTGAGGCTGTAGGCATTCTAATGTAAATTTGTCTCCACGTAAGAAGCGTTAGAATTTCCTCAGCAAAGAAAAGAAAGGCTTGACAGGAGTGACGAAAAAATCGGAGATTTTTTAAGTAAACAATCAGGTTCGGTGAAAAAAAGAAACTTTTTTTTCCTCTTTGAGCACCCGAAAATGTCTCCGTCATTGTTAGCGAGAAGTGATACCTATTTCCTAGCAGTTCTAGAAGTGAGTGTGCATCTCGAGTTACACTTTCCAGTCTTGGCCTGAGGTTGAATTCAAGAAGCACTTGGCGACGCACTGTTACGGCGGCAAACTTTGGAACCGTGGCGAACTGTTGGTGCAACCATTTGTCACCCCGGTGTGAGACCTCCCAAATGAAATTTGAACGTGACCCGTCGGGTGCACAGGATCAACAGCAACACTGGAAGGAGGTGCTAATTGGTCCTGGTCGGGATCAAAAGAGATCGGTGCGCTGCTAATTGAAGGTCTCCGTTTTTCGGTCGGTCGGTGAGTCCTGACGCAGTGCGTACGGAATTTCTATACTAAAATGTGCTTCACTGACATCAAAGTAAGTCACTCTTATCAAAGCAACCATTTGGAAACGTAAAAAAATGAGGGCTTTTCATCACATCAAACAGTACAAAGCTTCTGTTTGAGATCGTTTACATATTATTGCTTTGTGCCGGCCAAAAGTGGGACAGGTCGGCTGACTCGTCAACGTTCTGGTGAAGGTTCTGGCAACACATTATACCCCTACCCAGCACGTGTGGTGCCAGTTCGAAATGTATCTGAACAACGGAAATCAAAATCACATTCGTTCAGTGTTATTAACGGCATTTCAAAATGGCAGATTTTCGAAATCCAGGAAGCACTAATGACAATACAAGCCTCCAGCGAAATCTTCGTCAGGAACTCCGTTGTTTTAGTCTGCAAATGACGAGGACAAACCATCCTAATGTGAACAACCCAGTCAGTAGTGATGGTGACGCGACGGTGCTGTGGCGCGGAGGATGATGATGAGAATGATAATAATGTTCAAAACCCAGGAATCGGCCGTTTAGCCTTTGGAAATCTGGTCACGTAGCAGTCGGAGGTAGGTGAACTGAACCGTCAGAGTGGAAACATTCTCCCATATATATTATTTAATTAAAATCAGGGATAAAATGGGGTTCGTTTCGTACATACGCATGTATTCATCTGTGCTAACATAGCAAGGCTTCTCTAGCTAAGCAACGACCCTCTAATGCCTAAGTGCGACAAAATGTAAACCGGATTTTCGTATGATTTTTAATGGTGGGAGTCATGTGCTCTCATGCCTATTTGCATACGTCCAAAAGGGGTGTCATTTGCTGTTGTGAACCATTAAAATAATGCTGAGAGTAACAAACAACGATGTTGATGTGTTTCAGTCAAAAACAAAATGGCCTTTTACTTGAAAACGACAAATGAATTAAAGTAATTTTATGGCACGAGTCTTGACCGGGGGCAGAACGATAAGAAAAATTAAAACATTTCATTTCTATTTGAATTTTCCACATTAACCGACAATTAGTAACGGTCCCTACGGGCGTACTGTGCCGTGTTCTGGGACCACACGTCATCTTGCTTCGTTCTCAAAGTTCTAACACAACCTAAAACCTGCCCGGTTCCGATCAAGTCCCCACAGCGCGCCGTATTATTATATAATCTAGATCCCATCTAGATAAGAACCTTGACATAAACTGCACCGGAACATCGGTCAAGCAGACCAGAAGACAGAACACCGAAGGTAGGCACACCGGCGGAGAGAGAACGCAAGGATCGTAAAATTTTAGTATATATAAACATTTTCTGATATTTCCATAATCACCGTCGTTGGGCACCGCCCAGTGTCGAGGCAGAGAAAAGACAGCACGAGCTGTACAGACACTCTATCGTGGGGCTGCTGAATTGGAATTTGATGACTTTCACAGTTGGTCGAACCATGCCAGTAACCATTAGAAGTGCTGCTAGCTTTATTATGTTAGCTAGCGACTATCGTTTATTGTAAAATTTCGTTTTCTCTTCACAAATTATCACTAAAGAATAAATACTAACGAATCTGCAATTTTGAATTTTAAATTGCACGGCTTTTGACAATTGATTTTTCTGTTTAGAGCATTGACTGCTGGTTGTAAACCGCTGATTTTGAATTTTGTCTGAACTTTTGAGTTTTCAATGATTCAGGACATAATGATTTTGACTTTCGACTTTCGACTCTCGACTTTCGGCTTTCGACTTTCGTCTTTCGACTTTCGACTTTCGACTTTCGACTTTCGACTTTCGACTATTGACTTTTGACTTTTGACTTTTGACTTTTGACTTTTGACTTTCGACTTTCGACTTTCTACTTTCGACTTTCGACTTCCGACTTTCGACTTTCGACTTTCGACTTTCGACTTTCGACTTTCGACTTTCGACTTTCGACTTTCGACTTTCGACTTTCGACTTTCGACTTTCGACTCTCGACTTTCGACTTTCGACTTTCGACTTTCGACTTTCGACTTTCGACTTTCGACTTTCGACTTTCGACTTTCGGCTTTCGATTTTCGACTTTCGAATTTCGGCTTTCGATTTTCGACTTTCGACTATCGACTTTTGACTTTTGACTTTGGACTTTTGACTTTGGACTTTGGACTTTGGACTTTGGACTTTGGACTTTGGATTTTGGACTTTGGACTTTGGACTTTGGACTTTGGACTTTGGACTTTGGACTTTGGACTTTGGACTTTGGACTTTGGATTTGGACTTTGGACTTTGGACTTTGGAATTTGGGCTTTGCACTTTGCACTTTGGACTTTGGACTTTGGACTTTGGATTTGGACTTTGGACTCTGGATTTTGGACTTTGGACTTTCGACTTTCGACTTTGGACTTTGGACTTTGGACTTTGGACTTTGGACTTTGGATTTGGACTTTGGACTTTGGACTTTGGAATTTGGACTTTGCACTTTGCACTTTGGACTTTGGACTTTGGACTTTGGACTTTGGATTTTGGACTTTGGACTTTGGACTTTGGACTTTGGACTTTGGACTTTGGACTTTGGACTTTGGACTTTGGACTTTGGATTTGGACTTTGGACTTTGGACTTTGGAATTTGGACTTTGCACTTTGCACTTTGGACTTTCGACTTTCGACTTTCGGCTTTCGATTTTCGACTTTCGAATTACGGCGTTCGATTTTCGACTTTCGACTATCGACTTTTGACTTTTGACTTTGGACTTTGGACTTTGGACTTTGGACTTTGGACTTTGGACTTTGGACTTTGGATTTTGGACTTTTGACTTTGGACTTTGGATTTGGACTTTGGACTTTGGACTTTGGACTTTGGACTTTGGACTTTGGACTTTGGACTTTGGACTTTGGACTTTGGACTTTGGACTTTGGACTTTGGACTTTGGACTTTGGACTTTGGACTTTGGACTTTGGACTTTGGACTTTGGACTTTGGACTTTGGACTTTGGACTTTGGACTTTGGACTTTGGACTTTGGACTTTGGACTTTTGACTTTTGACTTTTGACTTTTGACTTTTGACTTTTGACTTTTGACTTTTGACTTTTGACTTTTGACTTTTGACTTTTGACTTTTGACTTTTGACTTTTGACTTTTGACTTTTGACTTTTGACTTTTGACTTTTGACTTTTGACTTTTGACTTTTGACTTTGAACTTTAGACATTTGACTTTGGACTTTTCAATTTTTAATTTTTAATTTTTAATTTTTAATTTTTAATTTTTAATTTTTAATTTTTAATTTTTAATTTTTAATTTTTAATTTTTAATTTTTAATTTTTAATTTTTAATTTTTAATTTTTAATTTTTAATTTTTAATTTTTAATTTTTAATTTTTAATTTTTAATTTTTAATTTTTAATTTTTAATTTTTAATTTTTAATTTTTAATTTTTAATTTTTAATTTTTAATTTTTAATTTTTAATTTTTAATTTTTAATTTTTAATTTTTAATTTTTAATTTTTAATTTTTAATTTTTAATTTTTAATTTTTAATTTTTAATTTTTAATTTTTAATTTTTAATTTTTAATTTTTAATTTTTAATTTTTAATTTTTAATTTTCAATTTTTAATTTTTAATTTTTAATTTTTAATTTTTAATTTTTAATTTTTAATTTTTAATTTTTAATTTTTAATTTTTAATTTTTAATTTTTAATTTTTAATTTTTAATTTTTAGTTTTTAATTTTTAATTTTTAATTTTTAATTTTTAATTTTTAATTTTTAATTTTTAATTTTCAATTTTTAATTTTTAATTTTTAATTTTTAATTTTTAATTTTTAATTTTTAATTTTTAATTTTTAGTTTTTAATTTTTAATTTTTAATTTTTAATTTTTAATTTTTAATTTTTAATTTTTAATTTTTAATTTTTAATTTTTAATTTTTAATTTTTAATTTTTAATTTTTAATTTTTAATTTTTAAATTTTTAATTTTTAATTTTTAATTGTTAATTTTTAATTTTTAATTTTTAATTTTTAATTTGGACTTTGGACTTTGGACTTTGGACTTTGGACCTTGGACTTTGGACTTTGGACTTTGGACTTTAGACTTTGGACTTTGGACTTTGGACTTTGGACTTTGGACTTTGGACTTTGGACTTTGGACTTTGGACTTTGGACTTTGGACTTTGGACTTTGGACTTTGGACTTTGGACTTTGGACTTTGGACTTTGGACTTTGGACTTTGGACTTTGGACTTTGGACTTTGGACTTTGGACTTTGGACTTTGGACTTTGGACTTTGGACTTTGGACTTTGGACTTTTGACTTTTGACTTTTGACTTTTGACTTTTGACTTTTGACTTTTGACTTTTGACTTTTGACTTTTGACTTTTGACTTTTGACTTTTGACTTTTGACTTTTCACTTTTGACTTTTGACTTTTGACTTTTGACTTTTGACTTTGGACTTTGGACTTTTAACTTTTGACTTTGGACTTTAGACTTTTGACTTTTCAATTTTTAATTTTTAATTTTTAAGTTTCAATTTTTAATTTTTAATTTTTAATTTTTAATTTTTAATTTTTAATTTTTAATTTTTAATTTTTAATTTTTAATTTTTAATTTTTAATTTTTAATTTTTAATTTTTAATTTTTAATTTTTAATTTTTAATTTTTAATTTTTAATTTTTAATTTTTAATTTTTAATTTTTAATTTTTAATTTTTAATTTTTAATTTTTAATTTTTAATTTTTAATTTTTAATTTTTAATTTTTAATTTTTAATTTTTAATTTTTAATTTTTAATTTTTAATTTTTAATTTTTAATTTTTAATTTTTAATTTTTAATTTTTAATTTTTAATTTTTAATTTTTAATTTTTAATTTTTAATTTTTAATTTTTAATTTTCAATTTCAATTTTTAATTTTTAAATTTTAATTTTTAATTTTCAATTTTCAATTTTCAATTTTCAATTTTCAATTTTCAATTTTCAATTTTCAATTTTCAATTTTCAATTTTCAATTTTCAATTTTCAATTTTCAATTTTCAATTTTCAATTTTCAATTTTCAATTTTCAATTTTCAATTTTCAATTTTCAATTTTCAATTTTCAATTTTCAATTTTCAATTTTCAATTTTCAATTTTCAATTTTCAATTTTCAATTTTCAATTTTCAATTTTCAATTTTCAATTTTCAATTTTCAATTTTCAATTTTCAATTTTCAATTTTCAATTTTCAATTTTCAATTTTCAATTTTCAATTTTCGATTTTCGATTTTCAATTTTCAATTTTCAATTTTCAATTTTCAATTTTCAATGTTCTGTTTTCTGTTTTCTGTTTTCTGTTTTCTGTTTTCTGTTTTCTGTTTTCTGTTTTCTGTTTTCTGTTTTCTGTTTTCTGTTTTCTGTTTTCTGTTTTCTGTTTTCTGTTTTCTGTTTTCTGTTTTCTGTTTTCTGTTTTCTGTTTTCTGTTTTCTGTTTTCTGTTTTCTGTTTTCTGTTTTCTGTTTTCTGTTTTCTGTTTTCTGTTTTCTGTTTTCTGTTTTCTGTTTTCTGTTTTCTGTTTTCTGTTTTCTGTTTTCTGTTTTCTGTTTTCTGTTTTCTGTTTTCTGTTTTCTGTTTTCTGTTTTCTGTTTTCTGTTTTCTGTTTTCTGTTTTCTGTTTTCTGTTTTCTGTTTTCTGTTTTCTGTTTTCTGTTTTCTGTTTTCTGTTTTCTGTTTTCTGTTTTCTGTTTTCTGTTTTCTGTTTTCTGTTTTCTGTTTTCTGTTTTCTGTTTTCTGTTTTCTGTTTTCTGTTTTCTGTTTTCTGTTTTCTGGTTTTGTTTTTAGTTTTTAGTTTTTAGTTTTTAGTTTTTAGTTTTTAGTTTTTAGTTTTTAGTTTTTAGTTTTTAGTTTTTAGTTTTTAGTTTTTAGTTTTTAGTTTTTAGTTTTTAGTTTTTAGTTTTTAGTTTTTAGTTTTTAGTTTTTAGTTTTTAGTTTTTAGTTTTTAGTTTTTAGTTTTTAGTTTTTAGTTTTTAGTTTTTAGTTTTTAGTTTTTAGTTTTTAGTTTTTAGTTTTTAGTTTTTAGTTTTTAGTTTTTAGTTTTTAGTTTTTAGTTTTTAGTTTTTAGTTTTTAGTTTTTAGTTTTTAGTTTTTAAGTTTTAGGTTTTTAGTTTTTAGTTTTAAGTTTAGTATTAAATCTTAAAATAAATATGCACATTTACTTTTCGGAACGAAAGTCTTCGATTCTAGTCAGTTTGGCAACATTGTCTTTAATCCTAAGATGCATGCTGTGATGGTCGTCATATTAGCAAACCTCATTACAAGTTTGTTGGCCTAATCTTGCACTTTGCAAGACAAGTACTACCCGTCGTCGCAGGTTCAGCATCTGCCAGTAATTTCTGCAGTAGTGCGGCTGCTTTCCCGAGAAAGCGGGTAAAACAAGGTACAAACCACGTAATGTCATAACGAGAGTGGAAAATAGGCCTCTTCATCTGGCCCGTCAGTATTGCGAAAGGGGACAGGACACATCCTGATGGCTTTCAAGTAGATTGGATTATCGTTTTGTGTCCCGAGTGAGAGCACCGTGTGTCTGCGTCTACCCGTTATTGGATCATTTTTCGATAATAAGATTAAAACTACACGCATCTCAACCAGCGGAAGGCAGCTGGATAGTTGATGACTTTTTGTCTGGCAGCGAAATGAAGTTCCGTCATCTGAGGCAATTTTCTCTGATGATCTTTTTCAGCGCTGATGGGTCCGCCATGGTTGATTACATTGAACCGTGCGATCTCGACCGAACTGTCGGGACTGGGTTGACCGCGACAAGACTACTGTCCCTACTACTTGGCTGGCGAGTCTACAAAACTCGTTCAGTCGTGATTAGAAGCAATCCCGCACTACTTTCTCGAGGGCGAAGACGAACATAAATCTTGATGGACAGCCTCGCGTACAATCCACGGGGACGCCCCGTAATTTTTCCCCGCTGGCACCGAAGAAAAGGTGCGGATTGGTCACCATTTCAAATTTATTACTCACGCAACGTGGAATTGTACGCGCGCGACCGGCTGGCCGCCCGACGCTTGCAGGCGCCCCGTCCAGGTGGGCAGCCAGTCTATGGCGTTGGCTTTCGGCCAGCTGGTTCCGGCGTGGTTCACGTGCCATCTGATAGGGTGTTGATGTAATTACATGTCGTTTAAATCTAGCGAACACATTCATCAACCATGTCCGGAAAACTCCTCCCCGATTTATGATATGACTAGAAATGAACTGGGGAGAGAGCTTGATAGCACCTTGGATGATAAGGTTTTGTTTGCAGGTCGGCTTGTATTCACTGTTTCAATATCAAATATGTTAGAAATGATCAAATTTTAAAAATTTTGCCTTCTTTTTGATTAAAATAAAGCAAAATGTCACAACCAAAAATAAAGGTGCACTGTTGACCTCCTTATAGTGAACAGTCCAAAGCAACAATAGCGCAGAGCAGCTGGTCTCTCGAATAAATATGGGTGCCAAAACATAAATCCTCAGCTTTGCGTTGCTTTTTTTCCGGCTGTCATAACGAACCCTCAGCCCCTTCCCATATCCGTAGCTTCACATCTGATCGGCTGGACGAAAAAAAAATAATAATCCAATATTGAACAAGCCTCGTAATATTTTGATCCCTTCGCGCTTGCTTATCCTCTCGGCGGCGGGCCACCTTCCGTCGCCTATCCATCCCTGGAACACTGGCAGGGCGTGCCGCGGATAACGGACGCTGTGTGTGCGTCGTGCCTTCGTTGGTGTGCACTCTCAACGGATGATTAAGTGGAAGCGGAAATTTCGTACAATTAATTATACTCGGAGAGTGTGTTTTGAATATTGAAATGATTCTTGGTTTATTTTACTTTTTCGCGTCGTCAAATGCCGCTTCACGACCAGGAACAGAAAACAGAGTGGAAAATAATATTTCACGTACCTACCTTGGAAGAAACAAAAAAAAACAAGATGAAAAGCATCCAGCTGCCTTCGTCATATTACTCGGATATTCGTTCAGACGTATCCGTTATTGGTACAGAACCTACAGCTATGGGTGCTGTTGTTATTTTATACGGGACGGGAGGAGGGACCGTTTGGTCCTGCGTTTGTATCTAATTTGAAATTTTCGATGCGCGGACGGTAAAACAAATGTCTCTTCGGATATAAGAACTGCCTGTTATTTTTTTAATAAGGCCATTACAAACATTTTATAAAGTTTTTGTCCTTCCGGTGTTCGGCCACTGAGGGGGGGGGGGTCGAAAAAAAAACTCAGTGGCCGAACACCGGAAGGACAAAAACTTTATGAAATATTTGTAATGGCCTAAATGGTCAAAAAAATAAGACACTTGCATAGATTTTAATTTTGAGTGTATATTGTAAAGTATATTGTCCTTACACCAAGCGTGTGATAACTTTTACCTGGTGAGACGGTGCAGACTCTTGTTAGAAGCACTCTCGGTGCAGACTCTTGTTGTGCCTTCTTGTAGTGTTTTGTAATTATCGATGTTATATTTGGTGTTGACTGTAACATCAGGTTCAATGAACATCAATGGAACCTTCAAATTTTTGAAGAAACATTCCCATGCCATCAGTCTGAAAATATGCTGAAACCTTTGAACAGCCAGTTTATCCGGAGGAATGTCAAAAAAATGTGCAGCAAACATTCGATCGTTTTGTTCTTTGTGGTGATCCGGTAGCAGGAACATTATTTCGTCCAAACCAGCAACCTTCTGCTTTTCAGTCAAACCGTGCACCCGTTGTTTTCTGACTGGGAAATTCTCAGTTTCTTGGCCCGCTTACATCCCGACTGGTCTGGTTTCCGTCAAATTCGCTCTCTTACTCGTTCGATGGCTTCCGGTGTCCTTACAGTGCGTTGCGTCCAAAAAACACTGACACTTATCACTAGTACTACTCACCCTGTAAGTAATGTGCTTAAACTAATTAGTTGACACCGATCTGGATAAAAGGAAAATTCTCTCCAAGGTAGCCGTTGTGAAGCAAACCGAACGAATCGTTTTTGTGTTTTTTCTATATGGTTATTCAAATGCTCGTGATATGTACCCCAGATAATTCGGGCAGTTTCTAGGAGAAGTATTACCAAAGCACAATTAAACTACCGAAAATATAATAGGTCACTGAGCTTGTTCAAACCTTCCTAATCGAAGCATATGAAAAGTCAATTTACTGTCCAATGTAACGCCTAGATCTTATGACGATAGGGTTCCACTTGTACTACTGTACGAAAATATGGAGTATCTTCTGGAGATCACGGCAATCTTTAGTGTTTCTAACAACTAATAAAATTTTCAAGACATAAAAACATCAATAGACCAAGATCACTGCCTTGCGGGACCGCAGATGAGTTCGAGAAGACCGGAGTTCAACATTTCCGAGTTTCACGCGAACCATTCGATCAAACAAGTAAGATCTCAACCATTCATTGTGTTAGGCATCTGTCGGCATCGTGCTTAGACATTTTGCTCAAGAACAAATCACGATCAATTCTATCAAATGCCGCCTTTAAATCCGTGAAGATGGTATCAATTTAATGACGGTTTTCCATATCGTTAGGGTGTTGGGAATCTAAAGCTAACCGAGATATATCGCTTAAACCTAAAGAATCGGTAGTCATATTTGTAAGCACCACATAGTGACGTAATTTCTCGATAGTTTGCTATGGTTCGCTTTGCGGCTTTCTTGAATACAGAAAACATGAAAGATTGTTTTCAAAGAGTAGGAAAAATTCCACGGAACAAGGACTTGCTGAAAATCACGGAAAGCGACTTCGACAGATTATAACAACATTTTTCCAGATTTACAGATCTGGCCCTGCTGCTAGTGACTTATAGCAGCAGGCTTGGCACGTTCTTTTCGGTTAATCACTGAGTGATTCTCGCTGAAACGGGGCCACTACTGATACGAGGTCTTCACATATAAGAACTTTTGCGCTTAATTGGTTGAAAATGGTTAAAAAATAAGAATTAAACTTTTGATACCTTGAAATAGTGGACCACTCGTTCGCCAAGGGGCCAAACAGTTTCAAAAAAGTTGAATTTTGAGCAAACCTTGAAATGTATATCATGTGATATTTCATAAATTTGGCATGAAACAACTAACAAATGGCCCGGTTCTGTAAAGAAGAAGAACAGGGTTTTCAAGTAGAGTAAAAAAATTTTTGGCAGCCATCTTGGTTTTGGAAGTCATATTGAATTGTCAAAAAATCGCCGTTTTCACTATGAGTCCCAAACCGATTTTCATTTTAGGACCACAATTGGAAAACTCAGCAAAAATGGGTATGAAATGGGGAAGGCAAATGAGCGTCCAATATAGCTCTAGCCATCCCAAGCCCCTACCTAGCGCCTCCACGTGGCCATACCTGGTAATGCTCTATTGAGTAGCCAAGCTAGGAGGTGCGTTGCTGGGTGGTTCCCGGCTGCCTGGTCTCAAAACCGCGGTTTTGGGCAGACGGCGGAGCCACACGGCCTAGCTAATAGGTAAGCCTAATAAGTTATTTTAATTATTTTTTTCGTTTTAGCTTATGAAGCATCTCCTGCTATATAGTAAAAACTGGCCAAAACGAGTTTTAATACTGCACATGGATACCAGAATGAAAAATTAAATTAACTTTTAAAAATTAAAATTAAATAAGAAGCATTTATGGAACCCAAAGGGCGCTACTCTATTCCATACGAAGGACTGCTGGTGAGATTGTTCTATTTTTATCATTTATACCACATTTCATCTTAATATCATATCATATATTAACAGTATTATTATTGATATCATAAATGTGGAAGGCTGGATGACGGAGTGGATTGCCAACCTGAATCCTTAAGGTCTGAAGCAAATATGGCACTTCTCAATTCAAAACAAACAAATCATCACGTGGGTTAAAGTTGGTATAGCGAAATTGATTATTACATGGAAGGATCCTAATGCTGGAAGGCGACTCTTATAACCCCGGAATGCGCACAAGTGCCTCTGCTTGTGGGTCCGCCCAATCCCTTTTGGCCCTTCTGTAACAGCATTAGTGTGAAATTCATTTGATAATCAAATTTGGATCTACTGTAATTCTACCCACATACATTGGCAAGTCCTTGAAATGATGGTGGCTTTCCCCTACTACTACTACTACAATTGGAAAACTCAGCAAAAATGCTATAAGAAGCATTCATAAAATTAGGTGTGCTATGGCATTAACTGAATAAAACAACCAGTATCAAAGTTCACAATTTTCATATAATTATTGTGATATTAGCTGACCCGACAAACTTCGTATTGCCACAAATTAAACTATGTTGTACGTGAATCTCGGATGACCTTTGTCACAATCTCGAGTTTTGCAAGTTTCTGAGGAGTTCATGGATGTTTTAATATAAAAATTTTCCTCACAGTAAAGTAGAAAACAACTCCCCCCATCGCTCAGCCTGATAAAACAAAGCGGATAGCATTTAAATATTCGCCATCATTACAAACCATTTCGCCGAATACCATTTTGCGAACACCAATTCACCATAGAAAACATTCTTGTCTCTAAAAACACCCACATGTCAAATTTTGTTCCATTTGCTTGATTAGTTGTCGAGTTATGAGGAAATTTGTATTTCATTTGTATGGGAGCCCTTAGTGAGGGGAGCGATCTCTAACCATCATAAGAACCTTCCCTGGCACCAAAAACCCCTACATGCAAATTTTCACTCCGATCGGTTCAGTAGTTTTCGATTCTATAAGGAACATGCGGACAAACAGACAGACAGAAATGCTTTTTTATAGGTATAGATTTCCAAAATTTGCTATGAGACAAGTTACAAACGACACGGTTTTGTAAAGAACAGAGATAGGGCTTATAAACTAAGTGAATGAAAAATCGGCGGCCATCTTGGATTTGGCCGTCATGTTGGATTTTATCAAAAAATCACCATTTTTGTCATGACCCCTCAACCGTTTTCAATTTTAAGACTACCATCGGAAAGCTGAGACAAAATGCTATAAGAAACATTCATCAAACTACTTGTGTAGTGGCATTTAATAAACGAAACAATTAATCATCTGTGTCAAGGTTTACAACTCTCATATAATGTAATATCTTGCTATAGAAAGTTAATTTTTTTTATAGTTAATGCCACTGCACACCTAATTTTATGCATGTTTCTTATAGAATTTTTCCTCAGATTTTCGAGGGTGGTCTTGGAATTAAAATCGGTTCGAGGGATCATGGCGAAAACGGCGATTTTTGAATAAAATCCAACATGGCGGCCAAATCGAAGATAACGGCCAATTTTTTTTATCACTTATAAATGAAGCCCTATTTCTCCTCTTTACAAAACCGTGTCGTTTGTAGTTTAGTTCATAGCAAATTTTGGAAATATCACAATAATAATATAAAAATTGTGAACCTTGGTACAAACAACTGGTTGTTTTATTCAGTTAATGCCATTGCACACCTAATTTTGGATTACCTGTGAATGGCTGAAACACAAATAACCGAATCACGAGTGGCCGAATCAAGAATGGCCGAAACACAAATGACCGAAATAACAAATGGCATTATATATCTATCTAGCTGACCCGACAAACTTCGTATTGCCACAAATTAAACTGTATTGTACATAAATCGTGAATCTCGGATTACCTTTGTCACCACCTCGAGTTTTGCAAGTTTCTGGGGAGTTCATGGGTGTTTTAATATACAAATTTTCCTCAGAGTAAAGTAGAAAACAACTCCCCCCATTGCTTAGCCTGATAAAATAAAGCGGATAGCATTTAAATATTCGCCACCATTACATACCATTTCGCCGAATACCATTTTGCGAACACCAATTCACCATAGAAAACATTCTTGTCTCTAAAAACACCCACATGTCAAATTTTGTTCCATTTGCTTGATTAGTTGTCGAGTTATGAGGAAATTTGTATTTCATTTGTATGGGAGCCCCTCCTCTTAGTGGAGGGAGGGGTCTCTAACCGTCTTAAGAACCTTCCCTGGCCCAAAAAACCCCTATATGCAAATTTTCACTCCGATCGCTTCAGTAGTTTTCGATTCTATAAGGAACATACGGACAGACAGAAATGCTTTTTTATAGGTATAGATTTCCAAAATTTGCTATGAGACAAGTTACAAACGACACGGTTTTGTAAAGAGAAGAGATAGGGCTTATAAACTAAGTAAATGAAAAGTCGGCGGCCATCTTGGATTTGGCCGCCAGGTTGGATTTTATCAAAAAATCGTCATTTTTGTCATGACCCCTCAACCGTTTTCAATTTTAGGACTACCATCGGAAAGCTGAGACAAAATGCTATAAGAAACATCCATCAAACTACTTGTGTAGTGGCATTTAATAAATGAAACAATTAATTATCTGTGTCAAGGTTTACAACTCTCATATAATGTAATATCTTGCTATAGAAAGTTAATTTTTTTTATAGTTAATGCCACTGCACACCTGATTTTATGAATGTTTCTTATAGCATTTTTTTTCAGCATTTCGATGGTGGTCTTGGAATTAAAATCGGTTGGAGGGATCATGGCGAAACGGCGAGTTTTGAATAAAATCAACATGGCGGCCAATTCCAAGATGACGGCCAATTTTTTATCACTTCATTTATAAGCCCTATTTCTCCTTTTTATCAAGCCAGTCGTCGTATGTTCGAATCTTGGCTAGGCGGTGCTTGCTAGTTAGAGTCAGTAGGATTATTGCACTGGCCCCGTAATTTTCCTGTACTCTAACAGCCGGCTGCGAAGTCTGTCGATAAAGAAGGGTAATGTCTAAAGACGGTATAACCCATGGCTTTGCTTTGCATTTCTCCTCTTTACAAAACCGTGTCGTTTGTAGTTTGTTTTATAGCAAATTTTGGAAATATCACAATAATAATATGAAAGTTGTGAACCTTGGTACAAATAACTGGTTGTTTTATTCAGTTAATGCAATTGCAACCTAATTTTGGATTACCTACGAATGGCCGTAACACAAATGGCCGAAGCACGAATGGACGAAACACAAATGACCGAAATGACAAATGGCATTATATATATCTAATAACCGAATCACAAATGGCCGAATCACAAAAGGCCGTAACACGAATGGCCTTCTACTTGCTCAAACATTGGGTACATGCTGTCCTTACTCGCTACCGCTTGTTCGGATTTAACTAAGGGATAATCCGTACTAATCAGTAAACCTAGGAAGATGCGTGCACCTAAATAGAAGTGGTTTCTGCAAGGGGGCTGCCCCCCCGCTGTGGCCGGTGCTTCCAACGGCGGGTCACCGGCGAACAATCGCGGCCTGCGGCCGTCTCACCCTGAATCATCTAGGAAACGTTTGCTACTGACACGGTAAAGAGGTCTTACACCTTATAATGATCGTAAATCATTTGTGCTTAGGGGAGGAGAGAACTTTCAATCGTCTTTACTCTATAGTAAATAGTTGTGTTGCTTATTGTGTTTTTTGTTTGATTAAAGTTATTTGTCAACAGCTTGCCAACTCAATGCTCAAAGCTCAAAGCTTGCCATTTCAATGGTGGTCTGAATATCGGTTGGGGGAATCATGGTGAAAACGGCGATTTTTTTTATGGCGGCCAAATCCAAGATGGTCGCCAAAATGTTTTTTACTCCATTTGAAAGCCCTGTTCTTCTTCTTTCCAGAACCGGGCCATTTGTTAGTTGTTTCATGGCAAATTTATAAAATATTACATGACAAGGTTGCATCTCAAGGTTTGCTCGAAATTCAGCTTTTTTTTTGAAACTGTTTGGCCCCTTGGCGAACGGGGAGTCCACTATTTCGAAGTATCAAAAGTGTAATTCGTATTTTTTAACCAATTTCAATCAATTAAGCGCAAAAGTTCCAATATTTGTAGACCTCGTGTCAGTAGTGGCCCCGTTTCAGCGAGAATTACTCACTCTTTTAATTACTGCACGTCTGCCAAACAGAATTTATAAGAGTGGTGTCTGGGGTATTTGTAGAGCTAGTAATTATCTACAATATTGCTGGAGAAAGTAAAAATATATCTGTATATTTACGTCGCTGTAGGGCTGCAATGCAAGAAGAGCGTTCTTTTTGCTACCAACGGGGTAGTAGTCTTATAGCAGCATAAATACAAAAGTTATAGCAATGTTTCCTTCAGCAATATTGTAGATAATAACTAATTCTACAAATGCTCCGTGCATCACTTTTTCCAATTCTGCTTGGCTGAGATACACTAATACAGCGGTTCCCAACCTTTTTTTGTTCGCGAACCCCCTGGCGGAATTCCCTATACTATTCTACAGCGAACTAAATTTTTGGCGAACCCCTGGGGGTTCGCGCACCCCCATTTGGGAAACGCTGCACTAATAAAAAGAGCAAAAGCGAACCGAAAAGAGGGTACCAAGCCTGTTTATCAGTCTCAATGAATTGAATAAACTAGAGCTGATACTCATTCGCTTAAATTTAGGTAAAGCTTCTCCAAATTCAAAGTATTGTTCAATACGACTAACCCAGTAAGACGTCCGCCCAGTTAGCTTCGAGGTACGATGATGGCCTAACAAGCCAGCCGTCGTATGTTCGAATCTCGGCTAGGCAGTGCTACTAGATAGAGTCAGGTAGGATTTTTGCACTAGCTCCGTAACTGTCCTGAACTCTAACAGCAGGCCGTGAAGTCTGTTGATAAAGAAGGGTCAAGTCTTAGACAGACGCTTAAGCCCAAGGCTTCGCTATTTTTTCAACACGACTAAACGTTCTAGTACACAATGCAATCGGTACATTGCGACAAAATTCAGTGTGGCGAAAGCGGTTGGTCCGCAGTAAAGATGGTCGCAGGGTTTTTTGTACCGTGCGAAAATTCACCAACGAAAGTTGAAGCGAATCTGCGACAGGCGTTACTCGGAAGGAGAGGACATGGTGGAGCCAGCCTTACGAATGTCAGACAAAAAGCTAGAGGAAAATCTAATGGGCTCGATGATCTTAACGAGTCTTCCAAGTTCGTTCCTTATCGTCGCTCTGGAGACCCAGTCGGATGAGGGGACCTGACCCTAGAACTTGTCAAGCGAAAACTCCTAGATGTAACAATAAAAAAGAAGAAAAACAAAAAGTTATTTATATCCTTGAATTCTACTACTGTGTCAACACAGTAGTAGAATTAAAGGATATAGGTAACTTTTTGTTTTCCTTCTTTTTTTATTGTTTCAGGTATTCTACTAAGACGCTCAAATAAACATTAGTTCCTAGATGAAGCCGTAATACGGCAGGGCTCCAGAACGGTGTGCGTTGAAAATCTGGCAACGTAAGAAGAAATTGCTGGCCAGCCACTACTTCAATAAAATGGACCGCATGCAGAGGGATTGCCAACAATTTACCCGGTACAACGAAAAGGGACAGAAGCCCGGAAAACCGCCAAAGCCATCATCGTCCAACAAAGAGGTTAATTACAATTCCGTTTCGTTTATATTACTGGTCAGCCGGGGATCGTGGACTCATGAGCGAGTAGCCACACCGTTGCAAGCCAAGAACTTTTCATGGAGCTCTACGAAAGCGAGGTGTGAACGAAGGCCCTGGTGTGATTAAACGCCTTAACAAATAGAGTATGTAAGCTGAGATTACCGTGAGCAAGGAACTCCACATTCCTACACTTGCGATGAATCTTTTATCTGAACCGTCTGTAATTTTCGACATCAACGGTTGCCGGGTGATGCGTGGCAACCAAACGGCAGCCATAGCCACACTCAAACAAGACTCTAGGGGGACTAGGGGTATGATGCCCACGTTAAGAAAAATATCGTATTATTAGTCAATGCATACATTTCAAGAAATTAAAAAATAAGCCCTAAGGTAGAACAGTTTTTTACTTAACATGCTCGTCCTGAAGCGTAAAAATCAGCCAAACACGTTTAAAACGTGAAATTTTATAAGGCATTTGAAAATTTGTTTTCAGATTCGGTAGGGGTAAAATGCGCATAGGCGTGTACAAAACGAACCACAACAAAGGGTCAAAATGCACCACAACAAATGGGCAAAATGCGCTGACTATTTTATTTTAATGCAAACCTGGCGCTACTTAGAATAGCGGAGAGACCTACCTACTTGTTAAATCTGTTTTTCCGGATTCGCGATCGGCAGGTCCATCTTCGCTGGAGCGGTCGATGCTTAGATATCGCAAAAGGGGTTTGCTTTGTACCTTGTAGATACCTGCAACACATCTTTCCGAAAGCTTATATGATCAACACAAGTTTATAACGTAAAATAGAAGCGATTGGCACCTTAATTACTGTTTAAAAGTTAGTATTTCGTGAAATATAACAGCGGCGCATTTTGCCCTGACTTTTACCATCAGTTACCCTACTACCTGAGACTACCGAAGGAGACCATCCTGCTGGACAGTGAGACCCACAAGAAGAGCTGCGTGAATGGCATCAGAAGTTCGGCCACCGGGACCTGAACGGGATTTCCCGCATGAAAAGAGACGATTTAGTCACCGGATTTGAGATCCACGAGTACGGATTCTTTCTCAAGGAATTCCGGTACCTCCTGACAATTATCAACGACTATTTGAGGTACTGCACGCTGTTCCTGTTGAGGGAGAAGTCGGAAGCACCGGCCAGAATTCTCTCAGTTCGACCGTATACTCAAAATAGTACGCTCCGATCAAGGATGAGAGTACAGAAGCGAGAGGTTTCTAGCGTCGAGTGAGCATCACGGTGCAATACACGGCGGCAAAACGGGATAGGAAAGCGACGAAACCAGTATCTGGTCGATATGAGCCGGCGAGGAAGATGAAAGCAAGAACGGCGGTGAAACCGATGACGACGATGACGCCGATGCCGAGCAATCGAGTCAAGTGAACAGTAATGATACTGTTGTGCCAATTGGGCTAGGACGAGATGCTCCAAGGGAGTTCAGTCACTCCAGCAACAACACCAACGTGTCAAGAATCTACTCTGAACCAATCCAGCTGGAAGTGGAGTGCTCGGAAGCAGAAGCTTGGCAGAACACGATGAAGGTGTCGCTACGGGACAACCAAACGTGAAAGCTAGTGTCTCTACCACCTTGAAGGAAGACTGTATGATGCTAATGAACATTCAAAAAGAAGCAGGACTGAAACGGCCAGACGTTGCGATACAAGCCCAGGACTGCGACAAGGTTTGCGCTCCTGTAGCTCGTAAATTTACACTTCAAACCACCCTGACCATTGCCGATCGGGACAACATGCTGGTACAACACATGACCATGAAACCGCATACTTGTACGCCGAATTAGAGGAGGAAATATGGCCACCAGGCGGGATTCAAGCCGGATGGTGCAACAATGTGAGTTTTATTGTACTCTTATGGTGGTTTTTATGACCAATTTTGGCCTTAAATGCCATCATAAGAGTGTATTTTGTAAATCCAAATTGTTGCTTGGGAAGGTTTGTGGGTTGAAACGCAGAATCCACGGACTGAAACAATCAGCTCGGGCCTGGAACCAGAAAATTGACAGCACGTTGAATAAGATGGGGCTCATACCTGTCGACTAGGATGCTTACCTGTACGTGAGGACGTACAATGGTAAATGCAGCTATCATAATACATCGCGTCTTGTGTTCACCCCGACATTGCGGCAAGTAGTTCGATCGTGGGAAGACTTTGGAAAATCAAAGCAAGAGGACGAATGATTTGCAGTTAAGACTTGGCGGTGTGGCGGCCTGCAAGCTAGAAGTATTTGCGGATTCTGATTGGGGTGATAAACCCAAGACCAGTAGATCTACTACCGGATATATTTTGTTTTTCGAAGGAGAATCTATTTCGGGGGCTAGACGGCATCAGAACTGATTGAGCTTGTTCTCGATGGAAGCGGAATATGTCGCGCCTCGGCGAGAAGCAGACTGGAGCAGCTTTGGTGCACGAAGACAACCAAGGCTGCTTGAACTTTGTGCAATCCGAGCAAGTGAGCAGTAGGTCGAAGAATATTAAGACTAGGGTTAGGACGTTGCACCCTTCGGACATTATTGCACCCTTGGCGAAGACCCAATTTAGCACACCCTCGTTTCCGTAAATCCGCATTCCTTCCAAGTTTATTATTTTTGATAAGATTTAAGGCACCAACCAGATTCGGAACCTGCGCTAAATGCTGGACCAAATTTTTATTTATCAGATTTTGTTCCGAATTTTGTAACAAATTTTGTAACAAATTTTAGTGGACAAGAATTTGCCCACTAAACCACATTTCTATCAGATTTGCACCAGGTTATAGTTAAGATATTAGACCTCATTTTTGATCAGATTTTGGATCAGCTTCTGGAACTGCACAAGACCTTAGAGCTGCATCAGATTCTAGATCAGATTTTGAACTACATTTTTTTCAGATTTGGAACAGATTTTTTATCAAATTTTAGACGAGATTCTAGACCCGGACCAGATTGTGGACCTTGCCACAATTCTGATCCACATTTTTCATCAGATTTTGGACTACCAACCAAGATTTTGAATCAGGTTTTGAACCAGATTCTAGTCCTGGACCGTATTGTGGACTAGTCCAAGATTGACTACGTTTTTATCAAATTTTGAACCAGATTTTGTACCAGATTTGAACTAAATTCTGGACCAGGTTTAGGACTACACGCCATATTTTGGACCAAGTTCTGAACCTGAACCAAATGTTGGACCTCCATCAGATTCTGGGCCAGATTATGACCATATTTTTATTAAACTTCGACCAGGCTTTGGATAATATTTTGGACCACAGTTTTGTTAAGATTTTGCCTGGACCAGATTGTGAAGCACATTTTTCTCAGATTTTGGATCAAATTTTGGACTAGATTCTAAAACTGGGTCAGATTATAAATCAAATGTTGGACTATAATCAGATTGTAAACCAGCAACCAGACCTTGGATCAGATATTGAACCATATTCCTGGAACCTGGACCATATTTTGGACCTGAAGTATATTGTGGATCACATTTTTTTAAAATTTTGTTTCAGCTTTGGGACCAGGTTTGGTCCAGATTGTGAACCATGTTTTGGACCACATTTTTATCAGGATTCGAATCAGATTCCAGGCCTGGTTCCAGAGCATCGTAGCGTGGAAATTGTGGCGACCTTGGCGAAAACCCGATTGGACCCGCCTTGTTTTTTAAAAAAGTTTTTATCATTTTTCGAAGTTTATCATTTTTTAGAATTAGACTGTTATACATGATTAATATTCCTATATCCAGACTGAAGACTGAAAGTTTGGAAAGACAGAAAGATGGCAAGACAGAGAGCAAGATTGGCAAGACAGAAATTTGATAAAACAGAAAGACGTAGATGATAGTGTCGGCTTCAGAAAATCTTTAGTTTTTTAATGAATTTTTGTTCCGAATAAGAATAGTTATTTTCAACTATTACGTCAACGCGCGAATGTCGACGAGTAAATTGTTGTAAGTGACTAGCGAAACCAGTATACTCTCATATATTTTTAAAAACATAAAAAAAAATTCTTGCAAAACCAGCTTTTGATTTTGTTGAAATAATCACAATTGTTGAGATAAAGGTTGATAAAAATTTCTCGAGCATCCAAGTACTTAGTAACGAAATTGGTTTTGCTTTAATAACAAACCAACATTTTAACCAACTTTTAAAACTATATAACTATTACTAAAAAGACCATCTGCAGACCAAATCATCCTACGGAAATCTACTAAGAACCCATCTAGGAGACAACACGACAACGCCGCGACCAGATCGAACACAAAACCCTCCGGTTCATCCAGCCGTCAAGCTGCGCTTCGAGTAGACAAAATTGCACCGAATTCAACCCATCAGGCATCTGCCACTTACTTGGAGTTGGAGTGATCCGTCCCGTACCGGACGAGGATCGTTTCGTTTCGTTTTTGTTTGGCTAGTCCGTGCCAACGATGATGGCGGCGATGGCAGCTTGCGCTGGAAGGAAGAAATGCCAAATGTTATAGTTTTAAATTATACCTTTGGTTAAATACGGTTAAAATGATTGACTCGTCTACGGTTGATTGTGGCTAAACACATCGTAAAGGTAACGATCGGATGGCTGCTTGCTCCGCTGCTGTTGCTATCATCGACACGAACGACGAAGCGCAGGCAGAAAACCTCTGGGTTCCAGTTGCGGTCCGCTCCGTCGTCGTCGCTGCCACCGTCAGTCAGTCAGTCAGTTTCTACGATAGACTCAAGGGTACCTAACTAAATAGTCGTCCGGCTCAATTGTGTGTCTGCGTCGGCGTCGGAGGAGGGCAGGAAGGGGGCCATCTAAAAATATGAGATAAATTTAATTATGATTTCGTGATCCAAACAAATTTATTCGATTTATCTTTTCCCAAGTGGATGGCACGCCGTTTAATTTCGACTGTGGCCTGATGATGGCGTGCCTCTGCCTGGTTGCGCTTCGTCGTTTCGGAATCAGACGGCTCAGCCAGCGCACGGGCGGGCGGTCAACTGCTCTGGCTGGGATCACGGCTGCTCGTTGTTGGAGCGAGGGAAACGGAATCGCTTTGCGGACTACCAAATTAATTTAGAGCATCGTCGGGTGCGGGAAAGATTAAGTGATTTTCAAATAGTGTCCGGCTATTATAATGACGGCACAGACCGGCCAGTGTTTTGTGTGTTAATTTTTGTTATCTTTCTTCATGAGGCAAATGTTTTCGTTTTGTAGGAGTATGTTCTTTAATTGAATTATATTGAAATTGTTTCATTTCCAACCACAACTAATCTGAGTTATTTGGTGAAAAATGGCTAAATAATAGAATAAAATATCATCGAGTTAAATACACACTGACTGACACTGTTGACTGATCAGTCCATCATTCCAATCAGTCCAAAACGTCTTATGAACTATTTTGTATAACTGTGCTGTTGTCGATTTTACATAATTTTTTGTCATTAGATTCAGCATTCTAAATCATAGTCAAGTGACAGTCTAGTTTGGTAGTGACTAGACTAGAATATTTCGCCAAATGACACTAAATGTAAAACAATTGCTCTCATATAGGGTAACGACCCCAGAATTAGCCCCTTTTATCAGGTTTTTATGCTGTAAAATGAATAAATCGCCATATTATTATAATATCAGCCCTGAACTCAGACAAGTATGACTATATATTAATATTCTATCTATTTTGGCTATTCGGAGTCGCGAAAATTGAAATTTGATAGCAAAAGACCCAATTTTGAGCAGGAACCTCTAGTACCACATTTCGCCCATAGTGATCCAAAATTCGTCCCCCATGTGACCCAAATTGCGCCCACTTGTTATTTGTTGCAAATTTCCCAAATAACCTCAATTATTTTATTAGAATTGTTGTTACTATTATTTAACGTTAAGATTATGTCTATTCAGTGGTTAATATGGCAATCAATTTGTATCAGGAATTCGTTAAATGTAAATCTAAATTGAAATAAACTGATCATGATCACCTCCTGATACCTGATTTAGTAAAACGAAAAAAACACAGAGAAGGTGGGTTTTTACTAAATGTTTATTTTCATTGCAGTAAAATAAGGCTTTTGACACTCGTCAAAGATATTTAATATGAATAGTCCTGTTGGTACTTTTTCTGGTCCTTTGTTGAATTCATTTTCACTATTGATATGTGGGCGAATAAATACAATTCAGTGCCTACAGAATGGTACAATGTTTATTTTAATAGTTTAAATAACCTTAATGATTACTTATATCATTGTTTAGTAATTTTTTGGAAAAGAGTAACTTTTTACTGTGAACAATAAAAAATTAGATGAACTGGAAAATCTTGATATTCGGCTATATATATATATTGACTAATCGAAGGTGAGACTCGAGTCCACAACCTAACCTCTTCCCCAAGAAATAACTAAGCTTAACTGCTATATAGTCAATAAAAAATGAAGAAAAAAAAAGTTTAGAAAATCACTGTCTGTAAATGGGTATCCCGGTTTACTGTATTAAATATTCCTGGTAACTGGTAAGCATACCCATCTTACCTACTCAACTAGGATATTTTTTGACATAACTTGGAATTCTCAACTAGCATTTTTGGTTAGACCGGGTTTGTAATGCTAAGATATTAGAGTTTTCATGATATTATCGAAATATTCTATTTTATCAACACGATTATTTCTTTGTTGTCTGCATTGCACATTAAATACTTTTCAAAGTTTTATCCATGACAACAATTTTATTGCGCTTAGATGCTTTGAAATAGTAGACGGATTTTTCGTGTGATTTTACAATAGTCAGATTTATTCTCATGACAAGAAAAATTGTGATTTTTGAGAATATTATGCGCGTCTTATTAATTCGTGCGGTTTTAATCTTATTATCAATTTCGATGTCGATTATTGCTAATTCAACATTTCGTTTGGTAGAAACCCTATTAGCCCATGTTTAGCAGGTAATTCTTTTGTTAGATGAATTCAAATGAAGATATGATGTGCTTTCTGCATCAAAATATTATTTGTTCGATACTTTCACTCACCATTTTGATAAACATAAATCAGCGAACAAACTAATCGATTGTGACTTGCTTTTGCTTATGTGTGGCATATTTGCATATATCTGATAAATGAGGGCGAAAACTGGTTCACGCAGTAAGTTCGGTTAAGTATATACAGATTCGACCCGGGCGAATTTTGGAACTCATATGATTTACAATACCCAGTTTTCGCCCAGTGCATTTATGTTCTATTTTCAGCAGAATTGCGATAAAATATTAAAATAAAAGCACAATTATGAAATTTGAAACAGATATTACCAAATTGATACGAAAAAAGTGCAAAGAGATACGATTTTCCATTACTTTTCCTCAATTTTATTTTTCGTGCTCGTTCTTGAGAATGGAAAAATCGCGTCTTAAATACAATACCTATTTTTCAAACCACATTAAATCATTAAAATACATAAAACAACACAACGAATTCTATTCAAATAACTGAAAACTGAGTTAAATTGAATATAAATTAAACTAACAACTTATAATTCAACTATATATTGAGTTAAACCACGGGAATACCAATGGGAGGGCGAATTCTGGGGTGGGGGCGAATTGTGGGGTTCTTACCCTATAGGGTATTTTTCTAATTCCCGTCGTAATAAGTAAAGCCATTCTAATTTTCATCATTTGTTGGATGGATTTAATGAATACTCTAAAAATTCTTGTGCTGACTTGACTAAAACACACTTACCTTCCGATCCGTGAACTTTGAAATCACTGAAAAGCGACTATTAAAGCATATTATTGAAATTACGCAACTGACTTTATTCCTAAAATTCGTCGTACCGTTTTAAAATTCGTCCATCAAAAGTTTTCATCGTCCGAACTAAAAATCACAACAGTGTTTACGAAGCTAACGCGCATGTATTTGTGTAGGACGGCATGACAAATATTATTCTTCAAAATTTCTGCAGGTCAGGCAAGTTTCCCTGACTGTAGAATAACGACAATGCCTTGCGTGAGTTATTTTCATTTATGAATGACGGAAATTAAAACGATTAGTCGACATTGTCTTCTTCGTCGCACGAAAAAACGAAGGAAATTTGGCTGGTAGAACTTCTTTAATGATAAAAAGCATTTAAATAGATCTCAGCTCACTTTGATTGATCGCGTATGATAGACAACTAACTGAAATATTAGGAAATTACTAGTTTTGCATTGTGTGTCATAAAAATGCTGATATTTTTAATAATTTGTGTTGGATAGGACGGGAATAGGCAATTACGACGATGTAGCAACATACCCTATAGCACTTTTATTCTACAATACTAACTGAATTTATTCGTGGCAAATGACTTCATCTTATATATTCCATTTACATATAGGTATATATTCGAAGAATGCATCTTCGTACGTGAAGATGGATTATGGGAAACTTCCCGAACAACAGTTCTATAAAGCCACTGGCTGAGGTGATGTCCCTTACTTGATTACTTGATGGTTCGTTATCGATCTTGCACTGAACAAATTATGGTCTTTCAGTACTGTCGGTCCGGGGCTGCCATTTTACAATCTCCTTGAACTGTTCTCCTCGCTGTTGGCCCCAAACAACAATGGCCGCTCCATATATTTTCTATGAAATGATTTCCCGCCCAGTGTTTTGACGTTTTAGATTTCGGTTATAGAAAAATGGCTACGTGCCGAGGGTCGGTGCACATCCATCGGGTGCGTGGTCTACCCCGAAGTCTACAGTTTGTTCCTGTTTTTTGCTGAAAATTGTTTTGCCTATTCTATTATCGGACATTCTGGTGACGCAGCTCTGCCGCAATGTACTACCTTCACTATATGAGCATATTTGTAAACGTGTAAACAGCTCTCATTTCTTGCGTCTGCTCTACAGTCCATTGTCCATTTTGCCACCAAGTATTGATCACAAAATTTTACGCTTTACCTCAAGCATTCGTCGATCAGCTTCCGTTAGCGTTGATTGATGAGTCATGTCCGTAAAGAACCATTAGTGTTCTGTACAGCGCCAGTTTTATGCGAATTTGCAAACTACGGGACTTCAACTGGCTACGCAATCTGAAAGTTCGATTTGGGGCTGCGATTCATCGTTTTACTTCGTGGTTTCACCGTCGTCACATATTACGAGCGTACCAAGGTGTATGAATTCCTTTACTACTGCATATCGTTCCCCATCCAGCTCCACCTCGACACCAACACCATTTGAACTTCCACGATCTCTGTCATTAACCATATACTTTGTTTTGGCGATGTTAATGCTAAGTTCCAATCTCGCTGCTGCAATTTAGGAGGCCCAAAGGCATGTTCTACCGCTCTACGGTTGATATCGGCGTCATCCGCAAAACCAAAGAGCATGTGAGTTGTCGTGATGATAGTTCCATTCCTTTCCACGTTTGCTCTTCGTAATGCACCTTCCAAGGCAATGTTGAATACCACATTAGAGAGTGCATCTCCTTGCTCCAGTTTATCCAGCGTCGCACAAATCAGCATAATTAGTTTCGTCGGATAACACTGCTCTAGAATTATCTTCCACAGCCCATTTCGTTTGACTGAATCATACGCCGCCTTAAAATCAACAAACATGTAACCGATCGTTACAGTAAAATTAAATGCTTTTATTTTTGTTATACATGTTTTGATAAACGCCCACCTATTTTGAGTCTTAGTACTAAACACTTAACATACTTCAACCACACGCCACAACACCGATGGCTAAATAGCTAACGGCACAATACACAATGCGGTCGACAAACCGCCAAATAAATTGAAAAGAACCTTTGGGCCGTCCTCAAGAATGTGCCAACAGCCATTTCGAATCAGGCGAGCGAGTGCTTCAGTAGTGCGAAAAGTAAAAATTTGAATTAGTGCCAAAGTGCCAAATTGAACGGTTTATAAAAAGATTTCAAACCGAGACAGTCATTCAGGTAACAAAAAGGGAGAAATAACTTATATAAGCCCGATGATTACACTAAAAATGGTAAATTTCCCACCCACGTATAGGACCTTTTAAGTATACTTTGGTATACTTTTCCTTTTGATACCGTTTATTGCGATTGGCGATCGCATTCCCGGGAGCTTGCGAGCAACCGAAGGTACTCTGCACTCGCTTCGGCCTAGTTAACCTGCCGGTTACCTACGTCTAACCGTAAAAGACCAGCGATTGGTCCTCTGATCTTCCGTATCATAACCGTCAAGGAGGACATCAACCCTCGGGCTTCAGCCCTAATTACTAAGGAGGATTCCCTTCTCGGTCTGGCAGGAGGCGGTCTCGTCCGTCGCCAACCGATCCCAGTCAACGAAGGAAGCGCCTGAAAGGAGACCTTACCTGGAACGCCTTTCCAGGTCGCCCATTCGTCGCCGCCATTTCACCGTAGACTCCATCTTGTCAACCGGCAGGGAAGACGCCGATAGCTGCAGCGGAGATCAGCGAGCGCTCGCCGGTCATACATAACCACCACCGTCAACCCGCAGAAGAAAGCAGTGAGTAGTGAAGTACCATGAACCACCCCATCGACACTATACGCACAATAAAACACATTCCTTCAAAGAAGTTGGCCGTTTCAGTGTTAAAATTTGTATCGCGAAATCCCTCCAGTTTGCCCAGTAGCGCGCCGACCTTGCGACGAAGTCCGGGTCTCATGCTGCTGAAGTTTGTCGGGGTAGCAGCTCACTTGGGAGTTGTTACAAACAGATGGTGAGTCTACAAATTGTACTCCCAGAACTTGTCTAGTAACTGATGCTGAGTAAACATGTAGTGCAACCCTCACGAAAACCAGCTCGGTACTCGCCGACAAAGTACTCCGCTCTCCGCTAACGGTCTCAGTCTACAGAACAGGATACAGGAGAGCACTTAATAGGTAGCAATCGGTTTTATAACACTAGCCCGAATACCAAAAGCCCGAACACCACATGCCCGAAGGGCACTAGCCCGAATGTAACAGTAGCCCGAATGTCACAAGCCCGAATGTAACAGTAGCCCGAATGTAACAGTAGCCCGAATGAAACACTAGCCCGAATGTCACACTAGCCCGAATGTCACACTAGCCCGAATGTAACATTAGCCCGAATGTAACACTACAACACGGGGGGCCCCGCACAAATCACATCTGTCTAGGGCTATTCGTTTTCCTAGATCTAGTAGACCTCTAGTTATTTTTCCCTAGTCCTCGCATCAAGTTACCTTTATAAAATAAAGCCGCCCAGTTAGCTTCGAGGTACGAAGCTGGTCTAACAAGCCAGTCGTCGTATGTTCGAATCTCGCCTAGTCGGTGCTTGCTAGATAGAGTCAGTAGGATCGTTGCACTGGTCCCGTAATTTTCCTGTATTCTAATAGCAGGCTGCGAAGTCTGTCGATAAAGAAGGATAATGTCTAAAGACGGTATAAATCCAAGGTTTTGCTTTTTTTATAAAATAAAAAGTGGCGAAAGCGCTTTTTTGGCTTTTACACTCAACAAGCGGTGTTTACAATTTACGTACTATAACTAAATATTATTTGTCACCAATATAATTATAATTAAATTGATATTAATTCAATATAGTAACGAATTATTTCTGCTTTGTCGTTATTACACTGTAAGATTTCAATCACTTGACTAGAGTTAGCTGATTTTCGAGCTCAGCAATTTTTAAATCTTTGATTTTGGTTAAGCGAGATATGAGTTAGGCTTATCATAAGATATGGTACCTTTTTACCAGATTAGTAGCAAGCGTTTCCTAGATGATTTAGGGCGAGCCGGCCGTAGGCAACGGCGAGTGTTCGCCGGTGACCCGCCGTCGGAAGCGCCGGCCACTGTGGGGGGGCAGCCCCCCCTCAGAAATCACATCTGTTTAGGTCTATTCGTTTTCCTAGGTCTACTGACCACTAGTTAGTTTTCCCTAGTCCTCGCATCGATTTAACTTTTGTAAAATATAAAGCGGCGAAGCCGCTTTTTGCGACTTTCAAACTGAATAAGCGGCAGTCTTTTGTTTCAGTATTTATAGGCTAGGTTAGAGGGAGGCTAGTTTTCAAATAAAGTTTACATAACAATTAATAACAGCAGTTGAATTACTATTGTTGGGTGTCTTATTCTTGAGTATTCTTGGGATTTAATAAAACCAAAAGCAATGTTGCGAATCGAACGAAAAGTCAACGAAGCCTACTCACACGCGAGAGAGTATGAGAAGCATAGTATTCAACGGTTACATCGCTCACGCAGTCGTCAAAGAAACAGCCGCCGTTGCTGTGTGCAGACATTCGGCTACCCACACACTGGCGAACGCACAGTCTCACACCGTCTTTCTGCGTAGCTTATTTGCGAGACGAAAAACTCACGACCAATCAGTTGCCTGTGAAGCTAATGAAGAACTGTGATACAAATTTTGCATTACTTTTTCTTTTCTTCGTCATCTTCGCCCTCAATTCTATTCATGGGCGGGAGTGCGAACCCTCGCGAGTAATTTATATCAGCAGCTCGGGCTTCAACGACGAACGAGAGCGACGACCATAGCTGTTAGCTAAACACACACTCGCAAAAATTCGTTGCAGTGCATGAATAAATAAGAGCGAGGGTCCGAAAGAATGAGTACGCGTCTGTGAGGAAATTAGACCACACGAGTGTGGGCTTCGCAACACCGATCCGACAGCAAATTTTGGGTGTTAAACTCCGTACACCTTCTGTTTTTATACAACAGACTTCGCAGCCAGCCGATTCTGCAACCTTGCGGTTATGGAGTTCCTAATGTTACATTCGGGCTTGTGTTACATTCGTACTGGTATTACCTTTGGGCTCATGCTGCATTCGGGCTTGTATTACATTCGGGCTTATGTTACATTCGGGCTACTGTTACCTTCGGGCTCGTGCTGCATTCGGGCTTGTGTTACATTCGGGTTTATGTTACATTCGGGCTTATGTTACATTCGGGCTACTGTTACATTCGGGCTAGTGTTGCATTCGGGCATGTGTTACATTCGGGCTTGTGTTATTCGGGCTACTTGCTTTCGGGCTAGTGGTTTTCGGGCTAGTGGTATTCGGGCTAATGTTATAGAATCGTAGCAATCACCCCTCTAAGGTCTGCATCATTTTTAGCACTCGAGAATTCACTAAAACGATCGTAATATTTTTATCTTTTAATATTTTTTCACTAAATTTGAGAATTCTCCCGAGAAACTTTTCTATTTTCATAATATCTATAATTCATGGCCATATGTCACATGGTTCTGGAAGTATTTCGGTGTTCCTTGGGGGACCACAAATTTCCAATATTTAGCAACGTTATCTAAAAAAGCCATATCGCGGTCCCCAAAGGAACATCGGAATAACTCCGGAACCATGTGACATATGGCCATGATTTGTAGATATTATGAAAATAGAAAAGTTTTTCGGGAAAACCCTCAAATTTGGTGAAAAAATATTAAAAGATAAAAAAGTTACGATCATTTTAGTGAATTTTTGGATGCTAAAAATGATGTAGACCTTAGAGGGGTTAAGCAATTAAGTGCCGCGATAGTTTTACGCTTTGAAAACATAACAAATGAGGCCATGTTCGGATAGATCCTTCGGCATTGACAAAAACTGGACAATCAGCAAAAACATAAGAGAGAAAAAGAAGGAAAACTGGCATCAACATAGCAAAACGAAAGAAAATTGTGACACAATGCATTGCAATGGGAGGAAACACGGGACGGGTAAGAAGAGAAAAAAAAGTAAATAAAACCGAAGCGGGAGAAAAAGGGAAAACGAGACAAAAAAAAGGTTACTGGACAGGAATAGATGATGACCGAAAAGAAGAAAATTAGGAGAAAAGAAGATAGATAGAAAATCAAAGAAAACTGGACAGAAAAGGAGAAAAAACGGCACAAAAGAGAAAAAAACAAATGCAAGATAGATAAAGAAAAGGCTAAAATATGGAAGCTGTAAAATTGTGAAACGAGAACAAATGGAGATAAAAAATGAAAACGAAAGGCATATGGGAAAAAACGAAAAACAACAAGCATGTCAAAAAAGGAGGACATAATAAGAGGAAAATAGAACAAACGGAAACAAACAAAAATATAAAAGGAGGTAACAGGACAGAAAACAAAAAACGAGACTGGAACAGAGGACACCGGGCTTGAAAATATGGGAAAAGAGAAGACAAAAAACGAAAAACGGAACAGAAAGAAGAAAAACAAGTGGGAAATCTGGACTGAATAGGACGCAAAACTGAACAAAAATAGGAGAAAAAGTGGAAACAGCGGATAGAAAAAAGGAAAAACGAGACGAAACAGGTGGGAAAACGAGAAAGAAAAAGAGGGAAAATAATACAAGAAAGCGAAAACCGAGCAAAAAACAAAAGAAACCAAAAGAAAAATGAGAAATAGCGAAAGAGCATAGAGCAAAAAGAAACCCTATAGAGGAACGAGAAAAACGAGAGAACGAGGTCATCCGAGATATAAGAGGAGAAAGAATGAACGAAATGGTAATGGGAATGGGATGGAAAAACGGAAAAGAAGAAAAGTATAGCAAGAAAATCGGACATAAAAAGGTAAAACTGGAAAGACAAACACGAAAAATGAGAGTTGAAATAGAAAAATTTAAGAGAAAAGAGCAAATGAAGAAAAAACGAGGTACCTAACAGAAGATAAAGGGAACATTCGAAGAGGAAAAACGTGAAGGCGAAGGGTTAGAAAAAGACGATAACAATAAAAGGGAAGAAAAAAAAACGGAAAACCTACAGAGCCGACCGGCAGAAAATTACAAAAACTGAGCGGAAAACAAGAAGAAACTCGGGACTACATATAAGAAAAAATGGAATGGGAAACGGAACAATGAAACAGAAAACACGGGACAGACAAAAAAAGAAAAACGAGGGAAAAGAGGAAAATCTGAAGGAAGAAGAAAAAAGTTAGAGCAAAAACTAAAAACCGGTACTGATAATATGTGGAACAAAAAGTGAAAAACGGGACTGGAAAAGAGAAAAGAGGAACACAAAGGAGGCGATACGTGTGAGAGAGTAAGACGAAATATCTATCTATCTTAATTTCTAGTAAAATTTCGTGACTAATTTGGTGTGTATGGTCAATGTCAAGTTCAATTTCAAGTCCAATTGTAAGTCAGATTTTAGGACCAATGTCAAATCCAATTTAATTTCAATTTTATGTTGAATGCAATCCAATTTCAATTTTATGTCAGAGTTGAATGATATCAGGTCCAATTTTTAGTACAATTTTAATTCCAACTTCAAGTCAAATTGCAAGTGAAACTGTCAAACCTAACTACCCTAGATTTAAGTCCAATTTCAAATTAGTTTTAAGTCGAATTGGAAATTCAATTAAAGATAAAGCTTCAATCCCAAATTAGTCCAAAATAAAGTCTAATTTAATGTCCTCTCTCACGTCCGATTTCAAGTCCAATTACCACTGTAATTTCTAGTTTCAATTTCATCTTTGGTTTTAAGGTGAAGGTCGTCAGAGTCCAGTTGCTTTTTTACTGATTTCAGTACTTGTTGCCACTATCGTTTTGCTAAGAATAGAGTTGCTAGTCGTAGGTAATAATCTGCTATGAACAATTATGAAACGTAGAAACGCGTCTCTATTTCTGCTATTGAACTAGATCCGACAGTAATTCTATCACATAAAATGTTGTTTACGGTGAATTTTATTATCAGTGAATTTTATAAGTATATCGACACTCTACGACCTTCAATTTAATAGCGAAAATAATTCAATTTCATGCACAAATGTTTACGTTGGCATCACTCCATATAAACGTCCGTTTCCTTGGCAACGTACAACAACGACGGTCGCGGATTCGGAATTGCAATCGAAACGAAGTGAAGTTTTTCCTATCAATTCAAGTAAACAATTTGGGCAAAATAATTATAATATCTCTCTAAATAACTGTTCGGGTGGTAAATTAAAATTTTTTGTGCCTCAAGTTAAGTTTCGCAAGTAATTTGACGACTGAAACGGCTGAAAAAATTTAATGAAAACCCGACGGCGAAAAAGTGAAAATATAGTGATGAATATTAATTGGTCACTAATCTCAGTATTTCGTGTAATTAAAGACCGAAAAAAAGTAATAGAACTTATAGAATGCAATGCTAAGTGCTTCGAGTTGCAAGATCTTATAACGGCTAGCAGGTTATTTGAACAAATTTAATATTTTTGCGATGGTTTCCCGAGTCTATGGGAGCATGTTGGTACACTGAAGAGGGGAAGGGAAGGGTGATGTTCGGTGCCATGCTGACTGCCATATATGAACTCTGATGACCTTGTCGTTAAATTCAATTGCATCCGAAAGTCCAGAATTTTCAATCTAATCTGGCTTTCTAACATCTTTGCGTAGTCTTTTTGTCTCTTTTCAGCAATTTGTAGTCATTTTTTATAGTCTTTTGTAGCGTTTTTGGTTTAATGGCGTCGTCAATTTGTAGTCTTCTATGCCATATCTTCTCGCGATTTTACAGTCTTTTTATTGTTTCTTCATTTCGTTTTCTGCATCAATTTATAGTCTCTTCGTCTTTTTGTATAGTTTTGACGTAGGACTAGGTCTAACAGCAGGGTGTCATTCCTTAACTTAGATAATAGTCACGAAATTTGAAAGATTTTGAATAGCTCTGTCAATTATGAATGGATTTTTATGGTTTAGATACCGATCTTATAACAGACGTATCAATAATGTGGTTTCTATTATAATTTCGGTTTTCAATAACGAATGAGTCAAAATTAATGAAAAGTTTCAAGGTCAAATATCTCTATACTTTTTGGTCGTGATCGTATAATAGGCAGGAACGACATTTAAACACACCATCTGTTTACTGTAATTTCGATTTTGAAAAAACAAAAGTAACTAAGCCTTCTCATTCCAACAGGTTGAAAATTCTTTACGATGTTCAGTCTCATACCAATTTGATGACTGTGTTAGGGACGTGCGCCAGAAAAGTGATAGGTCTACTCATCCCAACAAGATTTCTTAGGACCGCGATAAATCTAGTCCAACTTGATGTCCTTAAAGTGAACAGTTAGAAACAGGTGAGCGACCAACCCTTTCTTTTGACCAATTGTATCCACATACTGCAAGAATTTATTCAATTTATTGTTGTCTTATATGAAAAAGGGATTGATGGATATGACGTGATGCAGCCATTTTCAAAGTGAGCAAGAATTAGCGATTGTCTGATCCATAAACAGGTTTTGGGTGTTTAATCTGTTGGTTTACAGTTAATTGCAATTGTTTACATATTTGCGATAGTATTGCTGTCAAGTATGACATAACTGATAAACAAAGTTGTCGAAAAGAACTACTAATGTGCAGAGAACATTAGTTAATTGACTGTCATAATTTTAACTCGTTTTTGGGATATTGGAAAGGCATTTATATTTCAAATCAACCTGTCACAACAAATAGTGACTATTTTCAAGAAAATTGACGAACCAATGAATTGGTGCCAATCAACCAATCAATTGGTGAACCAATGGTAAAGCGTAACCCAGATTCTTCCCACATTTTTTCGTTCAACCGTAAGTTGTACGTTCAATGACAAATATTTTATGTTTTGAGCAAGACCCTTAAGCCAGTTAACATTCGTTTCAAGCCAGTTACCTCAAATTGAATAGTGCTACAAGTCACACAAAAATGTTCAAAATGCAATATCGTCGCTAATCACCAGAAAGAAGTGTGATTGTGGCCTGATGAAACTCTTAGTGGAACTACAAACTCTAAGAAACGGATAAAACTGAAACGACACTGAGCACGGGCATTTGAGAAATTTAAATCTGTAGAACTACTATCCGTAGATCTGGTATCACTGTCACCCATCTTTGAGATAGAAATTACCTAAGAGCCGCCGTGCCACCCTTACAGATACCTAAGAGTTTACCTGCGGGTTTCGATCAAAATATCGGTATGTATGTATAGAAGTTAAAGCTAGGTAAAATTAACTAGGATAAACTGCTTGGTAGACAGCTTCTACAATAGATTAACATTTTGGATTCAAGGTATAAAAGCCTGAACGCAGAATACAATCGACAGTCTCTGCGAACTTGGCAAAGAAGCAGATCGTTTTCGGCAAGGCAGCACCGGAACTTATTTTAACCTTCATATTAGTTTAATAGTTTATTTAGCGCTATCGCATATCGCTGAGTGTTTTCGCGCCGTTTTAGAACTTTAGTAGTCAATAAAAGTAGGCCTAATGAGTCGACCATCTGAAAGGTATGCTGGTGGATCAGCTGGCAGCTCATCCAGTCCGCCAGTTTCAGTGCAGGAGTTATCCATCCGGGCACCAAAGGAGTTGAATAAAAAGTACAACGTAATGCGTTTCACCGGGTCACAAAACGTTGACTTCACTCAGTGGCGTTCGGTCAAAATGGAACGGGAGAACAATCTAAAGGCATTCAAGGGGCAAATTGACGAGGAATTGCCGAAATTTGGAGCTGGTTCCGAGTTCAATCGTGAGGTACGGGAGGAGGCTCGCCGGAAGCGCTATGGAATTCAGGCCAAGAAATATCGGCCTGAGGAGCAACCGTGGATACTGGAGGAAGGTGGTAAAAAAGACGGAAAGAAGTTTCGTGGCGTCCGAGAAGGAGGCGTAGGAGAAAATTCGGCCTATTATGTTTTTGTACAGGCTCCGGACGGAGCGATTGAAGCATATCCTTTGCATGAGTGGTATAACTTTCAGCCTATTCAACGGTATAAAGCGCTAACGGCTGAGGAAGCGGAAGAAGAGTTTGGTAAGAGAAAGAAAGCACTGAACTACTTTTCGCTGATGCTACAAAAACGTCTGAAGGGCGATGATGACATCGAGGAAGATCAAGAAGAAGAAGAAGAAGGTAAAAAAAGTGGTGGTGCAAAAGCGAAGATGTTAAAAATCAGTGATATGGACGAGTGGATCGATTCGGATGATATGAATTCGTCGGATGAGGAAGAAAAGCCTAAGGTGGAAGACAGTGATGAAGAAGTAGATGGAAAAAAGCCCAAAAAGAAAGTTTTGGCTGAAAGCAAGAAAAGAAAACGAGACGTAGATGAGGAAGCTTTAGAAGAATCGGACGATGGCGATGATGAGGGCCGAGAGCTTGATTATATTTCCGACTCATCGGAAAGTGAATCCGAACCGGAATCGAAAGCCAGCAACGAGCTGAAATCAGTTGCAGAGGAAGATGCCCTTCGCAAATTATTAACATCGGACGAAGATTCCGAAGATGAAGAAAAGAAATCTGAAGAAGAGGATGTATCTGAAAAAGAGGAAGAAAAGAAGTGCAAATCCTCTAAAGACAACGAAGATAACCATTCCAAGAAAAAGAAGAAAAATAAACGAAAGAGGAAGTCTGATTACGTTAAAAAGGACTCGTCAAGTTCCAGCTCGGATTCGGATACCGATCCAGATGCCTACAATATCAGTTCAAAGCAAAGTTTCGGTTCGAATTTGTCCAGCGCTAATAATTGCCAATCGGCTTCATCAAGCGCGCCCCTGCAGAACGGAATGAAACGGAAGTTAACTGGATCGGAAGTGCCTTCGGCAGACCTCAACAACAACATGTCGGCGCCGGCCAAAAAGATCAAACTGGATTCGGCGATGGCTTTATCGCCCACATTTTCCGGCAACAGTAACAGCAGTGATTATGATATAACGGAAAAAACGGTGAGGCGCTATTTGAAGCGCAAACCGGTGACTACCACGGAGCTACTCGCTAAGTTCAAAAGCAAGAGTATTGGCGTTTCAAGTGAGAAGCTTATCGCAACGATGACTGCCGTCTTGAAAAAGATCAACCCCGTTAAGCAGAAAATTGAGGGTAAGATGTATCTCAGCATTTAGGTACCCAAGTGATAACAGCAGGAGCATTGGCGGATCTAGGAAAACTACTACTAAACCGTATAATCCTTGTTTGAGTGGAGCAGCGCCTCCACTTGGAGCTCGCATTAGTTAGATTTGATTTCTATTTGATTACTGTAAATAAATAAATTGAATCTCATATTTGAACTTAATGGTATTAATTTTGCTATGAAAACCGATGACAAATCCCAAGTACGTTGTATACGTTCAACCCTCAACAGATTTCGGAGTTATTTCTATGAATTTTGATTGAATATATTTTATTGAAGTCACTCATTGCTTTAGTATATAATAAAGGGATAGTCGAAAATCGGGTTCATTTTCATGAGTTTGTTTGCCGTTTCAAACGTTTCGTCTGACATCTATCTGGCAAAGCAGGGAATGGGAAAGTTCCGCTAGTCTGCAGTTTACCGAGGAAGCAAAATTACGTGCGCTCATTAACCAGCAGCAGTGGTTTCGCAGCTGCAATTTTGGAATATTCGCAAGCAGTGCAGATTGTGTGGTGACGAGAAGACCAGTCTGCAGCTGGCTGTCCATATCGACAAATAAATTAACAAATTTTTCTAGAGAGTTACTAGAGCTGTTTTTCTAAACATTTAAGCTGTTTTATTGGCCAAGCAAAAAAAGTGAGAATGCCGATATTTTTAACAGTTGTATCAATTACCAGACACCGTCCTTTTAAGGGGGGACCCCGCTCTGGAAGACCGAAAAATAGTAGATTTTCGTAAAAAAATTTCAGATGCTAGAATTATAGTTAAGTGTTGGAGTATTTTGGTTATAGGTTAAGGTTTATTTGGAGATATATTTTGTATATTTTGGATACCAGAATAGTGATTATTATGGTGGGCGCGTGAATATAGTTCCTTGCTGGCGGTACGTGCCGAGAACCAACGGAGTATCGTAGAACAGATTTCAAGGATGATTTTGAAGCTTTAGGTTAATACCTAAATTGTTACGAAGCGGGTTTAAAAAATTCGAAAAATTACCAAAATGGCGGCAATTTTTCCAAAAAAAAAGTGTTTTAAGCCAGTTTATAAGCTCATAACAAATTTTAAAATTGAGATATCAAAAAACGACTACGTAATAATTTATAAACTTGGAGCTATCGACTGTTGAAGATTCACGAATTTGTTTTTTTTTTCCGGCTGGACAGTCAATTGGCAAAGCAAAACGACACTTTATTTTTTCTATGCCCGACGTTTCGATGTATTTGACATCTTTTTCAAGGGGTTCTACAACATGAAAACATGATTAACATTTAATTTTTACATAAAACAATGAACATCATACAGAACCACGTATCGTCTTTTGTCTGGTGGCTTCTGTTGAAGGCTTAAACTAGTCACATCTACTTGCAATACTAGCATTAACCGAGTGTATCTGAACGAAATTTTGGCGGATCGTTTAAACATACACCCTGGCTGAATCGGCACACTGCTTGGCTATGGCTACTGTGAAGATTGGATATTGTACGTGAAAGGCTATTGTATGCTGTTGTTGCTGCTTGTTGTTCTGTGTGTGCGTGCTGAGTGAGATGCTTGTTTTGATTTGGTAGTTTTGATCGTGTGTAGAATAGCAGCGTATGTGGAACTGAGACAGTCAACATCTGATCGCTTGTTGACTGTATGGTCGGTGTTTGTTATGTGACAAACTTCCAAAATCGGCAGTGCTGTTTGGCGACGATGTTGATCCACTACTCTGGTATCATCTAGTGCAAAACGGTGTCGGGTGTCTATGCAGTGCGCAAGTAAAGCAGTTTTTTCCCTCAGGTTACTTAGTTCGTGGGTGATAGTTGGATTACTTCGGCTTGTTGCATCGATGATCGCTTCCATCTGCTTGATGTTCGATCGATGGTTGCTGATGCGTTTTTTTAGCTAATTTGAAGTTAATCCGACATAGCTGGCCTGACAATCGTTCGATGTAGTATCACTATTCACTTGCATTCCACGCGAGCTGGTAATACGTACAATCTTTCAACGGTGGGAAAGTATCAAAGTGAATACCAACATAAACCTAGACTTGTTTCTCGAAATAGTTACGTTTTGTTTAGAATGTAGCTACTTTTCGTATAAAGGAAAATATGTCAAGCAGATATTCGGAACGGCAATGGGAAATCCGATCTCACCCACTGTTACCGATCTAGTTATGGAAACGCTCTTAGAAAACGTGATCAAAGAGATACGTTGCGAAATACCTGTTGTAAAAAAGTACGTGGATGATCTTTTCCTGGTTGTACCAGCAGACAAGGTAGAAGAGATTCTTGACACATTCAACCGATATAACAGCAACCTACAATTCACCTGTGAGAAAGAACAGAATAGGAGACTTCCTTTTCTCGACATGGTTGTAATTCGTCAGCCAGACCAATCAATTAAGACTGAATGGTACTGCAAGCCCATGGCATCGGGTCGTTTCATTGACTACCTTTCGACGCATCCATTACATATGAAGACTAACATGGTAAACAACTTCATCCGTCGAGTGCGAGAATTCAGTACAAACCTGACCAAAGAAGCTACAAACGAGATAATTAAACACCAGCTAAAAATCAACCACTATCCCACAACATTCATTCATCGTTGCCTCAACAGCACTGCATCGCGAGCCGTTGTTGTTCCAGCACAGTCACCCGAACCAATCATCTACAAACCGTTGATCTACGTGGAAAAACTGACCAGCCGTTTAAAAAAGACGTTTCGGACTGATTTTCCTAACATCAGTTTAGCAACAAGAAACGAATTCACAATAAAAAAACTGTTTACAAACACAAAAGACAATATTCCAACAGAAATGAAAACGAATGTTATCTATCGCATTCCGTGCCGGGATTGTCAGGCCAGCTATGTCGGATTAACTTCAAATCAGCTAAAAAAACGCATCAGCAACCATCGATCGAACATCAAGCAGATGGAAGCGATCATCGATGCAACAAGCCGAAGTAATCCAACTATCACCCACGAACTAAGTAACCTGAGGGAAAAAACTGCTTTACTTGCGCACTGCATAGACACCCGACACCGTTTTGCACTAGATGATACCAGAGTAGTGGATCAACATCGTCGCCAAACAGCACTGCCGATTTTGGAAGTTTGTCACATAACAAACACCGACCATACAGTCAACAAGCGATCAGATGTTGACTGTCTCAGTTCCACATACGCTGCTATTCTACACACGATCAAAACTACCAAATCAAAACAAGCATCTCACTCAGCACGCACACACAGAACAACAAGCAGCAACAACAGCATACAATAGCCTTTCACGTACAATATCCAATCTTCACAGTAGCCATAGCCAAGCAGTGTGCCGATTCAGCCAGGGTGTATGTTTAAACGATCCGCCAAAATTTCGTTCAGATACACTCGGTTAATGCTAGTATTGCAAGTAGATGTGACTAGTTTAAGCCTTCAACAGAAGCCACCAGACAAAAGACGATACGTGGTTCTGTATGATGTTCATTGTTTTATGTAAAAATTAAATGTTAATCATGTTTTCATGTTGTAGAACCCCTTGAAAAAGATGTCAAATACATCGAAACGTCGGGCATAGAAAAAATAAAGTGTCGTTTTGCTTTGCCAATTGACTGTCCAGCCGGAAAAAAAAACCAAATTCGTAATAATTTAAATAATTTATTTAGAATTTAAAATTTACATGCTGAAAAAAAATTTCAGCCACATCGGTCCACTAGTTTCTGAGATAAGGGTAGGCGGGGCAAGACCACCCCCTAAGCAAAACCACCTGTGTAAAAAAAAGTTGGTGCTCAATTTCTAATTTATCTGCATTAAATGAGCAATTGACCTATTACCTACATGTAAAAAATAAAAACATAAATATCTGTAATGATTTTCTATTTTTTATTGCGATTTGGAAACACGTCCAAAAAAATAGAGTATTTTTCCATGCGGGGTGAAACACGCCCACTAACGGGGTAAAACCGCCATAGCCTATAACTTTAACAATATTCAACCGATTTCGACGAAACTGGTGGCATTGGATTCGTGAATTTATCTAATTTAAACAAATTGCATCAGTTTGCCATTAAACAATACATGGTTTCCCGAGATTCGCAATTTCGAAAGAGTGTCCGGCAACCACTCGTATTTGAAGAATATCAGTGTAGAAACGTGTCTTGATACAACGGGAGTCTGAATAGAAGTCAAGTTTATTCTGCCAACTTGTCATTATATACATTTCTATGATTGCTACGATCCTACATCCTTCCCTTCTTCTAATAATATAAATTTCACATAAGTTTCTAACATTTTAATAATAGCCTTAATTAGTTGTTATTAACAGGGTATAATTTGTAATTTTTAAGATAGTTGGGAATTCTCTTTTGTCTTTTCTGATTTGATTGGGAACATGAAGTAGATGGTGTAGAATCGTCAAGTACGGAAGAGCTAGATTTTCTTTTAGTTTCATGAAGAGATCTTTCATCTTCTTGAGGGAATGAAGGATCAAATGCTGCACTCGTTAAAGGATTTTGAGTCACAATACGCTTCGTGTGGTTAACATGTCGGTCAGATAAGACTCCAGTTTCTAAATTCTTTAGATGAAGTCGCGTTCCATTTCGTTTGATCACGACGTATTGTTGTGGACTGAAATAAGGTGAAAGCTTATTTTTCTTAATGAAATTTCTAACTACAACACAATCCCCTATGTCGATGTGAGACTCCTTTGCATTTCGTTTTCCATCTATATACTGTTTTCCTTTTTCTTTAGATTTAGCATCGTTTTGTTTGGCTCTTTCCACACATACTTTTCGGGTAGATTGAGGTAATTTATCACGCAGATTCCATCCAAACATTAATTCAGATGGCGAGAAATTCGTCACTGAGTGCGGAGTTGCTCGGTAGGAATGTAAAAAGTCTTGTAGATCGTTTTTCCAATCGCGTCCCATACTAACACTGATTTTAATGGATCTTAGTAATGTTCGATTTTGCCTTTCAACTTGTCCATTTTGGAATGCGGCATAAGGAACAGAATGTGTGATTTTTATTCCGTTATTTTTACAGAATCCATAATACTCCTCTGATGAGAAAGGTTGACCATTATCGCACACTATTTCTTCGGGATAACCAAAGCAAGCAAATACTTCCCTCATTTTGCTGACTGTGAGTTTCGCTGTCATTGAACTTTGAATAATGACCTCGATGTATCTTGAAAAATAGTCAGTTATTACTAGTAAATGGTTTCCTCCAGGAATTTCCATAAAGTCTACGGCAACTTTTATCCATGGTCTTTCGGGAATTTCGGTTCGTACAATGGGATGTGTAATCGGAGTGCATCCTGGACAATCTTCAACAAAGTTTTCGATCATCCTATCCATTCCACTCCACCAAACTTTTGTTCTCAGTCTACGTTTCATTGATGATATACCTAAATGAGGCTCATGTGCTAAAATTAGAGTCTGCTTTTTCAATTTTCGGGGAATAATTATTCTTTGGTCTTTTAAAACTATTCCTTTATCTGTAGTTAAACTATTCGCCAGCTTTATATAACGGAGTAAAGTTTTCGGCCATCGTTTTGGGGTATATGTTAACCATTTGATTAGTTCCTGAAGTTCTTCATCTTCACTACTGGCCTGTACAATGTCTTGTAAAGAAATAGCAATAGGGCAATTATCTTCAATAACAAGTCTGATAATTCTTTCTGCTTCTTCATCAAAGCTTGTTTCATAGTTTGGAATACTTTGACATAATCGAGATAGTGGATCCGCGATGTTACCTTTTCCTGGGCGGTACATTATCTTAAAGTCATATGACATCAATCGCAATTTCCATCGCTCAATTCGAGGAGAAGGTTTTATTCGTTCACCAAAAATAGAAACGAGTGGTTTGTGATCTGTTATCAGCCAAAATGCTTTACCATAAAGATAATAGTAAAACTTTTCACATCCCCAAACTAACGCTAACGCCTCTTTCTCAGTTTGGGCATATTTTTGTTCTGTAGCAGTGAGGGGTTTAGAAGCGTAACAGATGATTCGGAATTGGCCTTCCGTATTCCTTTGAACTAATACTGCTCCAAGACCAACTGGACTTCCATCTGCTCTCACGTACGTTTCATATTCTGGATTATAATATCCAAGGTGTTGTGACGCCGCAGAATAAGAAAACGATCTTTGCAATTCGACCCTTTTTAGCGTCGATCAAAACTAAAAGATATATTTTGACCGTTAGTGTTATTTTGGTCTTAACGTTATTTTTACTTCCTACTTACATTATTGTTTTCTATCTGCCTTGATTTATGCGAACTTCTTTTGCTATCTATCGTGCCGTAAATTGAACCACCCTAATAAATATTTTCCCGGCTTTAGTTTTCAATGTTATTGTAAATCGTGATAAATTACTCACAGCTCCGATATTTGTAGTTTGTGTTTTTGCCTTTCCGTTATAGCTTTTCCGTATGAACACTCGTATCTCTACTCGTACTCAAACTATTTTTCTTCTCGCAAAACACTTTCTTCACACTACAACAGCTATTTCTTCGTGCTATCTTTCAACTCACTTTCGAGAACTCTTTCCAACTATCGGCCTTTTATACTCTATAAACTTCAACTATCTTCAACTATAAATTCTATACATTCCGACTATCTAAGATGACTTTCACTTTTCAATCAATCTTCTATCCGCTGTTTATTTTCTTCTAGTCTCACTGACACAACTTTGTTTATTTTCTCCTGTCAACTTAAGTTCGTTGCGCGAGGGCCTTACCAGTGTGGCCAGAACATTCCCCGGCCCGTAACCCTGCGCCGGAAGTCCAATCCGGATCAGAGTTACCCTCCGAAACCTCCATCACGGTTAGTCATGGTGTCGCTCGCTTGCAACGTCCTTTCTTCGCTTGTATCCACGCCTGTCGTATCCTTCCATCACCAGACCCAATGGGTTCCTCTACGACATCACGAACGCAGCATTTCTGGTTATTCCCATCCACCAAATCTCTGGCTCGTAAAGACTTAGTTTCGCTCAACCACATGGTCCCCTGGTTCAACGCTGGATCTTTTTCCAGCTTCCGCCGAACTGCTTACATCCTGCGAACGGTCGTCGGATAGCTATCGGTAAACCGGCGTGTATTTCCTCTCCTCAGTAGTCCCGTTTCAAGACGATTTCCTACACTTCTCGTCGTCGCTTCGAGGATTTCACAAGCACGTTGCTCATGAACTGGTTCCGGTGGAGTGAATGAAGTAACCGCTGCATCTTCCAATACATACTGATCCCGCATCATGGCCTGCAGCCCCTGATTGCTGACAGTTTGAAACGAATGCAGATTCAAGTGGCTGTGAATATACGGCTTTCGCTTCTCCGAACCATAGACTGACCATCCAAGTTCCGACCGAACTGCGATCGGCTCACGAGGTTTGCCGATTCTGGACTCCAACGGCGCGAACAAATGTAGATTGTCTAAACCGATGAGAATGGTAGGCAACGCTTGAGGATCGTCCTCTACGGGAATTCCAGCCAAATGCTGGTAGCGCTTCACAACATCCACGAAGCGTACGTTCTGCTTCGGCAGCTGCAATTCCGACACCGTTCTGGTGTTAAAATGCGGAAATTTTTCCCTCGATCCTCTCGCTGAAATCATCAATTCCACCTTCCTGGAATGATTTTCGACGCGGTTGATATTACCGGTCCACGTGACGATTAGAGGCTCTAGCATACCTTCCGCTTTCAGCAGACTAGCCACTGAATCGTCCACCAACGTTGCCGAGGACCCTTCATCGAGAAACGCCACAGTATTTAACTGTCGATTTCCCGCGTACAGCGTAACCTGCATCGTGCGAAAAATTATCGAGCATCTCTCACCGTTATTCACACTATTCTCAGCTTTCTGCAACTGAATCGACTCTTCTACTCGGTGTAACAGAGGGTGATGGTATCCCTGACAATTTCGCACCGTGCATCGCATATTGGACACGCAACGTCCGTTACCGTGTTTCTGGAGGCAGCGTTCGCATAACCCCTGCCTCTCGACCTCGTGCAACCGCTCCGCAATGTTCATTCTCCTAAACTCATCACAATACTTCATAAGGTGGCCCGACTGCTCACAGACCCAGCACACTTTGCTGTTCGATTCGCTTCGAAACTCATCATTCCACCTTTGCTCCGATTCGTGAACATGCACAAACTCTCTACTTCTAGGGTTTCCTCTCCCAGAGTGGCTGGGTTCGCTGATCGACAACCCGGTAAACTCCGCCACCTCAGACACATCGGACACAATTTCGTTCATGAAATTCGTAAACATTCGCAGCGGACTCTCTACCTTGTTGCGCTTATACCGCACCCAATCGAGTTTGTAAGATGGTGGCAGCTTGTCCACTAACTCCTGCACCAACATCGGGTTAGTCAGATGATCTTGTAGACGGGCGGCCTCGAGATGATCGCACAGCTGCTTGACCGTTATCCCAAACTGGAAGAAAGTTTCTAAATGATCCGGTCTTGGTGATGGTGCATTCCTAACCTTCACCAGCAAAGTCTTAAGCAACTTCTCCGGCTTACCGAACAGATTTCGAAGGTCTTGAATCACATCCGGAACGGAATCCGGCATCACCAACCGACTCCTAACTGCTTCAAGCGCATCACCCATCAAGCAGTCCTGTAATCGCTTCAGATTCTCGAGATTCGAAAATCCGCAAGCTTCTGTCGTATACTCAAAACTGCTAATGAACAGGGGCCAAACTTCGGGTTCCCCCCTGAACTTAGGCAGACTATGGGACACCGCCTTCCGAGCGGCCAACTGATCCCTTGAGATCCGACATACGCTACACCCCGGCCCATGGCTCGTAGTACAGCTGCTACCATGAATACTACCTCTAGCATTCTTTTCCGATGCAGCACCGCATGTACTCTCGTCACTATCTACCTCGCTGCCTTCTGTACCTTGCTTTTCTGACCGGGGAACCTCCGTTAGGTTACGCCGCAGTCCTGATTTCGGAATTGCACCCCGACTTTTACCTACCACTGACTCGGTATTTACTTTCTCCTTCAGCCATGTTGTCACCTTCTGCTTCGATTTCTCGTCCGATACACCACCGACTGTGCCCGCAACAGCAGCCGCGTCATCCTTCAGCGCGTGCACCCTCTGAATGCTATCGTCTATCTCCCTTCGAATAGCATTTCTCTTACGCAGGAACTCCTTTTCTGCGGCAAGCTGTTTGTCCAGCACTTTCCGTTCCTGTTCCAGTTGCAACTCTTCCATTTCACGCTGGAACTGGAGCTCCTGCTCACGCATCTCCCACTCTTGCTGCATTTGCAGTTCCAACAGCGCCTTCTTCCTGGCGAGCTGTGCCTTCCGTGCCTCCATTTGCTTTGCAAAGGTCTCTCTCATCAGCTGTTCCTCTTCCGACTGCTGCTCAGACGGATCCTTGGCGGACCCAGCTCCTTGATCAGACCCCGCATCACTTTTTGCGCCGGATTTCTTAGCCCGCCTTTTTGTAGAAGTTTCCGAAACTCTCAACTGCTGTACATCAGGCCGCACACACTGCGGGCAATGCCAATCCGTTTTGGCTATTTCCTGGTCAACACCAGCACAAGAAAAATGAGCCCAAAACATACACGCAGAGCATTGCACCCAGTCGATGTCCGTGGATTGAGCCTCCGTTTTCCCGCAGAACAGGCACTGGTCTTCATTTGAACTCGACGAACGCATCTCCGTTGACATCAAAAATAATTTTTGATTTTGTTGTGACGCCGCAGAATAAGAAAACGATCTTTGCAATTCGACCCTTTTTAGCGTCGATCAAAACTAAAAGATATATTTTGACCGTTAGTGTTATTTTGGTCTTAACGTTATTTTTACTTCCTACTTACATTATTGTTTTCTATCTGCCTTGATTTATGCGAACTTCTTTTGCTATCTATCGTGCCGTAAATTGAACCACCCTAATAAATATTTTCCCGGCTTTAGTTTTCAATGTTATTGTAAATCGTGATAAATTACTCACAGCTCCGATATTTGTAGTTTGTGTTTTTGCCTTTCCGTTATAGCTTTTCCGTATGAACACTCGTATCTCTACTCGTACTCAAACTATTTTTCTTCTCGCAAAACACTTTCTTCACACTACAACAGCTATTTCTTCGTGCTATCTTTCAACTCACTTTCGAGAACTCTTTCCAACTATCGGCCTTTTATACTCTATAAACTTCAACTATCTTCAACTATAAATTCTATACACTCCGACTATCTAAGATGACTTTCACTTTTCAATCAATCTTCTATCCGCTGTTTATTTTCTTCTAGTCTCACTGACACAACTTTGTTTATTTTCTCCTGTCAACTTAAGTTCGTTGCGCGAGAGCCTTACCAGTGTGGCCAGAACACAAGGCTTTCATCTCTAAGCAAAATCTCTTTAATTTCATCAAAAGCTTCTTGATGTATTGATTCCCAATGAAATTTAACTCCTTTGTGGGTGAGTAAGTTTAAAGGATGTGTGATAGTTGCCATGTTTGGTATATATCGATTAACAAAATTCACTAATCCAAGGAAACTGCGGACCTCTTCTGCAGTTTTGGGAGGTGTAAGTTTTGCTATTGCTTCTAATTTACTTTTAGCGGCAGAAATACCTGTTCCAGAAATATGATATCCTAAAAAATCTGTCTCGGTCACTTCTTTTTCGATCTTATTGTGATCAGGGCTTGAAAAGGGATCGCAAGTTGAATGTGACTGCCGTGAATGCGAACTTTCCGCATTCAAACTCCGCTTTTTGAACGATCATTTGTTTTTTTAGTCCAGTCAATCTGCCGCTTGCGCTGCTGCCGTCTTACAATTCATGCGGCATCTCAGCAAGAGCAAACAGTCGATCTCCCGTTTTGCTTTGCGCTTTGAGAATATAAACTGCAAACTGACTGGAAGCATACGGTGACGTATTTTTTCGTTTCTCTTCTTGTCTCCAAATCGGCTGCACACAGTAATAGTTTGTCACCCGGACGTCGGTCGGACGCAAGCAAAATATTCGTTTGTATTGGACGGAGTCCGACCGACTTCTTCCATGCACATGTAGTGGTTGTTTTTTTGTAGTATTGAATCATACGATTGTGCGGTTGCTTTTCGTTAGCGTGGTGATTGCCAGTCATTTGACTGTTTTGCAGTCATTCGCTGCTCCAAACGGTAAAGGTAACTTGATCGAAACGAAAATGTCAAAAAGCTCTAGAACACGTTTGTTCTACTGCGTGCCATCGGCGTTTGACTGAGCAAACTGCCAGTTGTGTTATGCATAGCGTTCGTATTCCACCTCTAAACGGACGGTGTGAACTTGAATGCGAGTTGGTGTGACTGCGGTAGAAAAAAAGGATCGGTCGAAGCCCTGATTGTGAATTAACGTCATATTGTATTTTTGAAGTCTCTCGTAAACCAAACTGGTTCTATATCAGAGTTCTTCTTTGTTTTTGGCGCAAATTAGAATATCATCAATAAAGATTATCAACCACTGGAGATTTGCAAAAATTGTCTCCATGACTATTTGAAAAAGTTCTGGTGCAGCAGAGAGGCCAAACATAAGCCTTTTATATCTCATTAGTCCAAGTGGGGTAATAAAAGTGGTAATATAACGACACTTTTCATCTAGGATTACTTGGTGGAATGCTTGACTGATATCGAGTTTTGTAAAAATTTTGTTTCCTCCTATTTTGTTTGTTATTTGTTCGAGTGTAGGTAATGGGTGTACCTCGCGAATGACTGCTTTGTTTGCTTCTCTCAAGTCAACAATGATCCGAACTTCATTCTGACTTTTTCTTTTAATAATCATGGGAGAAACCCACTCGGAAGCCTCACTAACTCTCTCAATAATGTCTAGATTTTCGAGTTCTTTTAATTTTCCTATGGCTAGTTCCTCCAATGGAAATGGGATTCGACGCAAACTTTGCCGTACAGGGGACACGTTCTTATTAATTGTCACGGTTGCAACAATACCTATGTACATGTTATTTTTCATGACATTAATTTTTTTTATTGAAATAATTGTAGATAGGAAAATCATTTCTCACCTTTTACAAATGGAAATGGCTTACATTCGATTGAATTCAAAAATTGTATGATTCCTAATTTACAGGCAGCGTCACCTGACAACAACGAACATTTTCCTCTAGCAATAACGTACAACGTAGAGTCGATGCATTTTTCTTTATACATGAGTTCAGTATCGATTTCTCCCCTGACTTCTAATGGCTTACTCGATCCATAAGCATTGAAAATCTTCTTACTTCCTCTCCGAATATTGTAAGCTTTAAATCCTGAGCTTTTCAATATCTCCCAGTCGTGTTCCGATAGAATATTTTCATCTGCGCCAGTATCTATAACGAGTTCAACTGGACGCCCTCCTATATTTACACATACGGTTCGTTTTGCGGATCCCAGATGAAACAAATTAAAAACTTGGTCTGTATTCGCAGTATTGGTCGTTTGGATTTCTCTTATAAACCTCTTCGTTTTTGGTTGAAAAGATTCATTTGTAGAATAATTTCACTTTTAAAATTGAATTTTCTTTTTCTGGTGATTTCGAATCTATAGTTTTAATACCAGTATTTTCGTGATGTATATTCCAATCATTGAGTTGGAGTTCCACCGATTCGTGTATTCTACCGATATCGAGCACTTCATTCAGACGCATGTCTCTTTCCAAACATTTCCTCTTGAGCTTCGTGTTTTTTGTAGTACTCACAATTTGATCTACCATCATATTTTCCATTTGGTCGCCGAAATCGCAGTTAATGGCTTGTTGTTTTAGTCGCAAAACAAATGTATCCAGTTTTTCAGTTGCTCGTGGCTGCATTTGACGAAATTTTTGGCGTTCAAACGTTTTGGAAACTCGAGGTACAAAATATTCCTCTAGTAGATTCATTGCTACTCGATATCGGTTATCAATCACATTTACAATTTCATTATCTTTCCAAATTATCTTGCGGATATCGGGACCACTAAACATCATGAGTGTTCGAAATTTATCATCGTGATCGTTGACTTCTTTCCATGCCAAGTAAGCTTCAAATTGTTCTCTCCATTTTTCCCAACGTACGGACACCGAACCTTCAGCGTCCTCAACGAATGGAGGGACAAGTGGGTTTACCTGAATTTAAGACATTACTTTTCTAAATAAGGTCTTTTATTTTCAAAATATTTTCTGAACTTAAACCTTAGAGTGCATTTCATAAATGTTTTTATTTTAACTTGGGTTCGCCCAATGTTACATGTAACAAGATCCGAGGATCGCCCAGGATCTATTCTGTCTTTCGCATCCAAGGATCGCCAGGGACTTGTTTTACGCTTTATATCCAAAGATCGCTAAGGATATATTTTAACATCCAAGGATCGCCAAGGATTAATTGAATTTTCGGTATCCAAGGTTCGCCAAGGATTTGTTATTGTCTACTGCCATTCCACTTTAGGAACTAGGAACAGCCTTTTTTTTTGTACCGCAGGATAGCTACTGATCCCGGAGTTCTTTTTTTTTTTACTTAATGTCAAGCACTCTAAAGCTTCTCAGAAATTTCATTTTTTTTTCATTTACCATTGGCCATGCCATTTTCTTGTTAACTTCTGCTTCCAATTTCAGGTTTTGGTTTTTCCGTTTTATTCTCGTCGCCAAATTTGTAGAAACGTGTCTTGATACAACGGGAGTCTGAATAGAAGTCAAGTTTATTCTGCCAACTTGTCATTATATACATTTCTATGATTGCTACGATCCTACATATAGGTACAAAGTCTTGAAATTGATACCGTGTAGTTTCCTGAGATAACAAGATGGATCGGTTTAGGCATCCTGGAGTCAATCTTTAAGGACTAGAGAGGATCTAAGATAAAATATAACAATATGGGTATTAAAATTCCTGCAATTGATTCGGTGGGTCATTTTTTGACATTTCGAATTGTTCTGATTGATAAACCAGATACATATTATTTTTGCATTGCTAAGAAAATTTGCTATATTTTCATAAAAAAATGTTTATTCCATGATATTTGTTCCAGGAGGGAGGAATTACTGAAAAAAGCTATATCCGAGGAAACAAGAAATTGTCCATAGCGCCCGCAGGGAAAATTAGCGATTTAGATTTTTTCAAACAGTCTGCCAGCTACAAATTAAGCACATTTATATTGTTTTATGTAAATCTGAGATTCTTTGATCCAAACTATGTCATTATATTATATCAATTATATCTAATTTATCAATAGTGCGCACTTAAAAATCAACAATTTTCTTTATTGGTGTGGAAGCGAAGAGGATTTTCCGATCGATTGGTGCAAAAATATTGAAAATCGATCGGAAAACCGCTAAGCTATTAGCATCATTTTTCGTGACACTCGCATACTTCGATTTTCTGCAACGAGCCTCTATATCAGCTACCTTCCTGAAAGACGTAGTCCTACGTCAAAAAGGAATTGTATGTAGGGCGAGTCAGATTATCTGCATATACCGAATACCAATGGCCGAAACAACAAAACTCTGGGTATTAAAACTCAGATTTTCAAGTTGAGACAATTGGTTTCAGTATCTAAATATGGGTCAATTTTAAGTCACTTTAGAAGTTCACCAAATAATCATTATTGAAATGTTGATAGTTTTAGTTAACCGTTTGTGTGCAGAGATATTTTTCTGGATTAAGCAATGATATTTCGCTATCAGTTTGGATAGTTTTTAAACCAAAGTATTTCTGTTAGGTTTTGCATACAAGATGAACCGATTCCAACGCACATTGTATTACAGTTGGCAACCCTACACTTTCCCATCCCAGTTCTAAACTATAGCGATCGTGTGCAGATTTTGATAGCCGCAAGTCATGCTGATTTGTTTACATTATCGGTATTCAGTTAGCTATTAGATAGTTATATTTTTACTGTTTCCGCCCTGTTTTCTCTATAAAAAGTAGTAGACTGGTTTAGATGTTCAGATAGATATAACATGTGCTTAACATCGCGAGTTAGCACAGTTGCTCCCGCCTGATACAGTTATAAATAAACCTTACTCAAGATTGATACTTACCCCAGAATATTGTTGAATTATTTCGTTTATTCACTCGCCCAGTGTAAATTCCCAGATACTTACCAATGCCTGCAACCGCTGATCCTGAAAAGAAGAAGCGCTGAAAATAGAAGAAGGTAAAAGTGATCCATAGCCCCGCATAGAATCCTGACCCAACAATTTCTTAACCCTCTAACGGGCAACATCGTAAAAATGATGCGATCGAGCAAATGATTACTTTATCATGAAAGTACACTCAAAAGAAGCTCGGGTGTTGATTTTCATGGAAAAATATTTATCTGGAGGACCGCTAGGTATGAAATAGTCCAATTTCTCTTTTTAGTTTTTCATGCCTAACGCTCTAGCCAAATATTTTTTCAGTTCAAATATATCACAAAATTGTAAAAAAGCATGTAAATTACTCATAGGAAAAATTTGAGATCGAACATTCTGTTCTAGATGTCCTTTTTCTTCAAACATAAAAAAGGGAATATTCGCGCCATAATTTTTTGGGAATTTTTCGGAATTCTAGTTTTTGAAAGATGATAACTTTTGAACATATGGTCAGAATGTTGTGATATTAGCATCAACATGTCAGGAAATCTGTTCTGAACATATTTCTCATGTTGTCAATTCAAGACAAATTTCGTATGTGGCTCTGTAGCTCCTAAAGCGAAGGCCGTCTACAGACGGTCTTACCCGTTAGAGGGCTAAAATGAGTATTATCGCATGGTATTTGTGCTAATAATAACTTTTTTTATAGAATTAAATCTAATGAAGAAAAGCGAAACTTCGAATCGGCACATTAGCTGGATCAGACCGTTTCACTATATGGTCAGAAAAGTCATCTGCCAGTAATCAACCGATATTGCAGCAGAACCCTGTTCTCAGAGTGATTGATCATGGTTAACGTTTGAGGACGGTACTCGGTGGACCCACAAAAACCGCACCAATTTCGTCATTATTATCGAAAATCAAATTATCTCGTCCAATGTTGGCCAGTTTTGCCTTTCTGCCGAACCACGTAGCTGTTAAATTGAGCTCTAATTCGAAACGTTGCGGTCGGCCGCATCCATCCATCCATCCATCCATCCCGCCCCGAGAGACCACGCATCGAGTGCGATCGGCTTTGGGCCATCTGCTATCGGATTCGGCACTCCAAAATGAACAACAACGACGATGACTACGACGACGACGACGACGGTCACCGAGTCCAATCGAGTGGACTTCCATCTGGTGGCGGTTTGAAGGAGAACACTCAGCAGCGGACCGGGACCCGCTGCTGGGAGAGAATCAAGCCGATCCGTGTGTCGGTCGAGTGGGACGCGGAACGAATTGCCGCTCGGATCATCTTGACTTGAACGTCGCGCCGGTCATCTGGTTTATATCGAACTTGATTAATGTGGACGAAATCGGGCCTGAACTACCAGCACCAGCAGGTAGTGGAAGCTCCAGCATCCCGGAGGGGTAAGCGCGGTGCAACGGGGACAATTTGCGCGGTCGTATTCGACGAGGTGCGCATTTTCAAAACCGGGGGATCAAAGTGGAAAAAAGCAACGCTCGGCTCAAGCCGTCCGTGGCACGGTGCCATGCGGACGAATTTTCGTCACATGGAATGGTGGGTCACACAGGGGCTGAAAGTGCACAGAAAAATGGGCTAATTTTTTTCATACATTTTTTCAAATACAATTCATTTGTAATTCAGTTAAAATTAATATTTTTTTAAAATTTTCCTTATTTTTTGAATTTGTTGTCCCACCGTGCGGTTCCGTTCTAAACCAATTAGCCGCGTCGTGTCTATTTTTACTACATGACACAAAAGAGTTGCTAGTGCACTCGATGGACGGTCGTCTGGTATGGACAGATGACTGTTTCGGCTGAACGAACCAACCAGTCCGAGTTGATCCATGTCCCTTGGAGTGCTTGTGATCAAACATTTTACCATAAATCGCTTCTGTGCCGCCCGCTGCAGCAACCCTTAATAATTCCCTCGTCCCGCCGAACTCCTCTCTTGCACTTCGGAAACACAAAACAAACGACTGGCTTTGACGAGCGCAGAGCGAAATTCCTGTCCAGAAATAACCCGATGATGATGCCCGTCCCCGGGAGGGATTAGCCGGAATCCCACGGCGTAAATTCTTCGGATCAATTTCCCTTCGGAATCACCCCAGCCAGGTCTAAATGGGCAAAATTAGCGTGACACAGACCATAATTTGAGGCCTTCCCCGTTCGCCAGTGCGCAGTCCGCAGACCACGCCCGGCAGGCAATCACGCATGGCCAAACGTGGCTGCAGCCGAGGAACGGACACGATTTGCCGCCTGGTGATATTTCTTGCGGTTTTTGCATTATTTTCATGTCATCAAGTTTGCGCAACAAACAGTCGACAACCAAACAGAGCTTCGGAGGAACGGTTGTTGAGAGAGAAAGAGAAGGTAAACTCGAATCCGGCGGTGGTTGCGGATTGTGTGTGCGTGATAATTCGGCGAGGGGGCTCTAATTTTATCCTTGCACTGACTGTTCCGACCGGCTACGAACATGTGCATCGGCGGTACCGAAAAGTCGTGCTTCGATTGATTTTGTGGCCATCATCCGCAAATCAGTACCCAGCAGAGCGGTAGGGATCGAAGCCGACAGTGGGGCGACTTTTTACTTTCTTGTCCAGAAATGTGCCTGGAGTGTCACTGAATAAATCTTCGTTTTCGGAGTGGATCTTCACTGAAAATTCTTCAGTTAGAAAATCATTCGGTTCAAGACCCTAATGCTTGGGCACAGCGGGCGCCCTGCTTCATTCTGATACGATTCCAGCAAAGTTAACCTGGTGAATCGAACGAAAATAACAAGTTCCACCAATAGCAAGATGACGTTCGTTCGTTCGTTCGGTCGAGTTCACCTGTCACCCGGTGTGTCCTGCTTCAGTGAGCCTTGTCCGTTGTCCGTGGCGACCTGTCCGACCGACCGCGAGGGGTCACCTTGTCCAATCTACCGATAAATGAACGCCGATCATGTTGGTAAACGAAAAACTAAAAACAATTTGCAGCAAATTATCGAATAAATAACCTTGACCACCGGAACACGAAACTGTTGGCACTGCTGCTGTCGTTGTTTGCTGCTACTGCCGGCCGGTCCTTCCGTTACTCCGTGGGTGACTGCCGAAACAGCAACATTCGTGTGTTCAACCAAATTGTCCTTTGCGGTTATCAATTAACTATTGTATTACAATCCAGTTGTCTCTCATTATTGAAAGCATTGGTGCTTACCATGAGTTGGGTATAAAATTATGCATAGGATGGGACCTTCTTTAAAAACTGATGCTATGTATAATAATTTCGAAATGATACGGATCAATTTTACGAAAGGTTAATTATTGCTTAATTTTAATTAACTTTCATCCGAAGAAGGTTGTAAGTAACAATGAAATTACACGTGTCAGCAGAATGTCTATGTAGTAAACATTTTGTTACAGAATTATTTTGTGGTGAATATTTTTTTTTTGAGTGAAGTGGGTTACAAATCATCACACAAGATAAGTTTGCACGGCGAAGTTATGTATCTAGAAACCGGAAGTCTATGCTGGAAAGAGTGTCTTATATTCCCGTGCAATCAAATAAGCGACATTGCTTATAGATCCACCCAAGCCCTTTTGGTCCTTCACGAGCAGCATTAACATGAAAGTTGCTGGGTAGATAAATTCGATTCTGCAGTAATTCTACTTGCAGACAATGGGAAACCCTTGAGGTGATGGTGGCTACCCCCATACATACATACATACATACATACATACATACATACATACATACATACATACATACAATTTTTTTTGTGAGTGACATGTTTATGAAGTGAATATTTTATGAATTCCACAGTAGTAGAATTTAATGAAAATTCTAGTTTAGTTCTCTGCTATTAATTGAAGTAAATGTGTTAGTGGAAAAGGCAGGAGGAATGAATGACAAATACCTGTCTTTTAGCAACAAATACAGTGCAGCTACATAGCTTGAAGTTAGTTTGTGGTTCGTGATTTTCCATTTTCCTACCTTGTCGCAGTCCAAAATTTCAAACATTGCAATTCGATATATTTCAGCTTGTAAATTCATTTTTCTCTTTCCTAATTTGATATTTGACTCGAAATTTCAAGCAGCTCATCGCTGCAGAATAATCCGAATTGTTTATGATTGCCACCATCACCGTTTACACTGACCTGACTAAGCGCTCCCACGGTCGTCCCATGTGGAGCGTCAGCGGAGGACTGAAAAACCATTTTGTTTCCGTATCTCGTTGATTGCTTGAACTTGTGTTTGTAGCAAGGTGTTCAATCTGATGACATTGGTCCCATTGGCGGTGCAGAACGTCGCTGGTAAGTCACAAATTTTCTACGAGCCACAAACCCAACTTTATTGATTTTCATGTACATCCAAGTTGTGCACCCTAGGCATTTGTTATTTTTTGAATTGTTTATGTTTTGCTAGCGTATCAAATAGGCATGAATTCAATGTCCGGTTTAAAAAAACAGCAAAGTTCTGCTAAAGGTAATCAATTTTACCTGCAGATGCAGAGCGAGAGCGAAAGATACTGTATTACTTTTATTTGATTTCCTTTTTCAATTTTGCCCAGTAAACTTACCCCTAAACTAGCTCCAACTAGGTTCACAGAAATGACGGCACTAGCGTGTCCATACATAAGGAAAAGCTGGATCGGCCGATTAGATTAAAAACTCCGGATTTTCAGATACCAGTGGTGGGCACCGCTAACCGAAAATTTAGCGTCGCTAACCGCTAATTCGCTAACCGAAAAAGTTAGCTCGCTAATCGCTAAACGCTAATACATTACATAGACGATAGTTGGAGATAGAAAGTGAAATAATAGAGTAGAGAGCATTTGGTTTGCTGTAACGAAATAACATAATGAATTGAATATGGAATATGCAATCCCTACTAGCACAGTTGTTCTAAACTAGTTGTGGTAACCGAATAATGACTAATTTCAGTTAAAAATAGGTTACAGCAACCAGAAATGACAAAAGTGTGCTACTCGGGATCTTACTTACAGTTGTATACTCAATGTATATGTTTCTTCAAATCGTCAAAGAACTTGTCTTATGCGATTGTGTTGCCTTTGCAGGTCTGCTAAACATTTGGCGCTTACGCTAGATCACTCTACATACCGCAATCCGAATCCGAATCCGAATGCGAATTGCGACGTAGCTTAGTAAACGATATCCGGACTGTTGACGAGAACCTGTCCTGGCGACCATCGGAAGTGGAGTTCTCTGACTTCATTCCCTTTGCTGTACGCTGTGGTCCTTCCATGTCTCGTGGGGATTCCTTGTTGTTGTTGATGTTGCTGCAGAGGCCTGGCATTCGCGTGCTCAGCTTTTAGCGCCAGCCGGGGGGGGGGGGGGGGACTTGGTCCTGTGCCCATTGCCGTCCTTATCTCAATTCCGCTCAGCTACTGCCACTATTGCTACTGTGATAATAGTGGGCGGAATATTTCAAACTGATATAATTCAGTGCAGACGCCTTCCTTAGATAGGTAGAGCGACAGGTAATCAGTGAGTTTTCACCTGGCACCTCAAGCTAGAGGTGGACCGGAAGAGTTGATGAGAAATATTCGTGTTTTAGTTCCATATTGCATGCTCAATTATTGTCTGTTTCTTATGTTATTATTGCCGAAAATCAAAACTCGTTTGAATTCGACTTGTCTGGAAAAGATGAAAAGTGAACCTCTATACATTATACTCCCTCTGTCATTTACCACACAGTAATACTATTATTTTGGTGATTCAACCGCATACAAACTTGTTGATTTGTGACATTATTTATGACCAATCTATACCTATAAAGAAGGATTTCTGTCTGTCTGTCTGTCTGTCTGTCCTGTGTTCCTTATAGAATCAAAAACTACTGAACCAATCGGCGTGAAAATTTGCATGTAGAGGTTTTTGGGGCCAGGAAAGGTTTTAGTGATGGTTAGAGACCCCTCCCCCCACTAAGAGGGGGGGCTCCCATACAAATGAAACACAAATTTCCTCATAGCTCGAGAACTAATCAAGCAAATGGAACCAAATTTGGCATATGAAAGTTTTCGAGGGCAAGAAAATTTTCTATGTTGAATTAGGACCCCTCCTCACTTTAAGAGGGGGGGCTCCTGTACAAATGAAATACCAATTTCCTCATAACTCGAGAACTAATCAAGCAAATGGAACCAAATTTGGCATGTGAGTGTTTTTGGAGACAAAATTTTTTTCTATAATGAATTGGGACCCCTCCCCACTTTAAGTGGGGGGGGGGCTCCTATACAAACGAAATACAAATTTCCTTATAACTCGAGAGCTAATCCAGCAAATGGAACCAAATTTGGCATGTAGGTGTTTTTGGAGGCAAGAATTTTTTCTATGATGAATAAGAACCTCTCCCCACTTTAGGAGGGGGGGCTCCTAAACAAATGAAATACAAATTTCCTCATAACTCGAGAACTAATCAATCAAATGGAACCAAATTTGGCATGTGAAGGTTTTCGAGAGCAAGAAAATTTTCTATGGTGAATTAGGACCCCTCCCCACTTTAAGAGGAGGGGCTCCTGTACAAATGAAATACAAATTTCCTCATAACTCGAGAACTAATCCAGCGAATTGAACCAAATTTGGCATATGTGTGTTTTTGGAGACAGTTTTTTTTTCAATGATGAATTGGGACCCCTCCCCACTTTAGGAGGGGGGGTCCTATACAAACGAAATACAAATTTCCTCATAACTCGAGAACTAATCCAGCAAATGGAACCAAATTTGGCGTGTAGGTGTTTTTGGAGGCAAGAATTTTTTCTGTGATGAATTAGGACCTCTTCCCACATTAGGAGGGGGGGCTCCAATACAAATGAAATACAAATTTCCCCATAACTCGAGAACTAATCAAGCAAATAGAACCAAATTCGGCATGTGGAGGTTTTTGGAGGCAAAAATATTTTCTACGTTGAATTAGGATCCTTCCACACTTCAAGAGGGAGGGCTTCTACACAAATGAAATACAAATTTCCTCATAATTCGAGAACTAATCAAGCAAATGGAACCATATTTGGCATGTGGGTGTTTTTGGAGGCAACCATTTTTCCCATTATGAATTAGGACTTCTTACCTTTTTAGGAGGGGGGGGGGGGGCTCCCATTCAAACGAAATACAAATTTGCTCATAACTTTAGAACTAATCAAGCAAATGGAACCAAATTTAGCATGTAGGAGATTTTTGAGTCTTGAATTTATTTTATGATAGTTAGAGACCTCTCACCCCTGTGGTAGGGGGATATGGACTCTCATACAAATAAAACAGAAATTTTTGCGAAACTCAAAAACTAATCCAACTCGAGAAATTCGAGACTCTTCCATAAAACATTAATCAATAACAAGACCACAAAAACTATCTATAGTAACACTAGATCATTCAGGACGAGCCGGTCGCGAGTGTTGCCGGTGACCCGCCGTCGGAAGCGCCGCCCACTGGGGGGCTTGCAAAACTCGAGATAGTGACAAAGATCATCCGAGATTCATGATTTATGTACAACACAGGTTAATTTGTGGCAATACGAAGTTTGTCGGGTCAGCTTGTACAATATAAAAATGGCGAGGTTTGAATGATTTCACAATTTTCATGCAGCTTTAGCGATTTAGCGGTTAGCGATTTTAAAGGTTTATTTTTAGCGAAGCTAACGGTTTCGCTAACGTATTCCAAACTTAGCGATAACGCTAACTCGCTAACCAGAATTTAGCGCCGCTAACAAGCGATTTAGCGAATTAGCGAAATTGTGCCCAACACTGTCAGATACAATTGGATTTAAAATCCAAAATGAAATTTGACTGGACATTAGAGTGGTAATTGGACTTGAAATCGGACTTGAGATAGGACATTAAATTAAACTTTAATTTGGGCATAAAGCTTTATTTCTAAGTGAATTGAAAATTAGACTTAACTTTGGAATTGGAATTTGACGTAAATCGGATGTAACCCATTTCCTCCCAGCGCACAGTGGTCCAAACAGCGAAATATGTAATCGTTTGATATAGCGCCGAAACGTGAAGTTTATCGCATATAGTGTCTTTAGGAACATTTCTTGGTATAACAAGCCCCTTCTTGTGAGAGAAATTTTTGGGTGATTAATTCCCTTAAAAGTGAGATACGAAATTTATTTTCTCGTATATTCGAGATACAGGTTTGGTACTTTCGGCAAAGTTGTAGTAAATATCAATACAAACAACTTTGTCAAAGACACCATACTTGTATCTCTTCATGGAAATTGTCTATGAAGCGTTATTCATGGACAGACCCTAGCGTTTGCACTTTTTTTTTTCAGCGTACCGTTGCAGGTCAAAGGGTCAAAATTACAAATACATGTGTTCGGTTTTTTCTTAGTTGATCTAAATCAAAACTTTCCTGAAAGTTTCAGCTTGTTACCTCTGCGGGAAAAAGTGTGGGGCTTAATGGCTTGGAATTGCAATTGTCCTAGAATTTGAACTTGATATCATTAAACTCTGACATAAAATTGGAATTGGATTGGATTTAACATAAAGTAGAAAATAAATTAGATTTAACCCTCTAACGGGCAACACCGTAAAAACGATGCAATCAAGCTAATGACTATTTTATTATGAAAGTACACACAAAAAAACCTTAAGTTCTGATTTTCATGCAAAAATAATTATCTGGAGGAGCGCCAAGTAAGAAAAAGTCTAATTTCTCTTTTTCTTTTTTCATGTCTAACGCTCTGCCCAGATGTTTTTTCGATTCAGATATATTATAAAATTAAAATAATGCATGAAATTTACTCATAGAAACATTTTTTAAGTCAATCATTTTGTTCTAGATGTCCTTTTCCTTCAAAAGTAAAAAAGGGAATATTCGAGCATTAATTATTTTCCGAATTTTTCGGAATTTTTGTTTTTGAAAGATGATAACTTTTGAATGCATGGTCAGAATGTTATGATATTAGTATCAAAATGTCAAGAAATCTGTTCTGAACACATTTTGCGTATTGTCAATTAAAAGCAAATTTTGCATGCGCCTCTGGAGCTCCAAAAGCGAAGGCCGTCTACAGACGGTCTTACCCGTTAGAGGGTTAAAATTAGTCCCAAAATCAGATTTGCAATTGGACTTGAAATTGAGCTTGATATTTGACACACACACACGAAATTAGACACAAGCTTTTACTTGAAATTAGAAGTGACATTCCAAAATATCGAAAAATGTGAGCGACACGAAAAACTGACAGATTTTGAATGCTAATAGCTCTGCCAATTATGAATTGATTTTGATGCTTTGATTATAAATCGTTTCATAATAGATGTTGCAATTATGTGGTTTACATTACAATTCTCTTTTTCAATCACTAAATAGTGAAAATTATCGAAAAGTTTCAATGTCAAACTTTCCCATATATTTTCTACATGATTGTCCTGCGTCGCAGGTAGCGACGACAGTTGAACACACCATCTGTTATGTGTGGTTTCTTTTTACAAAAAAAGTAACAAATCCCCCCACCCCGTCCCAACAGGTAGAAGATTCTTTAAGGCGTTTAAACCTATACCAATTTGATATCTGTACTTGGGAAGTACGCCAGAGTGTAAAACCACCCCTTTTCTTCAACTGATATTATAATCAAACATTGAATCTTGTCCGACTTGACGTCCTGAAAGTACAACGCCATAGAAAAGTGGGCGTTCATTCTTTCCTTTTGCCAAATTGCATCCATATACTGCAAGAATTTGTTCGGAACTGTTGTCTTGCACGGAAACAGAGCTGAAGGAATATTTGTGCATGTAACGCGAGGTAGCAATCTTTTCGTTTCAGTATCTTTTCTGTACTGTCAATTTTTTCTCCTTCCATTTTCCTCTTTTACCTTGTTTTTCTTTTTTCTCGCAAGTAGCAATTTGGGTTTTATTCTGCTCTTATGATGGTATTTAAGGCCAAAATTAATCTTGAAGATCACCATCAGAGTACAATAAACTCACATTGTTGCTTGGGCTGTCCCGTGTGTTTCACTGTTCGGTTTCCCAACGCAGTTTGTCCGATTTTCGTCCTATTTTCCCTCTATTTTGCACTCAATTTTTGTAATTACCTCTCCTGTTTTCCGTGTTGTCTCCTTCCTTTTTCCGTTTTTCGTTTCGTATTATCGTCTTTTTCTAACTCTTCACCTTCTCGTTTTTCATCTTCGAATGTTTCCCTTTTTCCTCTGCTAGATGCTTCATTTTTTATCTTTTCTGTCACGCTGTTTTTGATCCCCTCTTTTCTTTTTATTCTGCGGTTTTTCTTTTTTATCTCCCGTTTTTCATCTTTGTCCGTCCAGGTTTATCTTTTTGGTCCGGTCTTTCCTGTTCTTCTTTTCTTTTTTATTTTTTGTTTTATCCCGTTTGACCTCTTTTTTCCATTTTCTCTATTCGGTTTCTCTTTTCTGTCTTGCTATTTTCCATTTTCCTTTTAGTTTTGATTGTTTCATGTTCCGTTTTCCCTTTCTTGTCTCGTTCTTATTCATTGTCGTTTTCACACATTTTCTGTTACGGTTTTCCTGCCCGCTGTTTCCACTTTCTCTTCCTTTACAAAAAAAATGAGCAGAAAACAAGAGGAAAAGAGAACTGAAGAATGTGAAACTTTTCAGTTTTCTTTTCCTTTTGTTTTCCACTCAATTTTTGTATTTTTTCTGTTTTCCGTTTTTTCTCTTTTCTTTCCCCTTTTTCGTTTCCTGTTCTCGTCTCTTTCTGACTCTCTTCTTTCTTGTTTGTCGTCTTTGAATGTTCACTTTTTCCTCCATTAGATCCATTTATTCTTTTTTTGAAAACTTCTTTTCCTGTTACTCTTCGTTTTTTAACTACTTTTTTCGTTTTTGTATCTTTAGATTTACTAGACTAATCTCAAGTTTTTAGTCTTGACCTTGAAATGCGGTCATACATATAAATTAATATTTTTTTTGAAACTATGGTTCTACAATTGATGAAGGGACGGTAGGGGAAAGAAATGAAAATTTTTTGGTGCCCCCCCTTCCTTTTCGCTCTTCCCCTCCTTCACCAAAAAATTTTCATTTCTTTCCCCTACCGTCCCTTCATCAATTGTAGAACCATCGTTTCAAAAAAAAATATTAATTTAGATTTACTGCTTTTTGGTCCATTTTTTCTGTTTGATTTTCTTCTTATTTTATCTCCTTTTCCTATTCCATTTCAATTTTGTTCCATTCTTCTTCACTCATATTCCGGTTAAACTTTTTCCCGTTTTCCTCGTTCCTTTATCAGGTTTTTTTAACTCCCTCGCTATTCCTCATTTTCCTTACGGTTTGTTTTGTTTTCTGAACCGTTTATCCCTTCTTGTATCATTTACCCTCTTTTCTTTCTCGTTTTCCCACCAGTTCTGTCACGTTTTTCGTGCCCACTGTTTCCACTTTCTCTTCTCTTCTATTCTTGTGCCGTTTTTCGTCTTTTTCAGTTCTGGTTTTCCTCTTGTTTTTCTCTTTTCTGTTCCGTTTCTCGTCTTTTTTCTTCCGTTTTTTCACATTTCAAGGTATTTGTATGTATCAAGGTAGGTATCAAGTTTTAGGCGAATTACGCGTCTGTCGTAAATAAATATTAATAGTGGAATTTAATGTGGAAACAGTTTTCTACTTTTCTTTAATTTCAGGCTTCGTATTCTACTAAAACGTTCCGCAAATTTCAGTCAATGATTGTTGTTTTTCGTTTTATTCCGTTTGTTTTCTGTTTTCAGTTTTTCTCTGCATTTGCCTCTTTTCCTGTTCTCGTTTCTCAATTTTCCTGCACCCGTTTTTTCGCCTTTTTTGTCTCTCCTCTATTCGTTTTTTTTTCATTTTTTGTTCCGTTTTTTCTCCTTTTTTTGTCCAGTTTATCCTAATTTTTTACTCTATTCCACGTTTCCTTTATCGTTTTTCTTTCATTTTTCTCAATTTTCTTCTTTTCTTTCCGTTCTTCCTCTGTCTATTCTTCTCTATTTTGCATCTTTTTCCCCGTTTTACTCTGTTTACCTTCCATTGTGTCACGGTTTTTTTCTTCTCTTTCTTGCATTTTTGCGCTTTTTTCAAGGTACAATGCTGGTCTAACAAGCCAGTCGTCATATGTTCGAATCTCGCTTGATGGTGCTTCTGGAGTCAGTAGGATCAGTGCACTTGCCCTTATAAAGAAGAGTCAAGTCTTAAAGACGTTGTGCTCAAGACTTTGCTCCAGTTTTTGTCCCGTTTTCCTTGTGCTCTTTTCAGTTTTATTCACCGGGATCAGCAAGATAGAGGTTGGTACTGTTTGGTTCATGGGATGTTAATACAAGGAAACCAAGCCAAGCCAAGCCAAGGAAACCGGTTCTTGGAAAATACTCTCAAAACCTGGCTGTAAACGTACTGTAAGGACACCTGAAGCCATCCAACGAGTAAGATGGCCAAGGAACTGGAAACTTCGCAGTCGACCTTGAAGAATATTTTGTAAGATGATTCCTTCCAAAAGCAACGAATGCACAGTTTGACTGAAAAGCAGAAGGTTGCAAGAGTTGAAAGCAGCAACATGGTGATTGTGAGATTCTGTTTTCGGACAGAAAAATGTTTCTGCTACAGGATCATCACAACCAACAAAACGATCGGATATATGCACCACATGTTTCTGAGATTCCTCGATACAAAGTGGCTGTTCAAAGGTTCCAGAATGATTCCAGGGTGATGGTATGGGGATGTTTCTTCATAAATTTGAAGGTACCATTGCTGTTCATTGAACCTGATGTTAAAAGCTACACTAAATATTACATCGATAATACTTTGAACACGGGAACCATTTGCTTCCCATTGTCAAAAAACACTGCAAAAATGCATCATACTGCTTCCAACAAGATTCTGCACCGTCTCACCAGGCGAAAGCTACACAGACTTGGCGTGAGAACAATTTTCCGGATTTTATTTCTTCGAACGAGTGACCTGCCTCTTCACAAGCTTTAAATCCTTTCGACTTCTACATGGGGTCACATGCTAGGCAAACTGGGGAGAACCAAAGCATTAACTGTGGATACTTTTAAGCAAAGTTTGGAGAAGATTTGGGATGAAATGCATCAGGATATATTGTGTGACAGCTGAAACGCTTTTCAACAACGATAGCGACTGGTAATTAAAGCGGAAAGGGAGAAAGATTTGAATTGAACTAATTCAAGACAAAGGTTATGGATATTAACTACATACTAAATACATTCAAAATTGAAATTGAGCTTGAAATTGAATATAAATTAGATTGAAATTGCTCTTGAAATTGTATTGGCAATTAAGCTTAAAACCAGGTTTTAAATAGGACTTGAAATCTGTGTTGAAATTGGGATGAAATTAAAATTGAATTTGGTCTTGGAATGAAGTAACTAGTTTTACGCAATTGTTATTTATTAGTCGCAAAAATAATGGCTGATTGAATTAAAAACTACGGATTTCTTGGTAGCAGAAATTACTCCAAATTAGATTAAATTTTAAAGATGATTAAAAGATGAGGCATATGCACCAGTGTGCCGTAGCCTGGGCACGTCAGTGAACAGAGAAATGACTAATTCCTTCAAAAGTAATTCCAGTATCAATCACGGTCACCTTCCATAAGTAAAGCCATTGATGGGCTCCCTTTCTTGCAGTGTTTACCAACCACTTCCAGTAAAATATAAATTTGTAATTAATTATTAGCTCAAGTAATAAACCCGATCGGGAACGGGAACGGGAACTGCGTGACGGAAGCTTTCCGTCCAGTCGGTTACGATGATAAGTCAAACCCCCGGGGGAAAGCGGATTTCAATTTTGACTTTTTTTCCTCTCCTGGCAAGCGAATAATACGGCAAGATTGCGGCTCGCGTTCGACACGGGACGAGGAATAATTGTTTAATGGTTGCTTTGCGTGCATCAGTTTTGTCGGCAAGAAATTTTATTAAGTTATAAATTCACCGTAAAATCCAATCCGGTACGGATTTGGCGACGCGCTGTGGATACGCGATCAATTAACTATGCAAAAATGGGTTGATAAGAAAAGTACGACAGAAAAACACTTGTAAAGTTTTACGCCAACCACGAGACTTATAACTGTAAATTGAAGTATGTTGTTTGTTTCGTTTAGCTCAGAACTCACAATGTTCAACAAAAGTCAGCAGCTCTTTAAACGCAGGCTGGCTGGCTTGCTCGGCTTCGGAATCGATTTTCCGTTTTCACAATTATGGCAGCCCCGAAAACTAGGCTCAACAACGAACGAACGCATTTGCGAAATTTTCGGCACACCCCTGCGCCCTCAACGGCTTAACCCACCCACGGGTATCAGGCATCGCAGGCCAGACGCAGATGACCTTGAACTGCTTGCTGACTGATTGCCCCCCAAAAAAGGAGCAGCACGTGATGAGCACTAGCATGTCAGACGTCGACTGCGAATGAGCAGAGCAGAACAGGTGAGGGCAGGCAGGCAGATGAAGGAGGAGGAGGACGTGTGCTGGCTCATGAAATGAATGAGCGATAACATGCTAACCATCGCATCGCATCGGACTCGTCCTCTATGTAATCCTCGGCGCCCGCATAAAGGCTCTCGCACATTCACGCCAACAACCGACTACAGTGTTCTAGTAGAGGATTCTATGCGGAGCGATTCGTGGCATCGATTTTCACCAGGCAGGAAAAGCGCTATCGATTTTTCCTCCGAGCTCCCGAAAACGCATTCCGGCTAACTCACTCTAGGGGGGGGGCTACCGTACGCCCAACGCCTCCAAGAGGAACCACCACCGGAACAGTGATCGGATGTGTTACAGTGGCGGCGGGGGGTGAGCCGAAACGGGGGGTGAGATGCTTCCGTTCCAAATAATTTACTCCGAAACTGGCGTTTTTGCTGTTGCTGCTACTGCTGTTCTTTGCTATCAGCTAAAGGAGGAAAATTGAACGTCCAAAGCGAATCCTTTCGAGGAGCACTCATTCGACCTTTTCTCGTATAGCCCGACGGAGTGAACGGACGCAGGGAGCAGGCACCATGGACGCGGATGGGCGGTTTTGCTGTGGGCGGAAGTTTTCTCAGTTCTTCTGATTTTCGCCAGCGCGGGTGTAAGGCGAAGGATGATGCTGAAAAATAACTTTTATCGATTCATTACTCTGCCTGTGGGCTGCATCAGAGATGGGAAACAGTGCAAGGGGAAGGACGCGGTATATATGGGTTGGGTAAGGTTGCTGATAACGTTCGGCGGGCTGGCTGGCTGGCTGGCAGGCTGATGCAAAACCGTACGTAGTAAATACTGCGCGGTGGAGCGTTTAAAGGTAACCCAGAAACAGCGCTGAACAAAGCGGAAAAACAAAGAAGTCTTCGACGAGTGGCGAAAAAATTGGACGCGAGTGCAACTTTTGTGTTTTTTCTTTATTTTGTTCTGTCGAGGCATGAGTTCACTTTATCATTGTCGGCAAAACTGTCCGGAACGGTTTCCCGAATGATTTGGGATCATATCCTGGGCAGGAAAAGTTGCCAGTCAGATATAGGTGCTGTTTTTTTCTTGTTCTCAGCTTAAAAAGCTTTCTTCGGGTTGAACTTTAGGGCGGTAATCAATATTGATGGTGTTCAGATCTTACGGTGGGTGAGGAAAGGATCATTCCGAGTCCTTCCTTTGAGGAACATAAAAGAAACTCTTTAGCTGTGTAAAAACCATAAGTTTTCTACTAATTAGAATTGGTAGCTGTATCTAACCTCTGTTTTAGTCTGTTTTTCAAAGTTCAATGAAAGAATAAAAAAAAAATTGCGCGAAGCAGGTACATAGTAAGTGAATGCAAAGCTAGTAATTTATTATTTCTGCTAGAAATGAAAAAAAAAACAGCTCTTTTCTTTACGACAATTACACGTTCTCAATTAAAATTTAATTTGAATGAGAGCCTGAGGATAAGAATGACAAGCTTTGTCGACTAAATATCATTAGTTTTCGAATACGAAACGTGTCAATCGCATTGCTAAAAATAACTCCCATAGTTCAAAAATTCATTACTCTTGACCCAATTATCGTAGACACAACTTTGTATATGAAAATGAAAACAAATTATCTCGACTCTCCAACGCTGTTACTTTGAACCGTTTCAAACTGAGCCGAATGAATCCTTCAGTTTTTTTTGTATGAACAGTAGTGGCTCAAAGGTGTGTATTTCGCATCGTTAATAACCGTGTAACAACTCAAGTAAGAAGTAGTGCAATAACCCCAAAGAAGTCATGTTGGACCAGTAGTTCTTTTTAGACTTGAAGCTGTGACACTATTCACAGAAGACGTACGCGAGATGGCTCGACCAAGTTAAAAACGACGTGCAACTTTTAAAACACCTGGAAAACAGGCGATTAGGGGGGGACCCAAGCTCAAGCTCTACAAAAAAATACCTTATTCAGCAGAACTTTATAAAACTAGTAAGGAACTACCAGCAACGGCAGTCCACTGGATAATTACCAGAATTTGGGAGAAGGGGAATTACTAGAGGAATAACGCTGATCAACTTGCTCTCCCAGATGTTGTTACTTCTTCTATCCCCAATAGCAAGACATTTCGTAGGCAGCACTATCTGCGCTATACGTGCATCATATTGCCCGGCCAGTGCATCATATTGTCTTAGATTTCAAGGCATATCAAGATTGTGCGTTTCATTCTTATTGTAACGAAAAATGGTTATAGCTTGCACGCTTATAACTCAGTCATCCGTCAATAGATTCTAGAGATATTAGTATCAATCAATTGGAAATTCGCAGATTTCGCAGACACAGCAGATTACATGTTCCCTAACAAACGTTTAAAAATTGAGAAAATATTAGACGAATATTCATTATTTCATTATTTTCATTTTTTTTCGCCTTTCCACGTCAATGCTTCCCTAGCACAGATGACAGAAATATATACGATATGAGCTATGGGTTGAGCTCCCTTTTATTGTATTTAATTTACGTCCTGTAGAATCCGCTCGAATATTGTCGAGCTTCAGCTGTTACTGTTTCCCCGGATAAGGCAACGAAGACATCCAAATTCACCAAGCGAGACGCCAACAAACCGAAGAATCCATCTACTCATCCGCCAGTGAACGATATGCTTTTGCTGCCCATCGTCATTTGGTCAGCAGCTTTGGTAGGCGACAGATCAGCAGGAAAGGTGACACATCGACGGGAAAGGCTTTCACCCTTATTCTTGTTTTCGTTCGAATGATATTCGTTCGCAAGTTAAGCCGATTCGTATTCTTGTTTTCGTTCGAATCAATTCGAACGTTCGAAGGTCCCTTCCTTTTGTTCATTCGAATATAAGAATAGTATTTCCCGATTCGTTCGAAACAAACTATTCGTACGAATGCAGGATACGGCCATAAACAAGAATAAAGGTGTTTATTTGAAATGCTTTTGCTTGCCTTTTGCTGCGCATCGTCATTCGGTCAGCGGCTTTGGTAGGTCACACATTAGCAGGCAGCTTTCGAGTCACATCCGTGGCTTCATTCCAAAGGTTCCAAACCGTCCTTTTTAGGACGAACGAATTCATTTATGAAGAGATAAAAATTTTCTTTGCCAATCGTAATGAAATTTCCAAATGTAGCTGTTTTGTTAAATCATGAAAAACTTTCTCCTGATTAGATCTTTGAAACGTTAAATTTGTGTCGGTGAACTCGTGTCCAAACAGAATTGCTACTAATTGTGTTACACGTCATGGATAACTTCAATATAATAACTTCGTTAGTAATCTAATTTCGATTTCTGTCTACCGTACTAAAACGTATTGGACAAATTTATCTAAATGGCCATAAACATAAAAGTCTATCCTGTTTACAGATCCTACCAGTCGCGTTTGTCCGTTAAACAATATTCCCAATAGTGTGAATCCTCACACTAATAACCCATCTAAAGGACGAGTGTTGACAATAGACATCAAGATTAACAAACGTGTCTTTTCAGGTCCACAGTTTAAGTTATCTGAAGAGTTGAAATTATGAATTTCTCACATGTAAGAACACAATCCTTTAATGCGCAACTTGGGCATCTATACATGAAATTCTTGCAAAAATCACCGCTTTTATCATTGGGAGACGAATTGCTCTACATTCGTAGTCCTACGTCTAGCCTGCACCCATGCCACTGGGCATGGAACCTTGTACTTTTCATTTATGTATTATATGATGCTGTATTAAAAAGAAATGAGTCGTTATTGATTTTGTGAATTTCAAAAGCAGTTTTTTTTGTTTGAAATAAAAATTCCGTTCATGAAAATCTATTTTCGGTGTTCAGATTGACAAGAAGCATGCAGTGAATAGTGAATACATTTCTAAAAACAGAGCTTTTGTTTTGGGTCCAAAAACTGTTTCCAAAATACGAAAAGGTAATGGCTGCTCGTTTCCCCTTCAAGTATATTGATATAGTTCGTGGTAGTTGCAGGCGGGTGATCGGAGAAAGAGAGTTTTTGCTTTTGTCACCCATCATTCGATTCTTTGAGCGATGTTTTGTTTTCCCGGGCGGGCGGCCTGCGAACTCGTTCTCGTTGTCGATGCATTAAACTCACGATGATATAACAGTCTCGCACGCGCAATTTAGCTATATTATACTGTTCTTTAACCTGTTGAATAGACAATGCTTGATAACTGTCGCTGTCAATATATTGAGTTTATGAATGAAAAATCGGATATTCCAATATGTCTCGATGAAATTTAAGACAACACATCGTGTGCCGACATGAATAAGTAACCGGGAAAGAGGAAGCAGTTAACGATATCTATAGCATGTACTCTATTGAAATAATCAAATATCCGTTAGTTGCTGTAACTTTCGACAGATTACATTATCCAATAAGATAGATCTAGCTCCCCCCTTCTACTATCAATTCTTCTTCAGCATAGAGCCGAGGTGGCTCGTGCTCTTTCAAGCACTCGTCTCCATTCAACTCGGTCTTTGGCCACTCGTCGCCAATTTCCTAGTCGTCTCAGAAGTCGCAAATCGCTTTCTACCTGGTCGAGCCATGTCGTGCACGTTGGGCCCCCCTGTTCCTGGTGCTGTTGAAGAGGACTATTTTCGTCGCGCTGTCGTCCGGCATCCTTACGACGTGTCCCGGCCCACCGTAGCCTGCTAACTTTCGCTAGATGTACGATGGGAGTCTCCCCAAACAGTGCCTGTAACTCGTGATTCATATACCTCCACCACTCTCCGCTTTCAGTTTGTACTCCGCCAAATATCGTCCACAGCACTTTCCGCCCGAACACGGCAAGGGCGCGTATGTTAAGTCCACAAAGTACTACCGGTCTAATAAGGGCTCTACCACTTCTAGTTCGTCGCCGTCAATGATTACCGTCCGTGGGAGACACGCGTTTGTTTCCTTTGTGCGTCTTCTTTTCATGTATTTGGTCTTCGACGCATTTATTTTTATTCTCCTAGACTCCGCTCAGTCTGCCGTAGATTGCCTCCGTCGTCGCAAAGTTCCTGGCTATGATGCAAAGCCTAGAAGTTGGCTACCTTTGGTAAAAATCGTGCCTCTCGTTTCGATGCCCGCTCGTCGGATCACCCCCTCAAGAGCAATGTTGAACAGCATGCAGGATAAACCGTCACCTTGTCTCAACCCACGCCGCGTGTCGAAGGGACTCGAAAGTGTCCCAGAGATGCGTACAAAACACATCACTCGATCCAATGTAGCTCTGATCAGTTGCGTCAGTTTGTCCGGAAAATTGTGTTCGTGCATTATCTGCCATAGCTTGTCTCGATCGACTGTATCGTATGCTGCTTTGAAATCAATAAAGATGTGATGCGTGGGCACGTTCTACTCCCGACATTTCTGCAAGATCTGTCGGATAGTAAAAATTTGGTCCGTAGTTGCGCGAGCCCCCATGAAACCCGCCTGATAATTCCTTACGAAATTTTGTGCTATCAGTGACAACCGGCGTAACAGGATCTGGGAGAGTATCTTGTAGGCAGCGTTTACCAGCGTAATACCGCGATAGTTGCAGCAGTCTAGCCGATCACCCTTTTTGTAGATGAGATAAACCACTCCTTCCATCCATTCCTCCGGTAGCTTTTCCTCCTCCGGAATCCTCAAAATAACCCAGTGTAGAGCCTTTGCTACTGTTTCTCCGCCATGTTTATAAAGCTCCGCCGGTAGCGGTCCTTCCCAGCGGCTTTATTGGTCTTCAGCAGCCCGAGTTCTCGTTTGATTTCTTGGAGATCAGGTGCTAGGACACCTAGGTTAATTTCCGTTCCGCCTCCTTCTGCGACTTCGCCATTGAGGTGTTCAACGAAGAACTGCTTCCATCAGTCGACCACCTCGCGCTCGTTTGTGATTAGATTCCCTCCCTCGTCCTTACACATGTCGGGTTTCGGTGTGTAGCCCTTCCGAGTTTAGTTTACCTTCTCATAAAACTTGCGCGTGTCATTAGCTCGGAATAGTTGTTCTAATTCTTCACGATCTCTGTCCTACTTTTGGCGCTTCTTCCTCCTCAAGATCGTGGTCAACTGCTTCCTAGCTCGTCGGTATTTGGTCAGGTTCTCCCTAGTGGTAATACTTTGATAATTTTTCCAAGCAGTTATTTCCGCTCCACCGCTTGTAGGCATCCCCCATCAAACCAATCATTTTGTGTACTGCGAGGCTCAATACCTAGTGCCTCTCCGATGGCAGAGCGTATTCTTCCCCAACCTTCTTCGAGGTTTGAAGCACCGTACTCCTAGGAAGAAGGCAGTGCCTCATTTAGTATTCGCGTAGTTCTCGGCAGCGGGTTATCTAGCTGCCTGATATTCAGCCGAGGAGGGCGGCTTTGACGTATCCGGTACACGGTGGACAGTTTTGAGCGCACATGTACTGCTACTAGGTAAAGATTAGACACAATATCCGCACCTCATCGGAACCGTACGTTCGTGATGTTAGACAAAAACCGGCCCTCTATGAGAACGTGGTCAAGGTGCGCGGGAAAAAGGTGCTTCGAATCACCAGGCCTCGGGAAACTGCGAAGTTTATAGATTGTTGGCCGTTATCGTTCGTGTCGGTGTGCAGGCTATGGGGTCCTACCACCGGTCTATACATTTCTTCCCTACCGACCTGGGCGTTCATATCCCCGATGACGATCTTGATGTCCCGTGACGAGCAGCTGTCTTACGTTGCCTCCAGCCTCGCGTAGAACGCTTCTTTCTCATCGTCGTGTCTACATTCGTGCGGGCAGTGCACGTTAATGATGCTATAATTGAAGAAACGGCCCTTTATCCTCAATACACACATTCTCTCGTTGATCGCCTTCCAATCTATCACGCGATCCTGCATTCCGCCCAACACTACAAAGCCCGTTCCCAGTTCGTTGGTAGTGCCACTCTGGTAAAACTGGGCCTTTCCGCCACGGATATTCCAAACCTTCTCTCCTTTGCGACAGATTTTCTGCAGAACTACCATGCCGAGTTAGCGTGGTTCAAGCTATTCAATCAGCACCCGCTTGCGACCTGCGAAATTAAACGATCTGCAGTTCCAAGTACCGAGTCTCCATTCGTCATCCTTGTTCCGTCGCCTAGGTCGATGCCGAATATTCCGCTCCGAATTTGCTTGAATTTTGTAAGTGTGATTTAATTTAGGTGTGTATCCGTACTGGGGCAATACCATCTTTACTACCGAACCGATTTAGCAAATAAGCCATTCAATATGACCCGCATTCATCCAAAAAAATCTGATCACTTTACTTTAGCGATTAAACAGAATTCACTGCCATGTGGCGTATAATGTTTACACTTCTGGATTGGCGTACCGGAATGTTCATGATTGCTTTGCTTTGGACACTGAAGAGGCTGAATTTTACAGTCGCGCATTTCACGGCCTACTGTTATAGTATACAACAAAGGTTTAAAAATTGGTCGAAAAACACGAAGTTGATCCTAGGCCCGGAGGGCCGAGTCACATATACCAATCGATAGGGTTTGTCGAACTGAGCAATGTCTGTGTGTGTATGTGTGTGTGTGTATGTGTGTGTGCAGCTCATTTTCTATCGTCTGCTTCTCGGATGTGGCTAAACCGATTTATGCGCTATTAGTCTCATTTGAAAGGTATTATTGCCTAGTATATCACTATCGAATTTTTTCGTGGTCCGATGTTTCGTTTAAGAGTTATAAGTAAAAATGTAAAAACTACGGGACACGATTTTTTCTCCGGAACCGCACAACCGATTTCAATGATCTTAGTATCCAATAAAAGCTCTTGCTACCATTAAAAACTTTCAGGAAGTGTTATTGAAAACAAACAAGTAGTTTAAAAGTTATGCTTAAGAACGTGTTTTGACAAGGTAATAATTAGCCCCTGTATCTCAGAGATGGCCAAACCAATTTATGCGATATTAGTCTTATATGGAAGGTAATATAGCCGGATAGATCACTATTGAATTGTTTTTTGATTGGACCTTAAGTTTGAAAGTTATGAGCAATTAAAGTTACACGTTAAAATTTATAATAATTTAGAGCGATTTTAACCAAGATAATTTATTTAGTTTCATTTATTTTAGTATTAAACGAGAGGTATTAATACTGCAAATGTATCTGTCAAATTTCATAAAGATTGGTTCTACTGGTCAAAAGATATTTAAAAATGATTGATGAAATTTATTCAAGAAAACTTTAATGACCAAACTTTTAATGGGACCAAACCTCAAAAACAGAACAATATAGTAAAAATGTGTAATTTTTCAACGGGTGTTTCTTTGGAGCAGTTTAGCTAATTAATAAAATATAGCATATTTCCTTACACTTTTAGGGTGACCGTGAATCCTCCTAATAGGATGACACATATTTTTGTTTTTTAAACGCGTCCAAAAAATAGAGTCTTCCCAAAAATTGTAGAACACACTAACATAAGCAATTTTTCTGCATATAGTAACTATCTATCTCTTACTGGTTGCGAAATTTAATGATTTGTTTAAAGAAACCAGTTTAAAATCAAGCAAAGCAAAGCCATGGGTGTAAACGTCCTTCAGAACTTGACCCTTCTTTATCGACAGACTTCGCAGCCGGTTATTAGAGTACAGGAAAATTACGGGGCTAGGGCAAAGATCCTATTAACTCTGTAGCGGCACTGATCAGGCACATTCGAACATACGACGACTGGCTTGTTAGGCTAGGATTGTACACCGACGCTAACAGCCACTTCAAAATTAGTTCTGCTCAAAAATTCTGTACGCGATGTTTTTATTGCTTTCCTATGTTCTATAAAGTTTGTTAGTAGGTTAAAATACACTCTGAAAATTGTTTATCGCTAGAATGCATATGGATGATAACTAGCACAGCGTTAACAAACAGTTGAATTAAATTCCGAAGACGTGTCGATTTCTTTATGATCATTTCCAGCTCAAAACGCTAAAAAAAGCCAGTTTTTACTCGACTATTTTCGATTGGAATTGTAATTTGAATGTGAAAATAGTTTCTTTCTAAACCTAATATTTGACGAGCAACATTTCAAAAGGTCCAATGTGCAAATGAGAGATTTTCTTTGCGTCTCGTCTCTTACGCTTATTACAGCGGCATAAATGCACTTGAATGCGTCTATTTTGCATGAAACGGTTACTGGTGTTATCCTTTAGAATAATTGGGTTGAAATGTATTTATGCCGCCGTGCTTTTTTCGCTTCTGGCACGAAACAGAAATGGAAATTCGAACAATGGAATTTCCGAAAATCTTCCACAAAATTTTTCTTTCGTTTTTGTCTTTTTTTCGTAGATTTTTGCATGTAAGATAATAACGTATATGCTAAAAGCAAGAATAGATTTGGTTTTCACGTTTAAACTTTAAGTAAAAATCCTTAAAATCCATATTTTTTTAATTGATTAAAATCAAAATAAACAAAGAGATTTTTTTAATCAAGCAAAACAAATGCGTTTTAAGCAATTTTACTTAAGGTTTAGTCTTAAAAACCAAATCAATTCTTTCTTTTGACATAGAGGTTATTTTCCATGCAAAATCCTACAAAAAGGAAAACAAAAATGATAGAAAAAATTTTCTGTCGATTTTCGGAAATTCCATTGTTCGAATTACCATTTCTGTTTCGTGTTAGAAGCGTTAACTCCACTCGTTCACTCATTTTTCGAGTTTTTTTTTTGTCTCCCGATTTTTCAAACCAATTTCCAAGGGGGGGGGCGGTGACAAAACTTTAAAAATAATTTGCAATGGCCTAAGTGATATTTCAACACTTCATCAACTATACTGGTCGCAGTAATTAGTCCACACATGGAAAAAAGGGCTTCTTTTGTTTTCATGCAAAAGTGGTTTTGATTTTCATGCAAAAAAATATTCTGGCGAGCACCAGACAAGAAATAGTCTAACATTTTTTCTTCGTTTTTCAAGTCCAACACTCTACGAACGTATTTTTCAAATCAGGTATAGTACACACAGAATTTAAATAAAGCATGTAAACTAATCACAAAAAACTAAGGTGAATCATTTTTATCTACCTAGCTGTTCTTTTTCTTCAAAAGTTAAAATCTCAAATTTCACGAAATAATGTTTTCCGCGATTAATATGATTTCTTGTTTTTGAAAGATGATAACTCCTGAGAGCATGGATGAAATGTAGTAATTTTGGTGCCAAAATGTCAAGAAATCTGTTCTAAACACATTTTTTTCATACCTTCCATTCAAAATAAATTTTATATGATCTTAGAGCAGTGGTTCCCAACCATCTTTCATTCGCGCTACTATTTTGGTCCGGGCTAAATTTTTGGCGAACCCCCATTATGGAAAAGCTGTGTTACAGGGTTAGGTTCAATCAAATAGGTGTTAAGTCAGACAGAGCCAAGTAACCAAACTCTGACTTCAAGAAAAACGCGTTCAAAGTTTGCTGCTCTGTATGGTTTATACCTATCAATCGTTCGAAATCATCTCATAGCTATCGCTTTTTGCAACATTTATGTAGTCTGATTAGATGATTAGATAAAATGTAGCTTGGAAAGCTATCATTAACTCATTTGATCAAATTTTGCGACTTGGTCCGGGTGTTAAATCATATTTAAATTAAAAAATTAAAATTAAAAAAAATCCACGATGAAAAGAGAAAATTATCACTACACAATACTTGAAGAACATAAACTACTTTAGTGAATATTTGCTCACGGAAATATTAACCACTTTTGTCAAATTTTGATCCAGAAAAAAATGAAAGGAAATGGACGTAATATATAGTGTTTTCTGTTGCAAAATATTTCAAAAATTATAAATAATGTTACAGTATTTTAAAGCCTTTCAAGCTAGTGCATAAATAAACTTGTTAATTTGCTCCATATTATGCTCTGAACTTTTATTAGTCGACGACTAGTCGACATTCGTCATCACAGAAAAAACAATAGAGTAAGGAGGGGTAAAAGTACGATGCGGGTAAAAGTGCGATTCAATGATTTATCAGTGCGGATTCCGAGTAAATTGACTACATTGGCATGGATGGGTGAGTACTTTGACAGCTTAAATCCATCATAAACATTTGTTGTTTACGAATCATAGTTGCTGAGTTATGGGCAAAAGTTATTTTAGAACGGTTTTGATGTAATATTTCGTTGTACGGCAAATACGATATCAACAGGAGGATATTACTTATTCACATATTGTAGCAGCGTTTTACATCACTCAGATATCTCTCTTGAAATTGCGGTGAGAAGAATTTACAAAATATATGTTACTTTTCCATAATTTAATCAAACCCCGTCAAGCGCCTAGCGGGGCAAAAGTTCGATTTATTGACGGGGTAAAAGTTCGATTCATGGATCGAGAATCTAACTCATTTTACTGACGGGATGACGACACTATGCAAGTCCTTGCGACTTGTAAGTTACTGCGGGCGACACTGTTCGTCCGTCAGAGTTATAGTCGCGATTCTCAACGGGAAAGGTTTCGTTTCTATCACGGAGCGAAAAAATTCGTTTGTTTCAAACGAAATTTTTATAACAACCTAAAAATATTTTTGTTTCGAAACGAAATTCTATTTGAATCAAGAAAATAACAGTTTTGAATTAAAAGTAAAGTATTGTCAAATTGAGTTTTCGATGTAAATATTTTCATTTCAATCATACATATCAATTTGAAACGAAATGAAATTTACATTTTTACCTTTGTTATAGAGTAAGGATGCGATTTAATGATTTATCGGTGCAGATTCGAGTAAATTGACTACATTGGCATTAATGGGTGGCTACTTTGACTGCTTGAATCTAACGTAAACTTTGGTTGCTTACGAAGCGTAGTTGCTGAGTTATGTGCAAATGTTAGGCAAATTTTAGGGCGGTTTTGAAGTAATTTTTTGTTATACGGGTAATACGATATCAACAGGAGGATATTACTTGTTGAAAATTTGTAGCACTGTTTTACATCACTCCAGGGTGTCGATTTCCTGGAAAAACCTGGAAAATCAGGGAATATCAGGGAATTCATTTTTGGATCAGGGAAATCAGGGAATATCAGGGAATTTCGAAATTCAATCAGGGAAATTTTGTTTACCCGGCAATATTGTTGATCAACTTTGGAATCAAATCAATTTTCGTGTAAAATATACGCAGATTGATCGGTTGAATTAAAACTTGTTACATGTCTAGTGGCGATTCGATTATCTTTCAGTTTGCGTAAATTTTTTATTTGTTTTGCGCCGTACAATTGTCAGACTTCACTCGCTGTAGTGCTCGAAATCGGCAATGGCAGGCCTCACGCACTTCACAGTAGAGTAGGGCGGGGCATAAGTGCGATGTTTGAAGTTGTCATCAATTTTCGCGAGATATAAAGAAGAACAACAACAAAATATATTTTATAGTGATGCAGCTACTCAATGTCTTTACATTCAACTATAAATCATTTGGAATAATAGTGTTATTGAAAATAAATTCTTCATTCTTCTAAACAAGTGCCGATTCGCACTTTTACCCCACTAGCGGGGTAAAAGTTCGATTACCGCGGGGCAAAAGTGCGAAGCTCGAATCCATGAAATTAGCACAGCAGTAGCTAACAAAACCATATTATCGACAATCTGCGGTATGTTTCGGTAAGGAATATTCTCAATTTACACCTTTCCTATTTTCCGGTGGTGTATTGCAGCCTCCGACAGATCGAAACTTTCCCAAACGTTTGTTTTATGTTTCATCAGCGGAAAAATATTGTTTTCCTTCGACCAACATCTGTAGAGCACAGTTTTCTGCAGATCTTCCATTTCTAGTATCTATAATATAGTGCCAAAAGCTGTATATAAGCTATACATTTTTGCCCCGTCCGTGAATCGCACCTTCACTCCGCTAGGCGCTTGACGGGGTTTGATTAAATTATGGAAAAGCGAAATATATTTTGTAAACTCTTTTCACCGTATTTTCAAAACAGATATGCGAGTGATGTAAAACACTGCTACAAATTTTCAACAAGTAATATCCTCCTGTTGATATCGTATTACCCGTACAACAAAAAATTACATCAAAACCGCCCTAAAATAACATTTGCACATAACTCAGCAACTATGCTTCGTAAGCAACCAAAGTTTATGTTAGATTCAAGCAGTCAAAGTAGTCACCCATTAATGCCAATGTAGTCAATTTACTCGAATCTACACCGATAAATCATTAAATCGCATCCTTACTCTATAACAAAGGTAAAAATGTAGTTTCAACCACATCGAAAACTCAATTTGACAATACTTTACTTTTAATTCAAAACTGTTATTTTCTTGATTCAAATAGAATTTCGTTTCGAAACAAAAATATTTTTAGGATGTTATAAAAATTTCGTTTGAAACAAATGAATTTTTTCGCTCCGTGATAGAAACGAAACCTTTCCCCGAACAACCCCGTTGAGAAGCATGGCTAAAGGTAACGCTGACGGACGAACAGCGTCGCCCGCAGTACCTTACAAGTCGCAAGGACTTGCATAGTGTCGTCGTCCCGTCAGTAAAATGAGTTAGATTCTCGATCCATGAATCGAACTTTTACCCCGCTAGGCGCTTGACGGGGTTTGATTAAATTATGGAAAAGCAACATATATTTTGTAAATTCTTCTCACCGCAATTTCAAGAGAGATATATGAGTGATGTAAAACGCTACTACAATTTGTGAATAAGTAATATCCTCCTGTTGATATCGTATTTGCCGTACAACGAAATATTACATCAAAACCGTTCTAAAATAACTTTTACCCATAACTCAGCAACTATGATTCGTAAACAACAAATGTTTATGGTGGATTTAAGCTGTCAAAGTACTCACCCATCCATGCCAATGTAGTCAATTTACTCGGAATCCGCACTGATAAATCATTGAATCGCACTTTTACCCGCATCGTACTTTTACCCCTCCTTACTCTATAGACATTAAGAGCACAAAGCGGGATACATACTGTTATTTACACGCGATCTATAGCGTTTTCACCAGTTGCAGAATTTTACACTCAGAAGCCCCAAGCATTGATCACCTTCCTTCAGTGTCCATGATTCATGTCCGTTAAGGGTTACCGGGAGCATTAACGTTCTGTAGAATTTGCGTTTATGCGAGTTGGCAACCTTCGGGACTGGTTCAGCTGGTTACGTAATACGCAGAAAGCTTACATGTTTCTCTGTTCTGACGTGATCCGCAGTGAGCATGCGACTCTTGGCCTGGTTCTTCTCATTTGTCATTTTCTGGCATTCGACATCAAACAAGCTGTTACACTCACCCTTATTCTGCGAGGCGAGTGACGTAGTTAATTTGGAGTCATCGCGAATGAGGTGACAATTGTCGCCTAGGTGGCACGGTTTGTCACTTAGGTGACACGGGGTTGTTACCTAGGTGACAGCACTCAATTCGACTCGCCGTGGCGAGTCACGGCGAGTGACAATTGTCATATTGAGTCACGTGACTCGCAGAATAAGGGTGATTGTCTTCCCCACGTCGTGCCTATCACTTCCCTCGTAGTTGTTGGCGCCATGGCGGATCCTCCACAGCCTACTTACGTCTTATTCCCTTTCGTCCTGCTGTTCTGCGATTCGTTGATCAAGCTTTCTGGTGTACTCTAGAGATGGTCGGGTATGAAAATTTGAATACCCGGACCCGACCCGTACCCGATCAAGAAAAAAATTAAAAACCCGTACCCGAACCGAACCCGCAAATTTATTATTTTTGATACCCGAACCCGACCGCAACCCGTCGGGTACGGGACGGGCCCGGGTACCCGACCATCTTTAGTGTTAAATGTGGTCAATATAGATACCCGACCCGACCCATACCCGGTTTCAAAAACAAAATTAAGAACCCGCACCCGACCCGAACCCGCAAATTATTTTTTTTCAATACCCGAACCCGACCCGAACCCGGCGGGTACGGGTACGGGTGCGGGTTTCGGGCAAATTTTCCGCTACCCGACCATCTCTAGTGTACTGTTGAAATGCAACATCCTCTCAGTGCGAGCCTTCGCCGATTTCGATAACCTTGCGTGGATCTTACGACGAGATAGTGGTCAAAGTCGCTAAGAAAAGACTGTATATTGTGACTTCGAGTGACTTGTGAGTTTTGACCGTTAAACACGATCGATCTGGGAGCTAGAGTCTTGTATTTTCAAGTCGTGCGCACCCCATAAATAAAACCCATAAATCCTTTCGAACCTGTCATAGAATTCGTCCCTAGCCAAGCAAAGCAAAGTCTTGAGCATTAACCGTCACTAGACATTATCTTTCTTTATCGACAGACTTCGCAGCCGGCTGTTAGAAGTACAGGAAAATTACGGGGTCAGTGCAACGATCCTACTGATTCTGTCTAACAAAAACCGGCTAGCCGAGATTCGAACACAACTGGCTTGTTAGATCAGCATCGTACCTCGAAGCTAACTGGGCAATTCAATTCGTCCCTAGTACCATCGATTTTTTGATTTGTTGGTGACTATACGTTGATTAAGCTGTAGTTGAAGAATTTGCCTTAATTCTCAATACCCATATACGGTCATCAGACCGAACGACCGGCCACCGAACTACCTTCGAGTCATTGTTGCTTTCAAGCCTCGATAGTTGCAATCCGAAATCATGACACACAGCTTTAGTCTTGACTGTCCACCATTGAAGGTTAAAATATTTGCCATTTGGACATTTTCCAATAATATATCTAGCTAAAGTTTTGCCGTCCCTCGAAGCCAGCAAAACGCACATTTTTGTACCAAAAATCTTTGGGGAATCATCTCCTTAACCCCATGCTTTTTGCAGCAAAGATAACAAGCTGGAACTTCCAGGAAAGTTTTGTTTTAGTTTAACTGAAAACTCGCAGACATGTGTCCACCTTCCAGCGGCAAAGTTACTAGTTCGAGCTGACTGAAAATTAGCAAGATTTGTTATGTTTACACGGCAGTAATTTTTTTGTATGTAACATCTAAGCTTTGTGCAAAAACAGGTCGATTAGATTATTTCTCAATCTTTGTTTCTTTGGATTCAAGTTGATACCACAAACATAACTGTCCCTAGACTCGATAGAAGAGGGCGTTTTCGAAACGCTGGTAAGAAATAGGTTAAGAATCTTTGATATGTGTTCTTAAATCATGAAGAAATCTAGCTTTAGTTTTCAGCAGCTAGAATAAGCCATACTAAAGGGTTAAAAACTTAAGCCAGAAATCACTCAAATAAGCTTGATATTCTAGTTTTGAGGGTCAGGGAAAAATATTTGAAGCATCAGGGAAAATCAGGGAAAGTCAGGGAATTTTATTTTTGGATTTGAGTCGACACCCTGCACTCGCATATCTGTTTTGAAAATACGGTGAAAAGAGTTTACAAAATATATTTCGCTTTTCCATAATTTAATCAAACCCCGTCAAGCGCCTAGCGGAGTAAAGGTGCGATTCACGGACGGGGCAAAAATGTATAGCTTATATACAGCTTTTGGCACTATATTACAGATACTAGAAATGGAAGATCTGCAGAAAACTGTGCTCTACAGATGTTGGTCGCAGGAAAACAATGTTTTTCCGCTGATGAAACATAAAACAAACGTTTGGGAAAGTTTCGATCTGTCGGAGGCTGCAATACACCAGCGGGAAATAGGAAAGGTGTAAATTGAGAATATTCCTTACCGAAACATACCGCAGATTGACGATAATATGGTTTTGTTAGCTACTGCTGTGCTAATTTCATGGATTCGAGCTTCGCACTTTTGCCCCGCGGTATTCGCACTTTTGCCCCGCTAGTGGGGTAAAAGTGCGAATCGGCACTGGTTCAGAAGAATGAAGAATTTATTTTCAATAACACTATTATTCCAGTTGATTTATAGTTGAATGTAAAGACATTGAGTAGCTGCAACACTATAAAATATATTTTGTTGTTGTTCTTCTTTATATCTCGCGAAAATTGATGACAACTTCAAACATCGCACTTATGCCCCGCCCTACTCTAATTATTGAACAGTTTCTTAAAATGAATACCTTTTAACAATGAAAAGCGAAGCAACATTTCCAGAGAAAGCATGAACAGTTTTCCTAACGCCCCATCATTCACCGTCCCAAGCGAAGCTGATAGATCGATCCAATGTACACCTCCTAGCTTTCCTGCCAGTCCGCTCGTCCTACCCGCATAGCAAGAGCTATCCCAGCGCGGCAATAATTCCCATCGTCATCCGTCAGCAGCATTAAAGCTTCCAGAGCAATAATTCACCGAGCTGAAAGGATGACTTTCCGCATGATGCCACCTTCCGCCTTTGTTCCGCCACGCTGGCTGGCATGCGCCTCCGCTCGCTCGCTCGCTCGCTCCGGTCGGAAACGGTTGCCCGGGACTGCTCCAGCAGGACATCTTACGGACTGACCGCTGTGTTGGTGTTATGTACCTCATAGTCCTCCTGCTTGAGCTTACTATGTACCGAACTGGCAAAGGACACCACCGTTGCATCGGTGGACAGGTTACCAGACCAGCAATAACCCTTTCGCCGTAGTCGTCGTCGTCGTCGTTGCCTTTGTCGCCAACGTCGTCGTTGACCAATAAAACTAGCAGACTGGCCGTGGTCACCGGGAACCAGTACATAAGTCACCAGCTTCCCGGGAAATAACAACGCCCATTTCTCCGGGATAGCATCGACAAAGTTGAATGCGGTCCTTCTGTTGTTTACTTGTCCTCTTTCGCCGAGAGCAGGGACAGATCTTGAAAATTGTCTCCAGCGACTGCCGCCGCACGGTCCCGATTGCCAGCATCCAGCTATCCCGCCCTGCACCCTCCGATCCGAGAGCAGGGAGAATCTCATCTTAAAATTTTAAAAAGTAGGCGTCACCACGCAAACATACACATACTGTCACCGTCCGGGGGCTATTCATCCCCACAACGACACGTACGCGACACACGACGCCGGAGACGCTTCAAGTGGACAATATAATCTGTCTATCTCTGTCGCCCAGCCGGCATCGGCCCTTGCCGCTCGCTCGGTCGGTCAGTGGATAATATCGGAATGACACTTTGCTCTCTAATCCCAGGCGCAGAGCAGCAGCCAATACTCACCAATACCAGAGTTTCAAGTGGTGCGGTTTTCATGTGTGACATAAAACGGTCCTTGAAATAAACACATCCTCATCCAGCAGAAGCGAAGACGAGGGCACTGTGACACACGACGAAACAAACGACAACCACAACAAAGACCGAAGGCACGAAGGAAGGAGGAAGCGGCACCCAGCAGACAGAGCGAATGGATCAGCAAGTCGGCGACAAAAATAATATTTATTTTAAAAAGTGACTCGCGGTGCGACTGTGTCACACGAATACTGTCGTAGTGTACTGTGTAAGAGAGCGTACTTCCATTGACTGCTGCTAGAGAGAGTGAGAAGAAGAGCGAAAAAAAAATCGTCGTCCACTGTGTGCCTGCCTCCGAGAGTAATGCGACGACGTGCTCTACTGTAACGAACAAAACATTCTTGTCACGCCTCTCCGGATGTTGTTTTTAACATCGAGCTAGGGATTTGACATCCGCGCGCTGTGACCACATGCACAAACACAAACGTTGCCGCTGGTTCTTCTCGTTTTGGTGACACATTCGGATCTTCGGGTGACACTCGGCGCAGCAGATGACACCCGAAGCTGTTGAAGTGTGTATGTGGGTGTGTGGGTGTGTGTGTGTATGTACTGACTTTGGTGACACTCGTTCTGCGAAGAAGGCGTTGGTTATGTCGAACAGCAGAGACAAAAAGATTCTTTCCCGTTCTGACTGTCGGGTGGATGCCGTCGGCAATCGTGTGCGCTAGAAAGAGAGCACTGGGGTTGACACTTTTTTCCCGGTCCTATGCGCTCGTGCGTTGCTGGCGAGGACAATTTTTTTTTCGATCGAGAGATCCCATCGATTGACCAATCAGCAGCCAGCAGTGCGCCAATTCGTCGCATTTGTCAACACACTGGAACAGGCGAAGCTCGAGCTGTTTATCGATCGAAGCAGGCGGCAACTTTACCGACGGGAAAGTGAAATTTCCGCTTCGCTTCGATGCGTCAGGAAGCTCGGGCAGAGGAAGCTATAATTAAACGCTTCAAGAAATGCAAGCAAACTGAGAAGTGTGTGTTGCTATTTTTAGCCCCCCACTGGCTGGTTCTTTGGTGGCGGTTATCTTGGCGGCGAGCAGCTCACCAGCAGAAGCAGCAGCATGTGGACGCGCGCTTTTGCGTAAATTTAGTTTTGGCTACTTCTTGAATTCGAACAGCATATACACTTGCAGAAACTGTTGCAGAAGCCGAAAGAGGAGGACACGCAGAGAAAAGACGAGTTTATTGTTATGAGAATAATGAGCAAGTACAACTGGAAAAATACATAAAAGCTAAAGATAATTTTTTCACTGCGTGTTGTAGTCCTCTCTCGACTGATTGCAGATTATCTCTCGAGAACGACGCAGAAGTGTTAGTGAGAAAAAGTCTCTCGCTCTCGAACCAACACTGTTTCACACAGGCTAGACAACGCGTCAAACCAGTTTCCCCTCATCAGACCAACACAAACACATCCGAGAAAAAGGGGAAATACGCGCAACACTTCTCCGTTATTTTAGGATGTCGCGCGACATGTTCAGTTCAAGCGAAAAGTGTCACATCACCAATACCATCGGAAGACTCCTATATACTTCACTGGTCAGCGCATGTATGCGATGTTCATCAAATTCCAGTAAAGCATGCAAACACAGCCGTTCGCAGCTGGTCCAGCACAGTAGAGCACCAGTACCAGACAGGCGGACGGGCAGCCAGCAGAGTGCTGCTGGCGTAACTTCCATGCAAAGGTCATTCGATATGTGTGCTTTGCCTTTGATTGATTTTTCACATCGGGCTCTGGTCGCGCTTGATCCAAACCGGACACAGTCCGGCAACTACTCACACGTTCCAGTCGCGCGTTCCGGCGGCGCGGCGGTCGCTTGTTGACATTTGAACAATCGCTCAAGTTGTTCGATTTCAAAAGTAGCGCACAATGCTGGTTCGTTCGTTTTAGACTGGCCACCACAACGTGGGTCAACGGCGCGGCGGCAGGATGTTTCTGGACGAAATAATTACGACGCACGAGAGCGGTGCCGACCGACCGACCGACTGGCCTGTCTGCCGACGGGTGGCGGCACTTGTCGATACGGTTGTAGACCAATTAATGCTGGACGCGGTGCGTGATTTCAATCGGAATCGGATTATTTTGATTATTTTTGGTGGAGCATGTGCGACGACGAACTTGTTGACTACCTGACGGTCCGGAACCGTGGAGTGGTGAAATGATTTGACTTTTGATTACAGTTGCATGCAGACTTTGCTGCTTTTGGAATACAAGCGAATTTTTAGCGGCGCGTCTTGTTATTCTGATATCTATCTGATCAATTACTAAATGATTTGTTTGATTGCTTAAGATACCACACAATGTGCATTTGACATAATTATAAGAAAACAAAAAACTGATTTGCTTGAAATATTTCCAAGTCCAATTAAAAGGAATTTGCGGTACTAACTTTGTCTAGAATTTTGAGTGAAGATGTACGAATTCTCGATGATTGCTTTACTATCAACTTGCTCCGCAGATATTTATATTTCACATCACATTTATATTTTTCTTATTGGATTCGTGATCTTATTGATCTAATTGGACAGGTTCTCTAAAAAGGACAACAAGCTAAAGGAAAAAGCGAGTCAAACACGAAATGTGCATACCTTAATTCGGTTAAGACTTATTTTCTATAGGGGACATGGGTATAATATGCCCTAACGGTGCAATAGACCCCAACTCGTTTTTAATTGGAACAAACTAAAATGTAAAACTAACCAGAAAGAATAGAATTTGATGGAATCAGTTAAGAAATTGGTGATTTAGTTCCAAGTTGAGCTTTCGGGGTAACTTTGGAGGTAAATTATGAAGTAGGAAAAATGGAATATATTCTGCAGCGCGATCTATTGGCTATTCGGGTGGGAATCCGAATGCAAGTGGTAATTTGCTTCGGCTGACAATTAACCCTCTAACGGGCAAATTCGTAAAAACGATACAATCAAGCCAATGACTATTTTTTCATGAAAGTACACTCAAAAGAAGCTCAAGTTTTGATTTTCATGCAAAAATAAATATCTGGAGAAGCGCCAGGCAAAAATAATTAAATTTCCCTCTTTCGTTTTACATGTCTTACGCTTTACACAGATATTTTTTCAATTCATATATATTACAAAATTGAAATGTTAAAATTATGAAAGATGATAAATTTTGAACGCATTGTCAGAATGTTGTGACATTAATATCAGAAGGTCAAGAAACCTGTCTTGAACACATTTGTCCTGTTGTCAATTCAAAACAAATTATACATGTGGCTCAGAAGCTTCAGAAGCAAATGCCATCTACAGACGGTCTTACCCGTTAGAGGGATAAAGTTATAGGTATATGCCCGATAAAAATCCATTCTGCTTTTCTCCTATTTAGTATGCTCGCGTAGGCTGGATCCAGAGCCGTAGTGTGGCATTGTGACGCCCTTGGCGGAAACCCAATTTGGCACCCCCTCATTTCTAAATGGCTGGTAAACGGCTGGGTAATGCGTACCATCGCTGCCTTGTGCACTGGGCATAAAATAGACCCCATAGTGGTCCACAACCTCTTACGAGCAATGAAGCAAAGCAATGGATTCCGTAAGTAACAATAATAACTCTAATCGGAACAATGGGCAGAGACCCAGGCGACGAAAACGGACTAACGATTGGAAATAAGCTACCCCATAACAAAGTGACAGTTATTAACAATTTCCCATAACACCCGCCAGTGTCAAAAATGTCGCGACGATCGGTTTTACGTGCCGGTCAAAATTGACGCACCTTCGATTTCCAAAGGAAATGTTCACTTTTGTTACGTTAAATGTGAATGCAAAAAGCTGTCTGGACAACGATTTGAAAAGTGCGTATTGATTATTTCAGCATTGTTTCATGTTTTCGGTAAAACTGTTTGAATTCTTGGTGGGTTGTTTGATTGATTTGTTTACAAGATAAAAAGCGGTATTTATTACAAGATTGTCACTCTTGTGTACGAGTTTTCTGCTCTAAAGTATTTAAATATTGCGTATTTTATTGAAAGTTATCCGCTGCGCAATTCAAAATGAAATGCTCTTTCATGATTGCTGGATCGATTTTGTCGTTAATAGAACAAGTTAAACAAAATTCAAGAGTAGATCCAAGCATCTCTATTGCTTGGCTTGCTATCTGTTGCAATTGTACAAAAAATAGAGTATTTTATTATGACAGAAAAACCAATTATGTTGCTATTCTCTTTAGCACTACCACGGAAACGTTTTGGTACTTGACATAATGCTGTCAGTTCGTAAAATGCTCTATTGAAATAATAAACCAATTCAGTTCTTATATGCACAAGGGATTTCTGCCAAATAGAAAATGATAATAAGCTCTTGCTTTGATTTTTACGCCGCTTTCAAACATCTGTTGTGAACCATGAACCAGCAGTTTTAGGTACGCTTGATTTGTATGGGAGCTGTCACATTGTTACCGGGTTGGAAATAAGGAACATGGAACTATCGGTCTCTAAATTTCCTCGTGCTCGTATCAACGTGCTTTCTAAAGAAGTCGCAAGTTCGACATCGTAGCGCTGCAGGAGGTATGCTGGAAAGGAACGATGGTACGTACGTATAGAGATGGTCATACCATCTATCAGAGCTGCAGCAATACATACGAGCTGGGCACAGCTTTTATAGTGATGGGCGAGATGCAGAAGCGAGTGATCGGGTGGTGGCCGATGAACCCCCGAATGTGCAGATTAAGAATCAAGGAACGATTCTTTAATATTAGCATAATTAACGTGCACAGCCCTCACCTCGGAAGTACCGATGACGACAAAGGCGAATTCTTCACGCTGTTGCAGCGTGAATACGACCGCTGCCCAAGACATGATGTCAAAATTATCATCGGGGACTGTAATGCTCATGTTGGTCGGGAGGAGGAGTTTAAACCGGTGCGTTGATTGGACGGTTCAGCGCATACCCATAAACGAACGAAAACGGCCTAAGACTTGTCGATTTCGCCGCCTCCAAGAACATGACCATACGTAGTACCTTCTTCCAGCATAACCCCCACCCTCGGTACACCTGGAGATCACTTAACCAGGCAGAATCACAAATCGACCACGTTCTGATAGATGGTCGGCACTTTACAGACATTATCGACATCAGAACCTATCCGGGCGCTAACATCAATTCGGATCACTACCAAGTGATGGTAAGGATACGTCAAAAACTATCTGTTGTGAACAACAGACCGAATACCGGTGCCCACCACGGTATAACCTAGCGCGACTGAAGCAACCGGATGTCGCCGAAAACTACGCGTTATCTCTCGAAACCGCGCTGCCGAAAGAGGGTGAGCTGGATGAAGCCGCTCTTAAGGACTGTTGGAATGCCGTGAAAACAGTCATTAACAGCGTAGCGGAGAACGTCCAAGGCCGTGTGGCACCGAATCGACGTAACGAATGATTTGACGAAGAATGCTAGCAGATGGTGGCTGAGAAGAACGCAGCGCGGGTACAAATACTGCGTAGAGCCACCGGTCAGAATGTGGAGCGATACCAACAGAAGCGGAAACAGCAAACCCGCCTCTTCAAGGAGAAGAAGCGTCACCAAGAGGAGAAGGAGTGCGAAGAACTCGAACAGCTGTACCGCTTTCACGACACACGGAAGTTCTATCATAGACATAACGGATCTCACAAAGGCTTTGTGCCGCGAGCCGAAATGTGCAGAGATAAAGATGGAGGTATCTTGACTGACGACCGTGCGGTGATCGAAAGGTGGAAGCAACACTACGATTAACACCTGAATGGCGTGCCGGCGGAAGACCACGATAGCGGAGGAAGTGACCACATTGGTGTAGCAAGCAACGAAGATGTGCCACCTCCCTTTGATAAGGGAAGTTAAAGAAGCCATCCAGCGGCTGAAAAACAACAAAGCAGTGGGAAAGGATGGCATTGGAGCGTTGGCCGGCTGTTTGCATCAACTGATTGTCAATATTTGGGATACGGAACGACTACCGGAGGAGTGAAAAGACGGGGTTATCTGCCCTATCCACAAGAAAGGTGATAAGCTGGATTGTGAGAACTACCGAACGATCACTATTCTGAATGCCGCCTACAAAGTGCTGTCCCAAGTATTCTCCCATCGACTATCGCTAATAGCCAATAGATTTGTGGGAAGTTACCAGGCTGGCTTCATGGAGAGTCGGTCTACAACGGATCAAATCTTCACCCTACGGCAGATCTTCCAGAAGTGCCGCGAATTCCGAGTCCCCACGCACCACCTGTTCATCGATTTCAAAGCCACATATGATAGCGTAAACCGAAAATTTTGGACGAAAACGGCATTTTCGGGTAGGCTTACTAGACTTATCATGGCTACGATGGATGGGATCCAGTGCTGTGTGAGAATCTCGGGTGGATTGTCGGACCCATTCGAATCTCGCAGGGGACTTCGACAAGGAGATATTCTTTCCAGCCTGCTATTCAACATTGCGCTTGGAGGTGTTATAAGACGAACGGCGATCGAAATGCGGGGCACGATTTTCAATAAATCCAGTCAATTTATCTGCTTTGCTGACGACGTGCATGCTGTCGGCGGAACATTTGAGGCGGTGGAAGATCAGTACATCAGACTAAAACACGAAGCAGAAAAGATTGGATTGAAGATAAATACGTCTAAAACGAAGTATATGCTGGTGGGCGGGACCGAGCGCGACGGGGCCCGCTTGGGCAGTGCCGTGGTAATCGACGGGGATGAGTTCGAGGTAGTCGACGAGTTCGCATACCTTGGCTCACTGGCAACAGAGGACAACAATACCAGCCGTGAGATTAAAAGACGTATTATCAGCGGAAGTCGGGCCTACTACGGACTCCACAAACACTTGCGGTCGAACAATTTGAGCCCCCGTACAAAGTGTACACTGTACAAAACGCTAATTAGACCGGTTGTCCTCTACGGGCACGATACGTGGACACTGCTAGAATAGGACCTACGAGCACTCGGAGTTTTCGAACGGCGGGTGCTAAGAACCATCTTTGGCGGAGTGCAAGAGAACGGTGTATGGAGACGAATAATGAACCACGAGCTCGCGCGTCTCTACGGTGAACCAAGTATTCAGAAAGTGGTTAAAGCTGGACGGATAGGTTGGGCAGGATATGTTTCTAAAATACCGGACAACTATCCTGCAAAAATGGTTTTCGCATCAAATCCGGTAGGAACAAGACGAAGAGGGGCACAGCGAGCGAGGTGGCAAGACCAGGTGGAGCGAGATCTGGCGAGCACTGGGTGCCCGCGGAACTGGAGACCAGCTGCCATGGAACGAAATAGATGGAGAAATTATGCTGCGCAGGTTTTGTCGTAAGACGTTAGGCCAATTAAGTTAGTAAGTAAGTAAGTCATTTCTTAAATCAGTGCTAGTTCCAGGTTTAATACTTTTTCGTATTCGCAAAGCAAAACAAAGCCATAGGTATAAACGTCCTGTTGAATGGGGGGTAACCGCAAGGTTACTGTTCGGATACGAACCAATTTTCTGTAGCAACCGATTATTTTTCGGTAATGCTCAAACTGTAATATATTTGTGTTAAATCAACGTTTTAAAATATATACAATTAACTTACAAGAAGTGGTTTTACTGTTTCCGTTTTCACCTTCTTATCCTACGCTTGTTACAATTTACGGCGGCTATACGCTTTGTGCCTAAGAACAACTTGGGGTGAGCTACCCTACTTTTAATTTGCACGGCTGTGAATGATACCAAAGATTCAATCTGGTAAGTATACATTTTATACATTTTCGGTTGGTTTCAGGTTACTTACTACAGGGCTACGATTGATTACGGTAAGTATCTAACAGGTAAATATTCCAGAATACTACTAGATTTCACTGTCGCTATTTCTGCAGGTAAGTACAAATGAATTTGTTTACATATTTTAGTTTACACTAATACACTATACACTCTGTTTCTTACCACTTCAATTACAAATTTCAACCACTTAGCAGGCGCTATTTTGCAATCCTGGTGTTATTTCACACGAAAAGAGGTATTTTAATTGAACTTAGAATTAGAATTATCTTTGTGATCTGCAATCTAGAACACTTTGTACAATGGCTAATTTTTATTTACCTACCCGCTCACTTCTTTTGACACTGTAAACATTCGACCACAATGTAAACAACCTGCACGATATGTTTGCAGTGTTGCCATATATGCGGTATCGTAACAGTTACCGAGTCTGCTTTAACAAGCGAGTGGTCGTGGGTTCGAATCAAGCCATTCGATGTCAAGTGACTTTAGCATGGGTTTATTCTCAGGCCCCACCTCATTTACTTTTCCTTCATGTTGAATTCTAAATTTACCCACTCTTGACAGTGCAAAAGTCCCTCCTATAGTTAAGCGTACTGGTCAGAGGAACGAATGGGTCCTCGCCAGGTACGGCTATAATATGGGATAGTGCTGGCAGCGAGGAATAAGTGGGTAAAGTAGATCAAGCTTTGAAGGAAGGGTAAACCCTAATACAAACAAGCACGCATAAAATTTAATAAGCATATCGCTCACTCAATAGCGATTATAGCAAAAAGAAATGCAGTGCAATAGATCAACTATACTGGTCACAGTGATGAGTCAACACAGGAAAAAAACGTCCTGTTGAGAACTTGACCCTTCTTTATCGACAGAATTTGCAGCCGGTTATTGGAGTACAGAACAATTACGGGGTTAGTGCAGCGATCCTACTGACTCTATAGCAGCACATCCCAGCCGAGATTCGAACTTACGACGACTGGCTTGTTAGACCAGCGTCGTACCTCGAAGCTAACTGGGCGGTTTCGTATTCGCCCCTTATCCAATACTTAGATGCACTTTACGATGAAAAAAGTTACAAAAGATAATTCACTGAAACAAACTTGTTTTAAATCCTACGTTTATTAAGCCTATAAAAATGCTTTGACGCCCTGCCAGGTGGCTTTACAGCTTTCACCGGAATCTTTGCTATGACCGATCAAAAGACAGACGTCGGCATGTTATTCAACTCTTTCGTGGCCTTGGCGATTAGGTCCTCGTCCGTTTTGGCTACAAAGTTATTGAAATAAATGCTCCGTTTGAGCTATGCCCTAAAATTTACTTTTGATCGCCGTTGGGGGACGTTGGGAGAGTTGGTGATCGTCGGTACAACCTTTAACTTCAACCAATTCATCTACTCTATTGATCTCTTGGCTTGATGGGCCAAGGCCAGGTTCGGCTAAAAGACCACATTCTTTGCGCGATACCTTTTATTGAAGGCGGCAATTTCCGGTAGGTACTTCATGTATCTTCGTATCTCCACGTTCATCGTAAACCCTGAACGAAATAACAGCGGCTTGAGCATTCTCTTCGCTCAGACCGTCACCCACAGTAGTTGGGAACTAGGGGCGGAAGATATACTCGACGTCATCACGTATGTTTTTGGTGAGGGACGTAAAGCGCTCGGTTCTTTGCAAAACGTTGCGTCCAGTGACAAACAGTTTTCGTCGCCCTTTATGACCACGACATCGTGCTCCGCCGGAAAGATGCTTTTCGCTAGCACCTTCAGACGTTCTCTGGGCGATTGCCTGTTACTCAGACACGACCGGCCTCGAATGATGCTTCCGCATAAAAATGTCCATTTTGGCCAAATACTTCTTCACCATTCAGCCGGTTTCTCTGACCTCTCAGACCAAGACGCGGAACGATGAGGTCTTACTGCTCTCGGTCTCCATCTTTAGCTTCTGCTGCACGGTCGCGCAGCACTGTCGGGCGGCTGGAACCAGGATTCCGTAAAGCACTTTTGCCTTTCTCGCGGGAAAAGATGTTGCGAATGTTAGATTGCTCTACTCGGCGGATACAAAATGCTTCATCATGTCCAACTTCTTCGCTACGGGTGGAGCTGGAAGTTCGAACAAAGCATCGAGCGTACTTGTTTGTCAGTTGTCACTGTGGCTGCTACATGCAAATCAACTGATAACGCTGGCCCTTTTTGGCGGGCCTTTTTTTGGCAGGCCCTTTTTGGTTCCCCTAAGAGCTTGCACCCTTGGCGGGGGCCAGTCTGACCAGATGTTGTGACCGATTGTGATTGATGTCACAGCTATACCGAATCCGAAAACTCGTTGTGTTCCGAAATTGGAGATAATCTTATCGGGTCAGGGTAACGCGTAATTATAACGTGACCGAAACAAACAATACTGCCGTAGCGTTGCTTCAATTTTAAAGATTTTATTGTAAGCAAACACTGTTACCCGTTCGAGCATTTATTGCGTACGCACGTTACGGCGCTGGCTGAATTCCCCGATTATTGCAATGACTCTTATGGGAGATTAATCCACAGTGGATCAAACGAGTACACCCGTGCCCATGTCGTGATTTTCAAGTTCCAGGTTCGGACTGTTCCTTTTGAAATATCATCAGAAAGCTCCAGATACATGTTTACACAAATTAACGTAAATTGAAACTTTTAAATGACGAATTTTATATTTATAAAATGCCGGGTGCTCGAATTTTATCGGATATTCGGTCAGACAATCTAGGGTTAAAAGGGGATCTGTTGACTCGTCAATAGGTGTGTCAAAAGTTCTATTGGGTGGTAGTGGAAACTACTATGAACCTGCGACGGCTGAGGTGCCCTAATCTTAACGATTATGCTGACATGGTAGTCTGCTGGACACCTAAACTTAACTGTATTATTGTTATTTTTGAATTATGTTAATCCAGATTTTAATTATGGTAGAATTGAGAACATATGTTTAACAACCTATTGGATATAATAACATGACGCATCTGTTGCATTTCTTTGATTTCTGGTGTCTGTCAGACTACCACCTCAGCTGCAGAAGGTTAAGTAGATTTGACCGTATAATATGACTGAACTGAAAAAAAACCCAAGGCCAATCCGTGTTAAAGTTGAACCGGCGAAGGCCATGGCCAATGTAGATTAAGATTGAACTTTGAAAAGCCTACGGCCAACATATACAATTAAAATTGAGCCGGGAGAAGGCCCATGGCTAACTCTAATTAGGATTGAGGGAAAGTCCATGGCCAAACTATATTACGGTCGAGGTAGGAAGATGAAGTTGGGATGGAGACTAGGCCCTCTCAAGATTTGCTCAAAATTCAACTATTTTTGGAACTGTAAGGCCCCTGAGCGAACGAGGGGTCCGTTGTTTCGAGGTATTAAAAGTGTAATTCTTATTTTTTAATTATTTTCAGCCAATTAAGTGCAAAAGTTCCAATATTTGAAAACCTCGTGTGGCTCCGTTTCCGCGAGAATTCCTCAATACAAAAAATACGAGACTTAATTTTCACAGAGGCCCCTAATCGATTTGAACAAAATTAATTGCAAATGAAAGGAAACGCTTTTAAAGCTACAACCTCCAAATTTCATGATGATTGGCCCTGTGGTATTAGTATTAAGTAGGGAAATCTGCCCAGCATGTTAGAAGATACTGTGTATCAGATACCTGGGAAGACTCAGGTAGTGTGGGGTTAGCTATACCGACCCCCCCCCCCTCCACTAATGGAGCGTGAGGATGCCTACCCACTAAAACCCTACTCGAGTCTCCAGCCTCAATCCTCCCTGGCATTCATGTATGTATGTGGCTGTGTATGTGTGTATACATGACGTACGTGTGTACAATTCACAATTTTACAAATTGCATTGAAATACAGGAAAGGTGATGAAACACACTCGTCCATTTTCAATTCAATTCATTTTATTTCAATTTTTCAATATTTTAATTCAATATAATTTGGTTCACTTGCTGTTATTCGTAACCGGACATCTATACGAAGAAAAGCAGTTTGTTTAACCCATGGTTACTCGCGCTGTTGTATTTTGTACAACGCCTGTACGAACGTTAACTTTATCTCGGTATATCTCGGGATGCTGGCAACAAAGAAAATTACTGTTTCCAGCATGGTTGATCCGCAGACCAAGATCTTTTAATCGATGGACAAAGTTTTACAAATTTCTTCGCCAAGTGGCACTAGTTCTATTGTTTCATCATGTCTATGAAACTTAGTTCGTGCGAGTAACTAAAGGTTAAGCATATATAGTGGTGTCTAGATTCTAAAATGCTAATAAGTTGATTTCCCCATATGAATTTATACAAATTTAGTGCGTATGAGACCACCCATGTCATCAAAAAAGACTAGCACTGGGAAAACGATAATTTTTTCCATGCTCAAGCATGTTTGTGGCGCTGCTTTTGCACTATTCCTTTGATTTCATCTCGTTTCCTTAATTTCTAATTTTCTATTGCATTCATTCGCCAGCCCAGTTATCTTCGAGATACCATGCTAGCCTAACAAGCCAAATTCGAATCTCGACTGGGTGACCATAGTGTCAGTAGGATCGTTGCACTAGCCCCATAATTGCCCTGTACACTAATAATCGGCTGTGAAATCTGCCGATAAAGAACTCAAGTAACATTTTGGGTTTTGTTACACTCTTATGATGGCATTCAAGGCCAAAATTAGTCATGAAGAGCGCCATAAGAGTACAATAAAACTTGCACTGTTGCTTAAGGGGCAAGTTCTTAAGAATATGATCAATTTAAATGATCCTGAGAAAAAAAATATATTGCTACAGAATGGCCAGGTCGAAAAAGATGGATTAATTCAAGTTTTAACAAGCGTAATAAACAAACCTTTAAGTGAAATAACACGTAATTAGGCAAAAAGTGTTCCTTGAGATGTAAAAAACACCACTCAATTCGGAGAAGGTTATAGCTATTTTTTCATTTTTCTGGCAGATTTCGCTTAGAAATGCTTATGTCGTAAAAATTGTCAATTTCCGAATATTCTTAACCAGAGTTGCTAATGCATCTCCATCACCTGTTGAAGCAACACCAGACTTTCCCGTTTTCCCCGTAAGAATTTCTATCTCGTTTGAGCTGAAAAGCGTGTGCACTAGCGTACAGAGAGAGAGGCCCGGTAAAGCATGCACTATTCTACCTTGCCGTGGGGTAGGTTTCTCGCTGCAAACTTCAAATTGGTACCATTGGCACTCGTATCTACTTCATTTCATAATTCCGATCCTTCTGTGCTCCATCGTGGTTGGGCTGATCGGCTTTGGGCTGCGCTTCTGCAGCGAAGAAAGCCGTACAAAAGCATTTCGTCGTCGTTTTCGAATCATAAAATAAACATTTTTCATTGCAAAACTCTTGCACTGACTGGTTTGCTTATAGAGAAAATATGCTCCTTTGGCGGTTATGACGTTGTTTTACTTTAGTTAGTGAAAATGCTCTTCCTAGTTTTGAAAATTTCATTAACAATTTTTCAACTTGCATCAAGTGCTTTCTTTTATCATCGGTGTCATTTGTTAAAAGGAAAGAAAACAATTAATTGAACTTTCTTCTAGTATCCGAGGCTAAATCCAATTTATGGTCGTCGTCATCGTCTTCGTCGTCGTATGAAATCAGCTAATGTGGATCCAGCACTTGTACCGAGCAGGGAGGTGAAAATACAACACAAACCAGCTGCTATTTCCGAAGCCGCTTTCCGCGAGCCTGTTTTCCAACCCTCCCCTCCCGTAATCGGGTGCAATTGGCGAGGGTGGCAAAGCCGGCCATAGGAAAAAAAACCGCGGCCAAAGTCGAGAATAGGTAATGCTTTAAACGTGACTTGGAGTTGCGAGACTATTACCAACCAGATAAACATAAATATTAAAAATATGTAATAATATGGCATATAGCGGAGACTCCGGCACAACACTGGCAGCATAAAGCAAGCCCGGTGCTGTGAGCGGGTGCGAGAAAGAATGATCACTGCCGGCCTCTCAAATTGTCAGTGTGCGGTGTGCGGTGGAAAAGAGGCCGCAGATTGTTTCGATCGTCCAACGCGCGCTCTCGCCCGAGCGCGCCCGGTGGCAGGTTCGCCGCTGGTCTGGTGCAGCCTGTTCTATAATTTGAGCCATATCGACATAACAACAGGGCCCGACGACGACAACGACGACGACGACGACGATGACGACGAAGCTGACGATAAGGAAGAATTAAACGAGTGTTATGGGTTCGATATGTGATTAAATTCTGCGAGCCTGCGATCGCGCTGCTGAAGGGCGGGCACCAGAAACGGTTGTGGCCACAGCCACAGCAGTACAGTCACAGGGCCGCTGCGCTGCCGCTACGAAGACGGTGCGGGTGGCTGAGCGAGCTTCCATCATCGCGGGTAACGATCATGTGAAATTGCTCTCGAGCACCCTGTCGGCCCCTGAGTGGACTGCAAAAACCGACCGGTAGTTATGGCTGTAGGACCCCTGGCCCGGTGGTCAACAACCTGTATATCGGTGATGGGGGATTAGAGGATTTGAACTTTGGGCAGCCAAGCCTTTTGCGTGTTGGAAGATATCGGAATTAGTAAGGGTCTGTTGGTATGGCTCAGTCATGAACTTGGTTAAATATTTTATCGATAACAGTAGACAGTTTCCATTTAAATTTTAAATCAAATAAATTAAATTAATTAACAGTTAGGTAAATTTCAGATAGATTTTCAAAGTTTTTACAGGCCAAAGTTTCGCCTGCCATTGAAATTTATTTATTAAATAAATGTTTAGTTGAAATTTGCCAAATTAACTTTTTCTGTTGAACCTTTTTCCAATTTTTATGTACATATTTCTTGCCTAACATAGCCCAAGCAACATGGTGAGTTTTATTGTACTCTTATGGCGGTTTTCATGACCAATTTTTAGTCTTAAATGCTAACATAAGACTGTAATAAAACCCATGTTGTTACTTGGGAGATAAAGGTGGATCATTCCTAGCCTTTTTATTATGCTTTCTCCTGTTCCGTTACTTAATAATTTTTCATCATGGAACGAATTAGCACAAAATAAAACCGGTGTCTAGTTGTATCTTGCTTGTTGATCGATTTTCTTCCAACAATATGACTAATTTGACTAATTGAAATTTACTCAATCATTATCACTCAACTAGACAAACAGTTAGAAACCATCCACTCAAGCGCCACTTTACAAATCTCCGAAAACTTACATCCGGAATAATCGACCTAAACAGTTCGGTTAGTTTACGTATATTCTAGGTCTTTTAACTACTTACACAGTTTACTCATAATCTTGTAAATGCAAAAATTATTACATTTTAAATACTAGGCTAGTGGGTGCACGATGTTAGGCATACTGGACGTTAGGCATAATTTACAAAAGTTTGCTTTCCTGTAGATCAATTCCAGCTCAACAAGCAAAACGATTCGTCTCGACTATTTATTTTTGATTGGAATGAAATTTTGCTGATGTGTTGGATACCACGATATATTTATAATGGCATTGTAAATTATTTTCAAAGTTTTTGTGGCCTTTCCCCTTTGAAATTTGCTTTAAAAATCAGGGAGAAAAAAACTGTTGGACATGAGTCAATTTTTAAAAATATAAAATCGATTAGCTGTAGGCTCTATAGCCTAAAGAACTTGAAAAATGTGTGTTAACGATTTCAGCACGGAACAGAAGTGGAAGCTCAAACAGTATAATGACCAAAACGCGGTAAAAACTTTTTTCCGATTTTGCCTCTATTTTGGTGCGTTTTCACATGAAAAATAATGAAGTGTATATAAAAAACAAAAATTGGGTTTTCACCATTGATATTGAAGTAAAACGCTTGAATCGTTTAATTTTTTATTGCTTTTTTAAAAAATCCTCCCTCCAGTTGACTACCATCGAAAAGACAAAAACTTTATTGGCTGCAGTTTTTGAAGCATCTTAGTGGAATATGAAACATGAAATTAAAGAAAAGAAAAAACTTCTTTCATTAATTTTAAACAACTTTTTAAAAAAGTAGATTGAATGGCCTAAACTTCGAGTTAAATAAAAAAATTGAGCCCATTTCAAAAGTTAGTCTGGACCTATTTTGGAAAAACTGAGTACGCAAAGTTGCTTACTTACATAAACTTTATACACATACAAAGTTTCATTAATTTCTGAGAGGGTGCTGCCAGCCCCATAGATGAGTTGGTCCGATCCTAATTGGTTCCACGCACTCTACATTTCAGTCGTAACCAATGCCGTAGGAATGCATACCGAAATAGCTTTCTAAATCCGTTTTATCCCAGCGGATTCGAGAACTATCAATCAATACATTACTGTACTTCGAGAAAAGCAGAGTACAATGCCGTTCATTTGACCGAAACTACTAGTTTCGTAATACAAGCGTTCCGCCGTACAGTTCAAAGCAGGAAAAACTATTTGAATTTTTAAATATTCCAACTCATGTACCAACTACTACCCTCCATGACCGTAATATGTACAATTCTAAGGACAGAACAAAAGACTAAATGATATTACCCCTTGAAAAAGACACCAACAAAGTGTCGAAACGTCGGGAAAACATCAAACTTCAGTCCTGATAAATTTCTCCGAAGACTGCCCCGCCGAACATTAACAGTTACAATTGAATCCAGTCGATAAAAAACACAACCTATCGGTAGAAGTATATTTTTGAGATATGCTGCATGCAATATAACGGAAATATGAATGACTTAATGAGTTTCGAATAATAATAATAAATTATTATGCGACTTTAACAGATACGTCCATTTTGGCTAGGACTTATAGCCTTCTTTAGTGAATGGCAAGCTTTAGACATAAAATATTGTAGTATTAAAAGAAGTTTTCTAACTTTTTCTCGTATCTTAATGAATGTTGCTTTAATTAACTGCATATTAGTGAATATGTGTAGAGTAAAGAGGGGCAAAAGTGCGATTCAATGGTTTATCAGTGCAGATTGCGCGTAATTTGACAACATTAGTATGAATGGTCGAATACTTAGATAGCTTGAAGTTATCGTAAACATTTATTGTTTATGAAGCATAATTGCTGAATTATGTGTAAATGTTACTTTGGAGCGGCTTTGATGTAAAATTTCATTACATGGCAAATACGGCTCCTGTTGATATGGAGGCTATTGCTTGTTGAAACATTGTAGCAGCGTTTCGCATCACTCAAACACCTTTTTACCTTTGTTATACTATAACAAAGGTTTAAAAATTGGTCGAAAAACACGAAATTGATCCGAGGCCCGGAGGGTCAAGTCACATATACCAATCGATAGGGTTCGACGATTTGAGCAATGTCTGTGTGTGTGTGTGTGTGTGTGTGTGTGTGTGTGTGTGTGTGTGTGTGTGTGTGTGTGTGTGTATGTATGTAATGACTTTTTCTATCGCCTGTTTCTCAGAGATGGCTGAACCGAATGGTTCGCTATTACTTTTGTTTGAAAGGTGTTATTGTCTAGTAGATCACTATTGAGTTGCTTCGTGATACGACGTTTCGTTTAAAAGTTATAAGCAAAAATGTGAAAAATACGTGACACGGGTTTCTTCGGAACTACATGACCGATTTCAACGATCTTAGTATCAAATGAAAGCCCTTATTAAAGCTAAATTGTTCAGGAATTTTTAATTGAAAACAAACAAGTAGTTTAAATGTTATGCTTAAAAAACCTGTTTTGACAAGGTAATAATTATCGCCTGTTTCTTAGAGATGGCCAAACCAATTTATGCGCTATTAGTCTCATTTGAAAGATAATATATCGTAATAGATCACTATTGAATGGTTTTTTGATTGGACGTTTAGTTTGAAAGTTATGAGCAACCGTATACACCACACCAAAATTAACAATAATTTATAATGATTTTAACCAAGATAATTTACCTAATTTGAATTATTTTAATATCAAACGAGAGGTTTTGACACTACGAATATATATGCAAAATTGCATAAGAATTGGTTGTACCGGTTAAAAGATATTAACCCTCGAACACTCGCGTTAACTTTTGTAACGCAGTTACTCGCGCGCACAATAGCCCCAAACCAAAGAAAACATTTGCACTAGAGTTTTGACTGGGAAAACTTGGTTTTAGGTTTACCGAACCTTTGAAAGAGTTTCTTGAAATTGAAAGCTCTATCGTCTGGTGGAATTTAAATTTTTATCAATACCCCTAAAAGTGAAATAAAAAAATATTTTTCTTCAGTGTCAATATAACACATTGATGTGTTCTGCAAAGTTATAGAACATATTATTACAAGAAATTTTGCTAAAGACATTAATCTTCTATCTCTGCAGTGAAGATAGAAATATCCAATTTATTGTATATGAATTTGTAAAATCAGTTTTTCTATTTTTGCTCTTTTTGTAATTGTTGTATGACTTTTTCATGAACTACAAAATTGTACAAATAGTAAAAATACAGAACGTTGCTGAAAATAGTATACCTCTATGTTTGCTAGTTTAGGATCTGTGGAACTTTGATTATAAAAAATACCCTAATTTTGACTCCGCATTACTCGACTACTAGCAGACGGCTACATTTTAAACATTTAACATTTCCTGATAATTTGCTGCATAAATTTTTCCAACAATTTTAATTATTAATGCTTTGAATAATTATAATATTTTGCTCACAATAAGTTTGTTGAAGAATATACGTTAGTTAAACAACGATTTATAACTTTATAACAATATGGCGTTGAAAAACCTACACGTGTTGTATAAAATACAACAGCGTGAGTTAATAAAAATTGATGAAAATTATTCAAGAAAACTCTATTGATGTGATTCAAATAGAATGGCATTACAGGAAACTATACATAGTTCAAAAACCTATAAACTAGACCTTTACTAGACAATGTATATGCTAAAGGATAAGATTTCCACTTACAACTTGCTTTTATTTGCACTTACTCAGATTAATAACAACTTACTTATCCTTACTCGGCAATTTCACGGAAAAAGGATCTATCAAAATTTAAAAGTGTTCCTATTTTGTTCAAATTTTCTAAACTTATTCAATTTTCAAAAATTTTATGTATCAGGTATCAGGTATCAGCATCTTTGGCTCGAGCAGCACGTTCCTCACAATCATGTGGAAGATTTGTGCCTTGCCCATCTTGCCCGTGTCATCATTTACCTGATGAGGACGGGAAGGAAAACAGGAGGAATAGGAAGGGGTGGATGAGGAATTTGGACAAACACAAACATATATATACCGAGAGATTTTTGTATCCCCGAGGGGATACTGCAATCCTTGGTAGTTAACTTATCAAAAGTACACCCCCTGGGGGGTATACTCATGATAAATAAGAGCTTATAGCTCAATACCGCTTTCGGTAAGGAACATCAAAATGTCTCGTAATTTTAGTTTCCTAAAATCCGATTCATTTAAGACGTAGGATCCAAAGATCCTATGACGCAATTGTGCTACTGTAGGACAGTTGCAAATTACGTGATATGGTGTACCGTAGTCGGATTCACATAAATTACAATGAAACGATTCAGCTCGCTGAATCGTAGCCATATGATAATTTAGTCTGCAGTGACCAGTCAGTGATCTGACAAGAATACTGCAATTTACCTTTGAGTGTTGCAAAAGAAATTTCGCAACCTTCTCACAAGGCTTAACAATGAAACTTTTCGTTTGACGACAAGTTTCAAGATTTTCCCAATAACGTACATGTTCAGATGAAAACCAAGATCGAATCTTTTGTTTTATCCAACATGCCGCAATTGGTAAAGCAGGTTCCGGTCCGAAAACCGACTTTTCTGCTCCAGATCTTGCTAGTTCATCAGCCCATTCATTTCCGGTTATACCAGAATGGCCAGGAACCCAAACCAGATGAACGGCATTTATAATGCTTAGTTCTTCTAATTGGGTGTGGCAGGCGATGACTGTTTTAGATTTAGAATTAGCCGCACAAAGGGCTTTTATAGCGGCTTGACTGTCAGAACAGAAGTAGATAATCTTGCCTATCAGTTCTTTCTGAAGTGCAAACTGAGCTCCGCACATAATTGCAAAGATTTCAGCTTGAAAAACGGTGCAGTAACTACCCAACGAATAGGATTCCTCCAATTCCAGCTCACGGCAGTAAACACCAGCACCCGCGCGACCTTCGTACAAGGAACCATCGGTATAACAGACCACATAGTCGGAAATTTTCCTTTCCATGTAGCCTGACATCCAATCCTCTCTAGGAGGAAAGTCACTTGAGAAAGTCCTATACGGGAAAGTACGCATGAGCGTTACATCGCTAGGAGCAAGGGCAAACTTGTCCTCAGCAACAATTTGCGACCACAATCGAGTATGACCAGTGGAACCGTCCACAGACTGCCAAAGGCCAATCGTGTGTAGTCGATAGGCACATATTAGTGCCTCTTGCTTCAGGTGGAAGTGTAGAGGTTTAATATTGAAAATAGCTTCTAGGGCGGCAGTAGGAGTTGTAGTAAATGCACCAGACATTGCCATTAAACACATCCTTTGAAGATGGTTTGGCTTTGTCTGGACAGTCACAACTTCCCCTCTCTGCCACCATACAAGACAACCATACGCCAGTATTGGTCTGACAACGACCGTGTACAACCAGTGTATGTAATTGGGTTTAAGTCCCCAAAAGTTGCCAATTGCTCGTCTACATTGCCCAAAGGCCATGCACGCTTTTTTAATTCGGAAATCAATATTTGTGTACTACCCGAATAAAAATGTATAGCAAAAAGACATTAAATTTCACTGTTACAAACATTGAAAAACTTCGAAAAACCACATTGAAACAGTGAAAATCTTTGTAAAAGTTACACTGAAGTTACCATGAATATCACTGTTTTCACAGTAAATTTTAATGGAAACCGCCAATTTTACAGCGAATAAGGGGGTGATTAAGTGATGTAACACTAAATTTTTCGGCTTTTTCCCATACAAATAAAAACCAAAAACAGTAAAATTTGTGGTACATTCACTATAAGTTTTACACTGTTTTACAACGAAGTTACAATGAAATTTAAGATAAGTTCTGCAAAAAAAATTGTAGGCTTTCGGATTATTAGGACAAAATAAAACCGGCTGATTAATTACGGTATTTCATGTTTTTGAAAAGGTATGATGACAATGAATTTGATAGGCTTCGAAATATTATGATTTTCGAGCCGCATTCATCGCTCATATTAGGAAAGTATTAGAGGTTAGTACACCTACTTAAACAAATTCCGCTTTTTCCCATTTACGCCTTATCTCTATCTGTTAGATCCTATCGACTCTTTATTTCATTACTGTCTTCTATCGTTCCCTCTGTCAATTGTAAACACCCTTATTTTTTTTTTCGTTCGAATGACATTCATTCGAAAGTTAAACCGATTCGTATTCTTGTTTTCGTTCGAATCAATTCGAACGTTCGAACGCCCCCTTCCTTTTGCTCATACGAATATGAGAATAGTGCTTCCCGATTCATTCGAAGCAAACTATTCGTACGAATGCTGGATCCGCCCGTAAACAAGAATAAAGGTGAAAATCTACCGTTATAAAAAATTAATTAAATGCCTGACACCTCATTCGATGTCAAGACGTACACAACGAGGTTAGTCTATTCCATAGGAACGCAGTCTTTCCCCGAGCACCCGCGTTAAGAATCGTAGCTAATATGTTGACAGACGAACAAGTAAGTCGCAAGCGCCTGCATAGTGTCGTCGTCCCGTCAGTAAAACGAATTAGATTAAACTTCTGGCTCGTCGGTTTCTACAGTAGACGGAGGAAGAGACACAATTTGTGTCTACAAATAACTCAACCTGCCAAGGATTGGATCTTAGATAGATTATTTCCTGCTTCGAAACAATTTGCATTATTGCCGAATTATATGAAAAATTTTCCAAGAACGGTACAGTGAAGTTACAGCATAAAGTGTTGTAAACAGTAAAATTCATTGTAATCGTAAAGTTTTTACATTAATATGAAAAAATTTCTAAGAACGGTACAGTGAAGTTACAGCATAAAGTGTTGTAAACAGTAAAATTCATAGTAACCGTACTGTTTTTACATTAATATTCGTTATGCATTTCTACCCGGGTAGTCAAGCTTGGAGTTGAGAATCAACCCCACGTACTTCACTTCGTTCACAACATCAACATCCGAATCGTAAAAGCGCAGAGCGCGAGCTCCATTGGTATTTCTACGTCTTGAAAATAAGACGATAGATGTTTTGCTCGGATTTACCGAAAGTGCAGTTTCTCGGCACCACGTTTCTACGACACGTAGTGCCTGCTGCATTAAGTCAAATAATGTGCTTATGCACTTTCCAACTACTAGGATGAGATAGTCATCCGCAAAACCACCATATGACGGATAGCCTAGACCAGCGGTTCCCAACCTTTTTTCGGTTCGCGTACCCCCTGACGGATTTCCCTATACTATTCTGAAGCGAACTAAAGTTTTGGCGTACCCCTGGGGGTTCGCGAACCCCCATTTGGGAACCGCTGGCCTAGACCATTGAGTTTCCTCAATAGGCCGTCCGCCACAAGGTTCCATAAAAGAGGCGAGAGAACGCCACCTTGTGGACATCCACAAACACTTTGCTTCCAAATGCTTGCTTGCCGTAAGGACGAAAAAAGCAATCGGTTACTAAGCATTTGTTCTATCCACTTTATGATTATTGAAGGCACATTATGATAACGAGCAGCCTCCAAAATGGAAGCGAAAGATACGTTATCAAACGCGCCTTCAATATCCAAAAAAGTTCCTAAGCAAGATTCCTTTTGTGAAAAAGCAACCTCAATTTTATCCACCACATCATGTAATAAAGTGGTTGTAGACTTGCCACTTTGATAAGCATGCTGTGCTGAATGAAGAGGAACTTCTACTAAGCTTGTTTCGCGGATGTGGTGATCAACAATCCGCTCAAGTGATTTAAGCAAGAAAGACGTTAGACTGATTGGTCTAAAACTTTTGGCTTGCTCGTATGTCGCGCGTCCACCTTTAGGAATAAACTTAATGGTTATTTCACGCCATTGAGTTGGGATGTACCCAATAGCAATACTACACACAAACATCCTTCTCAGAATGTGTTTGAAGTACTTGAATCCTTTTTGCAGTAGAATAGGGTATATTCCATCTGTTCCAGGAGATTTGTATGGAGAGAAGCTGTTCACGGCCCACTCAATCGCTTCAATTGTGACAAGTCTCCGAGCAAAAGCCCATGAGTCTAAGCCACCTAAAACGATTTCTGGATCGTTTCGAACTTCAGGTTCCACACAGCCCGGAAAGTGACTATAAAAGAGACATTCCAGGATTTCATTGTCATTCGAACAATATTCACCGTTCGAACTTCGAATGTTATTAACCTGATAATCTTTCGATTTTGACAGTATTTTATTAAGTCGACTTGCCTCGCCGAAACTGGAAACGTTGCTACAGAACCTGTGCCAGCTCGTGCGTGCTGAAGATCGTAAAGCCTTTGCATAGGCTTTCCGGGCCTGCTTGAAAGGCTCCACGCCATCCCTCCGACGTCTATTCCAGGCTCTCCTGCATCGTTTCTTTAGTTCCGCGAGATGAGAGTTCCACCATGGTGTTCCTCTAGTCGTTTTAATAGTTTTTAGTGGGCAAGCTACTTCAAAAGCTTCCGCAATAAAAGATGTTGTGACATCTACAGCCACATCCAAGTCGATCGATGACTCAATCGTTGGTTCGAATCCTTGAAATTTCGTCGCCAGTTCCTCCTCAAAGAGTTCCCAGTCAGAAAATCTCGGATTGCGAAATGTTGCAGCGTTCAAGGAGACACCCAAATGATCAAAATATATAAAGCAATGATCAGATATTGGTGTCTCATTTGAAACATGCCATTGTGCCAACTCATGACTGATCCTGTTAGAGCAGAGTGTTATATCTAACACTTCCTCTCTACCAGCTCGTATGAAAGTTGGACAATTGCCAATGTTGAGTATTCCAAGGTTGGTACCACTCAAATATTCCATCAAATCAGAGCCTCTCAGATTGATATCCGAGCTGCCCCAAATGATGTGATGGGCATTGGCATCACTGCCTACAATGAGCGGAAGCCCACTAGATTGGCAGTATCTCACCACATTTCTGAAATCGTCGCTGGGAGACGGTTCATCGTGTGGTAAGTATGCAGAACAGTAGACATAGCGCCTATGGACATCATCCACGACGAGTTCTACTGTGACTGCACAAATATCTCGAGTAGTCAACTCAGAGATAAGGCATGCACTAATTGACCTATGCAACAATATGCATGCCCTGGGCATCAAACGAGGATTTGTCATACCAGTTTTGCTGAAAACAGCAAAGTTCTGGTTTCCAATATCCGTCGAATGAAAGTACCCCTTGCGAAAATATGGCTCCTGGACCAATGCGATGGTGACAGAGCCATTAAAAAGTTTTTCGCATAAATACAAATTTGCTGCCCGTTTGTGTTGAAGATTTATTTGTGCGACTCTAACTATTTGACTAGCGGAGTATATGCACAAACAATCTCCAACACAGATCAGACAGCAAATTGTAAGCGAAGCCAATTAAGTTGGCCAGAACGCACTTGGCGTAAAACCCATAAGGGAAATTGGGCAGGACTACTATGCTGTTCCCACGAAACGCAAGGGACAACAAAGATCGACCGTACCAGAGCCCCGCATGGCACAGTAGGGGCAAGATGCCCAAAGCACTCCGTTCGCGACTGGCATGTTTTCACCCCTCCAGCCATTCAGTCATCGGCACGGAGATAGACCTTGACTTAGGGGCACCTGATTTGCCGACTCCCGGCAGGATCAGGTCCCGTGGCTCAATTTTTGCCCAAACGTACAATTCGGCACCAACCGCCAAAGGGCGTAAGTGCAGATTGTGTAAAACAGACCGATTAAGAGTCTCTCTCTCTCTCTCTCTGTGCTAAGCCAGCTGAGAAAATAACTCTCTCCCGGTGTGCTCCCACCCCGCAGCCGCGCCCTCCGAAAATCCTGCACCGAACTGCACGATTAGGTAGCCGGAAACCACACGGCGAGTGTTCCACCTTCTCTGTCTGCATACGACAACCAAAGTTGCGTACCACCAGGTGCGCAACTTTGGCTACCGTACCCCAGCCGGCACCTCGTGGAGGTAGAGATAGGAGTTAGAAAACAGAGGTGATATATTTGCACATGTTCACTCATTTGCCAGCCAATTATTCAATTTTCAAAAATTTTATGTAAACCAACCGTATAACAAAGGTTCCTTTCACCACTAGGTGGATTAAATCGGGTTTTTAAAAATGCGGTGAGAGTAATTCTCAAAATATATTTCTATTTTCCATAATTTGATCAAACCCCATAAAACGTCTTGTAGGGCAAAAATGCGATTCACGGGCGGAGCAAAAGTGCGTTTCATGGACAAGTAAATAATGCGTTGGTAATTATGAATTGGATTCAAACGAACTTTTGCCTGCCTAGTGGGCATTTTTATTTTTCGTAAAACTTTCCTACGATTTTCTTCGTAATTATCCATTAGAGTAAGGCGGGGCATAAGTGCGACTTTTGAAGTTGTCTTCAATTTTCATGAAATGCAGCACAACAGTAAACTATATATTTAATATTGATGTAACAACTCAACATCTTCACATTCAGCTATAAATCATCTGGAGTAATAAAATTCATCATTTTTCTGATCAGGTGCCGAATTGCACTTTTGTCAAATTAGCACGGAAAAAGTGTGTTGACCGCGTGGTAAATGTTCGAAGTTTGAATTTATGAAATTAGTGCAGTAGTAGCTAACAAAGCCGTAATATCTTCAATCTGCGAGAAGTTCCAGATAGGAATATTGTCAATTTTTGCCTCTGTGTTTTTTGTTGGTGTACTGCAGCTTCCGTCAGACTGAAACTTCTAGCAACCGTTTTTTCAACAAGCATTGTTTCGGTATTTCTGATATCTGTAATACAGTGCTTAGAAGTGCATATAATTATCTAGGTGTTTTTGCCTTGTCCATGAATTGCACTTTTGTCCCATTTGGTGCTTGGCGGGATTTGATTAAATTATGTAAAATAAAAATATATTTTGTAAATTTTTCTCACCACTTTTTCAAAAGTGATGTTTGAGTAATGTGAAATACTGTTTCAACTATGTTTATATTGCGTTTCCCATATAACGAAATAAAACATCCAAACCGCACTAATTGAACATTTCCATTCAACTCAGCAATTATTATTCGTAAATAGTAAATGTATACGATGGACTTTATAACCTGTCAAAGTATTTACCCATCCATATCAATGTTGTCAAATCATGCGGAATCGACACCGATAAATCATTGAATCAAACTTTTGCCCCGCCTTACTCTACCTCAAAAAAATAAATCTAATATTAACTTTTGTTGTAGTGCAGAACAAGGCCTACTATGTTCTTTTTATGATAATGACAGCAGTATGATTATTTCAAATCATTGTGTGATAAAATAAGCGCAATTGTATATGTATTTTGTCTTTTTCTACGAGATTTATGCCTTTTTGACTTTAAATGGTCGTTTCTCCAAAACTATGCCTACGATTTTTTTAAATTTTGACTGAAGCTGGTGGAAAGTAATACTCTCACGCAGAGGACCCGGATTCAAATCCTAACGCCGCAGAAGTCATGAATGATCCAAGCTGTTAAAGTGACTATAATTTACCAAAAAAACTACACCTACCCACCTAAGATGGCAGCCCCAACACGAGAGTCGGTAGCACGGCCCTAGTAAGGCAACCTAGCTAAACCTTTGTATTATAAAAAAAACACAGAAATTCGACTCAAAATATACGGCCTGGACAAAGGCGACGAAATAAGAATATGGAATGAAGGCTTGGTACCTGGAATTGCAGATCGATGAATTTCGCAGGTGACGACCTGGCGCTCCTCGAATAACTTGAACCCCGCAAAATTGTTATGAACCCTTGTCACGGTCGCCATGTGGAAACTTCGATTAATTTATGCATAACACCACAATAGATCAAAGAACTGGTCGCAGTGGTCCAAGGTCCCCAACAAGGAAAAAAAAATTTATGCATAAGCCTTCGTGGTCAACTTTTGACTGTGACTACCCAAGTAGCACTTGTAACTAATCATAAAAGTAAAAAAATACAAAAAGGTTGCACAGCAGTTACATTTAGGATACTTGTAACGAGTTAGGTTACATAAAATTAAAAATAGTTACTCTTTAGTTTTCTTGTGACAAAAATCTCAAAAAGTTACCAGGTAGTTACCAAATGACCAAATTGAAACCTTTTTTTCGAACTGTCAACAACTTGGTCATCGCAAAACAGTCACATTTCAGTTACGAGTTACCAATTAGTTATCAAGTGACACAAATGAAACCTTTTTCCAAGTTTGTCATCAACTTGCTGGTCGCAAAACAGTTAATTTTCCGTTACGAGTAGTTACGAAGTCAAAAATAGTCGGCTAGTAACATTCTCGCAACAACTTGTTCACTGTTCCTTGTAAACACAACGGATTAAGCAAAAACTAGATCTCAAGAATTTTACTTATGGTAAAGATAAACAATTGGTACACGGGTTGTAAAATGCTCTTGTAAATGCGTTTGTTTACTTAATTGATGGTACTTGGAATCTTCTCCGCACAGACATTGATATTAAATAAACAAATTTTGATTATTCTCAAACGTCAAAACGATCAAGTTACATCGAAACAAAACCGGTAATGAAAATAGGTTACAGTGTAACTTAGAAATGACGACATAAGAAATAAGTGACTACAACAGATTTAATATTGGTTACCGTAACCGATAGCGTAACCAGGTCGAAGGCTAAGATTACGTGCAACTAGAATGTAACTGAATTGTAACCTTCTATGATTAACACTGCTGGTAAACTGTTTTATTCAAAGTGAAACTATTCTTTGATATTAAATTAACACTTTCTTTTCACAAGAATCACTAAAAAACACCTTTTTCCGATATCTATGAACAGTGTCTGCTTAAAATTATTTCATGCAATATGCCGAAAACGATACAAAACTTCAAGGACGATGGTGTAGTAGTTAAAACCAAAGGCAAAATGGCTATGAATTTTACTAAGTGATAGCGAAAATAATTTGTTTTTAATGATTTCTAGGTGAATGCTCCACTAATTCATTATTGCTAAGAATAAATTAAAAATCAGAAAATTAAAATTAAAACTTTTATATTTGTACATATTTGTTTTACAAAAAATCAATTTTTCAAAGAAGTAAATAACGAAAAGCTAGATTAAATGAGAGCGCGTAATTTTTTCAAAGCTTGAATCATGCATTTCACCATAAATTTGAAACTGCATTAAAATTTGTGTTGAAATAACAAGCGAAATTTATACACTCTTCTATATTCAACAGTTAAATTTACTGCTTGACGTTGACAGCCATAGATTGAAATATTAAACCTGCTGCATTGTTTTCGCCATGCAATAAAAGTTTCAAGATAACTAATTTGCCATCAATTGAAAGTCAATTTACAGTTTATGTGTAACTTCAATAGTAACCATTTTGTAACTATACATGTTACATATTGGTTATTGAATAACTGTTAATGTAACCATATTTAGTTACATAAGTTGCGCTATTTCGGTTACACAACTGTTATATTTTAGGTTACTGTAACCGAAGTTTTACATTTAAATTTGTCGCATATCAGCCGCTGCGACTCAATTATGACAACGTGTGCTACTTGGGATATCATCCCTATTCTGTATTTTGAACGGATCTTTATTTCGTTCGACTTATTTCGAAACGAGTTATTTTGCACATTTGATTTTCCTGGTGGAAAGGAGAACACCATTAACTTTCGTTTGAAAATCCAATCCATTCAGAATAGGGGTGTATATTTCGATGAAAATTATATCGAGGGAAAAGCGTGAACAAGCATTTACAGAGCATATTGAACTATGTTTGTAAAATAGATTTCTTCTTCTTCAGCAGCATAGAGCCGGGGTGGCTCGTGCTGTTTCAAGCACTCGTCTCCATTCAACTCGGTCTTGGGCCACTCGTCGCCAATTTCCTAGTCGTCTCAGAAGTCGCAAATCGCTTTCGACCTGGTCGAGCCACCGTGCACGTTGGGCCCCCCTATTCCAGGTGCCGGTGGGGTTTTTGAAGAGGACTATTTTCGTCGCACTGTCGTCCGGCATCCTTATGACGTGTCCGGCCCACCGTAGCCTGCTAACTTTCGCTAGATGTACGATGGGAGTCTCCCCAAGCAGTGCCTGCAGCTCGTGATTCATACGCCTCCGGCACTCTCCGCTTTCAGTTTGTACTCCGCCAAATATCGTCCGCAGCACTTTCTGCTCAAACACGGCAAGGGCGCGTATGTCCTCCGTAAGCAGCGTCACGGCTTCAAGTCCATATAGAACTACCGGTCTAATAATGGTTTTGTACATTGTTAGCTTCGTGCGGCGGCGTATGCTCCCTGATCGTAGCGTTCTACGAAGGGCAAAGTAGGCCCGATTTTCCGCTTGGATGCGCCGCTGGATCTCCTTACTAGTGTTGTTGTCTGCGGTCACCAGCGATCCCAAATACACGAACTCCTCTACCACTTCTAGTTCGTCGCCGTCAACGGTTACCGTCCGTGGGAGGCGCGCATTTGTTTCCTTTGAGCCTCTTCCTTTCATGTATTTGGTCTTCGACGCATTTATTTTTAGCCCAATTCTCCTAGACTCCGCTTTCAGTCTGGCGTAGATTGCCTCCGCCGTCGCAAAGTTCCTGGCAATGATATCGAAGTCATCTGCAAAGCCTAGAAGTTGACTACCCTTGGTAAAAATCGTGCCTCTCGTTTCTATGCCCGCTCGTCGGATCACCCCCTCAAGAGTGATGTTGAACAGCATCGGGATAGATCGTCACCTTGTCTCAACCCTCGTCGCGTCTCGAAGGGACTCGAGAGTGTCCCAGAGATGCGTACGAAACACATCACTCGATCCAATGTAGCTCTGATCAGTCGCGTCAGTTTGTCCGGAAAACCGTATTCGTGCATTATCTGCCATAGCTTGTCTCGATCGACTGTATCGTATGCTGCTTTGAAATCAATAAAGATGTGATGCGTGGGCACGCTGTACTCCCGACATTTCTGCAAGATCTGTCGGATAGTAAAAATTTGGTCCGTAGTTGCGCGAGCCCCCATGAAACCCGCCTGATAATTCGGCGGCATTTACCAGCGTAATACCACGATAGTTGCAGCGGTCTAGCCGATCACCCTTTTTGTAGATGGGACAAACCACTCCTTCCATCCATTCCTCCGGTAGCTTTTCCTCCTCCCAAATCCTCGAAATAACCCAGTATAGAGCCTTTGCTAGCGTTTCTCCGCCATGTTTATAAAGCTCTGCCGGTAGGCGGTCCTTCCCTGCGGCTTTATTGGTCTTCAGCAGCCTGATTTCTCGTTTGACTTCTTGGAGATCAGGTGCTAGGACATCACTATCTTCCATGGGCGCTCCTAGGTTAATTTCCGTTCCGCCTCCTTCTGCGACTTCGCCATTGAGGTGTTCATCGAAGAACTGCTTCCACCTGTCGACCACCTCGCGCTCGTTTGTAATTAGATTCCTTCCCTCGTCCCTACACATGTCAGGTTTCGGTGTGTAGCCCTTCCGAGTTTGGTTCACCTTCTCATAAAACTTGCGCGTGTCATTAGCTCGGAATAGTTGCTCTAATTCTTCGCGATCTCTGTCCTACTTTTGGCGCTTTTTTCTCCTCAGGATCGTGGTCAACTTGTTCCTAGCTCGTCGGTACTTGGCCAGGTTCTCTCTAGTGGCAATACTTAGATAATTTTTCCAAGCATTTTTTTTCTCCTCCACCGCTTGTTGGCATTCCCCATCAAACCAATCATTTTGTGTACTCCGAGGCTCAATACCTAGTGCCGCGGTAGCGGCCTCTCCGATGGCCGAGCGTATTCTGCCCCAACCGTCTTCGAGGTTTGAAGCACTTAACTCCTCGGAAGAAGGCAGTGCCTCATTCAGTACTCGCGCGTAGTTCTCGGCAGCTTGTGGGTTATCTAGCTGCCTGATGTTCAGCCGAGGAGGGCGGCTTTGACGTGTCCGGTATACGGTGGACAGCTTTGAGCGCACATGTACTGCTACTAGGTAATGGTCAGAATCGATATCCGCACCCCGCCGGGAGCGTACGTTCGTGATGTTAGAGAAGAACCGGCCCTCTATGAGAACGTGGTCAATTTGGTTCATTGTACGTTGGTCAGGTGATCTCCAGGTGGCTTTGTGGATATCCTTGCGCGAGAAAAAGGTGCTTCGGATCACTAGGCCTCGGGAAGCTGCGAAGTTTATACATCGTTGGCCGTTATCGTTTGTGTCGGTGTGCAGGCTATGGGGTCCTACCACCGGTCTATACATTTCTTCCCTACCGACCTGGGCGTTCATATCCCCGATGACGATCTTGATGTCCCGTGACGAGCAGCTGTCGTACGTAGCCTCCAGCCTCGCGTAGAACGCTTCTTTCTCATCGTCGGGTCTACCTTCGTGCGGGCAGTGCACGTTAATGATGCTATAATTGAAGAAACGACCCTTTATCCTCAATACACACATTCTCTCGTTGATCGCCTTCCAATCTATCACGCGATCCTGCATTCCGCCCAGCACTACAAAGCCCATTCCCAGTTCGTTGGTGGCGCCACCGCTCTAGTAAAACTGGGCCTTTCCGCCACGGATCTTCCATACCTTCTCTCCTTTGCGACAGATTTCCTGCAGAGCTACGATGCCGAGTTTGCGGGGTTTCAGCTGTTCAATCAGCACCCGCTCGCAACCTGCGAAATTTAGCGATCTGCAGTTCCAAGTCCCGAGTCTCCATTCGTCGTCCTTATTCCGTCGCCTAGGTCGATGCCGAATATTCCGCTCCGTATATGCTTGAATGTTGTTAGTTTGTTTATTTTAGGTGTGTAGCCGTACTGGGGCAACACTACCGAGTCTCGTGATGGGGCTGCCATCTTATAGTGCCGAGACTCACTATACCTCCTTCCCGGTTAGTATACGACCTCAGTTTCCACCAGGGTTGGTTACCCGATCTCCGCTAAGGTTGCTCGTATTCCGGCTGGTACCACGAGGAGGTCGGGATCGGAGTTGCTGGATAAGAGGCTATCGACCACTATGGGGTCTATATTCCGCATTATCCAGCCGTTTACCAACCAAAAAAAATAGATTGTAAAATTGTAAAATAGATATTTTTATTAAATATTAGCACACATCGAAAATAAGGAGAAAAAACCTGATTTAATCCACCTAGTGGTGAAAGGAACCTTTGTTATACCGTCTTACTTGCGATTTGACACGACACGTTTGGTTTACATGAAATTTTTGGAAATTGAATAAGTTTACAAAATTTGAAACAAATAGAAGCACTTATAAATTTTGATAGTTCCTTTTCTCATGAAATTGCTGAGTAAGTTGTTACTAATGAGGGTAAGTGCAAGTAAAAGTAAGTTGTAAGATGAAATATTATTCTTTAACATATATATTGCGTAGTAAAGGTCTAGTTAATAGGTTTTTGAACTATGCATAATTTCCTGTAACGCCATTCTATTTGATTCACAACAATAAAGTTTTCTTGAATAAATTTCATCAATTTTTATGAACCTTCGGTTACTCACGTTGTTGTATTTTGTACACCATATGTAGGTTTTTGAATGCCATATTGTTATATAGTTACAAATCGTATATTACGTATATACTAACGTATATTCTTCAATAAACTTGTTATGAGCAAAATGTCAGAATTATTCAATGCATTATTACTTTAAATTGTTAGGAAAATAGATTAGCATAAACCGACATCACAGAAACGAAGCAAGTAGCATGTGAGGTGTACCGCAATTGGCCCCAACTGGAATTTTCTTTCGTTTCTTCATATGGAAAAATGGTGTCTGTGTGCAGCAAAACTACCAGCAAATGTAAAATGTTTAAAATGTATCCGTCTGTTGGTAGTCGAGTGATTCGGGATCAAAATCAGGGTATTTTTTATAATCAAAGTTCTACAGTTCGTAAACAAGGAAACATAGAGGTATACTATGTTCAGCAAAGTTGTGTATTTTTATTATTTATATAACTTTGTAATACATGAAAAAGTCATACAACAATTACAAAAAGAGCTAAAATAGAAAAACTGATTTTTCAAATTTATATACAATAAATAAGATCTCTTCGTTGAAGAGATAGAAGGTTACTGTCTTCAGCAAAATTTCTTGTAATAATAAGCTCTAAAACTTTGCAGAACACATCAATGTGTTATATTGAAACTGTAGGAAAATAATTTTTTTATTTCACTTTTAGGGGGATTAATCAAAAATCAAATTCTACCAGACGATAGAGCTTTCAATTTCAAGAAACTCTTCCAAAGGTTCGATAAACTTAAAACCAAGTTTTCCTAGTCAAAACTCTAGTGCGCACGTTTTCTTTGGTTTTGGGCTATTGTGCGCGCGAGTAACCGTGTTATAAAAGTTGGCGCGAGTGTTCGACGGTTAATATCTTTTGACCGGTAAAATCAATTCTTATGAAATTTTGCATATATATTCGTAGTGTGAAAACCTCTCGTTTGATGTTAAAATAATTGAAATTAGGTTCTTTTTCTTGGTTAAAATCATTATAAATTATTGTTAATTTTGGTGTGGTGTATTGAATTACTCATAACTTTGAAATTAACCATCCAATCAAAAAACCATTCAATAGTGATCTATCCGGCTGTATTACCTGCCAAATGAAACTAATAGCACATAAATCGGTTTGGCCATCTCTGAGAAACAGGCGATCATTTGAGCCATGTCAAAACTGGTTTTTTAAGCATAACTTTTAAACCACTTGTTTGTTTTCAATAAAAATTGGCGTGAAGTTTAGCAATAGTAAGAGCTTTTATTTGGTAATAAGATCAATGAAATCGGCTATGTGGTTCCGGAGAAAATCGTGACACGTAGTTTTCACATTTTTGCTTATAACTTTTAAACTAAAAGTCAGACCACGAAACCATTTAATAGTGATATACTAGGTAAAAATACCTTTAAAATAAAAGTTATAGCAGACGAATCGGTTCAGCCGTCTCCGAGAAATAGGCGATTGAAAATTGAAGCGCACACACATACACACATACACACACACACACACACACACAGACATTGCTCATTCGTCGAACCTGATCGATTGGTATATGTGACACGGCCCTCCGGGCCTCAGATCGACTTCGTGTTTTTCGACCAATTTCTAAACCTTTGTTATATTGTATAACAAAGGTAAAAAAGGCTTATTGCTTAGTGTGAGGTCCTATCTAGGGTCGTAAAATGTGTCATAAAACCTAGAAAACAAACAAGCAAAATATAAAATTATGTAGCAAAGTATGAATCTGTTAAGGATTGGAATGATTGCAAAATGTCAAAATGTTGTGAATGGCAAAAGGGTTGGTAGGAACATTATTTTAATGTATTACAGCTTACACTTATTTTTATTGATATGCGACTTAAAATAGGATAAAAATTGGGTCTATGATGTATGTGTAATGTAATGTTTTAAGTATAACTATAAAATCCTTCGTCTGTTCCTCCACTCTGCTCAGTTTGGCACCAAAAGTTTCAAAATCTAAATGTGCTCGTATTACAGTAAGTGTTGCGGGAACTAGAATCGTTTCGGACCTCTCGTAATCAAACTCTTAATTTTATCAGAGTGAGCTTCACGCTACAATCTTTTAATCTTTAGTTTTTGGTATAACTTTTTATGCATGTACTAATAATAAATGTCTTCAACGTATTTTATATATTCTGTGTTCCACAACAACATTTATGTGTTTTTGAACTGTATTTAGAAGTTATAAGTTTTAATCTGTTTCTAACATTAATTATATCACTTACAATTTTAACGAAATAATGTGATCAAGCCTAATTTTGTGTTCTAATTTATTAGTACACGTCTGACTGTCAAATCTGCAATTGTTGTTTGGGTTATCGTTATCTGTTACCTGTCACAGTAAAGTTTTCATTCTTATTTAACCGTGACCGCCAACTTATCCTAATAGTTTACGGGATTTTGTTCAACGGCGACAGGAAGATTGCATAACGCAACATTTTTTCACATTTATCAACAATTGAAGCACCAGTTGCGTAACAATTCCAAAATTCCCATAACTCTCTGGTTACACGATGGATTGAATCAATCAAGTCATCAGCTGAAACAATCCTTCCACTTTTATTGAGTAGTATCCGATAGAAGTAGATACAGAATAGCAGGGTTCGCACAATACTGCTCCGCGGTGCATCAGAACTATTAGTTATAGGGCAGAAGCACCGGTTTTAGCCATAGCACCTGTTTTGGCCATACTTGTATTTACGTGTTAATTGATGAAATATATGGCTAATAATGCAACTTTAGATGAAACTAAATCAAATTTTTGATATTTTTCCATATAACGTATATGAAAACTAATACTAGAAAATTATTATTCTAGGAATATTGCAAAAATAAAAAAGGCCTCCCTTAATTTCCCACATAACCTATTGCCAGCATAGTACGAGAGGAACTTTCAGTACATAACATTTATTATCTAAAATTATTTATTTTTTGTTGGGTTTTTCCATATGGTGTAATGGATTATTTCTCAAACCATATCGATCATATGATAAACGTAAAGAAGTATATTTTATATAAAAAAGGATGTTTAGCTATAGGAGATCAAAAACTTTCGCTGTGCCGCTTTTGGCCATACGTTAAAGCAATTTCATATTTCATATGCCCGTTTTCGCCATATGTAAAATCTATTGATATTTAGTTCTGAAATGGTGATCATGGAATTCCAAAATTTGTTCGTTTTTTACCGCTGGAAGACAGTGAGTTACTTAATTGATTAATTTATCAATAAATTTATTGACTATTTGATATGCTTTGTTGAAGATTGTACACAAAATGATGGCTTCATCGAAAAACAGTGGCTGTCCAATCAAAGGTGTACATTGAGGTGTACAATCAAAGTATCTTCAGAATACGCGACCCGTAAAAATACGGTATCTAAGGTCTACAATTTGATACCGTACGTGTGGCAAGAGGCAGAAAACCACAATACAGAGTACTGGAACGATACTGTCCAAGGAGGAGGAAAAAATTGTTTCCTGGCTTATTGAAATACTACGTAGCGATTTTATAATGCAGCATCATACGTAGTTATTCAATGTGAAAGATTTTCTTACCAAAAACAATCGTGATACTCCATAAAATATAATTTTTCATGTAATTTACATATTGTTCAAAATATTCACAACTTTTTTGAACTTTTATTTACGTTGGACAGGAAATGGTTCTCGTCTTTCATGGTCCGTCATCAACAACTATCAACTTGGACTCCCGAAACTGTAACTTCAGCCAGCGCCCGAGTTAGCGAAGCTATCATGGAAGCTTCCACGTGGATAAACTACGAAGGAATCATAATTAATTTGATAATTGGTTTGGTTATACTCTTAGGATAGCGTTTCAGAAAAGAAGTCGCTCAAGGTTTTCTCTCTACACTCTACATGGGGACTTGGTCAAAGAGACCGGGGTTGGATGGCCACTTATAATTTGAAAAGCCATGTAAATACTGGAATAAATTAAATAATACATATGGTTTTCTCAAAGGGAAGTTTAAGTTTTGCTTTCATATCTCGATAGGTTCTAATGTTCCTCGATTACATAAGAAAGTACTGTATCAGACTTAAAATAATGTTGAAATATAATCTATTTCTAGAACAGCATATTTTTTTTGCTTAGTTTCGCTATAAGCGACGATTTCTGTAATTGAGATTAAGTAGCTCGAACAACAGTATGTTTAGAAAGGCTAATTATTTTTTTCCTTACGATACCCAGTGATTATTAATCTTCACGATCACAATATTTAAAGAAAACTATGTTTGAAATTCAGATATCAAAAGGCTGTTACACACTTTTCAAACGTTTGAAGGTAATGCATCAGTATATTACGATATCTCACCAATCTGTCCTATGTAAAGCTGAAAGTTGAATGTCAATTTTTTGCAGTTGTGGTTTATGAAAAACGCTTTTGTTTAACATAACTCCGTCATGCCTCCCAGTTTTCCTCGAGGTATGATGCTGGGAGAGGCTGTTAGAGTTAACAGGATCGCAGCAACTGGTCCTGCAATTGTCCTGCACTTTAACAGCTGGCTACGAAGTCTGTCGTATAAAAACAGCAGGTCAAGTTTCGGTAGCGGAATGTAGCACCTGGGCTTTGCTTTGCTTTTTAAATCGAATAAATTTGTTACACTGATTGCACCCGTAGCAAGCAAAAAATAAAGCAAAAGTTATTGCATCATCGGCTATGAAAATTATCCAAAAGATTTCCCATACTTGATTATATTGCTGCAAAAATGGATTTATAACTGAAAACTGCTTAAAGGATTAGAAATAATCTCAAATAAACTTAAGGATAAGGAAAAAATGATTTTTATTATAACTTTTTTTTTCTCGAACAGCAATTTTTGCACTTTTGCACAAGAAAAGGTGCGACGAGAAAAGGTTAAAATTCCGGAAGCAATGCCAATCCGTTGCAATTTCACATTAAAAAGATAACTAATTCAGTAAAATTAGTTGCGTGGTAGTTTAACTTGTGTTGCGATACTTTTTCAGCAGGATGGCCAAAATAGGAACACAGAGTGGCGAATAGAAGAACATTATGGCCAAAATAGGAACCCAGCAGAGGTTTTTCAATCGACAAAAATTAAAACAAAAAAGCATATTTCCATCAAATAAACTTATACATTATGAAGATTAAGACTGAAATTACCTGTTGAAGAGGTTAAAAATATTTAGTTTATTCGTTTTTTATAAAACGTGATCGATATCCTTAAAATTTTGACAAACTATGGCCAAAACTGGTGCTTTTACCCTACAGCGATAGACTGTTGACGAATAAAAAGTTGCAAATGCCGTTGTCAGAAGTGACTTTCAAGGCACTGTAAACTGTGCAAATTGATCTTTGCCACTCATATTTTTTATGCCACGCATAAAATTTATTTGTACAGATCGCGGCGGAAAAAACCGTGCTACATTTTTATGGCCAAAAATGACATCAAATTGCAAATTTTTGGTCACATCTCCTCTAACCGTAAATCAAATAATCATATTAAATCCAACCTGAATGTAATGAAATTTCCTACACTCCGTAGGAAGCACCATCGACATATTGCTAATTATTTGCACAGTAGTACAAACCAATCTATTCCGGATCCGATTTAGCAGTGCCTCGAGAAAAATGATAGTTTTATCTGAGTGGCATTAAAACTAACAAGACTAGCGGTCATGATTGCTGCGCACCTCCGTTGTTAGCTGGGTTAATTAGACGACGTATTAATCGAAATAATTAAACTGGCGGTGTGGTTCGTCCCGGAACACCTTCCCAGTACAAAAACTGATCGATCGCGCCTCGATTTCTTGTGGTTCTCTCGAGCTGGCAACCGTTACGTCCGGACGTAATCTTCTATGTTTTAAAACAGAAAAAAAACGACTGCCAAGAAGTGCCACAAAATCAGCCCCTCGTGACAACGAATCGGTATAATATAAAGCTAATTTAGGTAAAAACGCTTTTATAACGACGTAAAACGGTCTCCGCTCACGAGCGGCAATTAATAAATGCTTAGCCTTGTTACGGCAGCAGCCAAACGGCGATAAACTGGAACACCACGACGTCTGGCACTGGTGATCATTGACTATTTTCGATGCATCAGTTGAAAATGTACTTTAAACTAGTTCAGATCAACGCCATCCCAGAAACAGGTTAAACGTGAAGAAAGATCAACCTCCGTCTTGATTAAAAACATGAACCGCATGGATCATCGTAATCGTTCCTCTAGGTGGTACCTGTCAATCCCGGTCGCGACGTTCGGTCGAAGAGCTGGATAAGTTAATTAAAACTAAAACGCTTCGCAGAAACTGTCCGTGTCCCAGCAGAAGGATCATAAAAAGCGAACCGGCACAAAACGAGCATTCCAATCATCATCGATATACGCACACACCGACAACCGATCGGGACGGTCGGGCCAAGCAATATCCAGCCATCCGATCAAATGCCATCCTCTCGGAAGGGAGGAACCACAATAAAGACCGGGGTCTCACCACCAGTGATCGCTCCTGCCACGGGTGCGCAGCACCACACTCGGTGTTCGAGCTTAGGCCCGGAGTGGCAGGTTGATACATCACAAGCACCCTCAAATCTCCCCACCCTTTCCGCCCATCCACCCATCACCCCCAGTGAGTAATGATAAGGCGAGCGCAGAACGCAGGAAAGTATCAATTCGTGATCGATAGTCACGATTCTCGCTTCTTCTGGCTGCTTGCGGTCTCGTTTATACACACTACGCGTACGATCGCTTGGCCACCGCCCTTTCGAGCAGACGATCTTTGTGTGACCTCATGCTTGCACGGCGGTTGTCGCCAATAACAACGGCGGGAGCTACAATCAAAGATGGCTTCGTGAGTCATCCGCAGTGCTCGGTTGTTGCCATTTCATCGTTTCCTGGGAAAATGTGTTTTATTCGCGCCACCGAAATTTTCTATGGAATGTGAAAAACCTCGTCCAAGCGGAGCAGCAGGGCAACGCAACGCAACGGAACGTCGCGTTTCCAATCTATATTTTATATCGTGCCACGACAAGCAAAATATACAAATCCGACCGTTCTACGCTCGGGTTATGACTGGATCCCGCTGCAACAACAGCAGCGGCACCCCATTAACAGTATGCACGTGCTCGCGCAATGTCCCCTTCACGGTTTCGGTTGGCACCGACCGGCAGTCCCAAGTCGCCTGCACAGGCCTTTCGCTGGCAACCTATAGCAACAGCGACTCTGTGGACCATCATCGTCACTCCCAGGCCCTGGCTGGCCAATGGTGGACCGCTTGACGGAGAAAATAACAAACCTTTTGTTTACGTCTCCGTGCGCTCCCATTCCCCCATTCCCCAGGAACCGACTCAGGGATCTACTGTCGAAATTGAAAAATGCTCCAAAAAACTAAAAGTGTCATAATTTAAAATAAAATTTCCTGCCTCGCCCGCAGCAGCAGCACCGGTAGAGGACGTGTGCCACCCACCCGGGGCCAAGCATATGGGGTGTCACAAAAGAATTAGATCTTAGCTTGGCCCGAGCCCCGGAATGTAAACAACGGCCAATCGGTCCGGCCTGGAAACGGCAGCCCGAGGGACAGGTTCTGGTAGTCGTCGCCATCCTCACATTCCACAGGCCCGAGCGAATTCTGGGACGACGACGACGACGACCGCGGCGGCGACTGCGGCGGCAGCGTCGTTACCATTGCCAGCACGATCGTCGTCGATCGGCGTCATCTTCGTTGATATTGTTTACCGCAACGGCAGCGCGGCGTAATGACTATGTTTGTGATAAAATTAGACGCGGTAATTGTTTACAATGGGCTGCAATGTGTCTCCCGTGTATACCCCCGGTGTCGGGTCCAGCTCCCGGAGGCAAATGGGGACAGCACGAAGCGCGTGTGGAGTGTGTCTGTGTGTTTAGCTTCAAAATGTCTTGCTTTTTGTCATTAATGTTTACCTTTGTAAGCATGATCCGTCTGTTTACGGGCTGCTTCCGTTTACTTTGCTTACCTTTTACTCACGTCGTTCAGTAAATATCATTAGAAATTCCTTTAAACTTTCATATTTATCCGATAATTTGAAGTCTTTACTCATATTTCTTTATCTTTCATCATGAAACCTAAGCATTTGCCACATAATTTTTTTGCCCAACTCTACTATTTATTGTTTACCGCCTTTTGCTCCCTACACTTTACGCTGTATTCTTTACTCTTTACTCTTTACTCTTTACTCTTTACTCTTTACTCTTTACTCTTTACTCTTTACTCTTTACTCTTTACTCTTTACTCTTTACTCTTTACTCTTTACTCTTTACTCTTTACTCTTTACTCTTTACTCTTTACTCTTTACTCTTTACTCTTTACTCTTTACTCTTTACTCTTTACTCTTTACTCTTTACTCTTTACTCTTTACTCTTTACTCTTTACTCTTTACTCTTTACTCTTTACTCTTTACTCTTTACTCTTTACTTTTCATGATTTTTCACAACTTTTCATGATTTTTCACAACTTTTTATGATTTTTCACAACTTTTCATGATTTTTCACAACTTTTCATGATTTTTCACAACTTTTCATGATTTTTTACAACTTTTCATGATTTTTCACAACTTTTCATGATTTTTCACAACTTTTCATGATTTTTCACAACTTTTCATGACTTTTTTGTGACTTTTTTGTGACTTTTTTGTGACTTTTCTGTGACTTTTCTGTGACTTTTTTGTGACTTTTTTGTGACTTTTTTGGGACTTTTATATGACATTTTTGTGACTTTTTTATTATTTTTCTGTGGCTTTTTTGTGACTTTTATGTGACTTTCTTATAATTTTTCTGTGGCCTTTTTGTGACTTTTATGTAACTTTTTTATGATTTTTTCATGAGGCAATTGCAAATTATTTTTAAAGTTTTTGATAACTAGACTCCCCCCCACCCCCCGCTAATGGCTTGAAAAATCGGGGGGCAATAAAATAATTCGTGGGTTTTTTTTATACAATCAACTATCTTTGTGCTCAACTGCCTAAAGAACTTGAAAATTGAGTGCACGAAGTGTTAACGCTTCTAACACTGGCCGAAGAGGCTCGATCTTATGGACTTTTAAAGCCTCTCCCAGCCGAGATTCGAACACACAACATACCTCGATACCAAATGAGAGGCTAAATTTTAACATTTGTCTGATTTTATTTCAATTCGATTTTTTTGTCAAATGAAAAACACTCAATTTCAACCTAAATAGCTTTTAACTGAAAATAATTTCCCATTTCTTGAATAAACTGCTTAAGGTTAGGTTATGTCCGATTTTTTTTTGTAAACCCACCCCCCCCCCCCCCCCTAACGCACGAAATAGAAGTAGAAATTCAAACAATGGAATTTCCGAAAATCAGTAAAAAAAAAAAGCTTTGTGTTTTGTTTTTCTTTTCGTAGGTTTTTGCATGGATAACAGTAACGTATAAATGAAATATAATATTAGTTTCGGTTTTCATGTTTGACCTTACTAAAAATGCTTAAAGTGCATGTTTTTGTTCATTTACAAAAAATCTTTGTTTTTTTCGCTCCCCCCTTTTAGTTGCACAACACCAGAAGGACAAAAAATATTTCTAATAGTCTGACTTTTCCAAGATTTTTTCACGACTTTTTTGTGACCTTTTTATGACTTCTTTGTGACTTTCTTGTGACCTTTTTGTGACTTTTTAGCGAGTTTTTTGTAACTTTTTGGCGATTTGTGATTTTTTTTACTTATGTGCTTATGTGATGCATTTTTGACTTTTGCAATATTTTTGTGACTATTTTCTGACTTTTTATGAGATTTTTATGACTTTTTGTAACTTATTTTATGACTTTTTGTTATTATTTTATGACTTACTTGCATTTCTTTTGACTTTTTCGTGAATTTTTTGAGACTTCTTTATGTTTTCTTTGTGACTAGTAATTATTTATACAGTTTGCAAGAGTATGAAATGGGGAAGGCAAATAAGGAGCGTCCAATATAACTCTATCCATCCCAAGCCCCTACCTAGCGCCTCTACGTGGCCATACCTAGTAATGCTCTATTGATCAGGCAAGCTAGGAGGTGCGATGCTGGGTGATTCCCGGCTGCCTGATCTCAAAACCGCGGTCTTGGGCAGACGGCGGAGCCACACGGCCTTGCTACTAAGTAAGCCTAATGTAAGTTATTTTAATTATTTTTTTCGTTTTAGCTTATGAAGCATCTCCTGCTATATAATAAAAACTTTGGCCAAAACGAGTTATAATACTGCACATGGATACTACAATGAAAAAATTAAATTAATTATTAGAAGCACTCATGGAACCTCAAAGGACACAACTCTATTCCATACGAAGGACTGCTGGTGAGATTGTTCTATTTTTGCCCATATAGGGGAGAGACTTCTACTTTGAGATACTTTTTTTTTAAATTTTTAAAAACTTTTTGGTGATAGCTATCAACGAGCTCTTTATTCCATTTGAAAGGTATATCTTTCTAGTTGTCTGAAAAAAGTTTCAGTCATATTGGTTAATATCTAAATTAGTTACAGCCACAAATGTGAAGGTGTATTCCCTATGTGAAGGTGTCTCTCTGTTCCATAATAGGTAGGAGGAGTGAGACAACAAATCTTGAATACTGAGACACATATTTGAATTCAATTGAAACCATATTTTTTGGTTATAAAGAATAGTTCAGAGGACGTACTGTTTATTGTGTGCATAAAGGATACATTATAACTGGCTATGATTGAAAATTCCGACTATTTTCATATCTACATATATATTCATATAACGGAATAATGCTAGTCATCTGACTTTTAAGTTACACTTCAGAATTCATTTACTGTCAATTCATACGGATCGATTTATAATTTAATGCGAAAAATTAAAAAAAAATTCGCATGGTGTTTCTCACTGTTCCAAATAGGAATGTTTTATAAAAATAGTGAAATAGTGGTGTTAGCAAAAAATTCAATTATCGTATATTTTATATTTTTATCTCTCATTAGTATGTAATGCCATGTAGTAAATTCAATTTGAATCAAATATGCGGTTTGCTGTTGAAAATCACCTGCAAATGTTTGCAATAAAATTTACTTTGACTCCCCCAAAAATGACTTTTGTTGAAAAACATATTGCAAAATCAACAAATTTTGTCCAAATTTATTGTCCATATTTATTGACGAAGCTGGGTTTCGTTTGACATTTAAATAGCTGGCGCTACGGTAAAGATGATACTTTCATGCTTAAAAATAAGTAGAGTTTTGCTGAGACCATAGTCGCAGAGTCTCCTGCTACTGAGCTTTCCCAGCACAGACAGTAGAGAGTAGAGTTACTAGTTCTGTTAACTTTTTTTTTGTCTTTTTGTGATATTTCAATGATTTCTTTGTGATCTTTTTATGACCTTTCTATAACGTTTTTGTGACTTTTCGGCTACTTTTTTGTGATTGTTGAGCGATTCATTTATGACTGTTTTGAGACTTTTCTGTAACTTTTTTGCGACTTTGTCGTAGTTTTTTCAGGACTCATTTAGGGTTTTTTGTATTTCTTGTGATTTTTACGTCTTTCTGACAATTTTGTTTTTGTGACTTTCTTGTGACTTGTTTGTGATTTCATAAGTCAACTTCTTGTGACTTATTTATGACCTTGTTTATTGACGTTTTAACTTTCTTCAGTGATTTTTTGTAACTTTTTTGTAAATTTCTTTATTACCTATTTGTAAAAATTTGTTACTATTTTTGACTTTTTTCTGACTTTTTTGTAACTTTTCTTTGACTCTTTTATGACTTGTCTGTGTCTTTTAAGTGACTTGTTTGCTACTTATTTGTAAATTTGTTAACTATTTTGCGACTTGTTTGTGATTTTTTAGTGAATAGACTATAGAATAGACGATAATACTATAGAAAAATCCCCTCCAGTAAGGTGTAAGGTGTAAGGGAAGGCTAAGGTGAAATACTAGAAAAGCGCTATTTGTAAACGTCGGGCCACTTGAGTAGTCATGGTTGAGCCACCATAATTTTAAGTGCAGAAGCGCAATAATCACTAGAGAATGACAATCATGTAAAATGTGATGAAATAAAGCAAAATTAATACGATAAAAACCTAGATTTTTGTTGTTTTTTTTATTGTAGTTGTACACTTCGGAAAAGGCGATTGTAGAAATATTGATTTTATAAGATCGCCAAAATTTCGCAAAAATGCAATTAAAAATAAGGTATTTTTACCTACATGAGTCGTTGTTCACGGAATTTTTTTCATGTCTCTATATAGAATTTCAATACGTATATCTTAGATTTTCTGCGTTGGCCCAACCTGCACAACATGTCCCGACTATTACAATATTTTTTGTCTTCACGTAAATGCCTATAACTTTTTTATTTTTCAAGCAATCAGTTCAAAACTTTCCGGAAATATACATTATTCTTAGACCTTTGCAACGATGTATTTAGATTTCCAAATTTCCTTTTGAAACGAAGGTTATGGGCGAATTCCAAAACGTGGCCCAACCACGACGACACTCCCCTATAATTTGTTTGTGAATTTTTGTGAGCCTTTTGTAACTTTTTTACGCCTTCTTAGCAATTTTTGTGACTTTTTAAGTCACCTTTTCGTGACTTTTGGTGAATTTTTGTTACTCTTCTGTGGTTTTTAGAAATTTTAAGTAATATTTTTGTGACCTTTTGTTTGTTTTTTATTGCCTTTTTTGTGTCCTTTTTTACCTTTCTCGTGACATTTTTTTGATTTTTTTGGGATCTATTTGTGTCTTTTTTAACGATTTTTGTGATTCTTTTCTGACTACTTTGTGTCTCTTTCACAGCTTTTTTGTATATTTTTTGCGACTTTATGACTGTATTGGGATTGGGAAGTAACTTTTTGGCAACTTACTTGTGAATTTTTTGTGTAATTTTTTAAGTAACTTTTACGTTACGTGTTTGTGACCTTTTGTGATTCTTCTGTGAATTTTTGTAACATGCTTCTAAATTTTTTGTGATTTATTTGTAACCATTTCTTATTTTTGTGACTATTTTTTATCACTTTTTTGTGTCTTTTTAGTGACTTTTTTGTAAATTTTTGACTGTTATTACAATGTTTGCGGTTTTTTAAGTGACGTTTTTGTGAGTTATTTGTGAATTTTACTAAGCTTTTGTGACTTTATTCGCCATTTTGGATTTTTTGTGACATTTCTGTAATTTATTAGTGACAATTTGCACCGCCCAGTTAGCTTCGAGGTATGATGCTGGTCTGACAAGTCGTATGTTCGAATCTCGGATAGGTTGTGCTGCTAGATACAGTCAGCAAAATTTTTGCACTAGCCACGTAACTGTCCTGTACTCTGTAGCCTGTAGATAAAGTAGGGCCAAGTCTTAGAAAAACGTTTAAGCCCACAGCTTTGCTTTTTAGTGACAATTTGGTGTCTTTTCTTTGACTTCGTAACTCATTTGCGATTTATTTGTGAAGTTTCAGGTCACCTTTCCGTACTTGTTCATGACCTTTTGTGATTTTTATATGATTTTTTGTAAATCTTTTGTATGACTTATTTGTGACCATTTGTTGCGTTTTTTTTTTTTTGACTTTCCTCCTTTTTACTAATTTTGCAGCGACATTTTTGTGACTTTTCTTTGACGTTTTGGTGATTCTTCTGCGAAAATTTTGTGATGGTTGGTTGGTTTATTTACTAGAGACACTTTACACCGGGCATTCTGGTGCATTCGTCTCTTAAATATTTTTTATAACTTTTTTATATTTTTTATGCCAGTTTTTTTGCGACTTATTTGTGACCTGTGGTAATACAGTTCTGAATTTTTTTCATTTTTTGTAAATTTACAATTTTCCCTTTTTTTCGAGTTTTCTGTAACTTTTTTATGACATTTTTGTAATTCCTTAATGACTGTTTCGTGTCTTTTAAGTGACTTGTTAACAACTTTTTTGTAAATTTGGTGACTATTTTGTGACTTTTCAAGTGTTTTCTGACTTGTTTGTGATTCTTTCGTGACTTTTGTGTAACTTCTTTTATCCTATTTGTAACTTTTTTTTAATTTTTCTGAAACCATTTGTCAGTTTTTTAGACCTTTATTGCTATTTTTGTAACTTTTTTATGACTTTTTTTCTTTTTAGCAATTAGGCCATTGCAAATCATTTTCAAAGTTTTTGTGACTTATTTGTGACCTTTGTGATTGAGAATTTTTAGCCTTTTTTTGTTTTTTCATTATTGCTTTGGGACTTTTTGTAACTTTTTTATGACTGTTTGACGACTATTTCGTGACTTATTTGTGACCTCTCCGTAACTTTTTTGTGAGTTGTTTGTGAATCTTTTGCGACTCTTCTGTAATTTTTCGTAATCACTTGTAATTTTGTTACTATTTTTGTTACTATTTTCATATGTTGGTGACTTTTTAGTAACTTTTTTGTGAATTGTTACTTTTTGGGACATTTTTGTTACTTCTTTGAGATTTTTAAGTAAGGCGATTACAAATATTTAAAAACAATTTTGTCCTTCCAGTGTTGGCCAACTGAAGGGGGAGGTGATCAAAAAAAACAAAGAGATTTTTTTAATCGAGCAAAAAAATTGCGTTTTTAGCATTTTATCTTAAACTTTAAACGTGAAAACTAAATCTATTCTTGCTTTTTATGTATCAGTTATTATTTTCCGTGCAAAAAATACGAAAATTATTTTCCGTGCAAGAAAATATGAAAAGAAAGACAAAATCCAATTAAAATTTTTTGGCCGATCTTCGGAAATTCCGATATTTGAAATTTCCATTTTTGTTATATGTTAGAAGCGTTATTACTCATTTTTCGAGTTTCTTAGGCTGTAGAGCCCACATACAATTGATTTTACAAAAATATTTTGACTAATATCCGACAAATTATTTTTTTGCCCACCGATTTTTCATACCAATTTCAAAGGGGGGAGGAAGGGGGGTGACAAAAACTTTAAAAATAATTTGCAATGAAACGATGATTCTACAATTGATGAAGGGACGGTAAGGGAAAGTCATGAAGAAGGATTTTTTCGGGAATGAAGGGGAAGGGTGGAAAGGAAGGGGGGGGAGTAATAGGTAGCTATGGTTAACAAGTTGTCGTTGTGACTCCTATCTTTTGTCCAATGCTGGAGGGTGCATGGGTCGAACCAAGCTGTAATCAGAGATTATAACCGGATTTGAACCCACAACACCTGCCAGGGCGTGTCGCTCACTGGTACCCGTGTACCTTTGAACCACAGAGGCGCTGGACAAAAGAAGTCTGTTAATAAGGGGTATCTCTGTATCTCTGTATCTCTGATTACAGCTTGGTTCGACCCAGTCACCTTCCAGCATTGGACAAAAGATAGGAGTCACAACGACAACTTGTTAACCATAGCTACCTATTACCCCTCCCCCCTTCCTTTCCACCCTTCCCCTTCATTCCCGAAAAAATCCTTCTTCATGACTTTCCCTTACCGTCCCTTCATCAATTGTAGATTCATCGTTTCAAAAAAAATATTAATATATGCCTGACCGCATTTCAAGGTCATGACTAAAGTCACGAGTTTGGTCAATTTGCAATGGCCTAATTTTTATTATCACTATTTGTGACGATTGTGGGAAAAGGACTAGACGTTTCCCTATTCTTTTTCTAAGTCTTTTCTGGCTCTTTTCGGATTTTTTTCTGATTTGATTTCCAATCCTCTTTCTAATTTTTTGAATCTATTCCTGACTTTTTCACTGACCTGTTTCCTGGACCTTTTTTTGGCTCTTTTGATATATTTCTTCTGACACTTTCTCTACCTTTTTACCGAAAAAGACTTTTCATAACTTTTTTCTGACACTGTTACAAACTCTTTATAAATTTCATTGTTTATTTTATAGAAGGTTCAACTTTTTTCTGATTTATTTCTGATTTAACTTTTCAAATCGTACTTTTCTATTTAAATTTCTTTACTTTGCTACCGTTTACGCACCTGATTCTGGACATGGTTTCTAATTCTGGGCACCGCACTTTTTTCCTTAAAATTTATGACATTCTCAAATGAATAGCTCTATATACACATATTTTCTTTTGCGTTTGCGTGAATTGGGAAGTTTTGACTGAAGACCCGCTTAGCTGCATTCACGGTACAGTTTTTTCCTATGTTACTTTTCTAATTATACTTTTGAAGTTTTACTTTACATTTAAACTATTTCTTTACAATTTGTACACACAAGATGGTTTTGGGTATAATCCTACCCTATGTTTTGACTTTCAGATAAGAACTTTAAACACGAATACTTCATACCAGTTCCCAACAAGTGACGCAGTGCGCACAACCTGATCGATAAGCAGATTGAGCCATTCGCCGATTGATCTCTTAATCTCAACCCTATCGTACACCAGAAGAAGATGAAGAAGAAGTGAATAGAAAAACCTATCCCACAATATATGGCAAATTATGGACCCGCTCATCACCGGCAGCGGTAAACTTTTCTTTACGCCTTTTCAATTCAATCAACCGGGTCGAAGTCGCCAGGCCAAGCTGAACCTGGCACGCATAGATGAGAACGATGTCAATTAAGACGGGTACACCGTCGAGGCAGACTTTTTTTTATCTTCCGAAGATCAGATCACAGATAAGGGAAAAAGTGTGAACTCATCATCGATCCGGCTGCGGTTTTCGGGGTCCCAAAGCTTGACGCGGACCAGCAATTACCGCGTAAACAAATAGGTTCTCTATTTTTCGGCGGCCGGGCGGCACAGTGGAAGGAGGCAGAAAAGGAATTCTTTTGTCCACCGATCAAGGCGGGACCGGGACTATTTGGACTTTGGCGCTCGCTGAGTATCTGGCAGAGGAAAACTTTGGGCACAACCTCCGAGATGGTCACGGCGACGGCGACGGCACTGGCAGCGGACGATGGCGACGACTAGATCGCAGAGTGACTTTTCTCCTCTCATGGACGTCACTTCTTTGGCGGCAAACTGGACGACGACCGTGCAAGTAGTCTGTCAGTCAGGCCGTCAAATTTGGTGGCACCTATCACGCGGGTCAGTGAGTGTTCGGTTTGTACCTACGTGTGTATGTGCGTGTATTTATGAAGATGATCGTGTTCAAAAGCTGACTGATTATGGCTCTATGGGCAACGAGCAATTACTTGCAGTCGCGGGGTGTGACCTGTGAACGCCCCTCGAACGCGATGCTGCCAGCTTAGCTTTAAACGCTTTGCTGGGTGCGAATAAGAAGCTGAACATGTGTCAATTAGGGCCGAATTGGACAACAATTACCGAATGGCGCTTCGAGGGCAAATCAGGATGAAGTGAACGAAATTGTGATTCTTTTCTTGGGAATAATAAAAAAGTTGTTTAGCGAAACAAGAACATAACCTAACCCTCCTAACCGGTTAGAAACTTTCATCTCAAGAGACAGACAACATGGCCACGGTTCCACGCTTACAACAATGTAACTGGCAATCAACTCAACAGGAAAAATCAACTAACAAACGACGATCAGCCCGTCTTGATGCATCAGCCAAAAGTGCATATAATGAGAAATCAATTAGACAGCATTTGTTAGCACTTCATGCGTTCAACGTTTCAATTACACTGTCATCAATCATGTTTACTAATTGACCGCAATTTTTTGCTTGATGCGCCCCGATCGCTGGAGGGAAAAGGACAAGCATCCGGGCGACGAACGACGACGAGCCGCCGTGATTGCATGCGTGAAAAATTTCTGGCCCCTCCAGGCGCTGCTGGCTGGCTGTGGAGACCATGGCCATGGCAGTCAGGCAGACAGGCGTTCCGTGGATATTGCCAAGAATCGATCATTTGATGCCCTTCGGCGGTTCGCGGCCTTGCCAGGATTGCGTTTCGCTCCATTCGATCACCGACGATGACGACGACGACGACTGAATAAATTAAAATTTTATCGGAGCAAAAGTAGGCCCGCATTCGGGGCTGGGCTGGCGTTGTTTTTGCTTACATTCTGATAAGATTGATGATTGCGTGAAGTGATTGTTATGATCGCTGTTACGGGTTCCTTCCGGCGGTGGAACAAATGCTCGGCTTGTAAAATGGTGTGAAGCAATTGCATCGTAAATGTTAGCGAAGCAGTTGGCGAAACACTTTAAAATTATCGCATTTGGTCGCTTTTTGCCGTACTTTGTGTTTAGCAACTTTAGGGTTATTAGCAAAAGCTACAATATAAAACTTTTCGAGAGTTCTCCGTGTTTGGAGAAAATCGGTTGATGTTTTTGAAAATGTTTTTATTTTCTTCAAAAGCTAATACGATTGTTTGGTGTTAAATGGATTTTTTAAAGTTTTATATTCCTGATGATCACTCGAAAATCGCAACATTCTAAGGTAAAATATATCCTCGAGGGCAACGGGCCGATAAAAGGCACACGCCACCGACGAACCATCGAAGGGGGGATCAGCAATGTTGAGTTGGTCACAGACTGCAAACGGTTTTACCTAGGTTTCTAAATCTCCAAGGAAAGCTAAACGAATGTCGCCAAAATTTCGACAAATCGATACTTAACATCCAATATTGTTGAATCAATTTTTAGGTTTTCATTTATTTTATTTAAAATTAGGCCATTGCAAATTATTTTTAAAGTGTTCGTCACCCTCCCTCCCCCCCCTTGGAAATTGACTCAAAAAATCGGGGGCAAAAAATAATTTGTACGATATGAGTTACATTTTTTTTTATAAAATCAATTGTCAATTGTCTGTAGACCCCAGCCTGGAAAACTCGAAAAATGAGTGTAACAGTTTAGTTAACGCTTCTAGCACGAAACAAAAATAAAAATCCGATCAATGGAATTTCCGAAAATCGTGCAAAAAATGTTACTAGAAATTGGACTTGAAATCAAAGTTTAAAATTGACTTAAAGACCCGAAATTAAACTTGATACTAAATTAGACTTGAATTTGGACGTCGATACGAAATTAGATAAAAAAAATTTACTTGAATTAGGATTGTCATATTTTGTTTTCCTCTCTCACACGCTTCTGTACACAAAAGATTCCGACCCTTTCGCATTTCCAGTCCCCTCTTGGACTTTCTGTTCCGGTTTTCTTCTTTGCAGTACCGTTTTCTTGGTCTTTGCTCTCACTTTTCTTCTTTCTCCTTATATTTTTACTCTTTTTCATTCGTGTGATTAGTTTCCTGTCCCGTATTTTCTATTTCGTTGTTCCGTTTTCCTTCGTATGTTATCTCATTTTTTTATTTTCAGTCCTATTTTTCCTCTTGTGAAAATTCATTTCTTTCTTCGTCTGTTGCATTTTTCCTTTTAGGTTTTTTATTTTTTCCCCGCGGCTACAGTCCCATTTTTACCTTTACGTTTATTCTATTTATTTATTTATTTATTTGCAGTCAATCGTGTGTAGACCGTGATACAAGCTTAACCTAATGTTATCAATCGATTACATATTCTATTTATGTTTGCTCGTTTCTGCTAGTTTTCTGTTGTTATTGACTTGAATTACTTATTGTCCTAAAATATTGCTTCAATTTGGTTTTTTTAATTGTGAAGTCAATAAAATTACAATGTTGGTTGTATAGCACCATCATTTGATTTATGGGCCCGAATTTAGCATAATTAGTTCGATAATGATCCGTGGCAAATAGTGTACGAACACGTAAATTTCTAGTAGGTGCGTAAAAATTTAATTTAGATAAGAGTTCGGCAGAGTCAATACGTTGTGAGACTATGTCATTAACAAATGAGACCATTGCAAATTCACGACGCGCCTTTAATGTTTCGATATTTATAAGCTTGCAGCGGTTGTCATATGACGGAAGAGGAAGGCTCGTCCAATTTAAATTACGGAGTGCGTACAACAAGAATTGTTTTTGTATTGATTCTATTCTATTTATGTGTGCATTGGCAAACGGAGACCATACCACGCTACAGTACTCAAGAATTGAACGAACGTAGTAAATGTAAAGTGTTTTTAATGTGTATGGGTCTCGAAAATTAAAGCTAAAGCGTTTTATGAAAGAGAGCATGTTGCTTGCTTTACAAGTAATTGTATTATAGTGATCTATAAACGTTAATTTTGAGTCTAGAATAACTCCCAAATCTCTAATTCGTTCACAATTTTCTATCATTTGATCTCCAAGGGAGATGTTGGTTATAGGTGTATTTCGTTTCCTACTGAATTTAATTAATTTACATTTGTTCACGTTTAGTTGAAGTAAGCTCTTCTTACACCAATTATAAAAAATTTGAATTTCGTTACAAAATGTGTTGACATCTGTCTCATTTTTTATTTCTAAGTATAATTTCATATCGTCGGCGTAAATAAGGATTTTTATATTCTTGAGAACGAATGAGATATCATTAACGAATAAAATAAACAATAGCGGTCCTAAATGAGACCCCTGAGGGACTCCAGAAGTGACTTGAATGGGATTAGATGTTTTTCCTTTAAATTTAACAATTTGCTGGCGGTATGTGAGATATGATTCGATCCATATTAAAAGTTCTTGATGTATACCTATTTTTTGCAATTTGAAGAGAAGCATTGGTATATCAATGCGATCAAAGGCTTTACTAAAGTCGGTATATAAGGCTTCAACGTAGTTTCCATTATCCATTGCGTTAAGCGAAAAGTTAACAAACTCGAGTAAATTTGTTGTGGTTGAGCGTCCTTTGTAGAAACCATGTTGTGTATGAGTAATTCTATTTTTTATTTGCGAGAATACCTTCTTATTGACAATTGCTTCAAAAAGTTTTGGAATACAAGAGATAATTGCAATACCCCTATAATTACGGATATCAGATTTCTTACCAGCTTTGAACACAGGCACTAAGAAAGATCTTTTCCAGATGCTTGGGAAAATTCCAGATTGAAGGGACAAATTAAAAAGCCAGAATAGTGGAGTAGCTAGCTCTGTTGCTAGTTTCCTTATGAATGCTGGAGGTAAACCGTCTGGTCCGGGGCCTTTGGAGGAATCTAATGTTTCTAAGGCGTCTAATATTTCTAATACACTAATTTGTTTAACGTTTACGTCATTTGAGGATTCTGGAAAATGTGTAAAGTAGCCGTAATCGCGATCCTCTTCTGTGAATGTACCATAGATATCTCGGAAGAAAGTGGCAAAAAGGTCGCAAATTTCTTCTATGTTATCTGTGGTTTTTTCGTCCAAATGCATTCTAGATGGAAAATTTTCTGATTTTAATTTAGATTTTACATAGTTGAAAAAGGTTTTTGGTTTTGATTTTATCTCACGCTCGGTTTTTTGTATATACTCTTCAAAGGCAACATTTATTGCATACATATAACATTTTCTACTTTTGGCTTCCTATTTCCCTTGGCTTTTTGTTTTTCCTTTTTCATTCTGTTTTACCTTCTTCTTTGGTCCGTTTTTCTGGTTTTTCTTTCCCATTTTCCTACCTTTTCAGCAACCTTTTTGATTTTTTATCTGGTTCCATCTACTTGCTATTCTCGATTACCATCCTTTTCTCTCTCTCGTTTTTCCTTTTATCCCGCTCTTCTTTCCCTTCATTTTCTGACCCATTTTTCGTCCTTTTCTCATTTGATTTTTCTCTTGTTTTTTTATTTTCTGTTCCGTTTTTTATTTTTATTTTCATCGTCTATTTTCCGTTTTCCCTCTTTTCCAGTTTCTTGTTTTCTGTTTTTTTTTTGTTTTTGTCTATTCCGTTCTTCCTACTTATTAAGTCACGCTTTTCCTACTTTTCTGTCACGTTTTCTTTTTCGTGTTATCCTGTTTGTCTACTATTTTCATTTTATCTCTCTTTTTGTTCTCGTTTTTCAATTTTCCTGCTCCCGTAGTTTCTTCTATTCTTGCCCTCCTGTACTTTCTCATTTTTTCCTTTTTTATTTAATTTTTTCTCCTTTTCAGTTCAGTCTGTTCTATTTTCCTTATAGTTTTTCTTTCTTATATCTCATTTTCTTTTTTTCTCTTTTGCTGTACTGGACTGAACTTCTTTTTGCATCGTTTTCCGTTTGTTCTGCTTTCTTCTTTTCCATTTTTCTCTTTTTACGTGCAATTGTTTCACGATTTTCCTTTCGTTTTTCTTTTTTTCCAGCCACTTTTACTTCTTTCTCTCTCCCGCGTTTTCCTTCTTTTTCTATCTCGTTTGCCCAGTTTTTGTCACGTTTTCTTCCGTACTTTTTGTGCTTAGAAATCTCACATTCAGATTCAGTTTGTGCAATACGCCTGAATTGATACAATATACTGCTCATTCTTTGCTGTTTCTTGTACAGATAAACTGAGCTTAGCATTGCCAACAATTCAAGCGAATCACTTGCGTTCATGTTCGTGTTTTTCTCTACATTCATTCATTCTCAAAAATGGTGAATGAAATCAAATAGAATTATTCATTCATTTTGAACTGCCGACAACGGCAAACGAAATTACAATAAACGTAAACATTACTCCGACGTTTAAAAACATTTCTTTCAGCCAGATTTTGGTTGGTTTTAAAAGGCAGGTAGCCCAAAACATTTTACTTTGATATCAGCCAAGAGCAAGAAAATGACTGACAGGTCAGTCGAGCAATCATTCTGCACTCCAATTCATGGATGAATTGTTTTGAAGGGAAGAAAACTGAAAAATACAAACACAACTAGCAGTTCAGTAGTCATATCCATGGGCAGACAGATGCGCTGAATGAGTTTTATATTCACCTTCATGCAGGGCTGTTGATTTTTTCGAACAGTGATAGCAAGAACCGGACCGCCTCTAGATCCATCGGTAGTCCACCTCTGAATAAGCTGAGAAAATTCAGTTACATTTTTATGAGAAACTCTTCGTACAGTATACTGTTCAGTTTATGAGATATGAATTTTTGAATTAGGTGAAGATATGAATTTCGCTATCACTTAACCTAAAATTTGACCTTAAATTTAAAATGAATATAAATTGGTTTTAAATTAGAATTGAACCTGGATTTGAAATCAGACTTGAAGTTGAACTTGAAACCATTTAAAATTGGACATGACATCGGACGTGAAATTGACCTTAAAATTAAAGGTGACATCATTGGACTTGAAATTATAGCCGCCCAGCTAGCTTCGAGGTACGATGCTGGTCTAACAAGCCAGTCGTCGTATGTTCGAATCTCGGCTAGGCGGTGCTTGCTAGTTAGAGCCAGTAGGATTGTTGCACTGGCCCCGTAATTTTTCTGTGCTCTAACAGCCGGCTGCGAAGTCTGTCGATAAAGAAGGGTAATGTCTAAAGACGGTATAAACCCATGGCTTTGCTTTTTTGAAATTATACTTGTCAAAGGACATAAAATTAGACTTGATATTGAAGTTAAAGTAGGAATTGAAATTGGCCTTGAGGTTGGATATAAAATTAATTCAAATTGCATTTGGAAGTGAACCCTAAAATTGACATAAACTCGAACTTTGAATCTGTGTTGAAATTAGGCATAAAATTAGAATTTGGATTTGAAACTATGCTTTGGGTTTGACAGTTAATTTGGAATTTAATTTATAGCTGAACTTGAAACTGGAACTATGTTTACGCAAATAATTTACTTATCGCAAAAACAGTGACACATTACATTAAAAACTGCCTTTTTAAGTTGAAAAAGTTAAAGCTAAAGTTGAACGAGAAGGTGGGGCACTTGCCCCTGTGTGCCTCAGCCTGGGCACTATGGGCCAGAAATTAAAATTTCGGGACATATATATTTTCTGTTAAATTGCATGTCTCAGTTCAAAGTGGTCTTCGGCAACTTTTTGAATGAAAAAATGATGCATATTTTGAAGGGGTCGTCCAATATTTAGGTATTACTTTAACAACAATTTAAGTAATAACTTTTTGAGTAACTTATATTTCACCTTTTTGGTTTTAAAATATTAAAGATAAACCAATTTCAAGTATTTTTTCTGAAGATATTAAACTTCTACCTTTTACCCATTTTCAGCAATAGACCTTTGTTTATAAACGACCCCTCAAATCACATTTCTTCTTGTAACATATTTATTCCAACAGACAGCTCAATGTGATGTTCTAGAAAATAGTTTGCACATAAAAGAGGAATATTTTTGCTGAAGACTGTTTTGCTTTTTCTGCATTAATGCTTAAGATATAACTGTTTTTAGGCTAAAACCCGTATGATGAATAATGTGTATTTTTTTAAGGGTGGTGTCTTCGGAGAAGTGAAATAATAAAATATAGCGCATCTTTCTGCACTATTAGGGTGACCATGAATTCTCCTATTAGGGTGATACAAACTTTTGTTTTCTTAAATAATTTGAAAAAAAAGTTTTTTTCTCCAAAAGTTGCAGAACATACTAAAATAAGCAACTTTGTTGAATAAAGTAACTATCTATCTCTTACCGGTTGCGAAATATAATGATGTGTTAAAAAAGAGCAATTAAAAATCAATTACACTCAATATCTTTGCACACGATTATTTTATTGTTTTCAAATGTTCTACAAAGTTATTCAGTATGTTGAAATACATATTTTCTGTGAAGACTGTTTGACGCTAGGACGTTATAAAGTTATTAAGTTATAAAATGTATGAAAAAAATCCACACTATTCTCAGGTATTCCCAGCCATGATATTCCCAGGTATTCTCTGAAATACACATTTGGGCAGATAGCTTTAATTATTCCCTACAAATTGGTATGCAAACTAATTGCAGATCTGCAAGTTGGCAAGTTGGCAGAATTGCATCTGCAAGTTGGCTAAGATATTCGGATTTTTCATCAGACGGTTTTTAACCTAAAATCAGTTATATCTTATTAATTAATGCATATAAAGCAAAACAGTCTTCAGCAGAAATATTCCTCTTTTATGTGCAAAATGTTTTCTAGAACATCACATTGAGCTATCTGTTGAAATAAACATGTTACAAGAAGAAATGTGATTTGAGGGGTCGTTTATAAACAAAGGTCTATTGCTGAAAATAGGTAAAAGGTAGAAGTTGCATATCTTCAGAAAAATTACTTGAAATTAGTTTATCTTTAATATTTTGAGACCAAAAAGGTGAAAAAAAGTTTACTCAAAAAGTTATTACTTAAATTGTTGTTCCAGTAACGCTTAAATATTGGACGACCCCTTCCAAATTTGTATAATTTTTTATCAGGGTGACAACTAGATACGAAAAACCAAATTCCCTGATTTTTCCAGGTTTTTCCCGGTGTTTATTAAAATTCTAGGTTTCATATTGCAATATAATTTTAACTGAAAATGTGTTTCGATCATTGATATTTGAATTGTTTATCAATCTACGAGGTATTGAGAAAAAATTCCCCACCTACTCTATTTCCCTAGGCGAATTCTTCAATCACTTTCTCTTATTATGCCGACCAGCAAATTACACTCCTCCCGTAAGTTCCTCATCTGTTCTTTTTCCCGCGCAAGTTTATTCGCTCAGGCGCAAGCGGAGTTTTAGTGCCCATTGCGGCTAGCTCTCGAACCCGCCGTGGTGCTTTTCCTGTCAGCCACGCGGAAATGTTCGTATGTTTAATTTTCGTTCTTCGAGCCATAAGCCATGCAAAAAAGCAGTAATTGAGATAATTTTTAATTTCTCTTTACCACTGGTGGCTGTTCTACTTTCTGACCAACGCGTCTTGTTTCACTTTGCATGGATTGATCGGGATTTACTCTTCCGGGTCCAAGATAAAGCCAAAAATTCGTAACGTGGAAGGTAGGGTCGCTACACCCGCATTTCGGTTACAACTTGTTTCAACAGTATGGCAAGTTTATGTACTGCCGTGAGTCAGTGGAATTTCTCCAACATTTTTCTCGAAAACCGAATTTCGCTGCGGTGCCACTGGCATTTACTTCAATGTTCTGCGAATTGTGTCACATGCCGCAAAATGTCCGTCCTGAAACTTCAATGTCATTCGATTCGACTTGACTAACGCCAAACGAAACGCGCAAAGTGAGTGCAAACTAAATTTGTTATATCACTTCACTTGCTTCGCAGAATAAGGCCTTTTGCAACCCCCAATCTATCGCTTGTGTGCCGTACTTCTTTATCTATTTCTAAGTGTTCTTGACTACTCAATGAATCGATAATTGGGGTTGTTTGAAAAATTCCCTGATTTTGTTAAAAACTCCCTGATTATTCCAGGTTTTTCCAGGTAATTTCAAATTCCCTGACAATTCCAGGTTTTCCAGGTTTTTCCAGGTAGTTGCCACCCTGTTTATTCAAAAAGTTGCCGAAGAGCACATTGATCTGTGACATGCCGTTTAACCGCAAATATTTTTGTCCCGAAATTTTCATTTCTGGTCCATAGTGCTGGGGACGCCAGTGAACTTGAGGTAGAGTACAAAACCGTTCTTTGTGCAACACACGAAAACTACATGTACCTTTGCGTTTCTGGAATTTTATCAATAAATGGAAGGTCGATAACAATGTGCCTTCGTCGGTTGACTTCGAAAAAACAACTACTCACTCCAGCTCGGAAGTGGCCCATCCGTTTGCTTCATTTTCTGAGAATTTGTTTAGTAAATCATCATCCATCCTGCGACAAAACTGCTCCGCACACATACTCTTCCTACATATCAATCTGCCGGTTATACAGTTTACTGCAGACGAAGTTTAGAAAGCCCTGGAAGATCTCGACTCAACGAAAGGACCCGGAACAGATGGCCTCCTTCCAATTTTCCTGAAAAACTGTATCATTTCGCTTACGTTACCGATTGTTGAATATTTCGTGTCGACTGGTGTACCCCAAGGCAGTGTACTTAGCTCTCTTAGCTTTATTATCTATATTAACGATTTGTTGGGGCTTTTTTCGTTATCAAAACTTTCTTTTGCCGACGATTTATTTTTGACTTTGAATGCTCCGATCTCCTGTATCAGACGCAATGGAACGTACTTCCACGCCCTCGGCGGCTTCGTAATCTACCGTTATTTGCAATTTCGAATATATTCAGTGTTAGAAAAAGAAGGCACTAAGATGGCACGTAGTACGACGTAGTTGGAGATGGTAAAAAATACAAAAAAAAACTAAAACAGGTAAATTTAAGCAGTAAAGTATAATATATGTAATGTATAATATAACGTCATGACTAATGTAAACGAACGAAAGTTTAAAAAAATGTGTTAATGACAAATACGCAGAAAACGCCATTTAAATTTTTGAACTGTTTTTGTGTTGTTTTTTTTTATATTTTTGTTGAGTTTTATTTTATTTTTTTCGTACATATGAATGTTAATGTTAATAAATGAATAAAAGTTAAGTGTCAATAACAGAATAAACGGACGCTGAATTGCACCACCAGATGAACAGAAACGAGTTTAGATTTTGCTTTCGCTTGATGATGTCATGTCGCCAGGGCAGGGCAGTCTTTTGAGCAAGTGGATCCGTTTGAAGTTTACTCTGTACTGTTACTGTACATCACCCGTACTGTGCCGACATCGCCTAACGAAGGTGAATGCACTACAGTAGCGGCAGCGGCGGCGGCGGCAATAACAAAACACGCGGGAAATTTCATTGCGTTTTTCCATTAAATTTTCCACCGCCCTCCAAAGCAAACGGGGAGGCGTTGCGTTTTTACGACATCTCTCGACTGAACGCACTCGGGAATCGTTGACGGAGATGGCAATTATTGTCTTAAATCGATGATACCGGATGATTCAGCGCAGTTCAGTTGTGTCATACTGTACTGACACGAAAAAGCGAAGAATTAGATCGATTTCATAGGCATCAGTTTCTTTAAATTTGGAGCATTATTCGGCATTGGATAGTGATTGCTCTAACGTGATTCGAACTGCAATAGTGTCAGCAGAACGTTTGCAATACATAGACCAAACTGGGTTGATTTTTTTCTGCTCTTTGTTATCACTGAAACTTCCGGCGGTTGATGCTCTTGGACACGATATGTTTTGTTTAGGTTCTGCACAACTATTTTACCCCAGATGGTGGTACCAATCAATAGCTAGATAGACGCCCAAGGTCGTCCCCGATTTGTTTTTCTCCAATTAAAGAAACGCCAATCGATTTTAGGAAAACATTCTCGTTCGTCTGCCAATCGGCTAAGTAGACATACAGAAGAAAAGCTATCGTTAGTTTTTCTAAGACACCCGACGTAGACCGGGTTGAATCGCTTCTTTATCCTTCGATATATCCTGCCAACTTGTAAACGAGTCAGCTCGACTAACGGCTAAGAAAATCTAGCGCATGCGATGAAATAAAAGTCCTTTCCTGAGATTTCTATTCCTTGTGCAGGATAGACTGGCAAATCCTTCACCGATTTTCTCGTTTTTCCACTCGGAATCCATGTTAACAATTGTCTAGTTCTATAACAGAGAAGAATGCACCACCGTAAAAACTCTGATCGCTGCTCACCGAATGTGAACCACATCCGTCGCGGATCGTGACGTCTTTATTAGCCGTAATCGAATTCTTGGCACATCCAATTTGTCCATCCCCGAAGCGTACTCGATCGGGGTGATTTGTTTCCCACCGCAGCCAATCGGATGCCGGTGTCGGTCGCGTCTCATTTGTCAAACTGTTGTTCGGCACGGTCGCTGGCGCTTCGAATGCACCCTCGAACGAAGTGAGGACAACCTGCGAATTTGTTCAGATGTTTCAAGTCCGACTGTCAATTGGGACCCCACACCACCACCGCGCGCCGTTTGGCTAACCGACACTGCTGACAAACCGTGGGAGCCCTTAATTTGCAGCACGATTTGTAATTTTCTCACCTTTTCTCGTGTGGTGGAGCGCTGAAATTGTCGCTAGATAATGTCGTGGCTGTCTCGGGAGTCGTTAACGCCGCGTGACTGGACGAACCGGACTAGTTCCGATTGGTTCACCGTTCTTTCGGACGGATGATCGAAATAGAAATTATTGATTTGTTGCTAAAGGTCGTCAAGGTCTGCGACACAGTTCCAGCACAGAAACGAAGAAGATCGACAGGGTCGCCGAAGAGTTATTGATAGCGATTTATCTTTGCCCACGGTTGGCCGAAACCGGCACGGTGGCGTGGTGTCGTGAAACTCGGTAGTGGTGCATCAGCACCAACTACTGGCGGCTTAAATGTGAATGGTTGGTAAAAATTATGACTGAACCGCCTATATTATTTTTACGGCCAACAAAATTTTGTATGTTTTAAGGGGACATAAACGACCAAAAATTGTAAAAAATCATTTTTTTTTATTTCAGATTTTATTTCTGCAGTCTTTTCCGCTTATTTTAAAACTAAATTTGTAATGATCCGACCTCGGGAAGTGGCCGAAAAACAATCATACACATAAGCATTCCAGTGCGGCGTGGAACAACTTCGGCGGAATAAAACGCCGCTCCTGGAAAACCACGATTTTCAAACTTTATGTACCTTTTTCTCAGAAACTACACAAAGTATTGGAACAAACTTTTTTTTGTTCTGTTGGTAGTAGCTTGGCAAAGACTTTTATAACTTTTGAGGTTTGTAAACGTAACACAGCCAGAGAAAAAAGAAAAAGAAAACAGAATTTTATTTTTTCAGCCATCTTTTCTTCTTCTTTTTCGGAATCGGATGAATTTCATAATCCCTCAGGTGTCTCACAAGGCAGCAATTTAGGACCATTCTTGTTTATCATGTTCTTTAATGATGTCTGTCATTAAACAAGTCATCCACAAGTTGCAAACTTTTATATGCGGACAATCTCAAAAGCTTCTGAACTATTAGTGCTTCCACAGACTGTCAGTTGTGGCAAAAAGTCATTGACAAGTTTTACGACTGGGGCTAACAAAATTTCATAATTATCAGCGTAACGAAATGCTCTGTAATCACGTTAATGAGGAAAAAGAACCCAAGTCAATGGAGATATAGAATAGGAAACGAAGCAATGAAAAGAACAAATATTTTACGTGACCTTGGGGTTTTAGACTCAGTACTAAGCCAAGCTAATCATATCATCACTAAATTTCGACGTTACCTCGGGTACATTTTCCATATCTCAGCTGAACTCCGCAACCCACACTGCCTGCGCGCCTGGCACTTTAGCTTTAGCTATCTTTTAGGGTCCGTTCCGCAGCATTTGAATCCATAGAATCGAAAAACTCCAAGCGTAATTCATTAGATATGCTTTAGGACTCGCTAAGTAAAAATTTTAAAGTATCGCCGCCCAGTTAGCTTCAAGGTTTGATGTTGTTCTGACAAGCTTGTCGTCGTATGTTCGAATCTCGGGTAGGCCGTGCTGCTAGATGGAGTCAGTAGGATTTTTGCGCTGTACTCTAATAGCCAGCCGCGAAGTCTGTCGATAAAGAAGGGTCATGTCTTGAAAGGGCGTTTAGGCCCACAGCTTTGCTTTGAAAAATTGAAATCGTAATTGGACTTCAAATTTAACATAAATTGAATTTAAATAAGATTTGAATCTAAACCATTTTGAAGTTGAAGTTGTACTTTAACTTGATATATTTCGTCTGCGATATTATTCTCCCACACGTTCTACTTCTCTTCAATTTGGTTATTTATCTTTTCTAGTTCCGTTTTTTCATTTTTTATATCGTTTTTTCTCTTCTTCTATACCGTTTTCTAAGTTTTCGCTCTTAAGTTTCTTCCGTTTTTCCTCCTTTTTTCTCGTTGTCCCGAATCTTGTTTCATTTTTCCGTTTTTCTTCGTTTCTTGTCCCATTTTTTTACTTTCAGACCTGATTATTATCATGTTGTTTACTCGTTTTTTTCACTATTTTCTTTCCCGTTTTTTGCCCTTTCTCTTAAATTTTTCCATTTTTTCAGATTCCATCTCCTTTCTAACTCTTTTTGTTTTCTTTCCTTCATATTTTTCGTCTTCGTCTGTTCAGTTTTTCTCTTTTTGATGCTTCTTTTTTTCTTTTCTCTCGTATTTTTTCTTTTTTATCTCCCGTTTTAGGTCTCTTTCCCGTTCGTTTTCAATTTTCGTTCAGTTCGTTTTCCCTCTTTTTTATGTACCATTTTTCGAATTCTATATCCTGTTTAACCCTTTTTCTCGTTTTCTTCGTTTTCGTTTTGTTGTCTCGTTATTCTTCTTTACCCTCCTGTTTTCCGTTCATATTGCCTTTTTTGTTTGACTATAGTCACTTTGATAGCTTGGATCATTCGTGACTACTGCGGGGTTGGGATTCGAATCCGGGTCCTCGGCGTGAGAGGCGTGAATGCTCTCCACCACTACACCTGGATTGATCGCTCGTTTTCCTTCTGTTTCTATCTCTTATCCATTTTTTTTTTCTTTTCAGTCCCGTTTTTCGCCATTTTTCTGAGTCCTGATTTTTTTTCCTCTTCCATTTATACTCGTTTTCAGGTCGTTTTATTCCTATTTTTCTGTTTCGTTTTGTGTCATTTTCTGTCCCGTTTCAACTTTTTCTTTTTTTCGGTTCTGGTTTTTGTCTTTTTTCTTTTTTCTATTTAGCTGTTCGTTTTTGTCTGTTCCGTTCTCTCTTTTATTATGTCCTGCTTTTCCCCCGTTTCTGCTACGATGTGGTTTTCTTTTCCGTTTTATCCCCTTTGTCTTCCGTTTTTAGTTTTGTGCAAAACCTGATTTCCCGTAACTAAGAATCACCCAAGTCTTACCTGTTCGACCGACTGCTAGCAATCGATTGAGGTCGGCAGCAACGAGCACTAGCAACGCGGTCGGACTGCAGAATATACCGATGATAGTCGACACGATGGCGTACCGAACCGATCACGCTGTCTACACGGCGGAAGCACACTGTAGCACTACCAAGGGAGTGTATCGCGTGCTGTATCCTCTGATACTGGAGCAACGCAATGTAATATTCTGTTACAGGGGTACTCAGCTTCTACATCTCTCCTCTTCTCATAAGATAAAATTTTATAATTAAAAAACGCTTGTTAATATATTCGACATCGGCATCTGCCATACGAAAGAAATTCTGATTTTGGTATTCTCCTCTTCCTAAGAATCCATTGAACCGGATCATCGTCTTTGTTGTACTGCTACAAACTTACTGTAGTGGCCGATTGGTCATGCTATCCAAAGAAGAGAGTTTGATACGGTTACCAGCACGAGCATTATTATATAGACTAATCTCAAGATTTTAGTCTTGACCTTGGAATGAGGTCATACATATATTTAATATTTTTTGAAACGATGGTTCTACAATTGATGAAGGGACGGTAGGGGAAAGAAATGAAAATTTTTTGGTGAAGGAGGGGGAAGAGCGGAAAGGAAGGGGGGGGGTATTGGTAGCTATGCTTGACAAGTAGTCATTTTGACTCCTACCTTTTGTCCAATGCTGGAAGGTGCATGAGTCGAACCAAGCTGTAATCTGAGAATCCGGTTATAATCTCAGATTACAGCTTGGTTCGACTCATGCACCTTCCAGCATTGGACAAAAGGTAGGAGTCAAAATGACTACTTGTCAAGCATAGCTACCAATACCCCCCCCCCTTCCTTTCCGCTCTTCCCCCTCCTTCACCAAAAAATTTTCATTCCCTACCGTCCCTTCATCAATTGTAGAACCATCGTTTCAAAAAATATTACGAGCATTATTACAAAACTATAGCCTATTCCATCTATACTAACAGTCTTTGTCTGAGAGAAACCACAAGATTCCAAGTCTTCTGCCTTTGGAGATTGATCAACTCGTGAGGTAAACCACGGATGAATCTTAACTACTCACAACTGCTGTTCTTGCCTTTTCGGTAATGCGAAAACTACTCTTTCCATCATATTTAGACCGTCAAGTAAATTTTTTGCTTGCGCAATTTTCACTTCTTTCCGACCCAAAGAATTCATTTCCTTGGCATTTCGAACCATTTCATTTATATATGGTTGTGTCGACCCACGTCTATTCATTTCTCTATGGTCGTACCGAACCGTGTATTTCATCCAATAATGATCATACCGAATCGTTTAATTTTTGATGGTCGTACTGAACCATGCAATATATAACCAAACAAAACCTATGTTCGTACCGAACGATCTCATTCATATTTGGTCGTACCGAATCAATACTTCATTCAATAATGATTGTGCTGAAACATTTCTCTTATTAACAGTTGTACATGGTTATATACTTGATCTAATAATGATCGTACCGAATTATTTAATTTATTATGGTCGTACCGAACCATTCAATTTATGACCATATAGACACATCTTAATTACCAATGGTCGTACCGAACCAATTCTTTCATCTATGGTCGTATCGAACCATATACAGGATGCTCCACCTTTTATGTCGGTATGAAAACATTGAATAACTTTAAGAAAAAACAACCGATTTCTATTAGTAATGCATTTTTATTTAGTTTGGTTCCTTAAAATTTTCTTGGTTTAGTTTTTGAAAACAATATCAATTAAGTGACCACCTTTATTAGAAATTACAAATTTACTCCATTTTTCCGCGTTTTCCATTACCTTTTTGAGCATCTCGGGTGTTATAGCGTCGATTTCCGTACGAATATTTGCCTTGAGCTCGTCAATAGTTTGTGGCTGGTTGGCGTAAACCTTGCTTTTCAGATAATCCCACAAAAAGAAATCCGGGAGGGGGGGGGGGGGTAAATCAGGTGATCTGGGTGGCCAGTCAATATCGCCTCTTTTTGACACCAGACCTCCTGGAAATTTTCGTTGCAGAAATTGAATTGTTGAATTCGCAGTGTTGCATGGTGCACCGTCCTGTTGAAACCAGTAACCTTCAAGACCTTTTTCGCGCATTCGTGGGCAGGCATAATGAGCCAACATCCACCGATATCGATTTCCATCGACGATACAAAACTGTTGGGTCCTGAGCAACACTCTCCCTCACTGCTTCAACCAGTTTATTGGAACGTCTTGGTCTTTGATGAATGGCGTGTTGACGATCTCGTACTGTCCCGTGTTCAAAAAAATTCGACACGAAACAACGAATAGAATTGTCAGATGGTGCCTATCTGCCACGATATTTTTTCCGATATGCACGTTGAGTTAACACAATGGAACGACTATGTTCGATGTAAAGTGTCACTATTTCAGCGCGTTCTTTCGGTGTGAAGCGATACATGGCGAAAATAGTACTGGAATGGCGTTTCCAAAACATATCTAATGAAAGAAATCGGTTAGTAAATGTGAAAGTTATAAAGCGTTTACATACCGACATAAAAGTTGGAGCACCCTGTACATCTCTCAATAATAATTGTACCGAATCATTTTTTCTTATCAATGGTAGTACCAAACCATATACTTCATTCAATAATGATTGTACTGAATCATTTTTCTTATCAATGGTTGAACCGAATCATCTAATAGTGATCGTACCGAATCATTTAATTTATTATGGTCGTACCGAACCATTCAATTTATGACCATATAGAAACATCTTAATTACCAATGGTCGTACCGAACCATTTCTTTCATCTATGGTCGTACCGAACTATATACTTCAATCAACAATGATTGTACCGAATCATTTTTCTTATTAATGGTCGTACCGAACCATATGCTTCATCTAGTGATGATCGTACCGAATCACTTTATTTATGATGGTTTTACTGAACCATTTAATTCATGACCAAAAAAACCATTTTATTAACCAATGGTCGTATCAAACCATTTCATGCATATGAGGTCGTCTAAGTTTTCAAACGAGTCAGCTCGTGTGAAACAAGTCTTTAATAAAAAAATATTTGAGGAAGCAAATCAACAATCAAACATTACAAGATCCTATTTTTAACGTGACAGAAAATGATTATGCGTCTGACCCGTTCCGGCATAATAAAACGTGGTAAAAAAATCCAAAAGCTTAAAACAACACGCTGAAGCGTTATTATTCCTTTTGTTTATTCCAAAACACAAACTCAGACCAATATTTGTAAAGTGCAACACATCAATGCAATTATGCAAAATGCGAATGCCAATTATGCAGCACACCGCACATGTGAAACTCGAGCTGTCTGATCACAGCCTCGTTCTCAACGTAATAAGCAACCCTCTTAGTCAGTCTCTGATTAAGGACACTTGTTTTGACCGCACTCCACCAATACAGCCGATAAATACATCCCGTCCACTTCTGCCGCACGTCTGGCCTGAACAGACAAATCCTTTTGCTTCACCTACAAAGCAATGTACAACTTTGAAATAAAACAATTCTATCATTTGAAAAAAATCTAGTACTGTTGCGGGAGATATATGAGGAGTTCTTCTAGCGATGATCAAACGACGTTATTTGCTTATGATCAGCTTAAAGCTACAAAGAATATTTATTTTAGGCTAAGTTCACTTCTAGATTCATATTATTACTCACATTTCAGTCTCCGTACAAGTTTTTATCTGCACACAACAAGGTTCTTTTTAGACTTAAGTTTTAACTTGTTAGCCTATAAATAGCATGTAAGTTTTAATCTCGATTTAAGAATGTAAATATAGTTTACCTTTAACGTAAGTATAATTCCAAATTAGAAATGTAAGTTTAATTTTAATTGAAAGTTCTTTTTACTGCAATCGAATCTCAGATATCGAAATAATTACGGTTTGCTTACAATTCGTATGCTCATTTATGATCTAACTTTGACAGTGTCACCCAGTCAGTTGCGCATAGATGCTGGGTCACGCTTACTCACTAGGGTTGTTCACGTACCAGGGGCTGTTTACAAACAACGGGCTGTTGCGACGAACGAGTACCTTCAAACTATGCAATATTGTTTGCCTTTTCCTCCCAACCGGTGAAACAATACAAGTAGGTAAGAGACTCACCTGCAAACGCAGTAGACCAATTGTCATATTTTATCGTTTGCAGTTCGTAAGACGCGAGCAACCGGCGGTGATCAATATAACACTTTTTTTCCTGGTCGTTTACCCGCGGCGAAAAAAAATCATGCGGACGAAGGTCAACGGACGATAACTATTCACCCTCTCTACGATCTTTCACATTGCCGTCACATACTTATCTTGATCCCGGGAACAGCGATACGCACATCGACTGTCAAAGAGAAACGACATACGGCTTACACTTTCCTCATAGTCCATTTTTTTCAGCAGCACTGAAGAATTTTTTCACTTCATCGTCAAAGCAGGCAAAGTTTTAATCCAACGTCAAAAATCAACAAAGTGATAATCAAAAGTCAAAGACTGAAACTCAAAAGTTAAAATTAAAAAGTCAAAAATGAAAAATCCAAATTAGATAGAAAAATCCAAATTAGGTAGTCCAAAATCAAATGTGAAAGTCAAAAGTCAAATGCCAAAAATTGAAATTGAAAAGTCAAAAGCAAAATGTCGAGAACCCGAAGTCGAAAGCCGAATGTTAAAATTTGTGAATTAGAAGTTGAACGTCAGTTGAACGAGAATCTAATATTCAAAAGCCAAAAAACGTTTAAGTCGAATGTCGAAATTTTAGTCAATAATCAAAAAGCGAACATGCACCTAATCGAAGTTTAACAATCAAAAATCTAGAAGCAAACTGAAAAAACAAAACAAACTTGAAAAGCTAACACAAATCAGAGGTCAAATCAAAATTCTACATTCAAAAGTTAATATTTAAAAGTTAGAGACCGAAATTGGAAATTGAAATTAACTTGAAAATGAAGGTGAAATTGTTTTGAACATTTTCCTCCCTAATTTGGTTATTTGTTTATTTGTTTATTTGTAAAAATCAACTGACAAGGATTGTCTTATTGAATATTTCCGGTCGGTTTACAAAAATCTAACACTATACAATTTTTGAGCAAACTTATGTGATGGTTCATTAAAATCAAATAAGCTTTCCACAATAGAAACAGTCTGAATGCAGGCAGTTATTGGCTCATTCATAGGATCCAAAGGTGGTCCAATGGAATCTCGGTTGCAGTAGCTCGGTTGAGTGCAGGGTACGTTGCGATGCACGAAAGTTGATGAGAGACAGGATGCTCGGTGACTCGATTTCGCCATTTGAGATCTTTGCAACACACACTGCTTGCTGAACCTTCCTACGCTGTTCAAGTGTCTGAAGACCCAATAAACGGCAACGATCGGCGGAAGATTGATTGGGTCGTGCCACGGTAGGTCTCTCAAAGCAAGCCTCAGGAAACGCGTTTGCACTCTTTCGATACGCAAATTCCACGACAACTGATAGGGGCACCATACCGAGCAAGCATTTTCTATCAACGGGCGAACTAATGAACAGTACAGCGCCTTCATGCAGTGAGGATCATTGAAGTCACGTGCAATTTTAGTGATGAAACCGAGCTGTCGGGAGGCTTTCGATATTGCAGTGGTACGTTGTAAGTTGAACGTGAGTTTGGTGTCAAGCAGTACCCCACGGTCATTGACTTGAACGGCTCTTGTGAGTACATGCTTATTTATTTAGTAGTTGAAGACAACCGGACTGGCGATGCGGTGGAAAATCATCACTTGACATTTTGTGATGCTGATAACAAGCCAATTTTTCTTGCACCAGTCAACAAATGCATCCAAGAGCCTTTGAAGGCGGATACAATCGTCTATGGAACGAATATAATTTCATATCGTCAGCATTAGCTTGCATCCAACTCCAAGCAGCGAAGCAATATCGTTCACAAACAGCAAAAACAGAAGCGGTCTAATGTTGCTACCTTGTGGTACACCCGACAAGTTGGTAAACTGGGAAGCAGACATTGGGAGTAGCACTATTCTCTTACTGTGTAGCACAACATATGCCGAGACTGCACAATATATTTTAAAGTGACTAGTAGGCGCCTATTTCTGTTAGCAAGAGACAGTTGTGTGCTGTGCTTTTCAAGCCAAGGGATACCTGAAAACAACGTAGGCACATCCAAGTATACAGCACATGCTCTCGCACAGAAATGTCTCTGAGTAGCTCTGTCTTGAAGCACAGTGCTTGGATCTACCACAATAACGTTCATTTCCTTGGAAACCACGTGTTGTCGGCTTGAACAAGGAACGAAATAAACACATAGGTATGCGTGCCGTATGAAATCACGTTCTTAACAGCGAAGCTGTTGGTGTCCGATTTTGGCTTTAGGAAGATTATATGATTCGTACAAAAATTGGTGGACACTCACATGTTTTATGGTGCATCAAATCCAACCATAATATGTTAACCAAGCTGTTGATGCCCATCATCGGCTGTTCGCAAGGCGTTCTATTATTTCAGGAATGTAAGCAGGAGTTGCGTGGTAAAACAGGGCAAACTCTCACAAAATATTGGCACCACATAGTATGCTTCAGAGATTGCGGGTTGAGCAGCATCAGTTAAATGTTTAATAGTTTGAGATCAAGTTTCGACTATACCTGCCCAAGAACCGGAACTATAATTTCCAGGAGACGTAACTTTGCGCCAGTAACTCTTTTGAAAGACTAAATGGGCTGTCTACGATATCGTAATATAATATTATTCTCTTGTAGAAGCTGCGGAGCTTTGGTGTCGAAAATTGAAATAAGTCACATTATATGTATGTGCTAATTTCCTTTCCGATCCAAACTTATAATGGATTTCAATCCGTGTTCTGTGATGTTTTTCAACATACACCTAGGTGGCATTCCGCCAAGGAACATCGGTATAAATCGGGATCAAGTGACGAAACTAGAAGAGTTTTCTAGGGAAAGTACTTAAGTTTGGTGAAGGCATGGTGTAAATTATGGACACGAACGACTTAAAACGTAATCGAAAACTTAACTCTTAATACTTCTCTAAACATTGGACTGTAATTTACTCGTAATTGCTATCATATTTTAATTATTATTTTTAAAAGATGTTTATTAAATTCAGTTTCTAATTGACCAAGTTTTTAAGTGACTCGAAATGTTACATTATGATTGACAGAATATATTAATATCGTTAGAAGTAGATGCACTAATAAACATACTAACGGTTGAAGCTTGCAAAACAAAAAGCTGTAATAAGCACAGTGCATTGCACGGTGCTTGCTGGGAGCTTTCCAAACACAGTGCTCACTATGTGCGAGAGCTAACCAAAAGTATGTCTCTCAATTTTATATACCATCTCTCAATATACACTTGCTCAGGCACAAACAAAGGAGACTGAGACAAGTTGCATAGATACACGTTTGTTTTCTACACGTCTCTGTGCTATATGACAATGTCTGCTGGGAAGAGAAGCAGGAGTCGAGCTGAACGCATAGGTCTCTACCACATAGGTAGGAACTGAGCTTTTTCGTAAAATTCTGAGATGCACCAAGTCGTGAAATTTTCTGCAGTAGTATTTTATGGTCAATACGATCGAACGCAAGTTCGTGTAGATCACATCAATTAGTGCCTTTTGTTCCATATGTGATATTTATTTATTTATTTATTTATTGAGCATAATTCATCTGACCTTAAAATTGTCTTCATAAATAAAAACTTTTCCTAAATTAGCTCTACGCAATGTCTATGGAAACAGATGTGACGGTACACTAAAGTCAAATAGTTCTTCTACGTCTGTGTTCAAGGGTGTCCAAGTCAAGTAATCGGCACCAATTTACGTAAGCAGGTAAGGTATCAGGATGTTCCCAGGGCAAGTGTCGCAAAGCTAGTCGGATAAATCTCCGTTGTACACGTTCAATCCGTAGATTCCATGTTAGCTGTTTAGGAAACTAAACATGACTACAATTCTCCAGTAGTGGACGTACTAGAGCGCAGTACAATGATTTAATACAGTGTGGGTCCTTAAAGTTCCAACCAATTTTAAAGATGAAACCAAGTTGTCGAGATGCTTGGGAGATAATCAACCCACGATGTAGATTAAATGTCAGCTTGGTGTCCAGCAAGACGCCGAGGTCATTAACTCGGTCCACTCTGCGTTACTCAATATCATCGATAGTGTAACCAAAGGTGATCGGGTTTTTGACGCGGTGAAAACTCATAACTTCACATTTGGCTATGCTTACAATGAGCCAGTTACGTTTACACCTATCAAAGGTATATTTTCTATCAAAACAAACAATTGCAGGTCATCGGCGTACACCAACTTGCAGCCAACTCCCAGCAGCAACGCAATATCGTTAAAGAATAGCAAGAAAAGTAGAGGTCCCATGTTGGTTCCTTGAGGGACTGCAGACTTATTGATAAACATCGATGAAACACTACTACCCAGTTTCACACGAAGCACCCTACCACTGAGGTAAGAGTTCAGCCATTCGACCATCTGTTGGGAGGCACCAAGTCGAGCCAGTTTCCGTAATAGTATTGCAAGGTCAATTCGATCGAAAGCTGCTTTCAAGTCAGTATGGATAACATCAACTTGCTTCTTGTCCTCCATATGCGAAATACACATCGATATAAACTCCAGCAAATTAGTACAAACAGATCTACCAGGCATGAAACCGTGCTGCAACGTTGAAATATAGTTCTTAGTGCGGGACAGTATTACACCACTCACAATTATCTCGAATAGTTTGAAAGCTAGAAAGGCTAGTGATTCCTCGATAATTCCTTACGATAAGACGGAAATTTTTTCGGCTGCCTCTTAAGATCAGTTTGCAAACGCAGTACATACGATTAGATGTGAACTCCAAGTAGATGTGAACTCCAATAGGTTTGTGCTTACGGATCGACCAGGCATAAATCCACGCTGATCGGTAGAGATATAACATTTTATTCTAGCAAGAAGAAAATTGCTCACTACTATTTCAAATAGCATGGACGCAGTAGATAGACTAGTGGCATCCACGATAATTTCGAACGTTCCGACGGTCGCCACTTTTAAACACAGGGAACATGAATGACTGCTTACAGATCGTCGATAATTTTCCGACCTTAAATGATTTGTTGAATATCTGGCACAACGGATCCACTAATGCAAGTGCACAACGGGCGAAGACTAGAGCCGGAATTCCATTAGTTTCAGGACAACTTGAACGTTTTATTTTCTAAGTAGCTGACAGAATCATATCGGAAGTTATTTCAAAAGTATTTATATCCACTAAATCAGCAGAAACACCAGCAGATGCAAGGACAACCTCCGAATTAGATGCAGATTTTTCAGCCAAAACGGACGCAAAAAATTTCGCGAAAAGCTCACACGATTCCAATATACTATTTGCTTCAGCGTCATCGAGAAATACATTTTTTTGTCGGAAGATTTGACCACTGCGACCATTATTTTGATCTATTGTGGTAGAGAAATACATTAGAACGGGTAGCAGAATGTTTTCGTTTCGATTTAACAAAATTCCAAAAACTTTTTGGATTTCTGCGAAGGTCAATTTGAACCCGCATAACGTAGGATTTGTACAATGTAGCATTTAACCGTCGATATGCATCACTCGATTGTAATATTAGTGATAGTGGAATATAGTCTCTCCGAATTTGCATAAATTGAAACGTTTAAAAAACTACCCATATTTTCATTTGATAATGTGAAATATAATCATTTGTTGTTTAGGACAGGTAGGACAAGTCCACTTGAATTGAAGCTTGAGAATTACGTCATATTTTTTCAAAAATATTACAAGAAAAACCTTTGAAAGAATTCTAAACATTTTCGGCATCAATCCACCAACCAGCTCGATGGACCAATTCGTACAGGCCGTCACCACAGTGACGAAGAGCTTGATTTATAGCCCGGTAACGGCGCAATCAATTCCAGGCCAATCGGAGGAGTAGGTACCCCGAAGTGTCTCGAAAGAAACTGCAACGGCAGCAGCAACAGCAGCAGCAGCAGCAGCAGCATCGAAACAATGCAAAAGCTAGCAATAATGCAACAACGTCGCAAATCAATACGAAATTCCCGATTGCGCGCGCAAAAGTGTGAACCAGAGGTGACATGATGAAGGGTTTGCTTTTCACGACTTTTCGCTGTTTGTCTTCGTCCCGAGCTGAGCAGTCCCCGCCGTGTAGATCGACTAGTTTGTTTTAGCTGGGTCTGGGTATGAGAAATTCTGCTGTACAGCTACATACTGCGCATCGGAGCAGCATTGCACATCGTCTATCGAAGCGGTAGAAAAAGCAATAACAACAATTGCAATTAAATGATAATTGTTGTTGCCCCGAAGGGAACCACGGAACGAAGGAGGCCGGCTGGAAGCAGCAGCTGTCCCATGCGGACCTCCGAGCGATAGATTGCACGACAATCGAAAGGGGCACGACTAGGTTAGCAACCGCGAACCAGCCTGGGACCTGATTATAGCTTTGTGCTGACAGCTTCGATCGCGCCGGGCTTCGACAGTTTCGAATTCGCCTGTTGGCAGCCAGCGCAGCGGTCGTCGGTCGCCGCCACCGGAGAGCGGGGCGTTGTCTTGCCCGGGACAGTTGCTGGCGCTGAACAGTAACAACAAGTTGAGTTGTCTCTAGAAGTGGGTCGCGATTACGATTTCCGAGACAAAATGCCACTTTGCCCGGTTGACTAGAAGTAGGTGGTTGTTTCGCGTCCTACCTACACGACAATCCCGCACTGGCCGATTGACAGTTTGGCACTACTGAACCAGAACGGTGTGTCCCGCTGAAGCTGCAGTCGTTTTCCTCCTATAATAATATTTATGCTGCTAGCATGCCTACATCCAATCGTTTGCATTTAACATAATCGCACACACGAGAGGTAGACGCAGTCAAAAGCAATCAAACCGAGAGCAATTTTCCTGGAATGGCAACATATTTATCATTCTTCAAAATTAATCCTTTCGAGGTTGGTTTGGGTTCAATCCGAGAATCGTTTCTTCCATAAAAATCCTCCGTCCGCGCCGTGAGACAAAAGCCCAAATCGGGCCCGGTGCGCGGCACAGTTTGGTGTTTTTCTTTTCCCTTTTCTTTCCACCGGTCATGGTCATCAAGTGCATGCCTAAACACACCTTCCGGGAGTGGGTCTCAGACGGCAGGGAATTGCATTTCAGGTTTTATTATCACTTCAACTTCTCGTCGCACGAAGTCAGCCCAACTCAGCCGCAGCCTCGACTGCGGCAGGTCTATAATTTGGTTTAAATTCTTTTTAAACGTTTTCGAATTAGAACCACGACCGATGACGACAACGGCGACGACGACGACGACGACGATGACGACGACGACGTTGGGGACGACGGTTTTCCTAATTTCGGTTTCGGCGGAATCACCCGGTGAGGATCTCGACAAGAGTGACACGCCCTTTTTCGGTTCGCCTTTCGAAGGACCGTTTTTCCTTCTAAGCTCGAATTTATGCGTTTAGTCTGTACGGCAGGAAGATGATTAACATTTGCCAAAAAAAAAGAAAAAAATGAAATAAAATAAAATAAAATGAAATGAACGGGGTGTCTCCAGGAAATGAGAATGTCTTTGGTCCGATGCTTTGTCCGAGATTGGTTGATTTATTGACGATAAATATCAGCAATTTGAGGACTGAAGGCTGAAACGAAATGCATATTTTTAAAAGGAAATATTGCAAGTTTTACGTATTCGTAGAATGAGTAAAATTATCTTCAGCTGACTTAATAATTGTAAGCAACTTTAAACTTTAATAAAAATGTGCTTTTGAAATAACATTAAAAACAAATATAAGGTCATTTTTCAAGCCTCTTTGTGTGATCCTGACAGGGCTCACCGTATTTTGTTTATTATGTCTTTAAATATTAAATCATTCAAGTTAACTTTAATCTTGTCAATCGTGATACTTTTTATTATATTCTTCGCATTCTCGAATCAAGCAAAGTGCTTTTCACAATTGAATTTGATCAATAATAGTGGCTTTAATAGCTGTTCTAGACAAATTAGTGAGATGTAAAATAACCTAATAAACAAACTCATAAGCACAATTTAGGTACAAACTCACAAAAGCAGAAAATCCTTATCAGTGAGAAAACCCCTTAAATTAATTACTAGAAAATAGGTTGTATGAATATGTATGAAAAACAGTTTACTTTACTCCTCCAGATAGGTTTACACTATTAGGTAAAAAATTGTTTCAGCCTCGAGATTGATCAATTCAGCTAGTTCTAAGATATTCCACTGGGTTAAAATATAGTTGTGAAAAAAAGGAGTTTTAATATTCGAGCAGAGATTTTTTTACTCGACCAAAAAAAATTTGCGTTTTAAGCATTTTTTCTTAAAATTTAAATGTGAAAACCAAATCTATTCTTGCTTTTCAGATAGACGTTATTATTTTCCTTGCAAAAATCTACAAAAAGAAAGACAAAAATGAAACAAAATTTTTTTGCCGATTTTCTAAAATTCCATTGTTCGAATTCCTGTTCCTGTTTCGTATTAGAACCGTTAACTTCACTCGTACACTAATTTTTTGAGTTTTTTTAGGCTGTAGAGTCCACAGGCAATTGATTTTATGAAAAAAACAGAAGAGCCACGAATTGCAAGCAGTTGGTAGGTAGAATCAAGAGATGCATTCACAAAGTTGACGAGCCGTGCAACGCTTCTGTTTCGGCGTCAAACGAAAGCTTCGCCGAACAACCGATTACGGACCGTTTTCAAATGTTCACTAATTTTTTTCAACAATGAGTAATGTACCTTTAATTTCGGTAAATCAGATCTTCTTCATGTATGTCGATTTTTGACAGCTTAAGAAAAAAATTCCAAAATTTTAGTTGCCACCCGTTAGAAGCATTTCAACGACCAGCGGAAAGACAACGCCGGCCTTTCTTCGGTCAAGTTCCCCGGGGTAGCAAAGAACAGATTTCTGAACTGCTCGCGCAAAAATGCTTCAGATTTTTTTTTTTTCGAGTATTGGACCTGGGCCAAATTTTATATCTTGACCACATTTTTCATCGGATTTCGGATCAAATTTTGGGCCAGGTTGAAAACCAGATTTTGGACTATAATTTTGATCTGATTTTTTGGGTCGCAGTTTTTTTTATCAGTTTAGGTTCGCTTTTGGACCAAATTTTGAATCACATTTTCGATCAACTTCTGGACCAGATTTTGGATTAGATTTTGAACTCAGATTCTAGACCTGCACGTTCTGGACCTGCATCAGATTCTGAACCAGATTTTGGACTATATTTTTGATCAAATTTTGGACCAGACCAGAAGACTTAGATTGTGCACCTTGCCCCGATTCTGGACCACATCGCGGAGCACCTAAACCAAATCTTAGAGCTGCATCAGATTCTAGATCCGATTTTAAACCACATTTTTATCATATTGGACCAGATTCTTAAACGTGCCCCAATTTTAGACCACATTTTTTATCGGATTTTGGACCAGTTTGGGTCCAGATTCTGAAACTGGACCAGAATATAAATCAGATTGTGGGCCACAGTTTTGATCAGATTTTAAACCACCAACAAGATTTTGGGACAGGGTTTAAACCATATTTTGAACCACATTTTTGAGCAATTTTTTCCCAGAACCTGGACCTGAACTAGGACTGGAATCTGAACCTGAATCAGCTGTAAGACCGCATCAGATTCTAGATCAGATTTTGGACCACATTTTTATCAGATTGAACTAGGTTCTGGACTATATTTAGTTTGTGGATCTTGCCCCGATTCTAGACGACATTTTTTATCAGATTTTGGACCAGATCTTGAATCAAATTTGGGTCCAGATTCTTGAACTGGACCAAAGTGTAAACCAAATTTTGGACCACATTTTTTATCAGATTTGAAACCACCAACCAGATTTTGGAACAGGGTTTGAACCAAATTCTGCACCTAGATTAGATTGCAAACCACATATTTTATCAAATTTTGTTCCAGATTTTATAACAAATTTAGGAACAGATTTGAGCTAGATTCTGGACCAGATTTTGGACTGCATTTTTGAGTAAATTTCGGTCATATTTTGGATCAGACTCTGGAACTGAACCTAATACTGATCCCTAGGCCAGCTCAGGTTCTAGACCAGATTTTTGACCAGATTTTGGATCAGATTTTGTACCAGAAACTTGAACTGAACTAGATTGTGCACCTTGCCCCGATTCTGGACCACATTTTTTAGGAGCACCTGAACCAAATCTTACAGCTGCATCAGATTCTAGATTAGATTTTGGGCTGCATTTTTATCAGATTTGACCAGATTTTGGAATATATTTCGAACCTCATTTTTCTTCAAATTTAGGACCAGATTCTGGAACTGGACTAGAATATAAACCAGATTTTGGGCCACATTTATCATCAGATTTTAAACCACCAACCAAATTTAGGGAATAGGATTTAGGGACCAGATCTTGGACCTGGACCGTATTTCGACCCTGGATTTGATCGCAAACCGCATTTTTTTTATCAAATTTTGTTCCAGATTTTGCAAAAAATTTAAGCACATATTTGAACTAGATTCTGGACCACATTTTGGACCACATTTTCAATTAGGTTTCTGCGGTATTTTGGATCAGGTTCTCGACCTGAACCAGGCGTTGAGTCTGAGCCAGATTTCGGCCCAGGCTTTGGATAATATTTTGCATCACATTTTTGATCAGATTTTGGATCAGACATTGGACCAGATTTAAACTACATTCTAGTCTAAGACCAAATTTTAGGCGTGGACTGGATACTGGAGCACACTTTTGATCAGATTTTGGTCCAAATCATAAACCATATTTTGAACCACATTTTTTACTAGATACTTGGAACTTGAGCAGATTTTGAGCGTCATTTTCAATCAGATTTTAAACCAGCGCCCAAATGTTGGATCAGATTGTAAACCAGATTCTGGACCTGGACAATATTTTGGATCTCTTGCCCCCCAATTTTTCAAGCAAATTTTCACAGGGTGGAAGGGGGGTTATGTATGTATGTATGTATGTATGGGGGTAGCCACCATCGATTGTATAACATTTCGCCAAATACCATTTCGCGGAAAACCAATTCGCGGATGACCATAACGCGGAATATACTGTTTCGCGGAAAACCATTTCGCGGAAAACATTTTCGCGGAAAGTACCATTTCGCGGAAAACGTTTTTGCGGAAAGTACTATTTCGCGGAAAAAATTTTCGCCGAAAGTACTATTTGGCAGAGAACCACCGCTCATTCAGTTTGGAAACCGCAAAACGCGGCTTCGCCGCTTTGTATTCAACGAAAGTTAAATTGATGCGAGGACTAGGGAAAACTGACTAGAGGTCAGTAGACCTAGGAAAACGAATAGACCTAAACAGATGTGATCTCTGCAGGGGGGCTGCCCCCCCCTGCGAAACGGAATTTTCTTGCGCTCTGTAAAGACGCACATAACTGAGCGGGCAATGTTGAAGAAACTGACTAAAGAAGTGACAGGTAACTCATTTTCAGTTCGTCGAAACCAAGTGCGCATGAATCTCGATGAAACCTTCTGAATCTTTTGCTCGAAAACTTGCGGAGTATCAGTCGATGAACGCGACTGAAAATAATGACTGCACGCAAACGGCCACAAATATCATCGTATCATCACGAAATCGATCCGTGCTGCCTAACGAAAACACCAGGCAATCAAATTTATATCGTACAGTTCATAAAATCGCCTAAATATTGAACTCGAAAAAATATTGTTCGAACTTTTCCTAGCAACTTTGAACAGAGTCACGCACAACAATCATCGTTGAGCAAACCAGGTTTAATGATGACAGGAGGCCGCGAGTGACTGAGCTCCAATGTCTTTTCTTTAGTCAGATTCTTTACATCACTCATTCCGATCTGCGGAGTATAAACTCATCGTTAATCACTCTTGGGTATACGAATTCCAACTAAAGGCACTCGCGTATATTAAATCACAGCCGAAACTACTGATCTTTCGATTCTGCGTCTCACGAAAACGCACAAGGGTCCGATCTCTCTGCTTTCCCATACCGAACTGTTCACAGGGTGGAAGGGGGGTTTGACAAAAACTTTAAAAATAATTTGCAATGGCCTAAATTATTTGCGCAAAACTATTTTCGTTTTTCTCCTTTTCGTTTATTTTTTTGTTTTTGCTCTCGATTTGCTTTTTTTTTCTTCCGTTTTTCCTCTATTTCAATCGTTTATTCTCTTACTGTATCATATTTCCTATTTAATTGTTTCAAGTCCTGTTATAAATTAAATTTCAATGTAAATTCAGATTTCAACGGAAAATGCCAAATTCAAATTTAAATTTCAACAGAAAAGAGCGGGAAGAAAACTGTGTCAAAAACTAGATAAACGGGATAGAAAAATAGAACAACGCGAGAAATAAAAGAGACAGTTTTTATTTCTGGCAAGGTGAAACGAGAGAAAAAACGTGACAGGTTGGGAAAGTAAGCGGGGCATAAAAAAGTGGGAAAAAATAAATGAGTAAAAAAAGAGCGAAACAGAGGCCAAAGAGAGCAAATTGGATAGAACAAGAGGAAGTGAAAAGAAGGAAAATGAGAGAAAAACGATAAAGAAAACGAAGAAAACGAGAACGAATAGACAGAAAAGGAGAAATAACGGGATAGAAAACGAGGAAAAGAGATATTATGGGAGCGAGAGAAACAGGAACAGAAAAAAAGTTATTTGATTTGAATAAACATAAATGGAAGAAGGGAACATGAAAAAAACAAAACGTAATAAAAAAGGAGGGCATAATAAAAGAAAGAACGGAACAAACTAAAAAGAACAAAATAAAAAAGGAGTTAAAAGGGAAAAAGATGAAACCAGACTGAAAATGACAAAAAATGAATAGGAAAAGGAGACAAAAATCGAAAAAGACGAGATAAAAAAGAATAAATAAAAAAGAAGGGAGAAACAGTAAACAAAAAAAACTATAAGGTATACAGCCCTAGGGTTGTATGAAAGGGTGACGTAGGACTATATCAGATCATTAGATCAAAGACTAATGTAAACTACATACCGTCAAACGGGGTAACTTGCAACAGTTCTCAATTATGAGTGCAAGTAAAAACTTATCTGTAGTACATTTGAGGATATTTAATTAGTACAAAGTTATTAGATCTAGGATAGAACAATTTCACATATTGAGAAATAATACCCGATCAATATTGGCTGTTGTAGAATTTTTTAACTAATTTGTTACTAGTAACCCCTCAAACGGAGTAACTTGCAACAAGCAATATTTTTTGGAAATTGAATGAATTTAATGATTTGTATGAGTTTCTTTTGACTTGAATATACAAATGATAATCCAAGTTGCGATTTTCAATGCTTTTGCTATGAATATACGTATAAATGTCCTATGTCACGTTGGTAAAAATAATTTATGAGCCCTGTAACGGAAAATACGAATTAAACTTTTTATATTTTTCATGCAGTTGATATTCCTTGTCTGGATCCGATAGAGCTGTATTTTTAAGGACTATTCACATATTACGTTACACAATTAGTGGAGCGGGAGTTGTGCAACAACGCATTACACGTCGTATATCCATTATGTAAAATCGCGTCACGAAGTGGAGCGCGGGAGTTAAAAATCATCGATATCTTGATTATGTAATATATAAATGTTCAATACGTTTCAGGTGATCGTAATTAGACACTATCGTATTACTGGTCGATTTCTCTCAATGAGGATATTCTCTTTTTGGCCTCTTCCATGCCTATTTTCAGTATATTCGGAGAAAAACTGGCATATTTCCGACTTACCGAAAGTAACTTACATTCTTCAGGTGTGTTTTAGTATTGCTTGATGCAAAATTAAATGATAACTTGCCTCGTGAAGTTAACGGAACACATATCTACCAGCTGTTGCAAGTTACCCCGTTGAAGTACTTGTTTTACGAATAATGTGGTAACAAGCAGGATAAACAAAACTAGTCATCATATATCAAGTATTTTATTTCCTTATTATTCATTTTACTATAAAAAATATATGGTAGGCTTCTTTTATTCGAAGTGCTTGTGGGCGACACAAACGTTTTACAGACGAAAAATTGTCGATGAATTTGACACTATCTTGTGGGATTTTTTAAAAATCACCAAAACAGCAGAAAATCAACATAACAGTATCTAAGGCTTCTTTGAACTGTTAACAACAAGATTCAGTGACTGATATAGATTGAAAATTGAAATAACAAATCAAAAAGTACAATAAATTGGTACGATATAGCGTTGTTGCATGTTACCCCGCTGTTGCAAGTTACCCCGTTTGACGGTATTCTTAAAGAGAGCAGGGGCCCATTCCAGAAACCTCCGCATGCCAAAGTTGGTTCCATTTGCTTGATTAGTTCTCGAGTTATACAGAAATTTGTTTGTATGAGAGCCCCTTCTCTTAGGGGGAGGGGTCTCAAACTATCATAAGAATCTTTGCCGGTCCCAAAAGCCCCGCCATTCAAATTCTTACGCCGAACGGTTCAGTAGTTTCCGAGTCTGTAAGGAACATATAGACAGGCATACATATATGCATACCATAGAATTACTGGTCATTTTATTTATCCAACGACATATGAATTGTTCAGTTTCGTTCAGTAGTTTAGTAGTTATTGCCATTTGAAATCTTTCACTCAAACGTTACACTTCTATTTTCGTGCTACCCAGTATAGTAAACAAAGACGTAGTCCTACGCCAAAAAGAAAAACGAGAGAAAATGCAGGGAAAACGACACAAATAAAGAAGAAAGATGGTAGAGAAAGAAATCAAAACGCAATTGAAAAAGTGGGATAATGGGAAAAAAGAGAGAAAATTAGACAAGAACGGCAAAAGATACAGAAAACAAGTGAAATCAAAAGAGAAAATAATTAGCGAGGAAAAAGAATAAAACAGTAATTTTCTAAATAATCAATGAAAAAGGTAAAATGAGAGATAAAAAAGAAAACCGAAGATCAAAGAGAAAAAAGAGAGCTAAAACAGAATAGATTTGTTAGAAAAAAAGCAAATACGGGGCATCTGAAAGAGGAAACACGAGAAGCAAAGGAGATAAAAATGGTTACAAAAAGTTGAAAACTAGAAATTAATAAAGGAATACGGGGAAGGAAATAACAATAAAACGAGTGAAAACAAGAGCATAACAAGAGCAAAACCAGAAGTGAAGAAAAATGGGAAATAAAACGAAGAAAAACGAAACAATAAAACGCGAAATATGGTACAACAAAAGGATAAACGATAGAAAAAAAGCAAAAATGGAAAGGAAAATGAGAGCAAAATCTAAGAAACGATACAGAAATGGAAAGAAACAGCAACAAGTGAAAAAACAGGACTGGAAAACCAAAACGGAAAAGAGATAAAACGTGTGGGAGAATAAGATGAAAAATGCTAATCCTAATTTTAAGTAAAAATTGGAATCTAATTTCGTGTCCATGTCCTATTTCAAGTCTAATTCAATTTCAATTTTAAATTCAATTTTAAGTCAGATTTAAACTCTGACATCAAGTTCAATTTCTAGCACAAATTAAATTCCAATCTAAAGCCTAATCTCAAGCCCAATTTAAATCCAATTTTACGTCGAATTTCAAATTCAATTTCAAGTCAATTGTTCAATTTCAGTTTCAATTATAATTTCAAACTCAATTTCAAATAAAAACTTTAAATTCTGTTTTAAATCTAATTTCATGTACAATTGAAAGTCTAAATTACTCCAAAAGTCCAGTTTAATTTGCAGTAAAGCTTCAAGCCCAAATTATCCCAAATTTAAGACTAATTGGATTTCCTATGTCAAGCCCGATTTCATGTCCTGTTTCAACTTTGATGTTAAATTCAATTGCACCGAAAGTTTTCCGGAGTTTTCAACCAAATTGGCGGTATCTTTATGATAAATGATAATACATTCGCCACCTTACGATTACTCCGTTTTTTTTTTCAGCCATGAAACATTCTTCTGAAATGTTGGATGCCTTACCTTTTGTTCATGTCAGGGTCAACACAGGGGCAGGTCATTTAAGGCTGCTTTAATCATGTCAAACTGAGTATTTTATATCATGTTTTCGCATTTTCATATAAAGCCAATTTCTTTTGGATTCAAAGTTTATTGTGCAAAATTGATCTTATAGTGTTCTTTTTAAACAACCCAACTCAGTAATCATGTATTAATGTACGAAAATTATCGTAAATATCTCTTAAACAATTCGACTGGCATACATACGATTTTCAGTACAAAATTGTATAGCAGTTCGAAGCGAGTCGCGCTTAATCGGATATTATCGTATATAAATACTTCTATAATCGTAACGCTTAAAGTTATTCTTAATTACGTACCTCCACCTCCAAATCACCTCCAAAATATCACAGATATGCCAATTTTGCGCATTAAATGCGATTTATTAGCATGTATATCTATACGTAATGCTGATTTTTATCTTTTTTATACATCTGAAAATGCTTTGAAATCATTATATGTTGCAATTAGCAAGAGACATGTAGTTACCATATTCAGCTAAGTTACCCATTTTAGTGTGTTCTACAGCTTTTCGGAAGAAAGAAATTTTTTGAATGTATTCAAAAAAACAAAATTGGGATTGCGAGCTCATTTTTGCCCATTTTTTAAACGTCGTTTTCGAAGATGGAAATAAAATTGTTCTTAAAGTTTGAAATAATCTGCATTTAGTTCAAAAGGTATCAAACATACCGCAGCATAAAGCCAAAAGGTGAAAGTACGTGACTTCTTGACTTCGAGTGTTTTCCCAACAGAACCTTTTTCTTGCACTTGCTCCCCCTCGACTGAATCTGCAGCACTCATGATTTGTTTCCACTTGGGGAATACCTCAAAAGTGTTCCTTCCGTTAAAGACTAATAAAATAAAATACACGCGTTCTCCTGCCGGGAATTGAATTCAAATGTGTCACCTTTCGCACTAATCTCCTCCGAAAGCAAAGCCTTCCGTAAAGATATAACATATCGGCCCACAGGGAAATACGCAGCCGGTTTAACCCCCCGCCCTGGCCTGGCCGATTTGCCATTTTCAAGATTTACGCCGAACAGAGTGTCGCAAATATTTTCGCAATCAAACAGAGTACGTTTACGGTATTATTAAAATGTGCCACTTTCGTCCTGCCCCGTCGTCGTCTTGTCTTGTTGTCGGCAAACAGGACTGCCAGTCTTGCGATGTTCTGGAAATTCCTGTGTGCACGCGTTCGTTCGGAATGTGATTCTTGAAATAACTCTTGAGCCATCGTTCGTTCGTTCGTCCGTTCATCGTCCTCTTGTTGGCGGAAAACCCAGGAAGGAAAAACTGTTTGCCCTCGTCACAGAGCATAGAGTCACGCACCAGTCACTTTTTCCCCCTTTCGCTGGTGCCTTCGATATTCACGTTCCACCAGTCAGTGACGCTGTGTTGTGTCCCACCACACACACGGCTAGAATACCCATGTGCACATATTTATGATTTTTATTGCATATTATTGGCATATGATTTTTACGAGCGACTTAACGCACATAAATACAATTACTTACTGTAACAGTGCGTTCTGTTTTCCTCTCCCGTGCCGTCCCCGCACTGGGTTCGTGACGAACTGGGTGCTCTCGGCTTTTCCGGAAGGTAGACAGAGGCAAACACAGAACATATACAGATTAGGCCCGTTTGTGGCAGTTATTTTCCCATTCGGGAGGTATGCTTCATCTGCGCGGCGGACGACCGTTCGAGAAGGAAACGGTGGATGACTCCCGGCCGGCCGGGGCCATCTGGCGGAATACTATGTCGAGATGTTTGGTTTTAGATTTACGCGGAACCATGTGAGGTGCGTATGAGGTTGCCGGCATGCAGTTTCTCGGTATAGTTTATATGAGTAATGCGACACGGGCGAAACTAGGTTCTTTGCGGCGCTCCGCTTTAAGCATTTACACAGAAAGGGTAAAGTGCGAAGCCGATCGAAGCAGTAATTGAAAAGTTGTTCACATTTTTAATTAATTTGCACAGTTCGTTATCGTTGAACTTTTTAGTATTGACAAATTCTCAAATTCTTCTATTTCTCTGGTTGAAATACTAGAACATGTCAAATAATGACAATATAATGGACAATAATAGATGCTTTAGTCCGTTATGTTCAAGTTCAAGTCCCGCCAGCCAGCATATACTTCGTTTTAGACGTATTTATCTTTAACCAAATCTTCTCTGCTTCGCGTTTTAGTCTGGTGTAATGATCTATCATCACCTTGAATGTTCTGCCGATAGCATCGACATCCACGTCATCGATATAGCAGATAAATTGACCAGACTTATTGAAAATCGTGCCCCACATTTCGATCGCCGCTCGTTTTATAACACTCAAATCAAGTGCAATATTGAATAGCAGGCAGGAAATACCATCTCGTTATCGAAGTCCCCTGCGAATCTTCGAATGAATCCGGCAATTCACCCGAGATTCTCACCATCCATCGTAGTCATGATATGTCTAGTAAGCTTACCCGGAAAGCTGTTTTCAGCCAAAATTTTCCATAGCTCTTGTCGGTATACACTGTTATATGCAGCTTTGAAACTCATCACGAATCTATTAGCTATTGGCGACAGCCGAAGGAATATAACTTGGAAGCACTTTGTAGGAGGCATTCAGGATAGTGATCGCTCGGCAGTTCTCATAAACCAGCTTATCGCCTTTCTTGTAGATAGGACAAATAACCCTGTCTTTCCACTCCTCCGTAGTCGTTCCGTCCCAAGCAACAATGTGAGTTTTATTATACTCTTCTGGAGGTCTTCAAGACCAATTTTGGCCTTAAATTACATCATAAGAGTGTAATAAAACCCAAATTGATGCCTGTAGTGCTGCTTTTACTTCTCACAGACTTTATAGTTTCACACATAGATAAAGAGGATATAGAGGTAGTCCGTCTCTTCCGTTGGAGAGAAACATGGCAAAAGCTCGATAAACGGGTAAGAAAAAGAGGAGAAAAAAGGAAAAAACTGGCATGAAAAAAGTAATACGAAAGAAAAATCGTTACACAATGGGCCCAAAAAGTAAAGCCTTGCCTTAGCAATACTTGACCCTTCTTTATCGATAGACTTCACAGTCGGCTGTTAGAGTACAGGACAATTACGGGGCTAGTGTAGTGATCCTACTGACTCTATAACAGCACGGCCCAGTCGAGTTTCGATTATACGAGAGAGAGAGAGAGAGAGAGAGAGAGAGAGAGAGAGAGGCAAAAGCGATCAAAAAATGAAAAAAATGAGAGACAAAAGAAAGGAAAACGAAACAGATGGAAGGAAGACGGGACAGAAAAAGAAAAAATCGTGACATAAAAGATAGGAAAACAGAAAAAAAAGAAAATGATACAAGAAAGGAAAAACGGAACCGGAAACAAGCAAAACCAAAAAGGAAATGAAAATCGCGAGAGAAAACCAATAGAGGGCACGAGGAAAACGGGCAAGCGAGATCCCAACGGGTTATAAAAGGAAAAAGAAGGGACAAAACAGGAAAATAGGTAGTAAAATTACAGCTTTGCTTAGCTTAGCTTAGGTAGACTAGGTAGACTTAGTTGCACTCCGTGATTGGCCGAAGCAGTGAGATTGCACAAGGAACCAATTGCTTGGTGCTTGGGAGTAACATGACATTCTCATTGTGCAACTTTTGCTGATTCAATACTTTGAAAATTGACCAATAACGAAGCCGACCACAACCAAAAAGCTGTACTGCATGGGAAAAGGAAGGAATATTAGTCCGATACTTGTTGTTGCAATAGACCGTGGGTCCTACTGCATCTCCACAAGTATCACGGGATAGGATTTGTGTTAGTAGGGGAAGGTACAGATCAGGGTTCATCTTGGTAGATGATATAATCCAATGAAACAACGCGCGTGTCGGCGATTACATTTCTTCCATCACAAAAACTTTCCTCGATCACCATTATAGATCGTCATTCAGAAAGCGCATGCGACTTATTTGGGCTTGAATTCAATTCGATGATATGAATACACTCAATCGCTTTTTACGCGAAGGATACGTCCCGCGTAAATCAAAACCGCGTAAATTCCGAAGTTCGCGTAATAAAAAAACGCGTTAATTCCGAAATTCGCGTAAAAAAACCGCGTGAATTTTAAAATTCGCGTAAAAAACACAAAATTTAGCGTAAAAAAAACTTTGTGGATTTCAACACTACGCGGAAAAATAGTCGTTTTGAGCACATCCGCGTAAATTTCGAAAATCGCATAAAAAACCGCGTAAATTCCGAAATTCGCGTAAAAAAAAGCGTAAATTCCAAAATTCGCGTAAAAAACGGATTACCTACGAATGGCCGAAACACAAATGGCATAATATGTCTAATGGCCGAATCACGAACGGCCGAATCACAAATAGCCGAATCACAAAAGGCCGAACGTCATATTCGGCCGAAAATATTCACGGCCTTCAGCCTGCACAAATGTTGGATATATGCTGTCCTTACTCGCTGCCGCTCGTTCGGACTTAACTAAGAGATAATCGCTACTAGTCAGTAAACCTAAGAAAATGCATGCACCTAAATAGTAGTGACCGGCGCTTCCGACGGCGGGTCACCGGCCCGGCGCACACTCACGGCCTGCGGCCGTCTCGCCCTAAATCATCTAGGAAACATTTGCTACTGACACGATCAATAGGCCTCGCACCCTATAATAAACGTACATAATTCGCGCTTAGGGGAACAAAGAATCTTCAATCATCCATACTCTATCTACCAAAATAAAAAATAAGACGCAGAGTATGTCTTGTTTTTCTGAAACTAAGGTACAGAATTATACGAAAAGCTACCGTTCGCTTACCGTATACCGGTATACCTGTATACCGTTCGGGGAAAATTTTAAAGGTTTTTAGGGGGATGTTTCAAATTCGCGGAGAGAAATAGATGAAAAAATTTATTCAAAATGTGTAAGGTCTTACAACATGAGCAATAAAAATGTTGTTGATTTGGGCATTTCGGGAAGATTCGGCCTTTCGTGCTTCGGCCATTCGTGATTCGGTCTTTCACAATTCGGCCTTTCGTGATTCGGCCTTCTGTGACTGTTGTTGGAATTCGGCCATTTGGATTGTGGATTTCAACACTACGGGAAAAATAGACGTTTTGAGCACATCCGCGTAAATTCCGAAATTCGCGTAAAAACCAAACCGCGTAAAAATCGATTTCAGTGTATTATGCTTTGGACATTTATTTCTGCAAGTAAACCATGGACTAGTGTCGCGCGAATCCGCTGTATGGACGGAAATATTGTATCTATCTTGTTAGATGAGGTTGACGAATGTTTTGATTTGATTAAACATTTTCTCCCAAATTCAACATAACGCCATCGAGGTCATAAAAATCACGCGTTCTAATTCGTTTACGAGCCGTTACATTAAAAACTTTACTGCTCCGCGAATTTTCCGCTTCATTACAAAAACCATGCAAGTAACGATCAGGAACTCCTATATTCGGCTCCTCACCTTAGTCAAATATTATTGTAAATTACAATACAACTTACTATTCAAAACTACAGATTCGAATTTAAGCCGAATTGTGACGACTTCGGAAAATTTTTTGTTGTCATAGTTTTTTTTGCAACGAACGAAGCACGAAAGCAGACGATCCTGATCCCTTGCAATAAAATACTCCGAACCTGAACACCTGAGCACCAGTCACGAAAACTGCGAATGATATTTTGCTTCGGAAATGACTATAATAAAATTAAATTAAGAACAATGACGAACACGTTACGAAACAATTCAAAATTCTTGGCGATTTTCATGAAGATGTTGATAATCATACATTACTAATTGGTACACAATACCTGACAGTAAAAATCAGGAATAGGAATAGTAGAGCATTTCTTGAAGCAAATGACGTGACAGACGAAAACGAGAATCGAGGAGGGTTAGAAAAAGAGAAATGAAATGGAAAAAGAACAATAGAAGAGAAAATGCAGAAAACGCGAAAGAAAATTACAAAACATAAGCTTCGCCGTCTCGTGAATAAAACGAATTTAACTTCTCAGTTCGGTGGTTCGATTACAATAGATCGAGGAAGAGGCACAATTTGTGTCTATAAATAACTCAACCCATCAGAAGGTGGAGTTTGAAGATACGTCGCGCGCTTAATAAGGGCAGTTGTGCAGTCTCTTTTTGTCCATCGCCTCTATGGTTCAAAGGTACTTTAGTATCAGCGAGCTACATGCCTGGCGGATGTTGTGGGTTCGAATCTGGTTATAATCTAAAATTATAGCTTGGTTCGACCCATGGACCTTCCAGCATTGGACAAAACGTAGGAGTCACAACCACTACTTGTTAAGCCTAGTTACTGATAACCCCCACCCCACTCTCACATGTCTAATCTGTCTCCTTCACTCTAATATTTTCATTACTTTCTTCTACCGTCCCTTTGTTTATTGTTAAAGAACTACCGTTTCAAAAAATATTTAAACGTACGTGAAAAACAAGAAACCAACAGTACTGAAATAATAAAAATCACTAAGTGGTGAATGATCCTCTGGGTTAAACTTAAAACCACTATAATAATAAAAACAAACAAAAATGGAAGAGAGAAAGGGGAAGAGAAAAAACGGAAAGAAAAACATGAATAGTGAAAGTAAGGACCAAAGCCCGTTCAGAAAAGAAGAAAACACTAAACTAAGTATAAAAAAGTGGACTGGAGTGGAAAAGACAAAAAACAAACAGGAAAGAAAGGTTTAAACGTGTAAGACAAAATACGTCAATCCTAAATCCAAATTCAAAATTCTAAATTCAAATTGATGAACAATTTACGTCTAATTTCAATTTATTTTCATTTTCATTTTCAACTTTAATTTCAACTCCAATTTTAAGCCTTATTCCATGACTAATTCAATTCCAATTTCTAGTGAAATTTCAAGTCCAATATCTAATAGAAACTTCAAATTATCTTTCAAATCCGTTTTCATGTTCAATTCCAAGTAAAGCTTCCAGCCAAAGTTTAGCCCAATTTAAATCCAATGTTGAGTCCAATTTCTGCTTTAATTTGAAATAAATCTACAAGTCCAATTTATTCCAAAATCAAGCCTAATTTAATGCTTTATGTCAAGTCCGATTTGACGTTCAATTTCAACTCTAATTTTTAGTCCAATTCCAACTTTGATTTTAAATCTAATTGCACTCGACATTCCGAAGTTTTTAACTTAATCGGTCGGCATTTACGTGATAAGTAATAATAGATTCGCCATCTCACGATTACTCAATTACTCTGGGCCAAAACATTCTTCTGAACGGTTGGTTGTTCCACCTTTTGTATATGTCTGGGCAAGTGCCCAGAACGAGAGTCATAAATACGGTTGCCATACGTACGAATGCCACAAAGACTAGTTAGTAGCGGTAAAGCTGCTTTTGCTGGATTGCTGGGAAACACGGTATCCTGGCGGAACTTCTAAAAACGGGAAACGAGCGGCTGTATGAATCAATCCACTAGATCAGTGTCATGATCTGGGAGGAAGAACAAATGCCGAAGGAGTGGTTGGATAGCCTCATTTGCCCGATTTTCAAAGAAGGACATCGACTAGAATGTAAAAACTATCGAGGCATTGCATTGCTCAGTTCCGCCTATAAGGTGCTTTCCCGTATTCTGTTCTGCAGACTGAGACCGTTAGCGCGGTCCTCGTCGGCCAAGTACCAAGCTTATTTTCGTAACCGTCGCTCCACAACGGATCAGTTGTTTACCCTGCGTCAATGGTTAGACAAGTTCCGGGAGTACAACTTGCAGACTCATCATCGGTTTGTGGATTTCAAAGCGGCGTACGATTCAGTCAAATGAAATGAGCTAGAACATGGTTTTCTGACGAAACTAATTACGCTGATTCGTGCGATGCTGAATGAGTCACAATCATGCGTCAGAACAGCGGGTGAGACATCAGCCGCTTTCGTAACGTTGCACAATCGGCAAAAACGAGCTCGTAAGCCCAAGAATTAGAAGCCGCTGGTTTGCAATATTACCAGATACCTATTCATTTGTAAAAAACCCGATTTAATCCACCTAGTGGTGAAAGGAACCTTTGTTATACCATCTTATATGTCATTTGACATAGGCATTTTCAGTTAAAATATTATTTTTGATTTGTATTTGAATTTGTAATTTTCATAAAATCTGTCAGTTTTATCATAACCATAATCTGTCAGTCATATTATAACCGCATCACTTTGAATTAAATTCTTATATAAACTGTTTCTTAGGCCCAGCCGTTCTCAAGTTATTCAGATGTGAAATCTCAAAATTATCTATTGGAGTCAACACATGCAAAGTATCCGATAACCGTGTAATCGACTTTCACGGATTTGAACCAAATTTTGTCAGATTGTTCATTTTAGGTCAGAAAGCAAAAATCTTAAATTTGGTGCCGATTGATACCTCCATTAGTGGTACGATTAGTGGTAGTACCTCCTTTTTAAATAAAAGACCCGTTTTGTCAAACCTTTTTATTTTTTATTTACAGATAAACCTGGAAATCTCGACCAACATGTCAAAAGGTCCAATGTGCAAATGAGAGATTCTCTTTGCGTTTCTTCTCTTATGCTTATTACGGCGGCATAAATAGATTTCAACCCAATTATTCTAAAGGATAAGCTTTCCAATAACACCAGTAACCGTTTCATGCAAAATAGATGCATTCAAGTGCATTTATGCCGCCGTAATAACCGTAAGAGACGAGTCGCAAAGAGAATCTCTCATTTGCACATTGGACCTTTTGGAATGCTGCTCGTCAAATATTAGGTTTAGAAAGAAACTATTTTCACATTCAAATTCCAATTCCAATCGAAAATAGTCGAGTAAAAACTGGCTTTTTTTAGTGTTTTGAGCTGGAAATGATCATAAAGAAATCGACACGTCTTCGGAATTTAATTCAACTGTTTGTTAACGCTGTGCTAGTTATCATCCATATGCATCCTAGCGATAAACAATTTTCAGAGTGTATTTTAACCTACTAAACTACTTTATAGAATATAGGAAAGCAATGAAAACATCGTGTACAGAATTTTTGAGCAGAACTGATTTTAAAGTGGCTGTTAGCTTCGGGGTACAATGCTAGCCTAACAAGCCAGTAATTGTATGTTCGAATCTCGACTGATCGGTGTCGCCACAGAGTTAATAAGATCTTTGCCCTAGCCACGTAATTTTCCTTTACTCTAATAACCGTCTGCGAAGTCTGTCGATAAAGAAGGGTCAAGTTCTGAAGGACGTTTACACTCATGGCTTTGCTTTACTTGATTTTAAAGTAGTTTCTTCAAACAAATCATTAAATTTCGCAACCAGTAAGAGATAGATAGTTACTATATGCAGCAAAGTTGCTTATTTTAGTGTTCTAGAATTTTTGTGAAGACGCTATTTTTTGGACGCATGTAAAAAACAAAAATTTGTGTCACTCTATTGGGTGGATTTACGGTCACCCTAAAAGTGTAAGAAAATGTGCTATATTTTATTAATTAACTGCCACAAAGAAACATCCGTTGAAAAATTACACATTTTTACTATATTATTCTGTTTTAAAGGTTTAGTCCAATTAAAGGTTTGGTCATTAAGGGTTTCTTGAATAAATTTCACCAATCATTTTTAAATATCTTTTAACCAGTGGAACCAATCCTTATGAAATTTGGTAAATACATTTGCAGTGTTAAGACCTCTCGTTTAATACTAAAACAGTTGAAACTAGATAAATTATCTTGGTTAAAATCGCTATAAAGTGTTGTAAATTTTGACGTGTAACTTCAATTGCTCATAACTTTCAAACTAAAAGTCCAATAAAAAAACCATTCAATAGTGATCTATCCGGCTATATTACCTTTTAAATGAGACTAATAGCGCATAAATCGGCTTGGCCATCTCTGAGAAACAGGCGATAATTATTACCTTGTCAAAACACGTTTTTAAGCATAACTTTTAAACTACTTATTTGTTTTCAATAAAACTTCCCGAAAAATTTTATAATTTAGGAAGAGCTTTCATTTGGTACTAAGATCATTGAAATCGGTTGTGTGGTTCCTGAGAAAACCGTGTCACGTAGTTTTCACATTTTTGCTTATAACTTTTAAACGAAACATCGGGCCACGAAGCAATTCAATAGTGATATACTAGGCAATAATACCTTTCAAATGAGACTAATAACGCATAAATCGGTTCAGCCATATCCGAGAAACAGGCGATAGAAAATGTGCTGCACACACATACACACATACACACACACACACACACACACACACACACACACACACACACACACACACACACACACACACACACACACACACACACACACACACACACACACACACACACACACACACACACACACACACACACACACACACACACACACACACACACACACACACACACACACACACACACACACACACACACACACACACACACACACACACACACACACACACACACACACACACACACACACACACACACACACACACACACACACACACACACACACACACACACACACACACACACACACACACACACACACACACACACAGACATTGTTCAGTTCGTCGAGTTCTATCAATTGGTATATGTGATCAGTTTCGTGTTTTTCGACCAATTTCTAAACCTTTGTTATATACTATAGCAAAGGTAAAAAGTGCAGGAAATCGATTGCCAAATTAAAGCGATTAAATCTAACTCAAATGCAAAAACAGTCTTCAGAAAAAATGTGTATTTTATCATTCAGTATGAGTAGTAACTTTGGAGTAGTAACTTTGGAGAACAGTTAAAAGGAATAAATAAATTGGATGCAAAGTTATTGTGCAGAATTAATTTTTAAGTGTATTTTTAAGCATATCATTATACCTCGCAACTAGTAAAAGGTATATAGTTACTATATTCAGCAAAGATGCTCATTTTAGTGTGTTCTACAATTTTTCTGAAGAAAAAAGTTTTTTTGGACAAATAAAAAAAACAAAAGTTCGCATCACCCTGATAGATGAATATAAGATCACCCTAATATTTTAGAAAGATACGCTGTATTTTATTGATAAACTTCACATTGTTTTTTGGACGAGCCTTGGACATTGTTTGAAATTGTGATATTCACTTGAAAGTTTGATATGTTAGCCAGTTCGTTATTTGCTTTTACACCTGGCTACATTGTTATTACATAAATATCTTAAAAGATAAATCGTCTCGCTCAAACCGTTGTAGGGGCATGAGGTGGGACCATCATCATCATCATCATCATCATCATCATCATCATCATCATCACTTCTCTTAAGACACCGTCATTGAAAAATTACGATTTTTTCCACAATAGCAAATAAACGTGTTTTTGTAGATCTAGTAGAGAATCAGGCAAAACGGACCGATTGTGACTACATCACGGTACTAAATCGATGACATTCAACTCTTCTAATGTCTTTCAAATGTACTGGTGCTATTCGAGTTTATTTCTCTGTCTTTGAATTAGTTTTAATCGTTTTAATTAGGTTTTACTATGTATTCAGGGGTGAATTAGGCAAAATGGACTATTCTTGCATTCCACACAATATGGAATGAATGGGATTTGATTCTTTTGATGTTTTGACAACGTTTGGAAGCTATTTGAGGTCATTTCACTAGCGCCAAATAAGTGTTTAAGCTGTTTAATTAGCATTAATCATGATTTTTAGGGGTAATAGGGCAAAACGGACCACATCCCGAAGTCTGCACAGGATGAAACCTTCACCAATCTATTTCCAGCACTTTTTTACATAAGAATAGGTATCTGGTAATATTCCAAACCAGCGGCTTCTAATTCTTGGGATTACGTGCTTGTTTTTGCCCCTTGTGCGTTGGATGGACTGACGCAAGGGGATGCACTCTCTAACATGATCGTGGAAACGTGGAAACAAACTTTTTTTGGGAGGAACGTCTGATACGAATAATGATTATTTGAGTGATCTGGAAAACTTAGACGACATGATGGATATGAATATATGGTACTACCACCTGCCTTAGCAGAACATCCGTTCATAGCAATGAGCCTATCATGTCAAAAAGAGTTGAAGACATTCAACGATTGGTCATGCTTCCCCCCCCCCCCCCTTGTATGAAGGGCCAAAAGGGAATTGGTCGATAAACAACATCACTTATACGTACCAGGGTTTTAGAGAATCTCCTTCCAAGGGCTAAGTCGCCTGAGACAATCGTTAAATAAACCGTCTTAATGCAGAATGACTCCAGCAGGTGGGGAGAAGAGCCCGCTCATTATCCACTATGTGTTGTCAATCGGGCCAAGATTAACCCTAGAAAGTTGACTGTCTCATTGTCCCTAGGCCCAACGCTTCAAACAAGTGCTCTGATGGTCCCTCCCTTTTCCCCATTCTAGTTTATTTATGAAATGTGGTATATATGGATAAAAATAGAAAATCTCATCAGCAGTCCTTCGAATGGAATCGAGTTGCGTTCTTTTAGCTTCCATAAGTGCTTCCAATAATAAGTTTAATTTTTTCTTCTGGTATCCAATATCCATGTGAAGTATTAACACTCGTATTGGCCAAAGTTTTATACAGTAGTAGGTGCTTCATAAGAAAACCACTTCGTTTGGTTTGGAAAACGTAGACGACATAGACCAAACATATATCGGATTGTGCAATGCCACGGTTCGCACCCACCGTGTTTCGATAGGCGTTCTACCGTTTTACTGCGGAATGATAGAGTCGAAAGAATAGTAACGAAATTAAGTATTAGACTACCTGATACAACGGGTGCCGGTAGTTTAGTTAGTAAAACAGTCGAGCGCCAATCGAAAGACCATACGTACGAACCCCTCTGGGCATTGCACAACGCTTGTATGTCGTGATACAAAATCAATTGCGAAAAGCCTGGGTGCTAATTCCGTTATCGAAATTTGACCTTCTGTTTTTTTTATACGACAGACTTCGCAACCAGCTGTTCGAATACAGGACAGTGCGGGGTCAGTGCTACGATCCTATTGACTCTAACAGCCTCTCCAAGCCGAGAAAATCAATTGCGGCCTATCTAAGTCGTAGGGTTTATTTCTAATTCCCGTCGTAGTAAGGAAAGCCACTCTAATTTAAGAAATACTCCAAAAGCTCTGCTGCTGATTTGACTCAAACACACTTACCTTCCGATCCGTGCTCTTTGAATTCACTAAAAAGCGATTAATAAAGCATGTGATTGAAATTACGCAACTGACTTTATATCTTAAATACGTCGTACCGTTATAAAATCCGTCCATCAAAATTTTTCATCGTCCGAACTAAAAATCACAATAATGTTTACAAAGCTAGCGCGCATGTATTTGTGTAGGACAGCATGACTAATGTTATTATGCAAAATTTCCGTAGGTTATGCAAGTTTTTCCGGCTGCAGAATAACAACAAAGCGTTGCGCGAGTTATTTTCATTTTATGAATGACGGAAATTGAAACGATTAGTCGACATTTTCTTCTTCGTCGCACGAAAAAACATTGGAAATTTGGCTGCTAGGAATTCTTCAATGAAAAAACGCATTTAAATAGATCTCAGCTCACTTTGATTGATCGCGTATGAGAGGCAACAAACTAAAATATTAGGGAATAATTAATTTTGCATTGTGTGACATAAAAATCGCTGATATTTTTAATAATTTGTGTTAGATAGAACGAGAATAGGCAATTACGACGAAGCAGCTACATACCCTACATAGAAGAAACTAGTCAATTTTTGCACAAATTAAGAGAACAGCCTAAAAATTTACTATTAAATTAAAAACAGTTGGTGGTACAGGTTTAACACATCATTTTTACGAAACACGACATAAATTTAATTTTAACGAAGCTAAAATAGTGTAAAATATTTCTAAACATAACACTAGATTGATTGCCGCAACCTTTTATATTAAGATTAGATGTGAGGATATCATCATTAACAAACAAATTAAGATAGAGATAGAGTGTATAGTCTTAAGTCGCAAAATTCGCAAGTTTGAATTTAAATTTAATTTGCATTATGTGTAATGTTGTTCAAAATAATGTTGTAGTGTCCGCAGATGATGAGTGTAAACCAGTAAGTAACTCGAAACGTACTTGACAGACTTGAATCTATATTTATTTTCGTTAAAAACCGCCGCTCATAAGAAGCAAACAATTTGAATTGCGGTGATCAACTCAATGTAACAATATTTATAACATTCAAATCGCTACTACGAGCAATACACCATATAGATTTAACAGAAATCACCCACAAAAACTGTAAATTTTAGGTCTAATTTCGAAATTCTTTCAAATTTTGGCTACATTGTCATTTTTCTGTATTTCTCATTTTCATAATTTGTGTAGCTTGTAAAGCATAATTTTTCTTCATGGTTTAATAGTGACGGTTTAATTCATATAATATTAGAACCAAGCTCTAAACTCTTAACAAGTTGAATCTGCAACAGCGAAGAGCCACAGTCTGAAAACCTTGGAACCATCCCAAAGCCAAGACGACAATTCCTACAGGAACGGTTGCAAAATTCTAAGAAATGTGCGCTTCAAAAAATATTCTAAATCGATTGACATCTCCACCGGGTGCTGCTGCCGTTCGTGCAGTGCAACTTGACAGACGGAAGCCTACCACACATCGGGAACTGACTGTGACTGTGATGTATTTCACTCTGCGGGCCTGTCGTGCCGTGCTTCCCCTCCCTTGGTAAGGCAAGGGGAAACGAAAATAAAAGTAACAAGTGGAATGTTATCTGTGTCATTCGATACTTGTCCCGGTCCCCGGCCGGCGCGTTCGATGGCCGGCTGGCTGGCTGGCTGGCTGGAAGGATCGGACAGGCGAATGCGGAGGAGGAACAATCGTTTATCTCGTAATCGGTTTTTTCAGCTCAGGCCGAAGCGACAGGCAGCGAATCGTTTGATATTTGTCAAGTGACTGATGTGTCTTTTTGACTACTTAATCCCTTTCGGTCGGATCGCACACGGCTCTTGTCACATTTGGACGAGACACGGATAGGATTACGAGGAACGTCAAAGTCGTGAACGAGAGCGAAAAAAATAATATTTCAAGTGTCTCCTGTCCTGACGACCGTGGCGGGCACTACAAACGGACCGATTGTTCGAACCTTGATCCCGCATCGCTCATCGGAGGTCCCCTCGCTTTTACGGCAGCAATGACCGATTCCTTCGCAAAGCTGTCGTCTTCGACGACGAGGACAATTTTTAACCCATTCGGAAAAGAACGCGACAGGGAAAAAAATCCCTATTTTCCCTTGCGCGTTCGAAGAGGCATATGTCGAAGGTACCGACCGTCAGAAAACAAAAGATAAACAAAAGTATTAATAACTTCATCATCTGTTTTCGATATTTTCAGCCGCGCGTGACGGACCGAGTGTGCCCGTTCCGCGGCAATTGTGGCCACAATCGAGTCAAGTGTAGACGAGGAACAACGACGACGACGACGACGAGTGCAGCGAACGAAAAAGTGCTGTGATCTTGAGCCTCTCTGTTCCTGCGCTCCGGGTTCTGCGGATCGGATGTTTACACGAGACATATGGCGCATTTAATCCGGCTTTGTCCCCGACCACGTCGCGCACGCCTCAGCCTGCCGCCATCCGCCGATCGATGCAGCCAGTCGAGTGAGTGTCGTCGTCGTCGTCGTCGTGGTACACACAGAAGGCAGACCTGGCGCTGTTGTTTAATAGCTGACAATAAAAATAAATCGTAATAATCAAAATATCAGTGCCGGTGTCGAAAGTCTTTCGAGAATTCCCTTCGGAGTTGTAGATCGGGAACCGATCACAACGACGACGACGACGGGGACGGATGACAACGATGATTTAATCCAATTTCTGATATGTTTATGGTGCTTTTCTTTTCCAGTGCATGCATCGAGATCGTTTAATCCTTCCCTCCCCGATCGGTTGAGTGATCTTCTGCTGTGACTTTTATGTTTGTGTACTCATAATTTTCAGCGGAATGAAATGTTTTCATCGCCACTGTAACGGTTGCCGTCAAACAATGTTAGCTCGAATGCATGTGGGTTTTGTCATTAGACAATTGTTTTGATTAGAGAATGTTGATGATTTGTTTATGACATTGCATTGCTTCACGAGATTAGGTGCTTGCATTCCCAACTTCTCAAGCAGGAAAAGCCTTTTTTGGTCCGCAAATTTTTTCCTTCACCCAGCAAAACCCCAAAGTCAACGTCCTCGTCCGGTGATGAACGCATACGGAGTTTGAACCCTCGTGAAGCAGTTCAGTACACACCGGAGAGAACCCAGAGTACCGGGTCGGCCGAGCACTGAGCTATATCTACATACCGCAGCTAATGAAAGCTGACAGTTTGGACGTTATCTTCTGGCGGCATTTCGCACTTCACCGATCCCGAGCATGGCAGCGATCAACCTGATATGGCATCGGACGGAGTACACGGTCGGTCGGTGGACCCCAAGTGTGAACCATCGGAGCCGCCGCAGCCGTGCACATTCGGTCTCTACCTCTTATCAATTTTGTCATGACTACAAATCATTGTTAAATGAGACCCCTTAAAAGCCTCATCCGCAGCGTCCCGATTTTTCCCCCGTTTGTGGCACCAAGTCGAACGAGTCGGGTTGCCAGCCAGGTTCCCGGAGGCTTTAAGCTCCAATTTCAAGACTCCTGCATCCAATCAATTACAGCAACAACAGTCAGCTGTACCATGCAGCAGCGACTCCAGCAAGTCTCCTGTAGTATTTCCTTCTCCACAGAACCCGAATCAGCTGCAGGGAAACAAAAAATCGTCCAAAACAGCAGCAGACCGGTGAGTCCGATGCATTCAATGGTTCACTTTTTAGCGTGCTGGCAACAGCAGTACGGAAACCAGCGTGCGAGAATGATAATCACATTACAACATTATGCTGCACTTCGCACGCGGCTCCACCGCAGACTGGCGCGGCTTTGCATGCTTGCTGTGGCTCGCTCATGGCCTTTAGAGCGGAACGAAATTCTCCTCCCGAAAGAGTCCCACTATGCAGCAGACAGGCAGGCAGGCAGGCAGCCCGGCCCGCGCACACACGGAGCTGGCAGGAGAAAACGAAAATCGTTTATCAGATTAACACCTTTCGGGCTCAATGTTGCGGAACATAGTTTTTGCATTAAAATAATTTGATAAGAAAAACGCTTGATTTCAGCGAGTGAGTTTAAGTTCATTTCGCCCCGTACGACACACCCGTCGGACACCCGTGGATATGGGCGAAAAGCAGGGAGGCGCGCGGGCGCGAAAGTCGACCTCACTGCTCGCTGCTGGAGTGTTTTGCCATCCGTTCCGGCCGATCGGCCGGTAGGCGAGGGCGCTGATCCCACGGCGCACAGAGCACATACTATTGAGCAAGGTCAGGGATGCGGTTGTTTGTCGTCGAACTACATGTCCTGCCTGGATTGTCAGTCTGTGATCGTCGGATTTTCTACACTGCATAGTGACACTGTGCTATTCAAAATAATAATATTCGAATTAAACCTATTACATGAAAAAACAAGAGGCAATTCAGTTTAACAATTTACAATTACTTTTTAGGAGCTAGATTGCTATAATGAATAGAGAAATTAAATGGATAATGAACACTGTTGATAAGGCAGAAAGTTTCCTTAAGCATGGATTTTCTTTCACACTTCAATCATTTTGCAACGACTGCAGTCTTGGAGGACTGAATTTAATGGATTGTAAAACGAAATCATCTCATATTATTTCACTGAGCTTCCCTAACAATGGCAATAAAAGCTATAGGATTGTGTATTGCTTAATCTAACAAAATCATTTGGATAAAACTATTTATGAAATCTATTATTTACTCAACATTATTCTATCA